>NW_017729022.1:174078752-174080020 GCF_001723915.1 Gavialis gangeticus | reverse complement strand
GCTCAGGTCCCTTCCGACCCTAGAAACTATGAAACAAGACAGATCTGGAAGAGGATGGGGGATGTACATAGGAACAAAAAGGAGCCTGGGTTTGAAGGTTGGCATAGTTGGTGGGAGGGAAACTGAGACTAGGATTTGGGGCAGATGGAGACTTTGGATGTTTTCAGTCTTTCTAATTGACGAAACTGTGTAGGGAAGTTCAATGCATTCCCCTCCCATAGCCTAAGAATAGGTTCATATTCTAATATTTTTCCATGGAGCATTTCTGCAACTATTAAACTAGACTTTATTTCCCATGACTTGTACCACCCTTGTGGATGTTTGAAAACAAAGTGACTTTCCCTACCCATTTAATCCTTTTCTATTTGACAAACACTGATTTGTTTGTTTGTTTGTTTCTGACAGAGTTGAAATTAATATGGCTCATTTTCATTGCTGCTTTTTTTTTTTCTCTGTACCAGCTGTGCTCTACTAATATTGTGCTGTTGCAGCCATTCAGGACTGAGCTACAGGGATAAAATGGCATCTACTAGACTCAGCCACTGCTTTGGAGGTAGAGATAGCTGTCTCTGAGGTCAAGAGAGGAGGCAGACTCTCCAGTTGGGATCCCTCTCCATTAATCTGGAGACATTGTGACCACCAGGGTTTGAATTACCCGGGAGCTCGGGAGGCCAAATCCTCCTCTCCATAAGAGAAGAGAACCCCACTGCAGGCCGATCAACCTCCAACTCCCCCCGCGCCTTCTGGTTGCCACCAACACAGACACTCCCCCACCCCAAGAGTAAAAGTATAATTCAAACCATGGTAACCACCCTCCTCTCACCCCCCAAAAACTGCTTCTTTTCCAAACTTAGAGTCAATCTGTTGGAAAGGGGGGCTGGACCTGATGACCTGTAAGGTGCCTTTCAGCCCCTAACAACTATGAAACTAACTACTGGGGACAAGGAAGCTTTTGCTCAGTCATTGGCTTTATCGCAGCCCATTCCTCACTTCCTGTCAGTGTCAGCACATTCTCTATTTAGACCAGGGATTGTCCCCTCCCTGGCTCACAAGCCACATCTGGCCTGCAGCAGCACAGGTTAGTACAGGGCCCAATTCTGGCATGCGGGGCTGAGTGGGGGAAGCCCAGGGCCGCAGGCCCTGATCCTGGGAGGTGGGGCTGGGCAGTTGCAGCACAGGACCTCAGAACCCAATTCTAGTGCCCAGGAGCAATGCAGGAGCTTGGAGCCCCAGCCTGGTGCAGGAGCTAGGTGGGACAGTGTGTGGGC
>NW_017729022.1:174066267-174073752 GCF_001723915.1 Gavialis gangeticus | reverse complement strand
TGCAGCACAGGACCTCAGAACCCAATTCTAGTGCCCAGGAGCAATGCAGGAGCTTGGAGCCCCAGCCTGGTGCAGGAGCTAGGTGGGACAGTGTGTGGGCAGGGCCAGATTAACCCTTTAGTGGGTCCTAGGCAAACAAACTCATGAGCCCCTACTTTTTCACTCAATAATAATATGTATAAGAAGCACAACTGGGTCCCTTCTTCACTTAGGGCCCTAGGCATGTGCATAGTTTGCCTGTGTTAATTCGGCCCTGCATGTGGGGCTTGGGTTCTATACAATGGGAAGCTACTGGGAGACTTCACCAAACTGCTCTAGTATCCTTTCCAGGACAGCTTTTAGAGAAAGGCAGTCACTGAAAGAGGGAGAGGGAGAGAGAGAGACTGACCTTAGCTGTGTGGAGTGTCAGAGTAACCTAGAAAGTGACTATATTGGTCTTTAGTGGCTGCAGCCTCTATAGCAGCTATCAGCTTTACAGTTTTATGAGGATGATAATTTTTTGCTACTGTATTTCTGTAAGAAACATTCACACATTTGCCCCCTTATCCAGTGACCTTTCATTTCTGGGAAAAAAAGCAGGGAAACAATCGCTTATATTGGTGACCATTTGTAAAAGCTTATAACGGGTTACAATACTCAAGAGAAGTGTGTTGCTTGGGCCTGAGAAAATGGCTGAAGGCAGGCAAAAGCTACAATCCCAAGTTACAGGAACATAGATCTCTGCAGGCACGAGGCATGTATTTGCATAGGGGGCAGGAGACAGCAAGGCAAGGACATCTGTGCTTGAGGAGGGATACAGCAGTGAGTCATTTCTGCTGCTCCAGGAATATTCCTGCTTTAGTCTGCATGGTGGACATGGAGGTTGAGTAATGCCCCCACCCCACTGCACTGGGCAGGGAGAGGGAGAAAGTTACTTACATCTCCCTAAGGGGGATGGGAAAGAAGCAGCTCTATGGGAAAAGTTTGTTTCTGTTGCTGCTTGAGTACAGTAGTAGCTACTCTGCTATTTGGTGAGGCAAGGGGCTCAAGGGAGATGCAAGCAAGGAAGAACGTGGCGTGTGAAGGAAGCATAGAAAAGAAGGAATGGAAGGGACTCAGGCAGTCATCTAGTCTAACCTCTTTCTCTATGCTTCAGTGTTTGGGGCTTCTGAGCTTGATGCTTTCTGGTCTAGAGCTCTCACCTTTACATCATCAGCCAGTCAGCAGGGACCTTAGGGCTTTTTCAGGGAAAGTGGTGAGAGCAATGGCACTTTATTCTGAGTGTCAGGTCTCATGGGACCTCCTCTAGTTCAGGTGGCTATGGCCAGTGGGACAAATGCAATCTCAGTTACAGCAGAAGTCAGTGGAATGACTCCGAGTTCATGCTTCTGTGACTGAGAACAGCTCTGTTTCTATGGAGCCCCAATGCCTGGGTTCTGCTGTGCCCATGTGTGCACTATAGCTGATGCCTGCATGCGTAGTTACAGATTCCTCAGTCCACCGAGATAGTGTCTGTCTTGTGAAGTTCTGTGCCAAATACAGCTAAGGAGCCTTACAAATAGATTGTCTCACCTCTTTGAACTTTAAAGCTACTCGAATTATTAGTATTTATTTTATTAATTTATTGGATAAACACCAGTGAGGTTGCATGGTGGCTCTGACTCTGGATCTTTTTTTCACAACGTTCAAAGCAATTACTCCCATGAAAGCAAATGGTCCATTTAGTGAGAGGGTCTATAAGGCAGAAATGAGATCGGATTCCTGAACAGCTGTGTCCTTCTCTTGGGGGATTCTGTGACTGAAGTCTCAAGCTGACACCAGAATGTGAAAAAAGAAAGAGAACCTTGCTGAGATTTGATCCACAAACTGCAGCTGTCTGCTGCATCAGACTTTGAGCCCCAAACTCCGTCTTTTCAAAATGACCCATTAATTTAAACAGCATTTGAACATGCAGGAAGATCAAATAAGAAGCAATTTTTTTGTCTATAATAATAACAACAACAACCACCACCTCCCTGTTTTTTTTTAAGCTGGTTGGATGGAAACAAATTGACTGAGACAGCTGTAAACAGGAGAAACACCCCCATATACTTCTTATTTTATCATAGTAAAATACATGTAAATATGAGAGTGAATGTGTGTATGCACATAGAGGAAAATGTGGCATTGTGGTTTTAGCTCCAACACCATTGCTACCTGCAGTAATATTCTAGAGGCTCAACTTAAAAGTTTCTCCTTATTTGCTGTTGTGTGTCATACACATATTGAATCTCCAAGTCTGGTTCAAATCCAGTGCAAAGTGGCAGTCACCCAAAATTGATGATTTACTGCCAGCTTGTATGAAATAAGTTTGCAGGTGACAATTGAGCCTCCAGTGGAAAAAGCCTGTCTCAAAAGGCCATCAGCTCTGACATGGTCCTTAAATAGGCACCAACCCATGTTGAAAATTATACAGAAATCAGAGGAAGTTCTGAGAGACATTATGCCCCCTGGAACATATGGAGCACATGTCTGAAACACTTCTGACAGTGTAGCACAGGCTTCCCTGTGCAGTTAGCCACCTCTTTTCAAAGCTTTATCATGCCCCAGGCTCCATCCTACCCGCCTGACCTAGCCAATGCCCCAAGAGGCATTGGGAGAGGGTGGTCACTGTGTGCAAGGACTGCCACTGTGCCTGCCTCTGCCATCCCCTCACCCTAGAGGTAGTCCCTCTGGGTCAAACACATTGGCAAGGCAGCATGAGGAAGCACACAATGTTACTGCCAATTATATATCTGTTTTGGGGCTAAGTAGAGGCTTGCAGTCTTGGGGCTGTGTAAACCTCAGCCTGGCACCTTTCCCAAGCCCCAAACTAAGACATGCAGAAATTGTTTGAAGTCACTCCAACCATTAGATGGATTGACACAGCTCCTTAGCAATAATCTGTCCTGAGGACACTCCCAGCTGGGATTCCTACCCTAGCTATCCAGAATTTGTGTTCACATAGACCATGTGATAGCCTCTTAGTTGCCTGCATTTATGTCCATGTGTTCGTCTGGCAGCATCCCCACTCACAAGCTGTTTGACAAGGGCTCAGCTGCCAGGCGATGATGTGTTTAGACAGGCAGCCTGCACAGGACTGTAAATGCCATCTCTTTTGCGGGGCTTCCCTCTCCACTGTGCTACAGTGGAGCCACATATCACTTTACCTGAAGACAGCATTGTATGTTCCCATTCTACCTCTACCTCCTAAAGTTACTTGTGCAATACAGGCAAAGATGATTCAGTGCTCGGATACCTTTATTCTGGCCATCAGTGCAGGGTTCAATTGCAGCAGGTTTTAGGCAAACCTCTTTAAACTACCTGAATTTGAAATCCATTCCAAACCCTTCTGATAATCAAACCAGTGAACAGGCTTAACTTAACACATGATCCAAGCCAAAGGAGAGCAAGACACAAGGCTTACACTTTACCAAAGAAGCAAGTACATGACACCATCTGGTCCATAACAGGTGGCCAGTGTGGGCTGGATGCAAACAGCAGAACTTGTCCAATTGGTTCTGCATGGTAGACCCTTTCATTACGTAGCACATGGGCAGTGAAACAAATACAAATAAGAGATCATCTGATGGGGAAAGCGAAGAGATGGTGAGTGTGCAAGGGTCCAGAACCCCTTCAACGTTGGAAGCAAACATGTATCATTTTAATTTTTTCAGGGACTACATTTTGATGGTACTGGCAAGTCTTGCTTTTTGGGTTTTATTTTTTTGGTCTTCATTGGGCCTTTTCAGATTATCCAGTTTTCCAACTGCACCTGCTGCATTTAGTAACCAAGTTATGGCCTGTCCACTGTGAGAGAAGAAAGAGGGGCTGCTGGTAGAGGAAGCAAGAGATCAGACACCAAGAGTATGCAGATGAAATCACTAGCTACATACACCTCTGCCTGCCATCAAAACTGCAGTAGATATAGGCAAGAGACTTTAATTTCCCACTCAAGAAGGATATGGCTGAAGAGTGCTGTACCCCTTTATTTTTGAGAACTACATGCTGTACCTGACTAACTTAGGACCTTTAGCCAAAGACTTACATTTTTCATAATATGTCAACTGCCTGCTTCCAGAATCTCAGGGCTTCCACTGCTACACCTATAAGACATTGAGCAGATGAGGAAAATAATTGGATTCTAGCTTGGACACCTGCAATGAAGACTGTTCTTGACACTTTGTTGCACAGGCACTTAACATTAGGATTGTGATTTAAAATAAACCTATTTCTTTTAACTATCAATTTGGTTTGGGTCATATAGAACAGGGGTAGTATGTGGAAATCAGTCAACATGAACTTCATGGCTCTCGATTCCTGGATCGACATTACCAGTCTTCCCACGTATGTTCAGTTCAGTCAAAGATGCAGCCCAGCTACCAACTCATACCATTGGCAGAAAGTAGTTTCCTCTCTCAAGAAAAATAGCTGTATTATGAGTGGATGCTAATAGTGTTCCTGCCATGGCAGGGGGTCGGACTAGATGATCTGCTCAGGTCCCTTCCGACCCTAGAAACTATGAAACTATGTTCCCTCTAACAGCTAACTGTTGCTTGTAATCTAAACATATAAAGAGCATCCCTATACAATACTAAGTTATACCATGCAACCATCTGCGATATTTCATTAGATGTAATTTCTTATCATGGGATTTTAGGGAAAGAGGGAGTTTGCTTTCCTGTTGTACCTTAGTCAAGTGCACAATAGAATATTCATTGTACAAACTAGACACAGTACATTTTGTTAACATTTAAGTTATTCAATATTGAAACAACTTACTTAGGGATGTGGTAGATTTTCCATTGGTTGAAGTCTTTAAATGAAGATGCGTTTCTAAAACAGCCTCTACCCGACACGTTGTGGGCTTGATTCAAGAATCACTTGATTAAATTCTATGGCATGTGTTCTGCATGTCATACTAGATGTTCATAACAGTCCTTTCTGGCCTTAAAATCTACAAATCTATCAACAGGATGCAGAGATTTTCAGTTACTCAAATACATACAGACATCCCAGCAGCCAAACCGTAGAAAACCACAGAACTTCCTTTGCTAAAACCACATGATTGTAACTTTTTAGTGAACAAAGCAACTGTTGTTTGTCTTTGGAAACAAACCAGCCCTAATCAGACTTCAATACCAGTGCAGGCAGAAGAGCTAGTTACACTAACTTGAAGATTCACTCACAATAATTTTTGTGACTGTAATGAAGCGCTAATGAATGTTGAGCAAAAACTTCTAACCATTGATGTCATGAGATTTACCAAGGGGATTGTTTTCCAGCTGGAGAAAATATTTTGAACTCTAAGGAGAAGTCCAGTTCTGGAGTTCTATGTGACATTAAGTTTTTAAATCTCTTATCATGTCAGTGACTCAAGGACAGTTGCATACATTTGCCCAATTATAATAAGTGATAAAAATGAAACAGACAATGAAGATAAGATGAAATCAAAACCCTGAATCCAAGCATTCCTAAACCTTGCATAAGTTTGGACCAGATGCAAAAGCTAAATTGGGGCTCAAAACTATGTGTATCTCACGAAACGCAAAGATGTGACAAAGCCATGTAAGTTAAAGTAGCACTATCTCCAACTACAGCTCATGTCTTTTATCCCTTCAGCATGGTCTTAACTCTCACTCCCTCATTGACATAATTCACACCCCTTATGTATTACAGTTTTCCTCGAGTTTCAGCTGGATTAATTGTTCTTCACTTACCTACCTGAATAGTGTAGGATGTTGCTGGTGCAGAATGGGTGCCATATCCTACCCTGGGGATGAGAGTAATTCAATGAGAGAGACATGATCATAAATATTCAGCCAGGGTCACATCCTGCAGGGGCCTGTTATGTAAAACCCACTTGCATTCCTGGGCAGCTCCAACAGGTTCAGGCCAAGGGAGCACAGCTTCATATTCTGTCAGGGAGTGCTAGGGACTGAACATGTCATTTGTCTGGCTGGCCTCACCTCACATTTACTATGCTGGTTCTGCCTACTTTGGAGTGTTGTTTAACTAGTTTCTATCTACCACCAGCCCCTGAAGACTTGCATTCTATTGGTATAAATTGATCCACCCTAGACTGTAAAAGGCTTTGGGTTGTAACTTACATGTAAGACAATAACTAATGTAAGACAGTATATAAAAGTAGGGTATGATCAAAGAGATAGACTAGAATTCATCTTTGACTTCAGCATGGCATCTCATGAGAGACTTTAATCATCCTATTGTGGTGGCAAAACCCTTATGTATTTTTGTTCATTCTTGTCCTTTTGCCCTAGTTTCTCTCTTCATTCTCCCCCCACTACATAGCAATCACTATCCCCTGCAGATGCTTGGATACCATCTGCCGATTGCCAAATACCAGCAGATAGTGTGTTTCTGCAGAAAATAATTTAACCCAGTGATAGCTTGCTCTCCACCCTGTTGCTCCATTTAATACCCAAGGCAGCAAATACAGCTATCTAGTGAAATTATCAGGAAGTTACTCCCATCTCACAGACCAATTGACATTTTATTCCCTTATTTCCAAGCCAGTCTTGCTTCCTGAATTTAGCACATAGGCAGCCCCTACTGCCTTCCTTGCTTTGCATAACAAGGCTTCTATGCGCTTCCAAATCCTGACTCATGACTGCCTCATGTGTTCAGTCATCTATGGAGCACATTGCATGGACATGCCAGTGTACTTATAGAATAATTAGAATTCAAATAATAAATCAAACAAGGTGAGAGATTACAAGATACCCAATTTCTAATGTTTGCAGTCACTCTATATCAATGGCTTGCAATGTATTTATTTTATGTATGCAAATGGAAAAATATTTTTACTGATATTTTAATAACTTTATTAGCTCAACTGCTCTATTCTTTGAATAGTCATTGTTCAGGCTTATTCTTCCAGAATACAAATGAGGGTGCTTAGGGAAAAGCAAGCCACACAGCTTTTTAAAACTCTGAAGAACTCACTTGAATTGGAATGGTAGCTGGCTTATACATAACATTCTTGCAGCTACTTCCACTTGCCACTAAATGCATTGTATTTTTATTGTTACTACTACATTGTTTTATTGTAAATGCTAGCTGGCAGTGACCTAGCCCAGGGGTTTTGAAAGGGCAAAAGATGATTGGAGGACTTGGGATTCCCTTTCCTCACCAATCTGGTAATGATTTGGCCCAGGGGTTTTGACGGGGTAAAAAGATGATTGGAGGACTTGGGATTCCCTTTCCATACTAATCAGGCCCCAGAGACTCCGCCCCCCCCCCCCCCAATCGCAATTGACCCCATGGGTCACCTGGAGGGAGATAAAAGGGGCAGCATGGCTGAGTCAGGAGAGACCAGGGCAGGAGCAGTGCCCCAGAAGAGCATGAAAGAGCAGGAGCTGCAGGCAGCAGTGGGACCCTCAGCAGTGCGGCGTGCAGCTGGCAGGAGAGGCTCCCCACTGGGCTCCAGGATCCCCTAGGACAGGTTGCAGCCAGCAGGAGAGGCTC
>NW_017729022.1:174052892-174061267 GCF_001723915.1 Gavialis gangeticus | reverse complement strand
CTGAGCCAGCAGGGCAGGAGCAGGGCCCCAGAAGAGTCTGAAAGAGCAGGACCTGCAGGCAGCAGTGGGACCCTCAGCAGTGCGGCGTGCAGCTGGCAGGAGAGGCTCCCCACTGGGCTCCAGGATCCCCTAGGACAGGTTGCAGCCAGCAGGAGAGGCTCCCCCGCTCCAGGAAGGTTCTGAGCAGCAACCTGAGAGGTTCCCAGCTCTGCTTCCAGCTCCTCCAATCAGATGCCAGGCAGCATGATGTGAGACCGGGGCTTCAGGAAGGTCAAGACCCCTAGCAGGTAGGTACAATGTCACCAGTGGTGGCTGTGTGGCAGTGTTCTAGCCTTCCATGTGGGAGATCTGGGTTCAAGTCCCAGCTGAGGGGACTTGGGGTGAGTGAGATAACAAGAAGTAAATCTTCTTGCAGTGGAAAGGGGCCATTGTGTTTTTTTCTCCCCCTCCAGGTACCAAGGCCCTATGTTTCCTTGTCATTTAACATTTTGCGCTTTTTTATATTTCACCAACCCGTATTGTTTGTTCTGCTGCTGTGTTTTATATTTTGTTAACCCTGGCTTTTGTCAATGATTGTAAGCGTCTAACCCTTGTTGAAACCTACCCCCTGGGGGCATTGTAGTATCCACTATACCCTCTGATTTATTCCTGTTATGTTCCCAGTATTAAAAGGTATACGGTTAAGTCCCCACTGGTGGTCTGGCTCTGCTCTGTAGGGGGAGGAGAGTCCCTATACCTCCCACAGTGCTTGTGCACCTGCTTTGATCCCTTCAATTAGAGAGGGGGTACCTCTTGGAGTACCGCCCGGGTTACAATTGTAAATGATGTTACTAACACTGGATTCACCTTTCACAGTTTCTGCTTACAAAGTAAAGTGACAAAAAAAAAGTTTGGGAAAACCACAATCAATCACTTTGATGTTAGAAACTAGGTTGCATACAGATGTTTACTGTGCCCCTGCCCCCAATGGCACTTTAAGCTCAATGCACCCCCACACCAGGCACAGTGCATGCCCAGAAGAGGTATCATTTTAGTTTGACCCAGCTCGCCCAGTGTCTGTATAGATTGGGTGCTTCAGCAGGGCTTTTTGGCACTTATCTAATAGCTGATTGAACCAGCTATTAGATAAAAGCACCAAAAAGCTCTGCTAAAGTGCCCAGTCTATACAGACATTGGGTGAGCTGGGTCAAACTAAAGCGATGCCTCTTCCGGTAAAACAGTTTTTGGTTTTTATTATATCTATCAACACCCTAGATTATTTGCTGTTTCGCATTTACTAAGCCAATGCTGCAATGCTCAAGTTGTAAGCTCTGCAAGTAAAACAGTTAAATCCAAGTGAAAATTATTTAATAATAGAATTGATCATTTAAAATAATAATACTACATAGAATATGCTTTAATTTCTAACAACTTGCAATAAAGATTGCTAACATTTTCAGCTTTCAAAAGTTACACAAGCAACACAAAAACTAACAAACTTATGAGTAAGTTTCTTCCAAATTACATACAACTTGTTTCTAATAGGAAGGTATAAAATCTTGGAGGTTCTACGCTTGCATTTGGACACCATAAAAATATGAATGTTAATTCGGCTCTTTTCACACCATGCACATGCACGTCACTATTTTCCAGGAATGGTCACTTTTCATAATATGTAAAAGGAGAAACATAACCCTGTAAAATTGCTTAGTAAAATATACTAAGGCATTTGAACACTGAAAAAGAATCAAACATTTGTTGTTGTTACAAACAGATAATGAGCCAGGTAATATCCCTCTCCCATGTAATTACTGCAATCAATGAAGTTACTGAGCTACTTACTCACCCAGGATGAGTCTACATCTGCATGACAGACTGGGGTGGCCAACTTGCAGCACACATGCCATAAATGGCACAGGAAGATGCCCTGTTTGGCCTGAGACAGATCAGGGAGGGAACAAGGAGTAGAGCAGCAGACTGGATAGGAGGCAGGGCTTAACTTGTAGCATGCCTGACAACAAAGTTTACCACCAGTTAAGGACTAAAGTTGACTCTAGCACAGGGGTGATCAAAATAGCTTACGGGTCAAATCTGGGCCGCCGAAGGATTTTCTGCAGCCTGAAGTGAACCCCTCAGTTCTGCCTGGCCCTGGCGCAGGGAGCAGCCCGGGCTGTGGCATGTACAGCCAGTCCCGCTGCCCCTGGGCATGCAGCAGGGGTGGGGTGGCGTAGCAGCCAGACTCACTTCCCAACAGCTGCCAGTCTCTGCTGCCACTGCTGCCAAATCTAGCCCTGCTGTCTGGGCACCTCAGCCCATCTGCCCTGCACCCACCACTGGGGTGCTAGACAGAGTGGGCAGGCAGGAATGGGCAGCCAGGACCAAGAATAGGATCGTGATTGTGGGGCAATGACAGCACGGAGCTGGGGCCCAGGGCAGAGCCATGATCTGCTGCCTGCACATCTCTGCAATGGGTACCAGTTCCATGGGTAGGGGAGAGCAGGGAGTGAATCATGGCTCTACCCTGGGCCCCAGCCCCATGCTGTCATGGCCTTGCAATCCTGACCCAAGCCCTGGCCATGCCTGCCCAGATGCCACTCCCGCACACACACAGCACCATCCCATCTGTGCATCCTGCCCATGCAGGCCCCAGGCCAGTCTCCATAGAGCCCCTGGGATTGCTGGGCAGTAACAGCACGGGGCTGGGGCCCAGGGCCGAGCTGTGATCCACTCCCCGTATGACCCTGCCCACAGACCCAGTGCCCATCACAGGAACGTGTAGGGAGTGGATCATGGCTCTGCCCTGGGTCCCAGTCCCATGCTGTCACTTGCCCAGCAATCCTGATCCTGGCCCTCAGTGCCCATCCAGCTCCCAGATGCTGCTCCTTACCCGCCTGCAGCCCTATCCCATCTGACCAGGCACAGGGCAGACCTGCTTATGGAGTTTTGGTGAGCTGCTGCAGGGAGGAGTGCTGACCTGGCACATGACAATTCACCAAAAATCCAAAAGTGGCCCTTTGGCCCAAATAATTGCCCACCCCTGCTCTAACGCATACCAAAATTTCAGCTATGATTAAGCATCCTAACACTTGGTTCTGCTAGGGGAACTTTCATTTTAGAAATCCAAGTTTAACCAACTGAAATTTCAGAGAGGCAGAACTCGCATCAAGATCTTTTTCAAACAAGACTGCCATCTTGTAACACCCATTACTCCTCTCTCAGGCCTCTCTGTTACAGATAAGACACGTTTGCTTGTTTAGCAGATAATACTATTTCTTGGCACATCCAAGTTATTTTTGTTTTCCAGGGACAAACTAAGCAGCATGAGTATAAAAATGAGGATTTTCCCTAGCCCCAAATGCAGAGCTGAAGGGAGAATACAAGGGTTAATCCGCTAATCATATCTTTAAGCATCTTACAATTTAGAAACATTTTTATGAAGCCATGGACATAATTTTCTGCCTGAAAAAAAGATACTGAAGATGAGTTGCATTTAATTGAGACTATAAAAAAAGGCCTTTTGAGAGAAATACTGGCTGTTCTAGAATATAAAATAATATGAATACACACACTTGGTTATTACCAGGTACTAGTGGGGATTTTGCAAGTTGTTGTTTTTTTAGTAGCTTTTGTGAACACAGGAAAGTGGCAACTCTAAAAGCTGAAGTCCTATATTTATCCCCATAAACAAATGCTTCACAGACAGTAACTGCGGGGCAGTCTTGCCTGAGAAAGCCCTGTGCACTTCAACCCTGACACTCAGGGACCATCCCATCGAAAAGAGAAGAACTAGTCAATCCTCATACACGTTCGGTCTGAGCTTCTCCACTAACCAGGTTGCCCAACGTGGCTGTTTCTGAGATGAGTGCAGAGAAGCTCCACTCTGCCAAACTGATTTTACCAAACGGGGAAGTTAACACAGATTAAGACCATACTATTAATGAACAAAAACTGTTGCCCTATGTTGACCTTATGTTGACAACAATTAGTTCCTATTGGAGAACATCTTTACACTATCCACCAAAAGATTCATATTCTATTTTCTGTTATTCATTCTCCAGCCCATCACATATCTGTGTTTACAAGAATCAACATACACACAAAACTCCCTTTCAAAACCATGTTAAAACAGAAACCTATCACTGTTTGAGACAGCAATCTCGGAGACACATTTTTGGGCAAAAAAGTGTTCATTCCAAATGCATTACTTTTCAAATAGCATCTTCACATTTGAAGCAGCAGAGACTTCTGTGCTCCCAGTAAGGATGGCTCATTGATTTTATGCGAAGGAAATTTAAAACTGACAATAAAACATTTTTGCAATTATCAACCTGTCATTTAGTTATTTCTCACTTTCACTTCCTCACCTGTCAGCAACAGAAAGAATTCCAGCCAACTGTCTTCTGATAAGAAGTCTCTTCATAACATCTACTGAATGCATTTTTTAACTGGTCTGTAACTACACAGAGTTTTAAAATGTTCATGCAGCCTTTTCCATCTACAGGCTGATTTTCATTGCAGTTGATGCCCAAGCTGTATACACACATGGCAACCAGACCTGCTGGCAGCTGCTGCTCATGCCAGCCAAGCAGCACGATGAGTGTGTGCTGATGTGTGAAGAGGGCACTGCACTGATCAAAATATAATTCTTGAGTTATTTTTAACACAGCATTACAAATAGCTGGAGTAGAAACATTGCTGTCTCTCCCCATCAGGTTCCCACCTTGAAAGAACAAGGTGAGCCTGATAGATCTTACATCACTCATCTCAAACAGTTTGGAAACAGATTGCAGAGCACTAGCCACCACAGATGAAGCTACACAGCAGACAGCACCTAAAAACTTAGCATGCTTAGCTCTGTTTAAAAGTGTCATGCTACCCCTTCCATGACAGAGTACATTAATGTACTGGTCTCAACCAAGGAAGAAACACTGTCTCTGTATAGCCTTCCTCCCACATCACTACCCTCATCAAAAGTCCCCCTGCAGCATGAGGGGAAAAAACTGTAAATTAAAGCAGCAGCTTTTCCCCAGCAATTTTCATGTTTGAATTACTTTCTCCTTCCATCAGTCCTGCACTGAACCTGCCCTTAAGGATTCCAGATCCAGAAAGGGAGCCACTGGCCTCAGGTCTCATACAAATTATGCCAAGGGCCTCCAGTTCAGTTTCTCCTAAAGTCTCTTCAGTATGTCTACTAGGGCCGTGTGAAATTTTGCCCGCAGGTTTTGTTTCAAGCTCAAAACAGCACAATCAAAATGAAACAGAGAGCTTCAAAACAGCCTCAAAATGAAACGAGGCAATTCGAAACGTTTAGAAATTTTCGAAACGTTTTGAGTTTCGAAGCTCAAGCTGGGCTTGCCTGCAGGGAAAAAGAAACTGAAGTAAGAGGAAGGGGGAGGGGAAAGATAGGGAGGGGGGAAAGGAGTGCTCTCATTATTGACTGTGTAGCTGACCAGTGACTGTCATCCTTCCCTGAGGGCCCTTCCAATCCCAGTGCTCTGGGGGAGGGATGGAAAAACTGCATAAAAAGCAGCATTGTTTTGCACTTTAGCAGCTGGAAGTGCAAGGTCCCAGAACCCAGACTCCCCCTGCACCGTTCTCCTTGACAGCTGACAGACTTCATGGCTGCAGCAGGGGCTATCAGGCCTGCAGCTTTCACCCTGCTGTGCCTTAACACACACACAGTGTCATCCATGTCACAAGTTTTGCTTGTCCACAGCTTAAGGTGCAGTTTCTCTGAAACCCCTGCACCTATCTCCTTAAAACTTGGCAGGCCAGATGCCCTCAGAAGGGGCTACCATTCCTGTATGTTTCATCCAAATCAGGCTATAAATGACAAAGTTATAGGCTGTTTTGTGCTTCCCCATTATAGCCTATGGGTGAAACGTCAAAACAGCATCGAAAAAGCATGGATGAAACAAAACGGAACAGTGGTTTGGAATCTGAATGAAAGTTCTAAACGAAATGCTGTTCCGTCAAAATGCAAGTCAAAGTGGAACAGTGCTGTTTCGCACAACCCTAATGTCTATTTTGATGGCCACACAACTGCACTCAGACTCCAGGAAACATCACATTTCTTGTTACTTGCATACCATTATCCTCTTAATTATGTAGCTCTTTAGCAAAAATTAAACTGACACTGGTCCATTATACCTAGGTGGGGGCAGAGGGAAGGGGGGTTAATTAAATTATCTTCTTGCCTTGGTAAGAGCTACTCAGCAGTTCTTATGGTAAATGCTGATAAGGCATGAAACACTGGAAAGGCAACAACTGAAGAGCATAGGAATAATGAGATATTTAGCAATATTTTCAGATAAACTTATACCCACAAGTCCACTGCCACTTACTAACAAGAGCAGAACACTGGTAGCTCAGGCTTTCGTAGGATGGAAAGGGAATTTGAATACTCAAGTCACCATGCCTAAAAGACAGGCATCAACCCTGGGTATTGTAAAATGATACTTGTAACTACATTTTATGGCTCTGAATCCTAACAAGCACTTTGAAAATAAGCAAGAATCTCAGAACAGTAACAATGTGCATTTTGATGCTAACCAAATGCATGACTATGAAGCCCCTCTTAATTTTCCCCTCCAGACATCTTTTCTGAATTACCTTGCCTTGGTCCGTTTAGTATTATTTGCAGTTCACCTACATTTTAGATAAAAAGTTTAGATATTACAGACCTAGCTTACAGAAAGCTAAAGCCTATGGTCTGATTGTGCACTTGGCCCATCCTCACTTTAAGAAATGTACTAGCAGTCCCTTCCCCACCCTCAAACTTCAGGGCTTCTTTTTCTAATGTGCAGAAATCATCCACATCTTTCCTTCCCTACCAACGCTTCAATTCAAAGATATGGGAAATAGTCAACAGGATTGCCTGAAGGACAGAGTAAAAACAGAATCTCTTTCATCAGTTTACGTGGTTGCAGTATTGTCAATTGGCATGTGAAACAAAATTATGAACGTAACAGGTAGTTAATATCTGACAACACGCTGCATTGCAGATTATGATTAGGATTATTTAACCAAGTTGAGTTTTCAAGCCTGTTAGCTTCGTACACGTGCCTTTAGCAAACTCAGTGAAAACTCACTAGTTGTTCCATTGCTGTGTTCTAAAACTGTAAATAAACTTTCATTGACATTTTGCTCATAGGCAGACTGCTTTAGCATCCAAAAAAATCGGCTCTGACCACACATTGTATTGCATTACTTTTCCTTGACAAGTTACTCCATTAAGACATACTTTATTCAGCACAATCCTGGCAGACACTGTTCATTACTACAGCTGGACAAGTTATGAACAACATGATTTATTCAGTAAGTTTAGGCGCTCTCTGTTCAGGAACTGCCACAACAGATCATGAATCTGTTGTTTGAAGAAATCCACAGAGAATGAATTCACCCCTGAATTAAATAGCTTGGAGGATGTATGTGAGCTTTTAAGTCTCATTTTGAGGCACTAAGTGGCAGCTATGCTTTGGAAGGGCTGGTTGCACAGGGGTGAATTTCATCCAGTAGTAATTTGTGCACTGTAGCTTAGTGCATTAGATGTTGGAGCTGCTGATTAGAAACGAGTTGTATTGTTTCTCACTTGGATCATCAAAATCCTTAATTTTCAGTTGATAATATCTACAATTGCAATTGTGGATTTAAGCTTTAACCATTTAATTCTAATTTAACTTTACCATTTCAGCCAGTAATTCATTAAGAGTAATTCACTTAATCATTTGCTAAGATGTTCACTGAGAACAAAACATAAAGGAGGAGACATAACCAAAATAAGTTCAAAAATCAGAAATGAATATTCTAATTCAAGTACTGTAGTATCTGCCCAGTAGTGTGGTATCTGATTACTGTTTGTATTGGGTATCAAGAAAACTTGTACAACTGCTCATAACTCTTCTGCATAACATGTACTAGACTCACATACCAGTCAAAAAATTTGGCTTAAACAAAAAGAACATCGTCAAAACAAACATGACCTCCTTCAGATTAAGTACTGGGGGTACAGGTATAAAGCCAAATTAGTAACAGAGCTGATGATTCACCCCCTTGCCACCCACGGTAAATATTGTAGCACTTAAAGTTTACATACCATTTCCACACTCTAGCCCCTTCATGCATTTAATATACTTACCAAAGTATTGCTTGTACCTTAAATACTCAAAGTTTCAGTGTTTTTACTTAACATTCAATATTAAAGATGCATTAAAACAGAAACTATTTTAGGTAATGCAAGATTTACTTATATTAAGGGTTATATAGTACAAAAATTTAATATTAAACAGTACTAGAAGCATTCAGCTGTAATACTGACAGGGAAGAGGAATGAAGAATCCTCCAGAATCTTGTTCTCTGAACATTTAGATTAAATATGATCCAATTTAAAAGTAAAA
>NW_017729022.1:174039793-174047892 GCF_001723915.1 Gavialis gangeticus | reverse complement strand
AAGATTTACTTATATTAAGGGTTATATAGTACAAAAATTTAATATTAAACAGTACTAGAAGCATTCAGCTGTAATACTGACAGGGAAGAGGAATGAAGAATCCTCCAGAATCTTGTTCTCTGAACATTTAGATTAAATATGATCCAATTTAAAAGTAAAAAAAAAAAAAAAGGAAGACTAAAAGCAAGTGTCGTTTAATGTATTTTAATAGCAAACTTACAGGAACAGCACAGAAGACAGACAACATTAAAAACATGTACTTGCATGTAGGACAACTCAGTTAGAAAAGTATAGTGAATGGATGGAATCTACTGTATGATAAAAATGCTACAAACACCATTTAGTTGCCATCAATAAGAAATTTACTTGTTTAAAAAAATCCAATGCTGGCATTGTCCAGAAAAATTTGCAGGTTTATTTATAATTGTTATAAAGTTGAATTGTTGAAACTTGTTCACTGAAACATTTTTGACTGCATTAATGCTTTATGTCCCCGCATTTATATTAAAAATCCACACACAAATGAAAATGAAAAAAAAAACCCAAAACAAAACAAAACAAAACTTGCCAATACCCGATTCTGTCCCCTATTTTTCCATTTGCAACCATATACTTAGGTACCTTTTAACCCCATGGAAAAAATATCTAACGTTCATTACTACCAATAAACAGGAAGAAGAGATTCTTTTTGTGTTGAGAATGATAAGCCCATCATAGTGGATTTTAAGCACGCTCTCCACGTATGCGGCGTGCTAGCTGGATATCTTTTGGCATGATTGTGACACGTTTGGCATGGATAGCACACAGGTTGGTATCTTCAAACAAGCCAACCAAGTAGGCTTCACTTGCCTCCTATTAAAGGAGAAAAAAAAGAAAAAAGTTAGGAGTGGTTTTACATACAGGACACCAGAGTGCCCAGAGCAGAACCCCAGTAACCTCAGTGTAATTTCCCTATGCCTGAAGAAGGGTGTTTGTTCTTGAAAGCTTGTAAAGAACATTTTTTCCAAGTATCTAGTTGATCTAATAAAAACCTATCACATTTACCCAAAGAACTTTTCTGCCTATAATTTCAGTGTAAGCATTTATCTTTAGTCTATGTACCTAGTTTTGTATTTTTTTAAAACAGTAGAAGAATCTCTAACTAACTCTCTAAAGATTGTCAGCATATAGTCCATTTATTTTAGTTGATGACATTTTCTGCATCTTGGCCCAAAAAAAAAGGCCTTTCCTACATTACAGGGCTGTTGCCACCTTACCTACAGCAGCAGAGCCCCCTACTGTTGGTGCAGTGTATACTGGCAGGAGTTTTTCCAGTCAGTTATACCAGCTCTCATGGACAGTAGCAGCTTTGCCAGAACTGCATCCGCATCAGAGTTTCACTAGTATGGCTATATCTGCTCATCAAAACATCCCTAGCTGACAAAGAAATGCTAGCAGACTTCTGTAACAAAGTTTAAGCCAATGATACGCTATTGTTATTGAATGATAATGCCCTCTGAAGAGAATTACAGAAAGATTCTGATTGTACCCACATGAATAAATAAAAAGGTGATATTCGATTATTAAAATACTCTCGGAATCTCTCTCTCCTTTAAAGAAACAAGACCCAGCAAATCCCACCATTATACAAGAATCAGCAGCAGTTTTATTGGCAAGAATTTATGTTGCTTAAGGTTAGCAATCGTTTAGGTATAACAAATAATTTTCAGGTTACATCCTACTACTACAGGAAGTGTGTACATAAAACTTTCTAACTATAGAAACTGCTAAGCAAACCTGGTAGGTTGCATAAGGTTTTTCCAGACTCTGTAAACTTAATGTCAACTTGTTTTAAAGCAGAGTATTTGTAAATGGAATGATCAGACAAGACACTATAGCAAAAAGGGTATCTAAGAGCCAAATGAAAAAAAAAAAAAGGACCAAGATTTTCACACAGCATTGAAACACATTAGCCTGAATCAAAACAGGGCTTTCAACTGAACTGAGCCCATTAGGAAGAGTCAAACTCCGGGGAGAGGGGGATGGCAGGGGAAGAGCGCAGCTTTTGGCTGTCAAGACATATCCCCTAGGCTGACTACAATTTCTAGCCTGAAACTGAGACAAGTCTACACTCTAGATTTCTACTGGTAAAGCTGTGAGCCAGCAGCATGAACAGGCAGGACCCCTGACCAACACAGATGTTTGTGTAGGCAGTTATAATGACAACACTGCTCTTTCATCAGCATAGTTTCCACTCTCCCTCCCCCCCACCAATTTGTGGGGAGTGGCTTTACTGTACTGATGAGTGCAGCTTTGCCAGTTTAGCTATATCCACATTAATGAATACTTTTACTAGTAAAGATTACCAGCAATCTGCCCCTAGCATGAACATGCGGAGTCTGTCCAAATTAGTCTTTGCAAATGTATTAGCTATCTTCAGTTACTATTGAAATCAATTCATTCAAGGTAAAAAGATTCATACAGACAAGCTACAGAGCTCAAAAGCTCTCCCACTTACTATCACTGATTGAGAACACTAGTTAGAGGACTTAAAAAGCCAAAGACTAAGAGCTGGGGAAAATGTATAGATGCTCAACTTTAAATTATGTGTACTTCCACTGAAATCAGTCATTAAGAGTAAGTATATGCTCAAGGAGTTGCAGGACCTCATACCATATATTTTTGCTTTAAAAACGCACACATTAATTAAGCAAAGGACAATTTGGCACAAGAAAAAAAAGTGGCTATACACTGGGCACAAACAAGTTTCAACTGGAAATTAGGAGTTTTCTAACCTTCAAAAGCAATGAGGTACTGGAATAGCCTTTTGGTAGGTTTTGGTGTCCTCTACTCCTAACTACTTTTAAGATAAAGCTATATCATTTTGAGAGAGAATGTATGATGCAGTTGCCTTAGACAGTCCCCTCTAATACCATATTCTGGGTTTAAAGACAAACACCACCACCCACCCAAACATGTTTGAGCCTGCAAATGTTTATCATGAGAAATTCTACTTAACTGATGTCTAGTCAGAAAAGTAGTGTATTTTTCAAAATGACAAGTGGACAGGATCGCAGGATTGAATATAGTAGTCACAACTGGATAAAGTCGCTAAGTTGCAATCATTTTATCTATGTCGTTTTCTTGACTAAATGTGATGCAATTAAGAAAAAAAGCAGTATTTAAGTTACTCTAAAAAAATTAAAGAGCAGAATCAATAAGAAGCCACCAGTACTACACAGGAACATAGCATACGGCACAACTCAAACACTAACAGACCTGCAATCATACTGTTATAACCACTGTATTACACACAAGCCCTCATTTCCTAAACACGTTATCAGAAATTTTGTATCAGAACTGGAGGTTTCTTTTAAGCACAGGTCTCGAGGGGAAACACCACACAGAACAAACTTTGCTTGTGCATGCATACAAATATACCAATATTCCACACACAAATTCCTCATCTTTCATAAATGTTAGCTCCAATAAAGTTTAAGCAGGAGTGAAGAAACGACAGCTTTATCTTAAAGCTCTACTAAATACAAATACAACACAAGTGAAAAAGGAGATTTCTAAGAGAACTTTAAGAAAGCATTCATGGCATTTTTAAGTTGTTGCTGCCATATCAGAGTGGATTATTTTATCCTAATTACAGATTAATTTCATGATATGACATTAATTGCTCTGGGCAAGTAGAACACAGGCAGTATCAACTCACCTAGAATTGATGTATGCCTAATTCTGGAGTCCACCAATCAAGTGAAATTTTAACTAACCATAGAAACAGCCTGGCCAATTGCATGAGTATACGCAACTGACCTATCACGTTCTCTCTCACACAGTAACAAAGAACAGCATGCCACTGTCTGTGACTGCACTAAGAAAAATATTCTTTACAGTTCTTACATTATCTGTGTTTTATCCCAAGACTAAAAAAGACATCCTATAGAAAAGTTAGAAATTAAGTTGTGTTTATTTATAGTAATGTCTCAAAAGTACCATCCTGTTTCTGATTTGTTGTTTCCTTTGTAAAACTCTTCTCCAGCATTTAAAACGAATAAACATTTTGCTTACAGCTCAATTCTAGCATTCAAGGGTCTCTACAGAAATGAATTGCAAAAAAAATAAACAAACAAATTAAGAAATCATAGGTATACTAGGGATGGTCCCTTAGTCCCTGGTAATTCTTAGGTCATTTGCATGGGAAAGATCAGATAACTCATTTTGCTTAAGCAGCATCCTAATTCTGAAGAGTTGTAACTAGCAAAAAGGGACGTCAAGTAGCCACTTTCTAAACATAAAAACACAGAGGCATACACGTTAAGTCTGAGTAACAACTGCCTTCAACAAGCTCCTCTACACGAGAGATTCTTTTAAATCAGGCCTAAGAAAATGGCCTTCTTTTAACTCTTACCTGCAAAGCACCAATAGCAGCGCTCTGGAAGCGCAGATCTGTTTTGAAGTCCTGAGCAATTTCACGCACCAGACGCTGGAAGGGAAGTTTGCGGATCAAAAGTTCAGTAGACTTTTGATAACGTCTGATTTCACGGAGAGCCACAGTACCCGGCCTTTAATTAAGAGAAAGACAAGCAATGAATATGTACAAGTATCACACTTCAACAGATCAAGTGAAGCAATTCTTCCCCTCTATTTGGTACTGGTGAGGCCACATCTACAGTACTGGGTCCAATTTTGGGCCCCCCACTACAGAAAGGATGTGGACAAATTGGACACAGTCCAGTGGAGGGCAGTGAAAATGGTTAGGGGCTGGGGGGACATGACTTCTGAGAAGAGGCTGAGGGAAGACTGGGCTTATATAAGCTTAAGAGGAGGGAAGCAGGAGGGGGGCATTTAATAGCAGCCTTCAACTACCTGAAGGGTGGTCACAAAGAAGATGGAGATAAACTGTTCTCAGTAGTGGCAGATAACAGAACAAAGAGCAATGGTCTCAAGTTGCAGCAAGGGAAGTTTAGATTAGACATTAGGAAAAAACTCTCTGACTAGGAGAGTAGTAAAGCACTGGAACAGGTTACCCAGGGAGGTTGTGGAGTCTCCATCCTTGGAAGTTTTTAAGACCCAGCTAGACAAAGCCTTGGCTGGGATGATTTAGTCAGGGATGGTCCTGCTTTGAGCAGGGGGTTGAACTAGATGACCTCCTGGGGTTCCTTCCAACCCTCACTTTCTATAATTCTATAGTTGAATTATTCAATATTCTTAACTCAAGTAGGAACTGCTCCGTTTTGGCTAGAAGCATCCTAATATTTAGAATATGCAACTTCACTTACAAATAAAGGGCCTGACCTCACCACTGATCTGTTCGGAACTTCTACTGCACTCAGACATCCCACATGTGGAAAAATGGCAAGAGTGGGCCCTCAAAAGCCTTGTCTTCACTAGGAAAAAGGTGCATAACATGTTAATTAACACGTTAGCTGACGTGTGTTAAAGTCTTAGTGCAGACAAGGCATGCTGTAATGTAACAAAGTCACCTGGTCCAGTCATACCATAAGTTCCCCCTAGGGTTTTGTGTCACCGGCTAATATACACTTAAAAATTAAAAATATACCCTCTCCCCTTAAGACACAGCCAACATAGAATCATAAAACTAACAGTGAAAAAATACAGCAACTGCCATTATAGTTTTATCCCAAGAACTTAAAAGTTTGTTTTGTTTTTTTTAAACTAGTGCTGTGTGTCTTCAAACCAAACTTCTAACATTACTGGCATCTTTTTTGCAAACACAGTGTATCCTCAGTATCAGTACTATGAATATGTCATTATGAACATTTGGGAAATCCTCTGTAAGCCACTTGCTGACGTTTGCATCTTTTAGTCCCATCCACATTATCTAAAGAACTACCTTGGGGCCAGAAATTCTGTGTCAAACTGGGTTTGTCCTTGTAGCATTTCAAAAATGGTCCTCAGAGCAGGACCATCCCCAGCTATATCATCTAAGGCCTAGGTAGACAAAGCCTTGGCTGGGGTGATAGTTGGGGACGGTGCTGCTTTGAGCAGGGGGTTGGATTAGATGACCTCCTGAGGTCCCTTCCAACACTCATTTTCCTACAATTCTATGACATAAATAAGTTAATTTTTTCCAGAGGTCTTGCTGCTCCCAAGAGGGATTTTTGATACCAAGCAATTGTGCATAGAGATGAACAATCATAGATTAAAACACTTCCACCCAGAAGGACCCTTGCACAATGAAGAGTTTACTTCTCGACAATGGTCAACAAGAGATTTGCCTCTAATTCTCACTTATTCCCTCCTCCACACAGGTCTTTTATTTTACCTTAACCAAGTAAAATTATTTGTAGTTCCAGGCCCTGCTTATGTATAGACATCTCCTGCCCTCTAACGGCAGATTGCTCTAACTACACCCTCAGCTCATTAAAACAGCAAAATACGCACCGAGGCCAGAATTGGACCAGTTGAAGTAAATTAAAAAAAACAAAATCAGTTCTACACATTCAAGTTTGGAAGGGTTCCATTCAAGTATGATATTGAAATTAATTAAAAGCCCAATCCCCAAGCTGCAGGTATGGTTGGATGCCAATTAATTTGTGCTTAAATGATGTCACAAGCATAAAAATTGAATTTAAAAATTAATTATCCACCCCCTAAAATGCATGGGCTCTCAGGGTGGGTACATGGAGGCAGTGGGGCCAAGGATGGGTTTGCAATCACCAGAAGTCACTCAAAATCAGGTGAGGCAACAGCAAAAACTGGACTAATATGATCCCAGTGAGGATTTTGAAAGGAAGCCCCCCAAAAGAAAAAAAAAAAGAAAGAAGCCCGACTCTGACTGATGCTGCCGATACACTACAAGGAGGTTGCATCGGCAGCCTTTTGTCCCTAGCCATTGCAGTACCTGTAGCGATGAGGTTTCTTGACCCCGCCAGTAGAGGGCGCGCTCTTGCGAGCTGCTTTTGTAGCAAGCTGCTTCCTGGGTGCCTTCCCGCCGGTGGATTTACGGGCAGTTTGCTTGGTACGAGCCATGTTCCCGCAAACTTCTCTTCCTCACACCTACCGGTCACACATGCATGCACAAGAAAAGAAGCCAGCAGCCAGCGATCAGGCGCTGCAACCCGGTTGCCCCGGCCCTGGCTTGCTGGAGACTCTCCTGTTTGGGGTCCCCCCAAAAGCTCCCGTGTCTCCACAGCAGCAGCAACAGCAGTCCCCAGCCAGCACGACCCTGCCAGGATGCCAAGGAGCTGACGAGGCCCCGCACTCCTGCCTGCACATGGGACTCCTGAGGGCGCACAGCAGAGACGCCAGCACTAAACCATTCCCCTCCCCTCCCCCACCCATCTGACTGCCCTGGGGGATGGGAAGGAGACCCCCACTTTAGCTGAGCCCTCCGGAGAAGCCCAGAGCAGCAGCTGCCCCTCCTGCCAGTGGCAGCAGGAGCAGCACAGCGCTGCCCCCTTGCTACTGTCAATCCTCCTCCCTGGCTGCCAGCACCCCAGGGGGGTAGGAAGGGTGCGGGGCAGGGGCACAGCACCAGTATGGCTCTGCTCCCAAGCCAGTGGGACACCCATGCCCTCCTCACCATTGCTCCTGGGCAGCCGCAGCCAGTGCAGTCTCACCAGCAGCAAACTTTATTATTTAAAGGGGGGGGGGGAGGAATTAGTGTGTGTTACAGAGGGGGGGTGAAATCCTCCCCTACGTGTGTGTGTGTGTGTGGGACACAAACCCACACTCGCACACACAAGATGGCCTTGCCCAGAGCCTGGGGCCAGCCAACTCCCCGCGCCCAGCCGCCAGCTGCCTTGCAAAGGGAGGAGGAGGAGAAAAATAAATAAATAAAGAAAAAGGCTTTTAAAAAAACCAAGTAAGGGAGGCAGAAAGCAACCCCCCAGCCCGGCCCCGGGAGGGCAGCAGGGGAGGGGGAGCAGCGGAGGCAGCAGGGGGAGGAGGAGGAGGACGACGACGGGGAGAAAAGTTTGCAGCGGGGCCGAGCCCCCGCAGCGCCCCTCCCCCCGCGGGTGTTTTCCCAGCCCGAGGAGGAAACATGGTCGGTGACCAGAGAAAAGAGACAAGATGGTGCAGCCGAGCGGCGGCGGTCGGGGCGGGAGCGCGGGAGGCGGGCAGGCGGCAGGGGCCCGAGGCCGGGC
>NW_017729022.1:174036040-174039581 GCF_001723915.1 Gavialis gangeticus | reverse complement strand
CTGCCGCCGCGCCCCGCCCCCGCCTCCCGCTGCCCAATGGCGCACAATGGAGGGAAGGCGCGGCCCCGCCCCCCCGCGCGCGGGCGCTGTGTGTACAAACACAAAAGACACGCCGCGCACCCTGAGCAGCCCCGCGCCGTGCAGTGCCGGGGGATTCCCTCCCCCCCCGGCGCTCGGCCGTTGGTGGCGCCCAACCGCTGGGGCCCCGCGCGCGGGGTGACCAACGGCCGCCCCCACCTGTGCCTGCCCCTCCCCTCCCGGCCTGGCAGCAGAGAGGTCCGGTAGTCTGTGGCACTGTGGCTGGGCTTCTGCCCCCTGTGGAAGTCAGTGGAGCTGGATCCACTGAGCTTAATGGGAGGAGAGCCCCCACCGCATTGGTAGTGAGGTCCACCATGAGCTTGCCCCAGAGGTTATGGCAGGGGTTAGCCACGTTTTTGGGTGCTGGCAAAAAAAGTGCAACCTCATTTGTAAGATGTCATTGTGCCAGGGCCAGATGTCAATGAAGCTGTGAGGGGCCTGATTAGGGCGGCCATCATAGAGGGCATTGCAGTTCTCTGCTACTTTGTCCTCTATGGATACAAAACCCCACGCCTTTATGTCTTATATTCTCTTCTCTTGAAGAGAAAAATAGAGGACATACAGGCATCCAGTTTTGTATCAATGGAAGACAACCCAGCTGTCCTCTATGATGGCCACCCTAGGCTTGATCCTTGTTGTGGCGGCACAGCTCTGTCCCCTTCCCAGCGGTGTACTGTGTTCTCCGGTGCCCGGAGGCCAATGCTTGATTTGCACCCCCTGTCAGTGGATGATCACCAAGCCGACAGGGTGGGGGCCCTGGCGACTGATCACTAAGCCTGAAAACGGCAGCAGTGAAACTGGAATTGCCACTAGGGGACTGAATACCCCCTGGAGGGCCTGGCTGATGCACTCCCTGCCCAGGCCGGCGCCCAGGGACATGGCCGCCCCTCACCCCTGCCATCAGTACGCTACTGCCCCATTCCCCACCATCCATCTTGAGGCGTGCATACCAAGCAAAATGCCAGGGGTTGCCTATAGTGACGTGATGTGATGTGGCCATTGCTGGTGCCTTGTAGGGCACTGATGCCCAGCACAGTTCACAGCGACTCCTAAGTCCGGTTGCCAACTCTGTTGGAATTTATTCCAGGAGGTTTCCAGACCGCCAGTGTGCCCGCAACAGTGCAAATGTGCCCATGTGCTTGTGTATAGCACTTACAGATTACAATGCATAGACTCTTATGTCAGGAAGGCACGTGACTAGGACATCTAAAAAAACCCACTGGACTGCTGCATGAAATCAGATTCAATATTTCATATTTCTTTAATGAATGCCCCATCTTTTATCTCCAAAGTGACTCTCAGCAGTCTCTTGGCAATTTATATCTAATTCCTAGAGACTCCAGGGCAATTCTGGATGGTTGGCAACCCTACTCCCAAGCTACCTAAGATGCTTTGGGCACCTTATGTTCCCCCACCCAAGCACATGGGCAAACTTCAGCCACTTCAGCTTCAGAGGAAGGAGCCCCAGGGACTGAATTGTCCTTGATGCCACCACAGCTGGAGGGTGTGCAAAGTTGGACAGCTGCTTCAATAGTCCCTCTAAAGGGAATATTTAAGGAAGATTGTATGCAACTCCATCAAATGGGCCCAACTCTGAAGTCAATCCCAAATCAGCTGTTTCAGGGGAGTCACATATCTGGCCTGCGGACCAGATCTGGCCCATGGATCTGTCTCCCCCAAGCCAAGGAACTGAGTTATGTAGTCGCTGGACTTGTATCCTGGTTCTGGCTGCAGCGGTGGGGCATCCCATGGCACCTTAGTGAGACTTAAGGCTGTAGCAGCACCATGGGCAGAATCCCTGCCACTGTAATCAAAGCCAGGGTGACCCATGGGCATCTGGAAAGCAGGGAATGCGGCCCTCCGAGTAACTTGAGTTTTTACTGAAAACATGAGACACATTTAAAAGACCCTCAAAGATCATCCACACTGAAAGGGTCATCTCGCTTTCTTCAAAATGAGGTTTTGTAGACCTGGACCTGAGAGACTAGGAAAGGGAATCAGTGGTGAAATGCTGGGCTTTGAAGAAGGCTATGGGAAAAATATGGTTGTGATTTGAAAAGAGTGGGGGAGAGAGAGATATTCCACATGGGAATGAGAGGGATGGACCACTCCTGTGGGGCTGTTCCAACTCTGAAGTGCCATTAGGATCACAAAAACATTTGCAAAAATGACATTTTCTTACCCAACAGATCAAATCACTGTGTTTATTTAGTTACACCTGCTGCCTTATTGTTTAATGAGCAAAGACATTTTCATTTTATAGTTCAGTTATACTGAGAAGCTAAAACATCTATGGGGGAGTGAGTTAGGTTCTGTTCTGAATTGTCCATCATCCATACATTTGTTAGCTAAATTTCAGCTGTATTTTGTAATCCCTGTTGTCTTCAGATATACTGGTGTAACTAAGAGTGCAATGTGAGATGCAGGATCTTTACTAAAGGGGAAGCTTGACTAAAAGGGGAGGATGAGTTGGTGAAGCTGACATTTAGAAAGAAGCTTCTTTTTACTTGTAAATGAGGAAGAAAACTTTACCATCACTTTACCAGTCAAATTTTTAAGAAGGAGTGCTGTTTTTGGAACAGCCAGGACAAGGGCCCAAAGCTAAATAATTAAATCATTACACCATAGGCTGTTGTACAAAGATCATATAAAATAATGCTTACTTTAACATTATTAGCAATATGGTACAAAACAGACTTTAATGACATGCTGAAAAAAAACCAAGGCCATTCTCACAGCCAATTATTAAACCAAGAGAAAATGTCCTGCTTAAGGTCATTATTGTTGCTCATAATAATAAAAATACGAAAATGGTAAAAAAAGGTAAAAAATAAAGTGACTCTGCTTTCATGTGTTGTAACATTGCCCTGAACATGGAGTTCTGTTTACTATACAGGTCTATACAATGCACCCTTGTTAACATGAAAAAACCCATTGATTTCAGAGGGAATTCTCGTGTACTGAACGAATTGCAAGAATTAACCTATATATTACACTGTAGCAGACGAGGAAAAGCTGTATTCTCAGGGTGCCATTATCTTTAATATAATTGATATTAGTAGTAAAATATGCATAACTCGGGCTCAACATTGCTGTGAGTGATACCTTTTTCTGTTTTCCTAGCGAGAAGCTCTCCCATTGGTGGAAATGCCATGGAATTCCATGATGTCATGGAGGGGGTGGGGGCTGGGAGGAAGCAAATTTTCTGTCTCAGCTGGCTCAGTCTGTCTCTGGCTCTTGACCTTGCTGCTTCTCTTGGCTCTCAAGATGCAATGCACAGTTCCTTTCCTCTCTCATGGGTCCAAAACAAACAGTTCAGGAGATAATGAATGAAAGAAGCATCTACAAGCCAAACCTTGATCAGGGAAAAAGAGGAAATCAAATGCTTCTTTATCTATCCGGGAGGACTTCACAGCTGCTTGCTGTTATCCTGCTGATAGCTCTTATTGAACTAAAGTCTTAA
>NW_017729022.1:174023307-174031040 GCF_001723915.1 Gavialis gangeticus | reverse complement strand
TGGCTCTTGACCTTGCTGCTTCTCTTGGCTCTCAAGATGCAATGCACAGTTCCTTTCCTCTCTCATGGGTCCAAAACAAACAGTTCAGGAGATAATGAATGAAAGAAGCATCTACAAGCCAAACCTTGATCAGGGAAAAAGAGGAAATCAAATGCTTCTTTATCTATCCGGGAGGACTTCACAGCTGCTTGCTGTTATCCTGCTGATAGCTCTTATTGAACTAAAGTCTTAAAACAATAATGTAGTTAGACAAAATTATGCCCTCAGTTAATTATACACATTTAAGCTAATGGGAATTGCACATGAGTATGTGATGGGGGAACTGGTCATGAAATCTTGAAATAATTTTTTCTTCCTCCTTCCTGTTTTCCTACTGATGTGGGAATTAGTGTCCCTGAAGGCAACTTGCAAAAGAAGAAAATGTATTTGTGCCTATTTTTGCTGCTTCTTTCAAATTTATGAACATACTTTAAAGACTTTTCCCAGAACTTTTGAGTGTGTGTGTGTTCTTGCTTTAACCTTAATGTTTCTGGTTTTAAGTTATTACTTCCATGGGTTTTGCTAGAAGACTCTCTTTATGGATCAGAGAATTGTTAATAAAGCTGATGTTTCACAAGAAGAGATTTTCTCTTAAGTGTCTGTCAGGTGTTGAAAGGTGGCAATAAAAGTACACCAAAACAAATCATCTTTGATGACCCATAATTGGGGTTCAGACCAGAACAGAGAGGTTGGTCTAGTGACATTCAAAGACAGTCTCCTAATGGCAGTAGACATAGGTAAGATCTCAATGGACTGCTGAATTTCTCTGCAGCATTTGATACACTGGACCACAAGATACTATTAAAATACTTACACAATATAGAAGTCCAATGATATAAAACCCCAGCAATGACATGACTCCAGATATTCCTTTCCAGGAGAATTCAGCATGGTGATACATATTTTTTCCCCTTTTGGAAGACCTTTACCAGAAGCATCCCACTGGGATCCATACTATCAATACTATTCTGTCTTCCCTTTAATATCTGATTGAGACCTCTCTGAGATCAGTTGTGAGACACCATGGGCTGAGCTAGCATGTTTTTGACAACTATATATTTCTCTCAACTAAAATCTAACACTAATATCATTCTAACGACTAAAATGTCAGAATGCTTGTAGGAAATAACCCCCTGGATGGATGAAGAGCAGCTGGCTCAAATTAAACACAGGCAAGATTAAAGTGAGGCTGGTCTGAAACAAACTTTTAAGAAAACTGGCAAAGATGCTTTGTCCACCTGCCAAAGAAGGTGCACTGCCCCATTTATAAAAGAAATGTGAAGCCTTCAGGCTGCTGTTTATCTCCTCAATAAGCCTGGCTGATCAAGTTACATCAGTTTCCAAAAATGCCATCTTCCACCTCCACCTTGTTATCCCATCTTTCCAGATGAGGATCTGGTTGCAGCAATCCATGCATTTGTCAGCATCAGGTTGGATTACTGTAATTCGGAACATGAGGATGACATACAGGCTGTAGCTGACAGAGAACACGGGTGTCCATGTTCTATATGGCTCAGACCACTGTGAATAAATCAGGCCTGAGATCATGTTGCTTCAATGGTTTCAACGGTTTCTAGTCAACTTCAGATGCTAGAAGGCTTCATTCCTAACTTTAAAGACAATTAGATCAAGCCCAAGCTACATTAAAGACCACAGGAAAAAGGGGTCTCCATTCAGGTGACAAGCCTTGGACCCATCATGGCTTTCAGAAGCTCAGAGCTCCAACTGCAGGAAAAATCTCATTCAGCTCCAGAGTCTTTGAAGAATGTACCTGCTAAAATCAAGAAGTCTCAAATAACATGTGCAAAATGCACTTTTTCAAAGGCCAAACCTGTTCAATCTGGGCAGCTTTTCACAGAAATGGAAAAAGGCACATCCCTGAAAAAGGACCCTAGTAGAAACCATGACAGCACTAGAGCTTGCCAAATAACAAATTGCCTGATTTTTTTTCACACATACACTACCTTTACCTACCCTCCTATGCAATATATTGGCTGAAATTTACAAACATCTCTCTCTCTCTCTCTCTCTTGCTCTCATATTCTCTTTATCTGCCGGATGCAGATACCCAGTGTGGAAAATTCTAGCCCAAATGGCAAACTTATAAGCAACTTCAAATACAGGAGGGCAAAAGGGTGGGCAATAGCAAGGGTAGTGATTTTTTTTCTAGCCCCTATAAATAAGGCAGGTATCAGGATAAAGTGTCATGTAAGTGGCATTAAAAATATGTCTTCTACTAGAAACTTAAGTAGGGATTCCCTATTGTTTGTGTTTAAATCCTAAACTCTAGCATTCTGTAATTAAACCATTCACAACTAGAATTTTGCATCATTTTTATGTGCGGATTTTTTTCTTTTCTGAATTCTTTTCATGATTTTATTTTTTATTCACACAATAGGCATGTATACCAACACAAATTTCATACTTGAAGGCTGTGCTGTGTGGTGTCCAGTGACTGGACTCAATGATCTTCTGAGGACCCTTCCAGCCCTAATGTCTGTGAAATCTATTGTCTAATGTATATTTGTGATTGTAAATTTAAGATTACTTGTAATGTTTCAAAAGGATTTCAAATATTTTTTTCTGATGGAAACATTGATGTTTTGTTAAGGTTTTCAGTTATGTCTTGAACTTGCAACTTTATGTGCTATAGTACTATGAGAGTGACTATATACAATGTATACATTAGAACTGTAGAATTCCTTATTCTAAATATAGAACATACATATACTTGTTTTTAACTGGTATTTTCTAAGCCAGTGCTAGTGCAAAGATAGACATGCCCAAGACCTCACTCCCTAGGTGTACAAAATACTTGCATTCTTTAGAAGTCCTCCTCCAGTGGGAATATATCTAAAAATGTCATGATCTTAAAGTAAAACTTAATTTTCCTTCTTTCATTTAGCCTACTTTAATTTGATCTTTGGGTCAGGCCACTTTTATTGTTCTGTAAAATATTTAGCACACTTTAGATACTATGGGCCTGATGCTTAAAAACAAATTAAGCCGTGCTTAGGTCTCATTGACTTCAATGGAAATATTAAGGGCATCCTTAATATTACATACATACTAATGTGCTTTCCTGAATATAGATTTTTGAAAGACAGGCTATTTCAATAACTAAATCAGTTCTGAATAGTGGATAAATACTTATCCATATTCAGAGCTACTTGCACTCTCATTAGTAGTTGTTCTAAAATACAATAGTGCCAATTCTGTCAAAGTCACTTTCTCGCTGACCATTAAATATACATATCTGGAGGTTTCAGAGAAATCCACTATTAAGATACAGTTGTAAAAATACCTTAAATTTTTAAATAAAAAAAACTTGAACTCTTGGTTCCAAAATGATACCTTTTATTAGACCAACTGGAAAATGGCAAGAACATTGTCCTTGAAATGTATTTTTTCAAGCTCTCATTACTCAGATCAGGGGATCCAATTTTATTGAACATTTTTTAAATTACGCTTTTAGGTTAAGACTGATACATTTAATTCCAAAAAGAATTTCAAAGACAAAGTTCTAGGAGTGTGAAAATAAGGCTGACTTAGCACAGAGAACTTAGAATCAGGACTCCTGGGTTCTATTTGGATTTCAGGTTTATCACTGACTTCCTGTCGTTTAAACAGGATGGCTCTGTTTCCATCTTTATAGCTTGGTTCCTGAAAAGATTTGAGCATGTTTAGTCCCATTGCCTTCAGACAATGATTCCAAACTTAACATTGCACATGCATCCCAATCAACTGGCACAAGTGTACATATTCCAGGCTCCCCCTATTATTACCACTACACGCACACAAAATAATCTTGCTGCCATTGGCTTCTGGACAGTGGCCTGTGTTCTGTGCACCTTCTAGCAGGGACCAAAGAGTCAGGTAATTAATACTACTTGAAACAGTTTTAATTAATTTCAACTTTTTACACAACCTAATAAGGTGTCTGGGAAGGAGAGCATAAATAGAAAGGAACACATCACTTCCACAAGTTTAAAAAAATGTATTTGCTGACCTATGTACTACATAAGGCAGAATGACCACAGAATTTGTGCATAGAGTCATCTACTGTTTGGTGTATGTATTGTAACCACTGTCTTTATTTTTTTATTTTATGTATCATCTTTGAAAGTCTTGTACATAGATACTCAGTGTGTGTGTCTACATGTGCACTTACACCGGCTTAAATTTACTGTGTGGTAAATTACTGCACAGTGAATGGGATAGGCCAGCATCTACACGTGCAGGTGTTAAAGTGCATTAATGCTGTGTATGGACTCACTTGGGACTAAAGTTAGTCCCAAGTCAGTCCACACACAGAGTGTTACTGCACAGTAAGGCAAGTACACACAGTAACTAATCGGGTGTAAATTTGATATCTGCATGATGCAGGTATCAAATTTACGCTCAAGTCGGTGTAAATCACCATATTTACTGTGCAGTATGGTCATGCATATGTAGATGTGTGCCTGTACTGCGTGCCTGTACTGTGCAGTAATTTTGGTTACTGCGCAGTAATTGCTCATGTGTAGACATGCCCAGTGTGTCACAGAAAGAACAATTCAAATTTAACGCAAAAGAATCAGTATTCCTAATCCTGGGAAACTTTTGAGCAGTCACCAGGGGTGATGTATAGGGGGTGCAAGCGGGTGCACGTGCACCCTCTCTGAGTGTGGCGGTGCTCCCCCTACAAAAAGGCACTGCTGATACTGTTGGTGGCGCCTGAGGGTGGTCACTCCTCGCCACCCTGCTGCCAACACCACCAGTGGCATCTGCGGTAGTCTGCAATCCTCACTGGCTACTGCCAATGCTGCTGGCAGCATCTGCGGATAGTTGCCGATCCCTGGTCGGCGCTTGCCACCTGCCCCTCCCCACCACTGACAGCGCCGGCAGTGTCTGCGGGAGCTCCCCCACTTACCACCACCATGCTCCCGCTGCCACTGTGCCCCACCAGCCACCGTGCCCCCCACAGCCGCCGGGGGCACATGTTGTTCATGGCAGTCACACTTGATTTTTCTTTACATTTCTATTTCCAATACATTCTTGATTGTCCTCATTAACTGCATGTTCAAGCTGCTTTTAATTATATTCTCCATATAATATGGTGAAGGACAACTGACATGAATAAACACCACCACTATATACAGTTGTCAGCCTGCCCTTGTCAAGGGACCTGCAGCTTACTGTAGAGTTCACTTGGCTCTCTAACCTCGTAAATTTTTTCCTCGCTGCATAGCACTGTGCTTTTAAACACACACTATCAGTCCTCCTGTGGTATGCAACAGTTAATTGAAACAGACACAAAATAATTGCATGCGCACTAGGGCTCAAAGCATGACATACATAAGACAAGTGCTTGCAAGATTAATTTACAACAGGGCCAAAGACTGAAAATTCTGTGATCTCCCTTGGAAACTATTTATGGCTTTTTAGGGAAAATGTTGCCTGTTGGTTAGAGAATGAACCTGGGAGTCGATTTTTCTACTGATACTCTGTTTAACTTTGGGTGCACATCTAACTTCCAGTTCAGTTTGCTCATCAGAAAGTGTGGTAATACATACTTAACAGATGTTCTGTGAGGCTTAATTGATTATATTTACAAATATAATAATTTTTTTCTAATAAATATAATCAATTTGTGTTTGTCTTTGCATGAGAGTTACTGCACTAATGCAAGTCTGTATTCATTATAAAGAAAATGTGTGGAGAAATAAAGAGAAAACAGGGTTTACTCTCCTTAATGATAACACCAGATTTTGAAACCTGGCCCAGCAGAGCAAATTATTTTTTTACAAAAAGAGATTGCATAGGTGGGTTTCTTAGAGAAAGAGCGCAAGCAACTGTTCTGGAAAAAATCACTTTCTATAGTTACAATATCACACAATAATTAACCTTGTTCTAGTTCTAGCTGTCCAGGCCCCTTGCAGATGATCAAGTTATGATAACAACTATTTCTGTCTCTTTAGAAGTATCATGTTTTCTTGTGGAAGGGGCCTTATCGTAATTAGGCCTAGTGTAAAATCTTTTATTTCCCAGTACTTTACTTCTGTGTTGATAGACTGACTTAAAACTGCTGAGGAAAAACAAACAGCATAAAGCCTAATTAGTTCTCAAATGAGATTCCTGTGACTCCACTGATTTATTTTAATCTCCTGTTTAGTAGAGCCTCAGTGAGCTGGTTTGCCCCAAGACCCACACTCTAGCAAACATGCCCCTGAAGACTGCCATTATGCAAAAAACAGTGGCTTGCTACTTTCTATTCATTAGGCTCACACTGGCCTCATTTTATGGTGCTCATCTTGTAAAATATGTCTATTTCTGCACTACCACAATACCCACCCTAAGTGATGTTGGCCTGAAAGCTTCCATCTTTCTGTAACTACTGTACCTAGAAGTGCTGAAAGAGACATAGCGTTCATTTCATATTTATGCTCAGTGGCACTGTCTCAAGAGATATGCAGTTTGTTTTCACAGGTGCCCAGAGGAGCAGCAGCTATACGGAGAAACTCAAGATACTTAGTACGATGCAAACACCACAGGGCTGGCTACTCAAAGCATAAACAGCAGACCTCAGCACCGGTTTGGGTCCTTGCTATCATTATTGTCTTTGGCATGCTAATCCTCTCTAAACCCGCTCCTTTCAAAATCCTTGATCCTGCTTCATTTTGAAAGTGCAGGAGTAAGAGCCTCTTGGAAAAGTACAGATGCATCACAAGTCTAAATTGTGAACATCAGCTGAGTTATGTTCACAGAAATTAAAACATTATTCTGACGTCTGTCCCTAATGCAGTTCTGAGGTGTTCTGCAGCCTCCCATCTTTCTTAACGAATCTTCTTAAGTCTCAAAACCCACTTTGAGGAAAACTAGCCTCCTGAGAGAAAACTAAAAAGGGAATGAGGGGCTGGAGTGGCAGGCAGTATATTTTAAAGTGACAGCAGGTAACTTTAATTACATTTTTTTCACTCTTATGAACCTAGAGAGTTTTGTTTCTTAAACAAACAAAAAAAAAGCTTCTTATCAAAGGGGGGCTTTTTTCTCCCCCGGAAATTCCTTGTAGACCACACAAATCATTGTGTCCACAATATTATTTTCCATTTTTCCTTAGCAATCAGTCCTTCCAAATCATCTCAGACTCGTATGTCATGAGGCATCTCAAGATGGAAGCAACAATCTCTGTAAGGAATAGACTGGATATCAGTCCCTGGGTGTCTGTCACATATATACAACAGATTGATTAGAAAAGTTAGATCCCCTGAAAACTCTTTCTAAGCAATGCTCATTCCTCATCAGCTTTGTGCACGCAGTCAGTGGGACCAGATATCTACTCTTCTTCTAGATATCTGTTTCAGGGTAAGTGCTCTCATCACCAGAGTGATCCTCACAGGTGGCATAAGTGAGATCTAGAAATTCCCTACATGACAGCTTAATAATGCTTAGCGTTATATAGCACTATACTACCATGTTGTCTTTCACAGACTAAATTAAGGGGCAGCCCATACAAATTACGTAACTAATTCAACACTCATCCCATGTGTAAACCATGGTTTTCCATAGACAAGGCACATTTTGAAAGCATGTTGAGATTCTTTTTCTTGGCTAAGTACTTCTAAATGTTTTCCCCAGTAGCAAAGAAACCCTATGAACCACCATCCTCCCTCACCACCACTGCTACTTCAAAAAGCTGCCTTCAGTTCACTTGC
>NW_017729022.1:174022533-174023296 GCF_001723915.1 Gavialis gangeticus | reverse complement strand
GGGAGGGAGGGGTTCAGGAAGCAGTCAAAGGCGGGGGGAGACCCCGTGCAATGCCATAGCAAGTCCCGGGAGGCACCTTTGGTCAACCCCCCTGAGCACATCGAAAGATGCCATCTCTTCTCCTCTGTATCTGGGTACTCAGCACACTGGGCTCTAGCAAAAGGCCGTCTTGAACTAGGTCTCTCCGTGTCCATCTAAGGCAAGGCACAGAGTCCAAGATCCCGCTTCTATGCTGGGAGACACTTCAGAAAAATCCCCTATACTAGTCAGGCGGGGAAACATGACTATTTGGAGTTATGTTAGCCCTTTAGTCCCCCACCGGGCGGTTTGATCAGAAGACGGGGAGGGGTAGCTTATATTCTTTTTACAAATAAGCCCAGTCTTACATATGATTCTTCCTGCAACGTGTCGCATTGTACCCAGAGCAATTAGCTCTCACAATACACCGCCCCCTGTCACTCCAGACCCGGCTCCTTCTCCAATTCGGTGGCAGAGCACAATTTAAAAAAGACTATAGTAGGTTTCCAGGTGGTTAAAATAACCTCATCTGTCTACGCCTCCTGCCACTGTGGGTCATTCTGCTGCCCCAGCCCTAACAGGATGCCCAAGTGGGCCAGATCAAAGGTCCTGTTTGCACTCAGTGGCCAGTGGCCCGGGCTGGCTCCCCGCCTCCTCGGGAGAAACCCACACGGAGCTAGCTCCTTTTCTCTCTTCACCGCCAGCTGTGTCCACAACAACTTCCCTCCGCCCTCCCGCCGGTCCT
>NW_017729022.1:173990920-174017533 GCF_001723915.1 Gavialis gangeticus | reverse complement strand
AAAATCTTCTTCCTTCCTCTGATACGAGAGTGAGGCACTTCTCACAGTGACTAAACCAGCAAGGTACTTGAAGCAACAGATGTGTCACTGATATACAGGTAATTCTGCTGGATGTAGACACACTCTTCCCAGGCTTCATTTACATGTGACATAAGAGGCAAGGTGCTATATTTCAAATTCCTTGTGGATAACACCTAATTATTTATCTTCACTGATTAACTTGTATCTTCCATTTAGGACAAAAAGAAACACTGGAGGGCAGTCCGAGATATACAGGTAGTCCACTTAAAAAGAAATTGAAATATCAGAGGAATACAGATCAGTCAAATAGGTGCTGAGAGATTTAGTATAACCTAATAGGCAAAATGGCCTACAGGTACAGCCTCAAACCAAGACTTGAAACTGGATTAGAACTCACTTAGTATGGAGGTGTAACAGCAGTTTAAAGGTGACCTGCAAAGAAAAAAACGTTGAAGTCACTCTATCAAGAAACTGAGCTTCTTTATTGACTCTTAAGTTAGTATAATTCATGAGTGTTTACCAGCCCTTCAGAAACGTTAGCAGTGTTCCCTACCCTTGTTAGAAGACTGCTAGAATGACCCAGAGGTGTGGAATGGAAACTTTCTCCACCATTAATTTAAGGGATAGACATTCAATCCTTATCTAATGGAGCTCACTGTCCAAGAGCCCATGTTTAACAGATGTTTACAAACAAACAAAACAGCTTTAGATAGCACGAATAACTTATTTTGTCAATTAATTGTCACTTCCTTGTTATTTCTGATGTTGTAACTAGTTCTTCAGGCCCACATTTACAATAGAAACAAGCAGAGAAAGAAAAGGAACTTAAAAACAAACCAACAAAAAACGACTTTTATCCCTTCTTTAAAAAAATTAAAAGTGAAAAAAAAGGAACACAGCACACACTATGGTTTTTCCTTTGCAGGTTATCTTCAGCTAGCAGAATCTTCTCTATAGAGCGAAATGCATTAAGTATTAGTTCTGCAAGAATGTTGTTCCTTTACATTAGAAACATAGTCATATCTGAAAGAAAACAATGCTGAATTCAACACAAAAAGGATGTTAAAAGGATGAAGCACACACATGCCAGATCCTCAGCTCAGAACTTTCTCACTAAAATCAACCCAGCTATGCCAATTTAAAACCAGCTGAGAATCTGGCCTATAACATTTTACCAAATTACTCAACCATTTGTGTCATAATCTAAAAAAAAGTCAGTAACCACAAGCAGCACAGCTGCTAATATGGTCAGGAATTCCAGCAACTGTGTGTCACCCTTGCCAGTAGTCTAACCAGTACCTGGTTGTCTGTCTAGATGTCTAATACAGTTATTTTGCTGGATATGCAGGACATTGTCTGGATAGACAGGACATACTACCTAGATGGAGGAGAACAGGATACATAAACCCACGTGGCCAGGTTGGCTAGTCCTTTGTCATAGTTCTCCGAAGCAGCAAATCTCAGAGTATTCTGCCTGCTTATCCCTAGCAACAGACTGTGTTCATGTTTTCTAGGCATTTGACACCCCACAGTGAAGGTAAGGAAGAGGGTTTTTAAACCCAAAAGCTTGCTAAGAAATTTTTTTTCCAACCATTTAAGTTGGTCTAACAAAAGATATCAGATTCACCCAAAGAACCAGATTTTCTCAGCATGCAGTGATAAAAAGAGGGTCAAGCAGGATTGTAGTTGTGAACTTATAGCCACAGTTAAATTAAAAAAGAAAAAGAAAAATCTCTTTTGTGAAACCATCTCAGTTGTGATGGCTTTATCCTGGTAAGATGAAAGCATCATCATAACTAATATTCCCTGCTCTTGTGATTTTATTCCAAGTCTTACAGTTTTTTTCTATAGCCTCTTCTCCTTACATGAGAATCTCAGCTGCCTTTTAAAAAGAATCATCTTCTATACCTCATGATGATTGTGTTGGAAAGAATGAAAATGTGAATCCTTAAGTTTCACAAAAGTTTCACCAAAAACAAAAAGCCCTTCCACCCCAGCACCAACCAACCAGCCAAAACACATAGAAGGCCAATCAAAAAAACCTAAAATGTATTATTTTTAAAACATAATGATTTTAATGCTAATCTTGCTGTTGTTTGGAGCCTAACAGGATTTCTGAATGCGTAGGGTTGGTAATACTCCAGCCAGAAAAATAGCTCTACTCATGGTTTAAATGGGGCCTAAGGTATCAAGTATTTCCTTTTTTGCTCTCTTAACAACCCCAACATTCTCATTGTTCCACTTTCCAACCTTTGTTATGTCCAGCACCACTGTGCTCAGGTCACACTCCTTCCTCTTAGCACACCTGTACTCCAGGGGTTACCCCAAGGAACCATATAGAACCATTCCACCAGATCTATTCTGAAGAAATCTCCTACCTAGTGGCTGTTCCTAGCAGAGAGGAACTGCAGAATGAGGACCACTGGATCCAGGTACTTGCCTTTAAATTGTCTGTTTAGACCTGTATTCTGTGCTCTTTTTTTGCTGCCCTTCCTTCTGTGTTAGTTCAGGCAAATCATTGCTAAACCAATGTGGGTGGGGCTGTGTAATTTGGGAGCTACTCCCAAGTACTGGAAATGCAACTTCAGTTTTAGGAAGGAGAGTTTGCAAATAAACTCTCATCTCAGTTGAAAAACAAGGATGTCGGTTTTGGTTTTTTTACTTCAGGCTATTGTCTCAATAGCTACAGCTTGTTTTGGTCTGTCAGCTTGAAATTATTGCAAACAGCATCATGTTCAGATGAAGAAGTCATGTTATAAGCACATGCAAAATTTGCCTTCTCCTGTTTCCTAAATATTTCGATGCTCAGGGACCTGCCTGACAGATAATACAAATGTACTATGAAATAGTATACATTTCATACTGTACTGTATGGTCATTCTTAGCTTTGGATTTTGGCAGTGTTGCCAAACACTCAGATGCCAATTAGGAAACTAGAATCCAGTTCTTACACAGAGATTAAGTAATTCAGCACAGTGTCTCTGCAAGCTATAATTAAAGGCAGTGAGCTTCATTACAGGGACGGCAAAAATAAAGGGAGGCAGAGAACTATTTTTGGAATTGTTTTCTTCTATAAAAAAACTATTGTACATTGCAGTTTACCCACTTATCTCTCTCCAGACACAACCAGTTAAAATAACCTAAACAGACCAAATTTAACTGCAAAAAGCAACTAGCAAACTGGAAGAGGCAAACTATGAGGACAAGCCCCTAAAGTCTGATTGGTGGAATAGTATTGACTTCTAGAAAATAACTTGGTTTCCCAAACCTCTCAAAAAGATCTGTTATTGCCAGTGTTCAAATTTGTTGTTGTGCCAGAAATGGGGTCCCCTTGTGCTAGACATGGTATAAAATAAATCTCTAATAGCTTTTGTGGCCCAGGTTCATATTCTGTTTGGTAAGTAAATAGGACTTACAGTATGTGGAATTTAGGTCTTTATAACTCAGGACAGAGACTATGTTAATATTAATGTAATCAGCATTCCACTGGTGTGAAAAATGTGAAACCCTAAACCGGGGTAACTTTGCCTAATCTAGGGGAGAATTTCTCCCTAAAGAATTAAAATTCTGTTGGTGTGAGTTGCACCGGTCTAGGTTTTGACTGTCCATGTGCATCCTGGGGCAGCTGTTTGCTAAAACCTCTCTTGCCCCTTAATGGCAAGATGCCATAATGGGTGCCCACTGTATAAGCTACCCTGGGATAGCAGCCAGTCTTTTTGTTTCTGATCACAGTGTAATTTGCATAAATGTGCAAAACAGATATACATTATACCAGGATAAGTGTTCAGCTGCCCATGCCCAAAGCAATGCTGATGGATCTGGCTCTGGCAACTGCACAATCATTAATGTTTTTAGGCTTATTTGGTGCCTCCATTTTGGCCTGAAATTTTCTCTGAGCATCAGGGCTGAGGGTCATGCACATGAGCAATTGCAATTCAGATCAAGAATCTAACACCTAACTCCTGCCTAAGCTCTGGTGCAAACCAAACCAGAGCTGAGAAGTCCTCACATTCTGCCTGAATTCCTTATGTGATCAAAGAGCATGCCTCATGCCTAGTTAATAGTGAGAGTGTTAAGTTCAGTACAAAGCACCTACCATCAAGTCTTGAACAAATCTTCAAGCACAGTAGTCTAGAGCTTTTGTCCTACAAGACATCCAGGTTCAAGGTCCTCCTCAGTTTGAGGGAAATCAAACTCATGTCTCCCATTTTCCTAGCAGCCAGGCTCTAGAACAGCCTAGCCAGGGGCACTGTCTTAACCAATAACCAGGGATCCAGGTTTCCTATTTGCTATGGAGTAACACCATTTTTCTCATTGAGAAAAACGCAGGCTTTCTCATTTAAAGGAGAAAAATGTGGATTTTCCTCTTTAAAGGAGAAAACCACAAGAAACAGCAAGTTTCCCCTTGTAGGCTGGCAGCCCTCCAACCTGCAAGGAGCTGCTTGGGGCTGGGGGGAGTGGGAGGAGGGTGACCGGAGGCAGGGGGCACCACCTGCGCCTGTGTGCGCACATACACATGGCTGGCATACAGCCAGGCAGGCTGGTGGGAACACCACCCACTTGCCAGCTGGATGCAGGCAAGTCTATGGGGGGCAGGGGTCAGAGGGCCAGGCCTTGGGGACTATCTGGGGGTGTGCAGGGCATGTGCATGGGTGTGTGGTAGGGGTGTGTGAGGGGGATGGGTGTGTGTGGGGGGTGGGTGACTACTGGTGCTGAGGGAAGGTGTCCAGGTGCTGGGGCTGTAGCAGGGCAGGGAGGGCAGGTGCCTGCCCCTCCAATAGGCAGTTAGACTCATGTCCTGGTGAGCAAAGGTGGCAGGGGAAGCTCTGATTTTCCATGATAAAAAAACCCAAAATCAAAAGCCAGAATATATCGGCATTTAGAATTTATTTTATTATAATGATTGAGGCATTGATAGGCTTCCAAATTGCTTTAAAATTACAAATAAATCAATAAAACATTGTATTCAACTGACATATATAGTGGTGATTAATTTTAATTGTGGAAAAAGGTGGATTTTGGTGTTTTTAATCGGAGAAGTTGGGACTTTTATCAGAGAAGTTGCAATTGTTAAACAAAGAAAACGAGGATCCTTGCTAAATAACTGTGTAATGCAAAATTCATGAACAGTCTGGGCTGCAGGGACAGGAACCCAGGTTTTCCCCTTTCCAGATGAGTGCCTCGTATCAGCCCGTTCTATAGGCAGCACTGTACCTAGACTCCTGACGGTCCCGGGTTAACTTTTAGTATTGGGCCCCCTTCACCAGAGATAATGATAGTAGTTACTATTTTCAGGCCCCCTTCTGTCTGGGCCCAGGGCAGCCACCTGGTTCACCCATGCTTGTGTCCAAACCTGTCTATAGGGTGGTGGTCAGTGCACTTTTCTGGGAAGAGATGTAGGTTTGAAGCTACTCAGGTGAGCAGGGCCTAGAACCCAGATTTGCTACTTCCAGATCAAGTGGTCTGACCACTAGGCTATCGTGCAAAACATGGACGCTACTGCTCCTAGCACTCGAGAGTGAAAGTTGTGTTTACTGCCCTGCTTTGTACTGTATTCCGTGAACTTGGTGTGAGCCAGGCATCCTGGCTGAGTAGACACCTGAGCGCTCTGGATCCCAAGATGATGAAGGGACCTTTCATGACCCAAGTCAGACCCCCTAAGCTCTGAGGAGACGACAAGTTCAGGGATATCCCCTCATCTAGAAATTCTACTGGCTAGCACTAGGGCCCGTCCTGCTCAGCACCTGGCTGCTCTGGATTGCTCTTCAGAGGCAGCTATCTCTCCTTGTTGACATAGGGATCCTAGGTGTCTAAACCCACTGATTTGTGTGACATGTTTGGGGTCAGATACCTAAGTAGAAGTAGAGCCACCTCTGAGAATGATGTGGATTTGACCCACTTTGTCCCCAAAGAACTCACAATCAAAACGGACAAGACCAAAACAGTACGAGAGAAGGAAAATAACACATAAATGGAGTGAATAATGTGACAGTTGCAAATACCATATTAGTGCCCCAATTGTTTTTTTAATTAAATAAATAGCCACCATTACCTGTTGTCAACCACTGGTTGAACCTAAAAACAGTTATTCACCACTTGTCTGTTAAGGGATTAAATCAGTGTCATTTATGGCCACTAAAATCAAGACACTGACTGTACTTACTCAGTAGATTTGACGGTAGCTATAGCATTGATGCTAGGATGATACAGTATTTGTATTCCTGGAGTGTAGTGTAGTGCTCCCAGCTCGGTATCAGGTATCATAATACATTGCTTTTACCCATTATGCCAGTAATACTGAAAGTGGAGCAGATGACTATTGACATTTGGCAGGATGCTGTACTTGCTGATATCAACTTAGATTCATTCCAGTTAATTACATTTTTTGTCAAATGGCATGATGTCATAGTATCTGAAATGAAAAATGTTCTCTCATGTACCACAGCATTCAAAATAATTATCCCAAGAACACACACTGAAGTTTCTCTACATGCTGCTGTAAACTTCCATACAAAAAACTGAAGTTGTTTCAGTTTATGGACAGAAAATAGACAACCAGCAGTTTGTAACTTAAAATGCCGTAGAAATATAATCAAAAAGTATTCTGATTAACCAGTCTCTGTGTAAACTGTATTATTTAACACACCATCCCTCAGACTACAAATCACCTTCTTAAAATACGTTTTTCAGTGTATAATACCTTAAAATACCTGCAGTGATTACTTATGCATAAACCATAAGTGTCCCATCGCTGTTCACCATTTAAAGTGATACAGTACTTTTAAAAGAAAGCAGTATTTTTCACATTTTAAATAACAGCTTTCTTCTAGTTGTGCTTAACAATACCTTTGTAAGGCAGAAACAATCCTCTTTCTTTTCTCCATTCACACACATATTTTTATTGAGTTTTAAAGAAGTTTTCTCTGTTCATTCTAATATTGTGCTGTATATCTTTCTTCCATCCCATATCTGCCTTTTGGATTTAGGTGGTAAACTCTGTGCTTGTATGGCACCTAGCATTATGGAGCCTGTAAACATTATGGAATACAATTACTACTAATAAAAAGAAGTGAATGATGTGAGAGTTGGACAGACAATGAATATGGAACTATATTTTTAAAAAGGAAAAAAACTTTACAAATAACAGATTAATAGATTTGAAGACCAGAAGGGATCATTAGGATTACCTGGTCTAGTTTCCTGCCTAGCCCTAGCCCAATAATTTTTTTTGGAGACCTGGAAGTAAACAGGAGAAAGACTTGTAAACTAATGCCTGGAGCATAACCCAAGGTAGTAGGAAATTCTACATTCTGACCCGGGCCCTACCGTTGACTAAAAGTGTGACCTTGGGCAAGTAATTGAGTATGTCTGTCTCAGGTTCCCCTTCTGAAAAATCAGAGGATCCTCTTATCCCATAGGGTGATGTGAATATTAATTTATTATTGCCTGTAAAATGCTTTCAATACAGAAAACAGTAGGTATTATTTATTGAGCCTAAAACTCCACTGAGGAATCAGAGACTGCTTGTTGTTTTATCCAGAGACTAAAATTCACACTGCACAAGCTCACTGGAAAGTAGACTGAAAACAGAAAACTATGGCAATAGCTGTCTGATACAATTACCGCTTTTTGGCCTCATTGATTTATGCAATTTTGGGAGAGGAGGAAACTAAGAAGCTATGTAATGGGTTCTGGGGACAACAGTGTAATCAAGAGCAGACACAGGAGCTCTTGAACACTTAAATCTCTGCTCTAGTACTGATGTTTGTGTGGCTTCAAGCAAATCAGGAGAACACAGGCTGCAAAAGCAGCTGCATTGATGTACCATACTCTGAGATCAGCTTGAAGAAGCGCTGCATTTCTCACTCTCACATTTACTGCAGAGGTCACTTGCTTGCCATCTTCGGACTTTGTGCAGGGGATCCAGATTTTGGCTATTAAACATCATACAGAAGATTCTCGGTACTAAACTCCTAAACCCCTTGCATGATGATAACATGATATAGAGGGACAGGAGGGCATGATTCAGCTCCTCACTCAGATATTACATCAGTGTAACACTGTTAGCTTCACTTCTCATTTACATGAGCATATGGGAGAGAATTAGGTTCATAGTAGGTATAGGAGGATAACATTTGGCTTTAAAAGAGTTCTGGATGATCAGCCGCGGTAATAGAATTGTCTGGCTCAGTTCCCTACTCTGAGTGCAGAGAGAGTTACAGTTTGCTCCTCCTGCGGCTGTGGCAGCAGCTGTGCCGGCTGAAACACTCATTCAAGGGGACTTAGAGTTCAACCAGAGCTCAGCAGGAATGCCACCAGTATCCACTGCCCAGGAAATGTGCTGAATCAGCAAAATCCACCACACCTTGTAGCCACCTTCTTTCTGGACATGCCGGCCTACTCTTTGGCCCATATGAACCCTGAATGCCAGCAGTCTGGATTCCAGAGCTAGAACTGAATCATGCCCTCTGAATGTAATAGAAATCCCTGATATTTTAAACAGTGTATATAAATATGTATACTCATTATACATATTGTATACTCATTACAAGTTGCAAGCTGCACTTGCAGCCTATAAAACCAAATACCCAAAAACCAGCATTAAAAGTGACTTTCTAAAGATGAATCCTGTGATTGTGAATGAAAGGACCACTGCCACGTGATGGCAGGATAAGATGTCAGCCTGAACTTGGGGCCTGATCCAGCGCAAAATAACCACAGCGTTCCAGACTGCGCAGACTTCAGAAGATTCTCGAGGCGCTCTCTACAAGAAGGTGACCTATGCTTAAAAAACATCTCCTCCTTATGGCAAGTTAGGTACTAAGGGCTTGGCTAGACTAGGACAGAAGGTATGTTTTAAAATGTTTTAGCTGATGTATTTTAAAGCATAGGGCAGACAGCATTTTAATATTTGTTGGATGGTTGAGGCGAATCCTAGGAGGGGATACTGTTGACTACAGGAATTTTCTAACTGTTAGAGGTAAGCTGCTTCACTGCTCTCTGTCTCTGTTCCCCCTCTCACTCTCTGTTTCACTTAGTTCAGTTAAATTCTTTGCAGGAGGGATTGTTTATTTGTAGAGCCCTCAGCATAAAATAGGTCTGCAGTTCTGGTGCAGCCTTTTGGTGCTACTGTATATAAAATTATAATGCTAGCAAGAACTGTAGGTCAAAGGTAGAATAATCAGAGCATCACAGTGATTCAGGAGCCTACACCCATATTCAAAAGCAATTAAAGGCGCTTAGGAGGCTATATGACATTGACTTTCAACCAGGTCTTGCTTCCTGTCTCCCCAAGTCCATTCTGAGTATGCAACTTGCAAGACTCCATGCGTTAGGCTCTATGTTTTAACCACACATAGTACCTCCCCTTCCCCAAAGAGCCTACAGTTTAAATGACAGCAATATCCTCACCTAAGTGACAGTGAGTTGAAATACAGAGATAAAGTGATTTGACCAAGGCTACACATGAAGTCGGTGTCAGTACTAAAATATGAACCCTGGTGCCCTAAGTCTCAGCCAAGGGTCTTAATCAAATATCCCATGCATTTCCCCTGAGTTGGGGCTGTGTGTCGCATGCACTCCTGTGAGTTACTGATGCTTTAGCTGTAGATCAGCAGGGTTAAAACAAACCAATCCCTGGTAACTACAGCAGAATGATTGGAGTAGAGGGGGATCCTCTTGAGGGAAGCCTCTTTCCCTGGGCACTATGGGATCTTTCAGCTCTGCCTGCCTCCAGCCCACTGCATGCAGGGCCCCTGCTCCCCACCCCTGTGCAAAGCTGTGCAGCAGAGGCACCTGTCCCCATGGCCCTCCGCTCTGCCCCAGGTGTCCATTAGTTCCAGGAAACCGTGCCCAGATGGGCCTTGCTGATATCACTCTGGAGAGCCCTGGGGCTGTGTGGGGTGGGGTGGTGTTGGAGCAGCCTGGTCCCATTCCAACCTAACATGCTGCACAAACTGCCCTGTTGCTAAAGGCAGGAGCAATGCCAAGAGACAAACATGCGGGGGAGCCTGGAACTCAGGCCTGCTCCCAGGGCAGAGGAGAGGCAGGTGTGTGCTGCCTGACCTGCACGTGCTTTAAGGCCGCTTGAAGGATGCTTTGTCCCCAGGGCTAAACCAGAACTGAACTCGCTTTACAAACACTGCAGAAGTACCTCTGTTACCACCAGGCAAACGGGGAAAGGCTGCATGAAAGAATTCAAAGCATTGTTTGACATCCACCCTGAGATATGACTTGTATATACTGCAATCTCTGCACAATCCTTTCAGGATTGTACTATGTATCTGAATCTGAATATTACTTAGCTGGTTAAGGGAATAACCCCAGCCCACCTCAGGTAGATACCTTATTTCCTATTCCTTTTCAAATGCAAGAACAAAATACCTTCTTGATGTCATTCCAGTCTATTGCTTAATAGTATCAGATCATTAACGTGGAAAGTCATGTTTGTTGTTTTTTTAAAGGAAGTGCATAAACTTTAAATGACATCATCACCATTAGGAAGTGCCTTAAATCCTGGTTCTGGCCTGATCCTGATTTTTTGCAGATTCATGATTGTCTTAAATATGCTAGACTAAGTCTTTAGCCTAGAGTGGGCAAAATCTTTTTTGGTCCATAGCAAATTTGAGGTTTCAGTTATCCTGAAACTGTCTATGAATTCAGGTTGATTTTGCTGATGTTTCTTTTCTTTCTTTTTTTTTTTTGGCGGGGGGGAACTTGTGGGGGAGCTACATTAAAAAAAAATCCAAAAACTTGCTGGCTATGATCTCTTTTAACCAATGGTGCTCACATAAAATGCAGGTAACCCAGATCTATAAAAAAATTCCACTACTCTTTGAAAGACAGAATGACTTGTTAGCTTGGTGGTTAGGGCATTCCAATGGGAGATGGGATATCTGGGTTTCTTTCCCTGATCCGGTGAATGTTTAGACATTAGCGGGACAGAAGAAACTGAAAGCACACCACGCCATGACTTGGTGATTAAAGAAAGTTTGTGGAGATTTGGGATTACCTGATTGGCTCCAGCTCCTTCTTTCAGTAACTAGGGTAGCACCTGATCTTTGCTGCACAACACTAGGGCAGGAAGAGACCAGCCTTCTCAGCACAGCAAGAAACCCAGAGGGAAGTCTTGAAACCAGTACCTTGGCCTTGGTAGGCTTGTACTTTTCATTCCATGGAGAACAATACACTGGGCTCTCAGTTTGCAGAGAATGGTGACAGGAAAATTCAAATGGGTCTCCTTCCTACACCTTGGTGGAGTGCTTTAACCCCTGAACTGTTTTGCAAACCTAACCCTTTGTTTCCTTAGCTTTTTGTTATCAGCGCTCAAAAATGAAACATTTTATTCTGTGTCAAAGGGAATGTCGGGTGTGGAATAAAATGCTTTTTCATGTTTTCCTTTCAGGAAGGAGAAAAAACAATTGTGGTTTGATTTAAACTGGATCTGTTTTCAGTTCAGCTGCTGAATGTAAAAAATCAATTATTCACACTGTCCTACTTTAAACAGAGAGAAAATTCAGAGAGAATGCTGGAAATATAATTTAATGCTTGGTTAGAAATTCTTTCAATAGAATTTCAGCACTTAGGTAGGCACCTTTCTGCTTTGTAGACACCAAACATGTTTAAGTCTCTGTTCCCCAGCCTAATAAGCTAAGTGGTTCCAGGCTTGGCCCCAGTTCCTTCCAAAACCGCTGAACTTTGCTGTACAACACACTGGGACAGGAGGAAACTAGCCTTCTCAGCAGAGAGAACCCAAGCAGGGTGCGGGTCGGCCTGGGCCAAATCAGCCTGTGCAGGGCCCCGCCCCCAGACAAGGAAGCCGATGGCGGATTTGGTCGTGAGGGACCAGATGAGAATCCAGCAGCAGCATGGAATCGCAGCATCGCTTCGCCTGGCTCTGCGGCCCCCCCAAAGCAGGGGCCTGGGGCAGTCACCCTGATTCACCTGCTTCTCTGTACAAGAAACCCAGTCAAGGAGGGAAGTCTTGTACCCAGCCACTTGGCTTTGGCAGGCTGGTGCTCATTTCATGGGGGACAAAATGCATTAGGCTATCAACATGCAAGCAGCTCCTGACCCATGTACATCTAACTTTGTTTCTTATATCCAAGTTCTTGGTCCTTATCTCCAATTGTAGTTCTAGCTTCCTGACCCCTTGACTTGGTCTCTCAGATGCAGACCTTTGGCATTTAACCTTGGCCTGGTATAAATGGACCTGCCTCTTAATCCTCACACCTGATTTGGCTTCTCTGATCCAATTGACCTCTAGCACTTGACCCTGACTTGGCTTCTGACCAACCACTAGGGCCCCTTGCTCCAGCAGCTGAGATGAGATGCTTTTGCCAGTCCCTGAAACTGCGCCTCTTTTTGAAATATGAACTTTACTATTCCACAAAGGCTGCTAGACTCCCCTTATCATAATAATATCTATAAGTATTTTCGCGTACTGGATCTCTAATAAGTATAGTAAAAACAACAGAGGCTCACCAGTCTTTTAACTCTCTCATCGTGCATAGTCTTTTAATCATTTCATCATTTAGACCTGCTCTGAACTGGATTAGGTGGTAAAACCAGGTGGGTATCTACACTACCATTATTGCCATTGCTACCACCAACCTCAGTGAACTGGCAGGGTCAGAGGAGGGTGTGGGGCCAGACACAGGGTTTTGTCCCTGCTGGCCCTGCTCCCCCTGCCCCAGTCATTCTTCACAGACAATTTGCTAGTACCAGTATTTAGTCCTTGGTGTCCAGCCAGCCTGAATTTTGTTCTCAAGTTTTCCTTTTATTATCCCAACTATATAGCTGGTCCAATAAGAGATCTCACTTTAAATTCTCACCCCTTGCATAATTCCTGGACCATCATGACATCACTCTGAACACAAAAAAAATCAGTGAGTTCTCAGTCTTTCCACAGTAAAGAGCTCAGAGTTTATGAACCACACCCCTAAAAATCCTGAGACTGACTTGCAAATCGCATGATTTCAAAAAATAACAATCATGCGGCTCGATTTTTTTTTGTGGCTAAAACCGTAAATCTCATGTAATGGCCCCCCGCTGGAGACACCAAGTGCTCGAGTGAAGCATGGAATAAAGTGCCATGTGCGGTAAATAAAGAACAAAACAAGGGGACAAGGCAAGTCTCCCCAGGCAGAAGCCTCTAGCCTGCTGCCCCCCATTGTGACGTCTTTATGACAGCAGCTTAGGGTGACGAAAGAACTGCCAGTCGCAGCCGCTGACGTAATAGTATTAGAGCAGACCCGCACCCCCAGGCTGCTCCTCCAGCCCGGCCGGGGGCGCTCTGCCGGGCCCCGCTCCTGCGGCCAGGCCTGGCATCAGGTTTGGCCAAGACGGGGAGAGCGCACACCCCGCCGCACATGCACGTTATTAGTCTCCTCAAACCAGTCTCTCCCGTTGGCTCCACCAGCCAGGCTACCGTCCGCGCATCCACATTATCAACACTCTAAGCCAGCCAACTCCACTGCGCACGCGCGTTATCACTCCTCAGACGGCCATTCTGCTGGGCATGCGTGTTATAAGCCTCTTTTTAGCCCATTTTCGCGGGAGTGGGTGTCGTGGGTCATGTGACTAGTGCCCTGCTTCCGCGTTGGCTCCTAAACGTCATCAAAGCGCGCTGTTCTGCCTTTCTAGCTGTTCGGTTGGGTGGTCATGGCGCTGCTGGTGCGAGACCCGGCGGCCTCTCGTGTTCGGCCGTTACCACTACCCTCTGGGGGCGGCTCGGTCCGGGATTTACTCCGCCTTAGCTGCAGGGCGCAGGTAGGGTGGGGCCCACGGCGCGGCGCAGCCCCTCCCTTTTCTCCTGGGGGTGGTGATGTTGTTCTGTAGGGAAAGCCCCACTGCGCGGGGTTCTGGGGGGTGTGACGTCATCTCTAACCCCCACTCCCCGTCCGACTTGGCTTCTTCCGTTCCTGGGAGGGGGGTCTAGTTCCCTGCTACAGAATCCGGAAGGGTGGGGCGCGGGGCCTGTGCCAGCCCTGTCTTGCCGGGGTTGCTGGTTTGGTCCCTACACGGGCCACGAGGCCTTTCGTGCCTGGGACTTGACCTCTGGAGGTTCCCTCCAACCCTGCTCTCTAAGGCTTCTGTGTTTTGTGCCCTGTCTTCTTGGTGGTTGTGGCTGCCACTGGGTGCCCTAGAGGGGGCCTTGTGGCATGTCATGAGGGCTGCCCCTTGTGTGTCTCCTCCAGCCAGTAATGTGTGTGTCTTGCCCATAGCAGTGGCCTGGCGCTCCCAACGCTGGGTACCCCCCACGGGGTCTGGCCTCTGCTGCCAGTGAGCGATGGAGCCTTTTGGCAGATTCCATGTTTCCCCCAAACATGCACAAAATGAGCTGTTGCTGCCCTCATGGCTTGGTGTGTGGCCAGGACCGAGTGTGCGGCCAGCCTGTAGATGTTTGCCCCAAACTGCTCACAGTGTAAATATCTGGGGAGATGTGATGCGAGTAGCCTGAACTTGCATAGGAAATTTGAATAGAGTTGTGAGTGGCCTGCTTATGGTTCTTACCCTTTTTAGACTAGAGGTGCTGCCCTCTGACAAAATGCCAGCTCTTACCTTCCATTTTCAGTTTTGCCTCCAGAAAAAGAACAGAGCCGTTTTTTTCTGTTGCAGAGAACTTGGGGAGACCATGACCCTGGATGCCCATTTCAAAGTTCTGGGTTTCACGTTTGCATATCTCCGTGTTGACGTGACATGGCACCCCGCAGCACTGTTGAAAGGATTTCAGGGCACCTCAGGGTGCTGTGCTACCCTGGTGGAGAATCATTGACTTGGGCGAAATCTAGCACTTTACTACCGGAAGGAACATTATCCCTGTATTTAAACAGAAGTCAGCTGTACTCAAAGCTTGCTTTCATAATTAAAATAGCTTTTTATTCTCCTTTCTCAGCCATAGGGAAAACATCAAAGCTTGCATGCTCAGCCTCTGCAGGTGGCAGAAGTGACACTTCTCGTGCCTTGTGGCCAGTTGGCCAGCTGTGCTTCACTTGTTTTCACTTCCCTGCTCCTGTTCTTGGAAACGGGGATCTTGAATGTAGGGGCGGGAAATTATTTTGGGCAGAGGGCCGCTTACTGAGTTTTGGCAAGCCGTTGAGGGCCGCATGAGAGGCAGCCCAGGGCAGATAAATACTAATTTTCTAAATTTTTATAGGGGCCAGTCGGGCCATATGTAGCCCACCCGTGTTGTAAAGCCTCACAATTATTGTGAGAACTGACAAACATGTTAGATGAGTTGTCACACTCTTTGATTTGTCCCATTGCCTAAGCTTAGCTGAGCGGAAGGTACTCATTTTGGATGGTGAAGAATGCTATTGTGTGTCAGTTGGTGAAGTATGGTGTATTTTAACAGTAGACGTGAAATGTAAACTGTGGTAGGAGCACCATTAACCTGCACTATAATTTTCAATGGCAAATCATGCACATTAAATCCTGTTCATCAAATGAGTTACTTGGTAACTTGATTTGAAATGGTTGTAATTTTTTTTGGTAGTGTTAAAGCAATGGCTCTCAAACTGTTTGGATTCAAGGCACCTCCCTATAACTTCTGTGAAAAACTAATTTTTAGACTACAATGCTTTCTTCTTTTCAAAAGGTCCTGGCAGTGGGGATGGGGACATGTCTGAAACTGGGCTTACCTGCCTAGTTTATATGTGTATTTCCAGCACCTTGGTTGAGAATCACAGTGTTAAAATTAACATTATAGCAGTGATGGGACTAGATGCAAGAAACAAGAATTTCTTTGGTTGGACCAGCTGAGTAGTTGAGAGAGAGAAGCTTTCAAATGCCAGGCATTCTTCATACAGTCATTTGTAACTTTTTACAATTTCTTATTCAGTGAATGGTTTCAGATCTTCTATGGATTTTTTTTTAATATCATATAAAAATGGTGGTGGGGGAGGCCATTCCCCTCTTAACTGTACTCTTAAAATGGAATATGCCGAATGATCCTGGTCTATCTTTTATAGAATGAGCTTTATAATTTCTAGGGAATTCCTGAGGACTGTGTCTATGTCAAATGCAATGGACGACTGGTTAACCCTGAAGATGAGCTCCAGGATGGAGCTGTTTATAGTTTGGAACCAAGACTCTGTGGTGGAAAAGGAGGTTAGTTACTGATTCTTTTCTTGTACTAAATAGAGGTGAAGAACGGTCACATTTTTAATCTGTTGGAGTCAAGGCTCAAAGTTTTAAAAAAATCTCAGACGTTATCAGTATACTGAGTGCACAACTGGTATGCTATAGTGGCAAAACGTTCCTATTTGGGGAGCACTCTTGTAGTAGTATAGTGAAACCACTCTCCAGGAGAAAGACAAGATGTAGCAGTAAAAACTCAGTTTTGCTCTTATATTTGCACCTCTTTTGGGGATTCCATGTTTGCATGCTCTTGATCATTGTAGTTGTGCTGGCAGAAGTCCATAAATTCATCTGGCTTAAGTGACTTATGAACATAAATCTGATTTTCAAAAGTGATTTGGGCCCTTTGACGTTATAAAGTATGGGTTGCTTGTTTGTTTGTTTTCCACCCCCAGAAGCACTGAAGCTACAACATGCAGATTCTTAGCTTATTGTTTCATAATAAAACTAGTGAACCTTGTTTGAAAATGTGTCTGAGTTTCCTTATTCTAAGGTTTGTGACCATAAATCTGCTGCAGAATCCTACACAAAATCAAGCATTCATATTTTTTTAAAGCTCCCAACTATGATCACAGAAATGTGAGTTTAATCAATGCAGTATTGTCCTACCAAGTCTTCAGATGGTTTGAAACTGTACCTGTGAAACCCCAGAAAGACTATTTACATGGTCAGTATTTTGCTGCTGATTGCTTTAGAAACATTCAGTTCTGTTGTTCATCCTGCAGTCTCAAATATCCCTTCTAGGTGTCACTTGCCAGAGTCACCTGCTTCAGTCTGTAATTGTGTTGTAGAAGTCTTGCATTGCTGGCTTCTTATGGTGCTGCAGATTTTTTTTTTTATTGACGCGTTTTTTTTAAAAAGCAGTTTAGTTGCATGATTTTCACATTTGCTTCAATAAATTCTTATATTTACATTCTGAGAGAACTGGATTTAATATTTTAATCTGCTATGTCTATAGGCAGAGTTAGGAAATAGCTCCTTACGTGCTTTGGGATATCAAATCCTGGGCAACCTTTAATAAAGCTGCTCCTGCTTCAATGTCTGCTTTGTAAAAGTCTGCTTACCTCTGGCATTAATTTTGTTTTAATAGACGGAGTAAACTTTCTCTAGGTGAGTGTCCAATTATGTAAGCTTTTTATGATGGTCTTGAAAAGCACCTTAAGACTCGGAGTACAGTACAGTTTCTTCTACTTTTTAAATTAAAGAATAACATTTGGCACTTTAAAGCACTCTAATAACGTGAATCCATGCTGCACCTCTTTGAGGTAAATGTAGCTCTGCTAATTCATGGTTGGGTGATTAAAAAACCAAGACACCCAATCTGGTGTTACAAGTTAGTGACACCAGATGTGTACATGTAATCTTAGCATTACTGAGTCTCTGCTGATAATGTCTCTTTCCACCCCCACAAAAAACCCCAAACTACAATGCTTTGTATGATGGCTTCTGTCAGATGACGGATATTTGCTCAGACTTGCAAAATCCAGGGTGCATCTTGGAGGAAAAAATGCATTTTTCTGGACTACTGTTCAGGGAATCTGTCAGGGATTGTGCCAGTGGTTCCACAGGGAGAGATGTACTAGTTAGATGGAAGGGACAAGTCCTGAGGTGCTTTCAGAACAGAGAAAATTGAGGAACACTGCATTGGGGGATTCCGATAATAGTTTGTGGCTTCTGGGTGGAAGCACAGGTGCTGTGATATTCGTTGGCTCTCTCGAAATCATGCCAGGTGAATTCCTGAGCTAATGTGAGAATTTTTTTCACTTAGTTATACCTTAAATGCCTTTACTTGACTTGCTGTTTGGAGGTATAGACAAACATGAACAAACTATGGTTGGGTAAAAGGTGCGAAAGCTTACTGCATGTCAGCTACTCTGTGGTAACTGGCTTTTGTCCCATGGTGAGTGGGGAATGTAAGAGGTAAACTACAGAATAGGAGCAGTCAGTTGCTGTGGAACACTGATGCATGATAAATCCTCGCTCCTTGCTCTGCAGTTAACTGTTGTGCCCATACTCTTGGGTTTTTGGCCCAACAGTATACCTGATCATATCTCTTAAATATGTTCTTGCATGATCAGGGCGCAGCAGGGCAGGCCCTATGAGGAGAGGCTATGGGACCTGAACCTGTTCAGCCTCCATAAGAGAAGGCTGAGGGGGATCTAGTGGCCTGTTACAAACTAGTCAGGGGGGACCAGCAGGCATTGGGGGAGTCCCTGTTCCCCCGAGCACTACCAGGAGTGACTAGAAATAACGGTCACAAGCTGACAGAGGGTAGGTTCAGACTAGACATCAGGAGGCGCTACTTCATGGTCAGGGTGGCTAGGATCTGGAACCAACTTCCAAGAGAAGTGGTGCTGGCTCCTACCCTGGGGGTCTTTAAGACGAGGCTGGATGAACATCTTGCTGGGGTTCTTTGACCCCAGTACTCTTTCCTGCCATGGCAGGGGGTCGGACTCGATGATCTGCTCAGGTCCCTTCCAACTCTACAAACTATGAAACTATAGCTCATCTTTTGGGCTCCAAGAGGCCAATCACCAATTCTGCTATGTCCCATTTCTTGCTAACAGTGAGGCTAAAGAGTCTTTTCCTTAAGGTAGGTGCATATTGTGTTTCACTGTCTCCCCTTATTTTTGGGGGCAGGCAAGAGTGTTTTTAAAACAGTAGTGGTTCTTATTCTCTTGATCTCTATCACAGCTTCATAGCTACTTCTGTTAACTCTTTCCCTCAGGTTTTGGATCAATGCTCCGAGCACTTGGTGCTCAAATTGAAAAGACAACAAATCGAGAAGCTTGCCGAGACCTTAGTGGAAGGAGGCTCCGAGATGTTAATCATGAAAAAGCGTGAGGCACTTATTTCTTTATAATATTGTTATAAAATAGAATGACCATGTATTCTGTTGTTAAGGGAAGAGGAGGTCAAATGATTGGTTCCTGTAGCCATGTTTTGTTCTGAATACCAAAAAGAGCCTTTGAGTCTTTCGAACAGTAAGCACAAAGTGGGAAGATGACAGCAGAAGTCTATTGTGTGCTTGCTTAAGAGTATCTGGCTAGTGTAAAATAGAGGCAGCTGTACTGTGGAAACCTGTTCGTTACCAACGAGTAATAAATCCTCCTTTTTATGTCTTTTTCTTATGGGTAGAAAAACCTTCTACCTAACGGTCCTCTGAGAATCCTTTTAATTCTTTCCGGCCCCCCCGGTAAAGTTGCAGAACTGTTACTCATGCAGCTTTGGAGCCTAGTCATCACAACTTTTTTTAAGGCAGTTTTCTGCCCATCTGTTCATTCATCTGTGAAATTCCTTTGTTTCTTCAGGCTACATCTCTATTAAATCATCTACTTTTTTTTTCTTCTTCACTGCCCAGTCCTTATTTTGATTTTGTTTTTTTTTTCCCCCTATCTTCCTTCCCTGCCCCCCCCCTCCCCCCGAGCTGTGGGTGAAAGGGTTCAGTAACTGGAAGGCTACCTCAGTTTGGTTCTTGTTTCCAAGATCTCTCTCTTTTTCTCTCTCTCTCTCTCTTTCCAGAATGGCTGAGTGGGTGAAGCAGCAAGCAGAGCGGGAAGCTGAAAAAGAACAAAGACGCTTGGAAAGGCTGCAGCGTAAACTTGCAGAACCAAAACACTTCTTTGTTAATTCGGATTACCAGCAGCAGTGTAATGAAATGGCTGAGCGGCTAGAGGATTCGGTACTTAAAGGTATTGCTGAGGAACTGATCTGTTTATCAATAGATATAGAATTATCTTCAGTTGGCACCTAAATTAAAGTATGGCTCTAAGTGACTTTTATGTGACAAATGGTTATTGATATAACTTGGACTAGGCAGTACTGTTTTCATTTGGGTGAGGTGCACTTGGTTTTACTAAAATGTGGTCTAATTTTTCCTTTCTGAAATAGCTTTGTTAGAATATTGTGAGACACTAGAACACAGATGCAAGTAATAAAGCATCCTTATACTTAAGGTAATCTGTAGATACATTCTGCATTTGTGGCAGTGACATTCAGAATTATTTTAAAACAATGATAAGTGCTGATCTAGAAGAATCAACTTTAGCTTAAAGGACTGTATAAACAGAATGTATAGAAAACTGGAGAAACTGAGTATAACATAAAATATCTTGATTCATATACCCATTCTCTTAGGCTATTTTACTTAGCCACTATGTTACTCTGGTGGCAGTCTTGACATACAGACCAGGAACTGACTGGGGCATAGAGAGCCAGCTCAGAAGTGGTCACTGTAATTCAAGGTCAACTCTGTAGAACTGCAGAGCAATAAGAGTTTCTACTCCTGTTGAACTTGTATAAAAGACTTTGGTGTCTTGGGCTCGCATTCCAGCACTTCTACTAACAGTAACTGAAGACAAATTCAGAAAATAACTGGTATCTAGAGCATCCAGTTCTCTAGGAAGCTTTGTTTTAAGTCTTCTTCCCCTGTGGACTTGGGAGTATCATAGTATGTAGGTTATTATGGTTTTACAGGGTAACTCCATTTTTAACTTTGCATTGAAGGGATGCAGGCCTCCTCTAGTAAGATGGTGTCTCCAGAGACCAGCGATAGCCGGAAGCGCCCAAATGAGTCTGAAAAGAGTGGAGCAAAATCTGAGAAAAGGAAATGCTTGTGGTAAGTGTAGTGCCCTGATCCACTTGGTAAAGGAGAAGGAAGTTAAGAGTAAAGGATCAGTTTTTCTTTTGAGATGCAGACTATCAGAAAAACTACCAGGAACTTCTGGCACATAATTGTGACAGTCCCAAAAGGCAGCATGGAACCCAGATCATTTGCATCTGTGTGCAACCCACTCCATTAGCAGAGGGTTGCTGAATTTAAGAATATCTCATTGGTTGGTTATTGCTTTTACCTCAGGGTGCTGCTTCTCCTATCACTTGAAGCTTATTTGCAGTTCTGCACAACTAACTGGCAGGGTGGCATCCTTTTGAAGGAAAAAATGTCTCAACAGTCCCTCACAGGTCTTTGTTGCAGCTCTGTATGCCCTTTTCAAACTCTCTTCTTCACAGGGTGGTAAGGAAAGTAACCTTTTGAAGTATCTAGGTTCTACTGTAATACATAGAACAAGTGAAAGCAGTGGCAGGAGTTTTGCCCCATCCCCACTTCCTGTCTTCCCTCTACCACTCCACATCCAGATGTGGTTTTTGTTTTTTTTTTATCAGTATTCCTCTGTCTAAATACACTGGGTTCCTCCTATTTCCTGTAGTATGTAGCTTGAGGATTGACTTCTCAGTCTCCAGTCTGGTTGTCTTTCTCATAGTGGGTATAGCATATGCACTGTTCCATTCTTTAACCAGATGGGATGTTCAATTCCACTATTTAAGACAGCAAGCTAAAATGGTTACTGGCAGAATAAAGATGTCAGCACAGCAATAGTTTTTGTGGAAGTGATGGATTCCTGTACTGGGGATTCTTTGGGAAGTATGATTGCTTCGGATCGTACATAACAATAGTGACTTCTGGCTTGCTTAGCATGGGAGTCCAGCTGATGTGGGGCTCCAGACTATAGCCCCTCCTTGGTATATTAGTATGGTGAGGCTCCTTAGGGAATCGGGCACTTGAAGTAGGGCACTTTCTTATTTGAAAATACCTTTAACTTGAGCGCTTGTTTATGACAGGATGGGATTGGAAGGACTGGAGGATCCTGAGAGCACAGATGACAGCGAAGATAATTTTCCTAGTACAGCAGAGGGAAGTTGCCACTCAAGCACCAGCCACATTGAAAAGACTGAAAGCACAGTTGAGTGGCCCAGTAGTTCAGAGGATTCACTAGGATGCAGCTCAACCACCAATACCTCTGAAAAACCACAAGAGCAGGCAGAAGATGCTGAAAATGATCTACCAGAGGAGGTACCCACAGAGGGGCAGGTTGCAGTTCCAGCTGATGAAAAAAATGACACAACAGAGACCCTGAAAGAAGGGGAGCAAGAAAAAGTTTCAACTACTCAAGAGGAAATAATTCTATTACAGAGCACGGTGAGCAACACCATGAAAGTCTAGATGCAGATGCTATTGCCTCCTTTCTTGCTTTACCCCATCTGTTTTTTTTTTAGATCACTTCTTTTCCCCATTATCTACTGACTGAATAGACTGACTTCCATTAATGTAAAGTAAGTGTTTTGGGGTCTAAAAATCCCCTTGCCTTAACAGTTGCTCAAGATGCACATTTTCTGCCTATGAGTGCATTCTTTATAGCTCCTTATAGTGGTTCAGACACTTTGTCACTGCATGTCCCATTTTAAAATGCTAGGGTTTACATGTATAAGATCATAATTCATATTCAGAAATTTTCTTTTGTAATTGGAGAGATCAAAGTGCAATTGGAATTCTTACTTCAGTAATTCTGCTCTTGACTAGCTAGTCTTCTTCCTCCTCTTCTTCCCCTAATGGGCTGAGGCGCTCCTGTGTCCTCCTTCTTCATGTGCAGCCAGTTTTTTCCCCTTCCCTATTTTGTGTAGAAAGTTCTCTGTCAGTATGATGCAGATACTCCATGGGATGAGCGAGTTTTACACTCACTATTGTACCAGTAATTGAAGTTGCACTAGGCTTGTTCACCTTGTGTGTACTGTAGCTTGACTTTATTATTCATCCTCAATAAGGCTAATTAAGTTAAAGCCCTAAAGATCAACTTCTATATGGTGCAGACAAAACTATCAGAATTCCCCTCTATTGGTTTCCTTTTTAAATTAAACACTTTAATCCAGGCTGTCCAAAAATTGCACTGATCTGGCTCAAACTGCAGCTCTCGTTTGGGGAATAAGATTCTGCTGCTGCATATCTGACAGTAAGATCTTCTGGGTGAGAAGGGCAATGATATGTGATGTGTCTGAGTTTTTACAAATGCAGGTAGAAAAGCAGATCTAAAGGAAATTACCTCAACGGTGGAGTAACTTCCCTACTGATGTTGGAATGAATTGCCCCACTGGGGTTGAGCAATTCATTGTCATTCATGAGGCTTGCTCAACTGCTGCTGAGAGTATTCTGCTTTAAATTAAATTAGCTCTTGGACAAGTGCATTGCTTTGACTGTAGACTGATCACCTCTTACATGAGAAGCCTGAGTTGGCTCTAAGCAATAAAAACCTGATTTTTCAATATTGAGCACACCAGCACTAAATAAATAAGTGTCAACAATAACGGCACCCACTTGCCCATCGCTTGTGGAGTGTTATTATATGCTCAGTGTTGTTTGGAACATTGAGATCTGTCGGCAAAACAAAATGCCAATCCCTGAGTGACTCAGATTCTGTGCCCCATTTGACTTGAGTAGGGAGTCTGTCGTTGTAATGGTTTTTTTTTGTTTTTGTTTTTTTGGGTTTTTTTTTGTTTTGTTTTTTTTTTGTTTTTTGTTTTTTTTAAAGCATTTCTTTTTCATTGTGTAGAAACTTGTAAGTTTCTATGGTTGGAAACCCTGTTGCTATTTACTGAATGTTGATAATTGGTAAATAGGGGTGCACTGATCTAAAGACTTTCCTGGCTGATATCCATAGCTGATTATTAATGAGGCATATTGGCCGATACCAATCCAATAACCGATTTACAGGAATGCAGCTGAGCAGCATGAAGAGCATGGCCTTGCAGGTAAGTCTGTGAAGGGGAAGGGGTAGGGGGATGTGTGTGTCTGTGGGGGGGGTGGGTCCACAGTAAGGGAAGGAGTGGGGCTGGGGGTGCTGCCCAGCCAGGGTGGTGAATAGGACCTGGGGCCAGGGCAGGGAGTGGTACAGCTGTGGGTGGCTTATCCAGGGGATCGGTGTTCTGACGCTTAAAAAAGGTGGTGGTGGTGTTTGATGTAAAGCTCGTCAAATAAACTTCAGTTCAAGTGCTGCTGCCACCATTTTTAAGCGTGAAGACGCTCTTAACCAGAATGGGTGGGGCAAGGGCATATGCATGCTGCCTGTTGTAGGCTTGGGACTCTCCACTCTGTTGCCTTTAGGAGCAGAGTAGAGTGAGGGCAGAGGTCCCTGCAGGCTTGGGGCTCTTTGCCCTGCTGCATTTGCCCTGGGAGCTCCATGCTGGCTGCATGTTGCCTGCTAGAGGCGCAACTCGCTGCCCCTACTGCCGCCAGGCAGGTAGGGGACGCGTGGCCAATGTGCTGCTTCCATGACAGAGGCAGCAGGATGGAGAGCCCCGAGCCTGCAGTGGGTAGCCTGCGTCTGCCCTGTGTACAGATTTGGTGGGGCACATGCCTCCCCTGGGGGTATGTGGAGCAGCAGGGAGCTGCCTCTGCCCCTGGACAAGACTCCCGTGGCTCCTCGTTCTGGCCCTAGAGTCCCATTCGCTGCCCTGGCTGGGCAGCACTCCCACCCAGCCCCTGCCCCACTCCCTCATCGTGGGGGGCCTTGATCTTGCCCCCACACCCCTTCCCTTCCACAGGCTTGCCTGCAGGATGCTGCTCTGCATACTGCCTGGCTGCATTCCTGGCCCTGGGCATGCATGCACACAGCTGCAGCATTTAGAGACCCTGGCCAGAAGACCTATTGTATTTATTGGTACATTGTTGGCTATACTGGCCAAAAAAGCCAATAGCTGATGATGTTAATTTTCCTTTTATTGGTGCTGATCTGATATGGCACTAATGTATTGGTGCACCTCTATTGGTAAATGAGTGAACAAGCATTTAAAATGGGGAAATATTGCAAAATATAGTTCAGTCAGTTGAAACTTTATGTACACTGTACTATAAGTGGGCAGTATTTTCAACTGGATGCTTATCACCAGGCAGTGTTTACCTTTCAGACAGTACTTGCAACGTTTCCTATTCCTGGGACAGGAAACTCCACCAAAACCACAATTAATTGTTATTGCAGGTGGTAAATGGCTCTTATAACAGTGCTTATGCCTTCAGTTAAAGTAGTGACTGTGTGTAGTAAAGAGACCTTATTAAAGTTCCTCTCTGCTAAAAAAGAGCACTTTTAAATATGTGCGTATCTTGGCGCAGGGTGCTGTACTCAGAAATAACAGCACTGATACAGCAAGCACTTAGTGCTGAATGCAGGGTTCGTGACTGAGCAGTCTCACATCCCTGGGACTATCTCATATCCCTTTTGGTAATTCTAGCATGGTAGATCTGTGTTGCAAGAATGATTTTTTTTTTTCTTGAAATGCTGTTCAATAGGTAACAGACGTGGAAAATGCCTAATTTCTTTGTTTAGGATGAATTTATAATTTGCATCACTTCTGCTTTTTCTTCTTTGTCAAAATGAGAAGCATCTCTGGAAGCTCAGCATCCCCTAAGCATTTTCGTAAAAAGTAAAATATCTGCTATTCCTGTAATTCCAAGATTAACTGCATAGTAATGTGTGGTGTCCATCTGTTTTCCCTGTCACTAATGGGGGAGTGCTTAGCTTTGAAAGTAGCCAAGGTAAATTTAATTTACAGTTAAGATCTGGTAGCTTTGTCACACTGAGTTCATGACTTGTGCAATATAAGAATGAGGCATTGAATCATCAGGTGTTTTCAGTTCTCCTAAATACTTTATGAACACACAGTTCTTAACTTCATGTAGCAGAGACCCCAAAGCTTGGGAGAGGACAGGTGGAACTACCTTATCTGTTACTTTCCAACAAAGAAAGAGGTGGGTTTGGCTCGGTTACTTTCTTATTTCAGGCTCTTTTTGTGAGTCCTTATAGGCACAATGCATTCTACCCTGATCACCAGTTTGGTCTGTAGGCCATTGCCTGTGGGGTTAGAAATCCATCTGATTTCCAACTAAATGATCTTAAATTTATACCTGGAGGTGTGTCTACAGTACAGTCATAGCTTTTATTGCCACTTAGACAGACATCGGAGCTGGCTTTAAGCTATTTATTTACGGTAATGCTAGCATGTAGCTGTGATGGCATGGCACTTAGTACGGGCTGCAAAACCATCAGCATACTTACCAGTCTTCTCAGGCAGGTTTGCAGCCCATGCTGATCTGTGTGCTGCTACAGCTATGCAGCCTAGCTCAGGTATATCTCCAGGTTGTAGTCACAGCTTGACTGCAATGCAGACATAGTGTAACTATGGAAATGCCCAGCATGCTATACCTGGAGACTCGGTATAACTGTGTTATCACACTTTGAAAGTGTTTAGCTGCATGTTCCGTAAAAGTGAAATCTAGTTGGAGACTAAATAAGCATAAGCCAGAAGAGGCGCTAAGTCTTTTTTTTTCAAAACGGTAATGCAAGGATTGTGTATTCTTGTCTTTGCAGAAGTCTACACCAATAAATCTTCTGGCATTCAACTCTGCCACTGAAATGGAAGCGCTAGGATTACATAAGCTGAAGTTTGAACTGATGGCTCTGGGCCTGAAATGCGGAGGCACTTTACAGGAAAGAGCAGCAAGACTTTTCTCTGTGAGAGGTCTGCCTAAAGACCAGATTGACCCTGCCTTATTTGCAAAGCCTTCTAAAGGGAAAAAGAAATAAATGTTGGGGGTTTTACTTACACACACACACACACACACACACA
>NW_017729022.1:173981605-173990728 GCF_001723915.1 Gavialis gangeticus | reverse complement strand
TTTTTTTTTCTGTTCTATTGTCATTCTTTTTAACTAACTGCCTGCACTACTTTGGCATCTGTAGGTAGTTTCTGTTTTTTCTAACTGGAGTTTAAATAATGTACTACACAGAATAAATTACTAGATAAAAAATAAAAAAAGTAGTGTGCGCTAAATATTAAAGGTAGCAAAGCATAAAGATGGGAAATTGTGAAGACTTGTTGTAAATAAAAGAACGTACAGTGTCCATGGATGCTTAGGAAAAAATGTTTCCTTTATAGAAAAAGTGTGTTTTTATATATGTAAATTGTGTGATGAGAATATTGAAATAAATTAATACAGGATTGCTTATCTGCACTCTAGGTACTCCCTTCTAGATAAAGAAACCATAACTTAAAATATGGTTCAGGCTGATTTTGAGGGGAGGGAAGATTATTTTTGTCTGGGAAACTTCAAATATGGATTAGGTGTACTATTCTGTATATTGCCTTGGTGTTGTCAAATATTGGTATACCATGATTCTCTGTAAATATACATGTTCAGTATCTGAATTGTTTATTAAAGGAATATTTACTTATATAACTGTAGATAATAGTCTGCATTCAGGCAAAGGGAAAGATGTGATAATCTTTCTAGAAATAAATCTGTGAAGGAAGACTATTTACCCAGAAGATAAAGGTGCCATGGTCTGAAGTTGAGTGAGAAATTAAAGGGTTATCTTTTTTTTTTTACTCTGGCCGGGCGGGGAGTTGAGGCAGTGTTGCATATGCACTGCTCCTGGGTATCCTGAAGTGAGTAGAGGTAGATGTTGCAAGTGATCCTGCAGAACTGCAAAGCTCAGATACAAAGCAGTGGTTTATGATTTCAGTTTCCATTGCCTTGGGTGGGAGGCATATGTAAAGGTGGTGCTCAGTTCAGTACCACACATACCTTTTTTTTTTTCCTGGGGACAGAAATAAACTATTGCTTGGAGGCTGGGATGTGTAAAGCAACACCTGAGGACGCATAAGCCCAGCTCCAGGGCAGAGCAGTTGGTCAGGCTGTGGCAGTACAGTGGAGAGGAGCTCCCTGGAGAGCGGCAGAGGCTATGCTACAAAACAGTGAGCAGGCCCAGCAGGGCTGTAGCTAGGAAAGCCTGCTGGGATTTGAGTAGAGGCCTGTGGGGGACGGGCTCTGGGGAAAGGCCCTGGCTGAAGTGGATTGTGTTTGGGTTTGCACTGCTTCTAACAAGGGTGACATCCAGGTGTAGAAGTCCTGCCACAGGCATGAGGCAGCTGGAGAGGGGAGATGGGAGGCAGCTGAGAGCACTGGGGGAGTGTGTTGTCTGTTTATGGGTTGGTTGGGACTGGAGAACCCTGCTGAGCGGAGGAGGGGGTACCAAGGCCTCCTTAACCATGCATATCTCCATTTCTTGGATGCCTACTCAACCAGCCTCAAGAGAGGGCTCTGGCTAATGACTAGCTTTTCACCTCATAAATACAGCATTTTCCTGGGAAAAGAGGAGACTGTGGTTCAAAATTCCCTCAGTGGGAGGATAGAACCCAGGTCTCCTATGCTTAAGGTGAGTGGCTTAATCATTAAGTTAAAGGGTTAGAGGACCCTCCACTAGTTGTTTGTTTCCTAGGATTCACATTTTTTAATGTAACCTGTTTTATGCATATAAGTGAATGATCCTAGTTTGCCATGCAGCTGCCCAGAATATACGATTGATAAATATCCTCAGTGTGCACATGGGAATTGGTGCACCCAGGCTAAGGATAGACAGTCAAAAAGCCTAAGGCTAAATCAGTTAAATCTTTGCAGGTTAGTCAAAACTGAATAGATTGAAGTGATAAGCAAGTGAATAGACATTCACTTTTGATTCTGGAAATGCAGCCATATGCCTTCAGTGGCCCAGGCCACAGAGCGGGGGAGAGAAGAGGGAATGCTAGAGCACACCTCCCTTTTTGGCTGAAGCAGAGAGATGGGTCAAAGCTAGCCCACCCACCCTGAGAAGTGGATATTGACTTGAACGTGGAGGGGATCTGGGGCAGAAGTTCAATAAACTGATTTAACCTAAATCTGCTCAGTCTGATAATACATCCATCCAGGTTTATCTTAAATCAATTTTGGTCATTTTGAAAGTGGTTTGTGTATGGAACTTCTGTTAGGGTATAGATTTGAACTGGTTTCCTATCACATACTGAGTGGAGCGAGTGGTACAAAGTGATGAGCCCAAGGGAGTGATTGGGTGGATAAGACTGAGAATGGTTTGAGAGAGGTCCAGCAACACTGTCACTCCACAGGGGTGGCCCAGCAATATGAATAATGAATAGGGCACCCAAGATTGATACCTGACTGAACTGAGGGCCTGTTCTTATGTATTTGGTAACAGCAAGATGTGGCAGGTGCGAGCAGCCAGGACGTCAGGAGGACAAGCAGGTAAAAACCAACTGCCAGGAGGTGACAGACCCTTCCCAGGCATGGGTGGCCCTGCTACACACTCCACCCAGATGGACATCATCTGTCAATTTGACATCACTGTCAGGGAGGCTAGTATCTGGAACCAACTTCCAAGCGAAGTGGTGCTGGCTCCTACCCTGGGGGTCTTTAAGACAAGGCTAGACAATCACCTTGCTGGGGTTGTTTGACCCCAGTACTCTTTCCTGCCATGGCAGGGAGTCGGACTCGATGATCTGCTCAGGTCCCTTCCAACCGTACTAACTATGAAACTATGTTTTTCTATTACTTTTATTTGGCTTCTGCTGGCAAAGCAATTGAAGCAAAACAAATCCTTTGTTGAATACAGTGGAATTGCAGTATGAGATCACTTGGCATTAGGACAAATTACAGTGAGGTACAGCAGACCTTGTATAGCAAATGTCCCTGCACTTGCTCTTAGCCCAAAGTAAATGAAAGCTAAACTGTGGAGCTTAGCCTTGTTTCACTTTGGCTTTGCTTTCACTTACTGTGAGATAATAGTAGGTACAGGGACAGCTTCCATGTCCATAGCTACCCCCTTTTAACTCACTTAAAACAGGACTGGTGATTCCCATAAAGCAAAGTTGTTGACAACTTTGGACCCAGCTTGTAGCCTGAAAGAGTGGTATTCCCAGAAGATATTTTCCTCTTTCAAATTAATTTGAAATTTGAAATTAATTAATTTTTCAAAAAAATTTGAGGTGTAGAGGCGCATTAGAAAAATTAAGAGGGCGCTCTTCCCTCCTGTTTACCTGCAGCTTCCCTACAGTAGGATTTGCCTCAGGATCCAGTATACCTGGGAACTAGAGTAACCACTGTGAAAAATAAGAATCACCTGCTGGGCAACCAATTTACTTTGCATCAATTGGATTGTGTTGGAATCCTGCATCCCCATACTTCACTTCCTGTTTTCACAAAACAGAATCATCAATAACCAATCTCTGTAGTCTAGCAATAGCCCTTCCCCCTATCTCCCCAGTTAAAGCTTATTTACATTTGAAAGATAATCCTGACTGAAGTAGAATGTGAATTTATGAAGTCTGATATTTATTCCTGAGGAACTTTGTGAAGACCAGCTTTTAAATAGCTACTGTAGGTGTATACAGTTTTCACAGGATGGTTCTGAAATGCATACTGCAATCCTATGGCCTTGCACTCTTATTGCTAATATGGCCTGTACTGTAATTTTTATATACATTTATGTAATGGCAATTACAAATGGTTCTCATACATGGCTTACTGGAGGGGCCAATGTTGTCTATAATCATACATAATGTAACTCTAGCAAAGTAGGCTGCCTACCTCTAGGATTAAATCATGGAGTAGAATCAGGCTCTCTTCCTGACATTGCTACTGCTTTTTACATGTCAAGAAGTGCAAACCTCTGAGCCTTCATTAAATATAAAAGTAGAAAAGGAGATAATTTATGGTGCTGTGATGCTTAGTTAACACTGGTAGCACCTCAAAGGACCTTCTTTTAAAAGCTACTTTCCAACTAAATATATTTTCAATACTAAGTGTAGGGTTGAAAATGGTCACTTTGATTATCTTACCCCTGCTATTTTCCAGGAAGGAATGAGATTTCCTAGTCACTTGCTTCCTCCCTTCTCCAGTCTTAAATTTTAGATGAATTTGGCACACTCTAGATTGTAATGTGTAACAGAAAGGGAACAATACTGGAGTCAGTTTCCTGACAGCTCACTCCCTCTAGAGTTTAAAGGAGTTTCTGGAATTGTGTTCTTCTTCCTTACTAAGTTGTTAATTGCCTCCTCTTTTTTCCTAGAAGCCAGGTTTTAGATTGTAACTGCTGGTGTTGGTAGTCCCAACTGTGTTGTTTTGCAGTCAGTGCCAATGGGACTCTTTCTTCCTTGCTCACTTGTATTTATTTATTATCCAAGCTGAGTGAGTAATTCCTGGCTAGCGGCACTACTTAACCTAGCATGGTGGAAGGACATGTTATAACATTGCAGGTACTCTATTTGTATTGTAATACTTCTTGATCCTGCCTATGCAGATGAAACTAAACAGTGTTTTAATCAGGTATATAGTTTGAGTTACTACCCTGGAAAAGCTGTAACATGGAGACAATTTGATGTCATAATTGGCATGGGCAAAACTAAACCACAATGTAGCATAACTATAGAGCTACCATTTGTAATATAAAAGCAAGTTGGGGGAAGGGTTTCTCAGGAAATAAATCTAGTTGAGGTAATCTGCTCCCAGAATAGTATCCAAAATAATTCTCTCAAAAAAAAAAATTATTTAAGAAAGTAGGGCTGAGGTGGAGGAATGACAGTAAATGGAAAGGTTCCCCCCTGTTCCAGTGTTTAGTATTTTGTTAATAGGGGTGGAAAAAGCAGTAGTGCACTATCTCCAGTGGATCTGGGGGGTATGCAGTCGTGTGGATGCACCCCCACCTTCTACCACTGCTGTCTGTGGTTGATCTGGGAATGGGTAGCTCCAGGGCTGCTCCTGCCCTGCTCTAGCCACAACTGCAGCTGTGCAGGGTGCCAGGCTTGACTGGAGACAGTGGTGGCACCACAGGTTTCTCTTTTGAGTGTCTGTTCCCTGCCCATTCCACCCCCACCCAGATGTCCCTCGCCAGCTGGGAGAAGGCACTAGAAAGAGGAACCTGAACACTGCTACCACTGTCCCTGGCTAATGCAGGCACGTGGGGGGGAGCCCCAGAGTCACTCCTGACCTGTGCTGCAGGGAGTGGCTGTGTGGGGAGCTGGGCTCAGGCTGGGATAGCAGCAATGGCACATTCTGTTTTCCAGCAGCTAATCCAGGCTGGTGAGGGACACCAAGGGTATAGGGTTACCATATTTCGAGTTTCAAAAAAGAAGACACTTGTGGGGGGGGGAAGGGAGAGGGAGATGGGGTATATGATTGGGGGGGCAGTGATATCCCTGTGCCCTGCCCCTGCCCCTCACTCCCAAGCCACAGCCCCCCAAGCCCTGCTGCTGCCCCTCACTCCTGACCCACAGTGCCCTGCCCCCCAGACCATGCTGGTGCCCCTCATTCCCAACCCGCAGCCCCCTTGTCCCTGCTGATATCCCTCACTCCTGACCTGCAGCCCCCTGTTCCCCCAGCCCTGCTGCCCACACAGCTCTCTGCTGAACCCAAAGAACCCCCTCACCCCCTTCTTCTGCCTCCCCACCATGCTGCAGCCCCAGCACCAGCAGGCACATGCACATGCATGTACACACACAGACTTACCTGCCTGCAGCTGCTGGGGCCTATGCACAGAGCACGTGATGCCTCAGCCTCCAATTACCTCCCCTGCTGCCCCCAGCCCCAAGCACCTCCTTGCTGGGGCAAGCTGGGAAGTACAGGGAAGGTAGAGTAAAATCCCAGACATTTGCTGATATTTAAAGAAACTGCCCAGAAGGAGATGGGAGGACCCAAAAAGAGGACATGTCCAGGAGTAACCTGATGTATGGTAACCCTAAAGGATAGGGAGGGTGAGGGCAGCAGACAGCAGGTGCCAGAAGGAAGCAACCATGTACTGTTGCCTCTGTCCTTGGCAAAGCCCAGCTCCCTGAGCAGCTGCTCCCCACTGCTCCTGGCTGAAGTGGGGCAGGAACAGCTCTGCTGCCTTGTCCCCACCTTCAGGTCAGCTAGGGACAGCAACAGCATACCTGCTGCCTGCTTAGTTACTAGGTATCCCACACCAACACAGGGCTCCAGCCACCAACTTGCCTTGCCCCCCATCCCCCATGGTGTGAGGAGCAGTGTGTTGCACCCGCTTTATCCTGGATCCATCCATGCACCATATGCAGAGAAATCAAAAGGAATATAACTATAGCATTGTCTTTTATGTGTACTAATCTAGCCATGGGTTGGCAACATACCCACCTTTGCTATGGTAATGTCTTCACTGCAGACTTGGACTCTTAAACAGCTCTTCGTTCCTGCCATGCAAACAGCAGACTCACTCACCTGCGAGCACATGGCTCTCTGAATTTCCCTTGCTGCATGGCACATGCAGTCTGAATTTCCCTTGCTGCATGTGCAGTATCCTTCTGCCACGTGGCCCCACCTCGCCATGCCCCAGAAGCAGAGCCCAGAAGCAGAAGTGGGAAGAAGGATGGGGTGTCTGGTCACTCTGGTCACCTACGCTATCAGAGCAGTGGGGACAGTGGCAGCCAGGTGGGAGCCTGGGGGCTGTGTGTTAACCAGTCAGAGGCTATATGCGGTTTGCATGCCACCAGCTGGGCTGAAGTAGAAGCACTGCTTACCCTTCTTGGGCTGGTAACTTCTCCACTCTGCAGTACTATAGCATATGTTCTTATGCAGGCTAGGCCTGTATAGGTGTTAGTTAGTTAGACCTGTATAGGTGCTGTATAGGCTAGGTGTTCCTGTGATGCCTTCTAACCCTTTCTTTTGTGTTTCCAGAGAGACAGACAAGAGCACCAACAATTCAATAGGGGAAAAAATAAAGACTGGCGTAGCTTGTTGCAGAGCTAAGCACCACAGAGGATACCTTAAGGATATGAAGCCCTTACCAGGACTCAGGATAGTACTGCTGTGAGTGCAGCCCAGTGTGTGTGCTTTGATATGATTTTGTAGTGTGGCCACTTGCCCCTGTGCTAGGCTCAACCTGGGTCATCCACCCAAGTAACCTGCAGTGAGGGCCTGCTGCTTCTCTTGCTCTTGGGTGAGGGAAAGTCCTGCTGTATCACTTGCTTGTTAAAGCAAGTGGAATATGGCAGTACTGCCTGAAAACTAGTTAGAGCTGGAAATGGAGCTGTTATGAGCTCTTTCCATCTTGCCTGTCATGACTATCAGCCACCTTTGTATTGCACAACCTTGTCCTGAGGTCTCCACAGTCTATCAGCATTTATTTAATTAGAGTGTATTTTTTGCTATGATCTCTCCTCTACAAGTGTTCCAGCACCATTGCTAGTGGCCTTGTGTCCTGAAGGAAACAAGAAAAGTACAGTGAAATCCCCACACTGATGTAGATGGTCAGTGCAGTGGCTGGCTACTTGTTAATCAGCAAGTGCTCTTTCATGTTCTGCCATACCCATCATTGGTCAGTGGATAGTAATCTGGCTGGACGTGTGACCCAGCTCTATTTAGCTTTGTTGATTATACCCCTTTGACTTTCTCTTCCCTAAGTCTTTTCCCACTTCTTTCTACCCCTGTAGCCTCTGTAAAATACAACCCAAGACTAAGAATCACACAGGAATGGGTTGAATACAAAATGCATCAGACAAAATTATTGACCGTGTATGACTTAGAAGTGGTATAATTAGTGCTATGTCATTGCATTTTTTGTCTTATTGCTTTGTGGTACAACATCTGCCCTTCCTGGGCAGTGACGTCTTATTACAATTAGTAATATGCGTCAGCTTTGTTATGCTAATACCACCATAATCTATGACAGACCAACTACGAGAAGCGAATTACCTTCATTTTACCACTAGATGGCACTGTGCACTCATAACACAGGCTAGGGCCTCTGCCCATCAACAAGAGGAAACAGGCAGCCTGTAATACCCACCCTTTTATCATTATTTATCACAGCCTGAGGTTCAAACCCAGAGCCACAATGCAAGCCTGCTGGGTCTCCCACCCAGTATAGTAGGGCCTGAAGGATCTCGGCTATCCCAAAATTTAAAAAAAGAAAAAGGATTTTGGCCAGACCAAGCCACCCCAGACACTCTTCCAGAGTGCAGATGCAGACTGAAGCAAGAGCCACAGTCTGGGACTTGACTTACCATGCAGAAACTCCTTTGGGGTTTCAGCCTGCCACACCAGGCCCTGCATTTTTGCACCCCAGAGCCCTGTTACTGGTCAGGCGGGCTGAGGAGCCCATCTAAGCTAAGCATGAGTTGGGGGGGAAAAGAAGCCCTTTGGCAGCCCAGGATGACTTTTCTACCCAACTGGAGTAGGGGATTCCCACAACCAGCCTCAAACTCATGTTTTTCACGTTGCCAGTCAGAATCAATGAGTCGGAAGGGACCTAGACAGATCATCTAGTCCGACCCCCTGCCATGTTTAGGAATGACACTGGGGGTGGCAGGGATCATAAGACCCCAGCCAGGCACCTATTCAGTCTCCTCTTGAAGATCTCCAGGGAAGGTGAGAGCACCACCTCTCTGGGAAGCCTATTCCAGGCTCTGGCCACCCTTACCATGAAGTAGTTCTTCCTAATATCTAACCTAAACCTATCCTCCCTCAGCTTGTGGCCACTGTTCCTGGTGACTCCAAGGGGGGCCCTGGTGAACAGACTTTCCCCAAGTCCCTGCTGGTGGCCCCTGATAAGGTTGTAGGCAGCCACAAGATCCCCCCTCAGTCTCCTCTGGCAGAGACTAAAGAGATTCAGGTCCCTCAGCCTCTCCTTATAGGGCTGGCCACGGAGGCCCTCAACCATACGAGTGGCCGTCTCTGGACCCTCTCCAGGTTCCCCACGTCCTTCTTGAAGTGCAGCGCCCAGAACTGGACACAGTACTCCAGCTGCGGCCTGACCAGTGCTGCATAGAGGGGGAGCAGGACCCCTCTGGACCTGTTAGTGATGCCCCCGTTGATGCATGACAGGGTGCGGTTGGCTCTGCCTACTGCTTCGTCGCATTGGCAACTCATTCATCCTGGAGTCAATCCTGCCTCCAAGATCCCTCTTTGCCTCTGTGCTGCTGAGAGGGGCAGCCCCTAACCTATAACCATAATGCTGGTTCC
>NW_017729022.1:173981046-173981302 GCF_001723915.1 Gavialis gangeticus | reverse complement strand
TGTATTCACTTTACCCCACAGCTTGGTGTCATCAGCGAACTTGAACGGGGTGCTCTCCACACCCTCGTCCAGGTCGCTAACGAAGATGTTGAACAGCACCGGCCCAAGGACCGAGCCCTGGGGGACTCCGCCGCCCACACCCTCCCAGGTCAACAACGACCCGTCCACCACCCCCCTCTGGGTGCGACCCTGGAGCCAGTTTGCCACTCATATGACCGTGCATTCATCAATGCCGCAGTCCCTCAGCTTGCCCACC
>NW_017729022.1:173949272-173981035 GCF_001723915.1 Gavialis gangeticus | reverse complement strand
GCCCAGTCTCCTCCAGCACTGCCAGGGCCACATACCTGTTTCCCAGTTGTCAGGGTGTTGTGTAGCAGGAATTTTAAGAAGAGATAACAAGAAGGTCTGAGCTACTTGGTAGATATGTTATGTAAGCAGAAGGAAGTTTAGTTTGCTTTCTGGCCAGCAAAATTTTTATGAAGAATTCTTTACGGTTTATACTGACTTAATACATTTTAAATATGGTATCTGCTACCCTTGTAAATTGAAATTAACTCCATTTTACAGATGAATTATTCTGGTTTTACCTAAGCGTATCTAAAAATTAGAAGATTCTCTTTAGAACAAAATAGCTTTGGGGCAGACATGCTGTACAGCAAGGGCATTCAAACTGCTGAACTAAAAAGCTGGATGTACAGGTGTGTCACACAACTTTTCACTAAAACTCCTGAGGTAGCATCAGTTTGGGTGGCATTACAGTTTATTTGGAGGCACATTGGTCTAACAGAGTGGTAAGAGGTAATTATCTATATTACTCTGAAGTCAGACAGAAGGCAGGGTAGATTTGCACCTTATAGACCAACTAAATCAAAGATGCATAGGCTTGGAAGCAGAAGCTTACTTCATCAGATGTTAAGGGTCTCTGATGCATCTCTGATTTAGTCTATAAGGTGCAAAACTACCCTGACTTCTGCCGAATACAGCGGGTCTCAACTTTTTTAGACTAAGGGAACCCCTCATTTAAACTCAAAGCACCCCTCAGAAAATGTAAGCTTAGATTTCACTCATTTTTTTGAGTATGAAAAAATAATAGACTCATTCTTCTGTTGCAAAGAACTCAGAAAGACTACAACATGGCAGAATGTTTTTGGCACTTTGGATTCCTATTTGAGATTCCTGAGTGTTTCTTGTGAATCATGTGTAGGTGTTTGCGCGCCTAACAGTACCAATATTGCATGGCACCCTGGTGCACCCTTCAAAGGATCTCAAAGCACCCCAGGGTGCTGTGAAACCCTGGGTGAGAATCACTATCTAATAGTTAAACGAGGACATTGGGAATCTGAAGACCTGGATTTTATTCCAGACTTGGTAGCTGATTTAGTGGGTGGTTTAATCAAGTAAATCCATTTTTCAGCAGTCTCGGTTTCTCCACTGGTGAAATGGGTAGAACAGTGCCCATTTCTGAAAGCACAGTAAAGCCATTGGATGAGAGATTATGTAGAAGTGTGAAGTATTATAATGATAGTAACACATAGCACTCCCGGGGGTGGGGTGTGGGGCTTTCATCTGAGGATCCCCAAGTGCTTTACAAACACTCATTAATTAAGTTTTGTGACACTTCTTGTGAGATTAGAAAGGGATGTGCATAAATTAACTAATGTTAATTACCTCTGACTGAGTCTTATCTTTGTGCATGATCACAGCTTTTGCAATCTTACATACATTAGGCCTATCTAATACAAAGCTTTCTGAAAATTTAGGCTGCAATATAGATGGATGCTTAAATAAAACATTGACATTTTTATTCATATGTATATAAATTAAAATTGATGGGTGTGCCCCTTAGCAGATTACCTTTATTAATAATCCCATTTGCTTTAAAATGGGATTTTTCCTTGCATAGTGAGTAATTATTTAGATGGAACAGATAGTAATTACAAAGGGAAATTGACATTTGATAGCAGAAAAGAACAAACAGACATTTTGTTTATAACCCATCCTTTTTCAAATTCACAAGGGAAGAAATCTCCTTTGCAAACCACATCTCCTGCTGAAGGTGACAGAGCAAGGTGCCACTGGATACAAGGAGTGTGTCTTAGTTTTCCCAGCATGAGTTTTAGAAGGGTCCTAAAATTGAAAATGAAATGAAATATACTGCAGGCCAGATCTGCACTATGAAGTTTTGCCATCATAGTTTTATCAGCTTGGAGAGAAAAAAAAGAAAGAAAAGATCCCTTTGCCAGTACTTGGGTCAGCAATTCCCCTGAATTAGACAGGGCTATCCTGACAAAAGACGGCTTTTGTCCTTCTGTATGGCTGGGTCTGTGGAAAAATCTCCTTTTGCCATGGATCTCCATAGGGGCCTCTGCTGGTTATAGCAGTGCAGGACTCTTTTAGTGTAGATTACCCAAAGGGCACATCAACTGCAATATTCATATTGACTTCAGAAAGGCAAGATTTTGTCTCAGAGCTCAGAGAAAAATGTGGGCCTTTTATCCACTGTCCCTAGAAGGGATCGTGGAGTTAGTTAGCCTAGATTAACTCCAGCGTTATCACTTGGGCTGCAGAATAATGTGCATTTAGCTGAACAGAAACAAGGCACTCATATTCATATTCCAGAATAACAGTGTCTGCACAGGGAGTGAATCTCTATCAGGAGTTAACCAGGAATAAGTTCATGTCTCAAAAATGCTATGTGTTCTGTGCTGTAAGACCAGGATATTATATTCCCAGAAGGCAGCCCTCAGAAGATAGTCTCATAACAAGAAGTTTCACAATAAATGTAAAAATGACCCCTTAACAAAAAGAGGAAGTGCTTAAGGCTGTCTAGAAGTCTGCTGAGGAAGAGGCTGAACACAAAGGGAGAATAGTCAACTAGCCTCAGGCAAAAGAACATGATAAATATATTTACATCATCCTAATGTTTCACTAGTCCCTCAACATGTAGTGATGTTTGCCATTGTGTTCCCACTCGACAGGGAGCCAACTTTGGAGCAGTTTCAGCAGGAAAGTTCAAGTATTGAATCAATCTAAAGAAAATGCTGCTTTCTTACTAGTAGAGTTAGTTTTTTTTGTTCAGTTTTTGAAGTTGGATGAAGTAAAGGTTGTGCTGCTGCTGTCTATGTTGCTACTTGAGATTCCTAGGCTGGCACCCTTACATTTGCTACAAAAGAGTACATATCTTTTTAAGCGAAACAACTCTTTCTGCCTTGCACCAACCCTTCAGCAAGCAAGAAGTCTGTCAGATGGACTTCTCCTGTGGAGCATCTGTTTAAATTTGTCTCTTCCTTTAATGAAGATCTGTAGTATTGTCTCTGATTTCCTTTGAATATTGAGTCTATTGGTAATAAAATGAGTTAGAGAAGAACATTTTCACAACCCTTAGAAGGCCTTTTCCTTCCACAGGGATCCACATCTCACCAAAGCATCAGGGTAAGTTAAAACATGCATGTATATATGCACATATAGAGAAAACAGCATGGTGGGGCTCATTTTTTCAGTCCTTACTTGGAAGTCCTGGGACTCTGTAGTATAACTATAACCCAAATCAATCTCTAAACTGACTAAGGGCAGGTCTGTGTTTCAGCCTATTTTTATAAGTATTTGGTTAAAGTTCCTTTTCACTGATGCACCTGTACCATTGCAATCCTGGTGTCGATACAGTTAGAATATTTATACCAGCATAGCTACTCCTTTATACTAATATAACTGAATCTACACTAGGGATTACATGGATTTAACCGTAGATCGGTATTTGTCATAGATAGACAAAACTAGTTTCCAAATGGATCTACTTAAATCAAGGCCTATATGAGTCTATAGAAGAGTTCACATAAGTTTAACTTAAATTGTTTTAAAAACTGTCACAGTCAAACCTGGTTATGTAGATCAGCTCTTGTATGATCTCTGAGAGAAAAATCATGTTTTCATGTACCATAAGCTTCAGAAATCACAGTAATTAATAATAATTCAGGCATACATCTTTAAAGGTAAGTCTAAACTTACTAGGCAGACTTTTGCAAGTCAATAGAAGCTAAAAAAGAAAGCTGTAGTTATAAAGTTAGCAAAATGATTTAGCAACACTAAAACCCTTGGCCCTAAAGTTATACAGAACTGTTAAGTTGCCTGTAACTTCTCCTTTCAGGGGCAGCCAATAGGATTAATAATTTTTTCCATTAGAAAAGCAAGTCCTTCTAAAACCAGCCAGCTTTGCAAATAATTTTGATGTTATAATGCTTTTTCAGACAAAAAACTGGGAAGGGGAAATACCAATACATTAAACATCAAACAACAAATGCACACATGCAAAATGGGGAATCACTGGCTAGGCTGCAGAGAAGGGCCTGGGGATTATAGCAGATCACAAACTGAATGAATCAACAAAATAATCTTGTTGCAAAAAAAGCTGGTAGCATATTGAGATGAATTAACAGAAGTGTCCTATGCAAGTCACAGGAAGTGCTACTAATCTATTCAGCATTAGTAAGACCTTTAGGCCTAGAGTACTATGACCAGTATTAGTTTTAAGTACCACACTTTGAGAATGATGTGGAAAAAGTCCACAGGAGGGCAACAAAATGAAGATGGGTCTAGATAATCTGACAGATAGGAAATGGGGATTATTTAGTCTAGAGCAAGGGTGTCAAATTTACCCCATGCTCCAGCCTGGATTTGACCCATGGGGCTCCTTTGTGGGCTAGATCCAGCACAGGGGATGGGGCAGAAGGGGCAGCAGTGGAGATGGTAGCAGTAGGACTGGTGACCACAGGGCAAGCGAGGCTGTACCAGTAGAGCCTTCGCTTACCCTCCTGCCATTGATGGCTATGTCCATAGGGGCCCAGGGTCCTGGATTCTGCAGTAGGCCAAACCCCATCTAGCCAGTTTCCCCTTCCCTCCTCCTCCTCCTTCTGGTAGCCCACAGGTAACCCAGTGAGACAGATGAAGTAGCTCTGAAGGCTGTAGGTTTGATACCTATGGTCCAGAGGAGATTAAAGGGGGATGTAGAAAGGATGTATAAAGAGGAATCAATTGTTCTATGTCCACAGAGGATAAGACAGGAAGTACTGGTCTTAAACTGCAACAAGAGAGATTCAGATTAAAGATATTAGGAAATCTTTTTCACTGTATATAGGGATGAATAATTTAGAGAGGATGTAGCATCTCCATTTTAAGTACAGGATGATTTGGACTGGAACGATGCTGCCTAGAGCAGGACTAGATGACCTGCTGAAGTCCTTTCCAGCCCTACCTTTCTCTGTTTTATTAACTTGTTCTTGACATTTTCAGAACAAGATACTTTGAAAAGTCCTTGAATAATGTTTTAAATGTTATATTATAAGCACTTAAGAAGTCAGCATTGAAATGAAATATTTTTAAATTAACCTGAAACTAATTTTTGTTCAGAATTTTCTTTTATAGAGGATTTTGACATTTGGGGTTGTTGTTCCTAACAGAACAGAAACACACTTTGAAATCCTCCACAAAACACATCTTTTCCCATTCTCTGCTCTCCTTTTAAATATAGAGGTGTTTCTCCAAAGTTTTTAACAACTGGAGCTTTTAGAACCAGTGCTGTGTAGAGTACAGGCACTTCACAGCTGGCATTCTAGATGACTAATTAATTATAGTGACTTTACAGATTAACATAGTGAATGCAGCCTGCAGATAAGGAGGCGCTGATTATTGTGAAGCACTCCACCAAGGGGATTGGGGGTGCGGGCAGTGTTCTTTCACAGATCATTACAGATTTGAAAGGGGTGTGTGCTGTCCAAGACTGTTGGTCTGAAATTAGAGCAGCTGCAATTTGTTTGGGATGTGTCTATGTGGCCAGAATGCATGTGTTCACACTTCATGCCCTTCTTCCATTTTAGCTACCCACAGTGCTCTAAGCAAGCATGGAGAATGATTTCGGAACACAAGAGGCAGCAATATGCTCTCATAGCACCTGCTCATAATGTTTAGAAAGGAAAATTGTATTATGGGGATTGTCAGTCTGGGAGATGTGCTGGAAGTTTCATGCTGCTAGAAGCAAGACATGGTGGGAGTGTCCAGCTATTATAAATGACACCTTTTTAGCATGTAAGGGTCTGTATTCATTTTAGACCTCATTATAATGGATAAGGATAAATTGATCACTGGACTGGAAGCTTATAGTTACCTAGGGACCAGTGATCATGACTTGATTACATTCATTTTGGCAAAGAGAGGATAAATTACAATTAGTAACGTATATATATATATACTCAGTACTTCACTTCTTAAAGCTGAGGAAAATAAGCAAAATTGATGGGGAGGGGGAAAAATGGGCAAAAACCCACCAGGAATGAAAATGGAGAGTTCTTCAAAAGCAAGACTGATAATCCCCATAATACAATTTTCCTTTCTAAACATTATGAGCAGGTGCTTTGAGAGCATATTGCTGTCTCTTGTGTTCTGAAATCATTCTCCATGCTTGCTTAGAGCACTGTGGGTAGGCAAAATGGAAGAAAGGCATGAAGTGTGAACATGCATTCTGGCCACGCAGACACATCCTAAACAAATTGCAGCTGCTCTAATTTGAGACCAACAGACTTGGAAAGTACACACTCCAGGCAGACTTGGGCCATGGAAACACATAACAGTTTGAAAGGTTTAAATGCAGTTTAAATCTGAAGTGGACAGACAGACACACCTGTTAAACTGATTTAAATCTGCCTAGAATGGCTCAAAAGTGCACCTGAAAAATCAATTACTATTTTCAACTGGCTCACTGTGAACTGGTTTAGCGTTACTTCTGCACACCAAGAGTTGGGTGACATGGCTTTGGTCAGTCCTCCAGGCATCCCACATTGCATCACTCTTTACACGCCCCCAACACACCCTGCTGCAACTGGCCTCTCTGAACTCTACTGGTCCCTTTCCTTTCGTTGGCTCGACAAGGTCCCTTGCACTACTTGTTCAATAAAAGATTTATTTCTAACAGCCAGCTGTTCCTCACTCCCAGCTTGACCATGGCTCTTAATCATTCCCCTCCAGCCCTTGGGAACCAAAAAGCATGAGTCCAAGCACTTAAGTCAGACAGGCACACTGCAGACTTTGATCACTTGCAGGCTACTGATGTTTATAGCATTCATATTTAGGAAACAAGGACAAACAGAAAAGTAGAAACAACCCTAGCCACAGGTCACCCACCCACTGATGTTCCCAAAGCATGGGTGCAAGTACTTCCTCTGAATCACCTACTGTAAGACATGCTGGGCTGGTACTAAGTCCCACTTCTTAGTGTTGGAGCCATAGTACTTCATGCAATCGTGAACCAATTCCCAATCAATGCCATTTGGGAATGCTGTAGTTGTTATGTGTGTCCTCACCCTGCATGTAGCACACCCCAGAGACTGTTGGTAGATACTCAGGAATGCAGCATAGCTTTCCATTAATACTCATTGTGTCTGGTAGGGTTCCTTGCTATACTGGGAGTTGTGGCAGCTGGGGATCTCCTAGCCTGTTTTAAGGATGAAGTTTTTAAGCTATTTTTTATGGTTGGACTGGGAGAGGTCTCCCACCTAGGGCTAGTAAAGTTAGTGTTACAGCAGGGGAATCAAACTCACCTGGCTCACAGAGCCAGATGAGTGGCGTGGGGCTAGTCTGCAGGCTGGGCCAGACCAGACCCATAAACCAGCCCTGTGCCTGTCCTGAAACAGCTGAAGTGGGGGGCCATATGCAGCATGGAGCTCCCCATGCCTCTGGGTCAGGATGGTGGCTACAGCAGACGCGGGTCTGTGTCCATACTAGTTCACTACCCCTGGATCCTCCCCTGCACATGGTGCTTATCATAGGTGGGTCAGTGGCATGCTTGCAAACTCACAAAGGGTTAACAAGGCCAGAAAGACAACCCCATGCCTCCATGGCTTAATCCTCTGCTCCAGTCACTATTTACCACAGAGGCTTGTAATGTAGCATGGGGTCTTTTTTCAAATCCAGCCCAGGTTGCAAAGACCAAATCTATTGGCAGTTTTCTTGATTACAGACACCCCCCCCCATGAGGTTTCACTTACCACTGTTTTGTTATAGTGCTCATTTAAAATATGTACCTGGTTTCACCTAGTGTGCAGAGTGTTTTGTTATAACGCTCAGCGTGAGGCTGGGGAAAAGCAGCGATGGCAGCGGCAGCGAGTGAAGAGGTGAGTGACAGCCAGTGGGGTCTCAGGGTGGGGTGGCAGGAGAGCAGGGCTTGCTTCTGCACGTGGTGCTGGAATTGGTGGGGAGGAGCAGCAGCAGTGAGAAGTGGGGGGAGAAGGATGAATGACCATGGAGCCCGGGCTGGAGCCTAGGGCCAGGGCCAGGGCCGGCAATGCCCAGGGCAGAGCAGCAGGAGCCCGCGGCTGGCGGGCAGGTGGGGAAGAGTGATGGTGGCAGCAAGAAGGGGCAGGTGGGTAGGGGGCGTAAGCATGGGGCCTGGGCTGGCGGGGCAGCAGGAGCGTAGGGCCCGGGCTAGCAGGACACATGCGCATTGTCCCCTGCTCCAGACCACAGCGGGGCTGAGCCTGCGGAGCTCCCCCTGCCCCCGGGCTGCAGCCTGTGCCCTGTTCCAGTCATGCACTCATCTGTGGAGCATGGACACTGTCCTGAGCCTGCAGCTATCGGGTGGTGGCAGGGCAGTAGGTTGTGCAGAACCAATTAAATTTATTTACATTAAATCCTATGGAGAAATGGGTTTCACTTATCGCTGTTTCGCTTAGCCCTCAGTTTTTCCAGAACCAATTAAGAGCACCAAGTGGGGGTTGCCTGTATATGGATGAGCTCTTGCACCTCAGTTCTTTATTCATCCCTTCCACCAACCTCTAGCACATCCATCCCCTTTCATCTTTGCACTGGCAGTGTAGTGCCAAGAGACATCCCTGCCACAAAATGCACTATATACAACTGTCACCTATTGCTGAGCATCTCAGTAGAGAGACTAAAAGACTACCTGAGTCATAGAGAGTGAGTTACCCACTTACTTGCTATTTGTGGTCCTCATGGATCACAGCTGAAGTATGCTGGGATAGGGAGTGCTAACATGAGCACAGTACAGTAAGTGCCTATCTTGCAGCCACTTTGTTAGTAGCAAGAGGACGGAAGTGCCCAGTTCTGTCAGTCCAGCCCTTTCATTTTGCATCAAATGAAAAAGGAAAACCTGAAATTGTAGTCAGAGCTTGTAAAATAGCATCTAAAGATGATGATAACACTGAAGGAATCCCACAGTGCCCTAAAAACCATCTACTTATTGATTCCCGCCCTCCTCCCCCACTTCTCTTTGTTTGTCTGGAGTTGCTTTCCCCAGCGCTCCAGCTGTTCTCAGCAGAAGCCCAGTGGATCTTCACTGATTATCACCTTTGTTCAGATGTGGATTGGACATTTGCCTTTTTATTTACTCTATCAATTAAGTCAACCTTGAAAGCCTAAGTGTCAGACGCTCTTTGCAGGACTTTGTCAAATGCAAAAGAGAGGAAGAGGGGAGAATAAAGTCTCTCCAGCAGATAAGGTTGCCACTTACCCTGGTAACAGAGCAACATTGGTTAAAATGATAATAGATTTGAGGATCAAAGACAAGGAGAGCAATTTAATTCATCTGTGAATCACATCTAATAAGTTGTTTTCAATATCTTATGTTTAGCTTTCCTCCAAAAATATAACAATAAAATAATGCAGAGAAAGAAACCTAATCTTTTCTACTTTAATAAATAAGGTGCCACCCTGCCCTGCCTTCTACTCGAATAAAATCATATCAGCATTATCACCATCATCATCCCTATTACTTTTAGCACCCAGGGACCCTAGTCACATTGAAAGAAATCTTCACATAATTCTGAAGTGAACACTCATATAACTTATGTCCCCACAGGCAGTGTCATTAGGAATTTCAGCACTGCACATATTGGTACCTTAATAAAACTAAGCAAAAAACTGACCCTTACCCTCAGATTCAAGATTAGATCTCTCAGAGACAGTGCTAGTTAGTGCCCTAATATGTATACATTCTTAACTTCAAGCATGTGAGCAATAGTCGAACTATTTAACTACTCGGCATTAAGTGTGCGTGTGCATGGGAATATGACCTAAAAAGCAGAAATTAATTAAACCTAAAAGAATGTTATAACACTGTCTTGTACTTGAGCTACTTCTCAGTGGGCGCTTTTACATGAGACATTTACTGCACAGTAGACTAATTAGCTGTGCAGTAAATGTCTTGATGTCTACATGTGCACCCCTATTAGGCTGGAGTAAACTTGTAAATATAAATACTATCCTGCTGCAGAGTAAAAAACTCTGCAGCAGTGCACGTGCCTGCTAGCTCCATGCTGAAGCACCCTTATGACCCAGCCAGCTCTTCTGTAGCATATTATGCTGGGGGGAGCAGCCCTGGGCTGGCAGGCTAACCCCCCCAAACCCTCTGCCAGCTAGGGCTTCTCCCCAGCTCAGTGTGTTGCAATCCCGGGCATACATGCTGCAATGCACCCAGCAGCAATAAGCTCCGGAGCAATAAGCTCCAGAATTTATTGCTGCGTATTAATAGGCACATGTAGATGTGCCCAGTTAAGTCAGTTTTATACTACTGTAAATCAAGAAGGGTGCCTGAGTTTTTTTCATACCAGCTGAGAAATTTTTTCCATAATTAAGTGGAAAGTGTCTTTCTAATGCTTCTAATGAAAGGTAAGAGTTAACATTATTATTTTAGGATAAAAATTCAGATGCCAACATAAGATGAAACTGATAGTAAGTATCTATTAATGGAGCTGTTGAGATAAAAAATATGTCCATATTTGTGGGGCATCTATGTCTCTCCTATATCTGTGACTCTTTTCACCATTAATATTGGATGATATTTAAAAATCTGGGCCCCTATCCTCACCCTGCAATCATGTCTCGTGAATGGCTATCCAGAGCCCTGCTGCAGTCAGTGGGGGCACACAGCTTGGCTTGTATTGGTCTGATTGCAAGAGCCCCTCTTATTTCCAGATTATTTAATTCCACTCCATTTTGCTTTCAGTTTTTTAACATGTACTTTCCTTTGTTTCCCAGTGCCCTGTCCCAGAGCTATGTTTTCAACACCACATTTGCTTTAGTAAGTGCCTCCTTCTCCTCTTTCTTTTTATGAGATAAAAAGTTGAGCGTAAACTAAGCTGAAACTGTCTGCTGAAAAAACTTTGGTCTTCCTTCAAAAGGGGAGACATGAAAATGAAAGAGGGGGAAAATGACAGCTCAATAAGCTTTTGTGTACAAATAACAATATTTGTACACAAAAGCTTATTTTTAACAATATGCACATATGTTAAAACTGTAGGACATTGAACAGAAGATACCTACAACAGGTTGGGATGGATTGAAGAGATAAGTTGGGAGATGTTGCTGTACTAGTGACTGGCAGTGAAACAATTCCTGATAAAGCTGAGCTTTTTGTCTTATGTTTCATAAACTCCTTTCATCCTAGAGGTTTGATTCATCATGGAAACTCCTTTCCAAAACTCTCAACTCTCTCCTCCCTTCACCTAAACAGACCCAATGTCAGCTTCATTTTTACTGTGAAATGTACTGGAGTTAAAAATGCAGAACCAAATTAAACAAGATCAAAGGAAACATTGTGTATGCCACGTGACCTGACCATACATTATCTTTATGCTTCCTACTTTATCATTATATTTTCCATTCTAATCATATAACTATGACTTTTTTATGTATGAACCTAGTACCCTTGGGTTTAGGCTTCTTACAATATGGAGGGATGTTTATACTTTGTTTTTTAACAGGTACAGGGGCCAGAGTCTATTTCATCTATTAGACACATAGGTGGACTTAGGTGCCTAAAGTGTGGTCAAATTTCACCCCACTCCAGTTTCTGAAAAACTCTTATACAAAAACTCTAATAGGTGGGTGGTTGGTTCTCCTTCTCAATGCTTTGTTGTGATTCAGTCTTAAGGGTAGAATGATGTCGTGTTTCAGTATCAGAGGCATTAATTGATTTTCAGGGACTTGAATAGATTCACACTTAGGCACCTAAGCCCACGTAGACACTCAATAGGTGAAACAGGATCTTGCCCCAAATGTTTACGTTTCACAGTATTTATAGAAAGGCATGGAAATCATATCCTGTGGGTTGTAATCTCAACTTTTCCACCGTGTGTGTGTATGTGTGTGTGTGCGTCTGCATGTGTGCGCATGTGTGCATACACATGCCTAAGCCTTTTAGCTGAGGGTTTCAAAACAGTGGGCAAAATTAAGCTTTACAAAGCTTTCAGAGTCAGGAAAGTAGTGCTGCTGTCCATACAGGGAAAACAAAATTGCAAATTTTTGGAGCCAGTTCCAAAAAGGAACGTTGGTGGAATTTAAGCTCCCAAGTCCAAAACTGAAATTCTGAAAACTGCTCAGCTGCCAAAGAATCCTGGAGGCACCTAAACCCACAGGTCCTGCCCCTTTTGAATTTAAACCTCATATTTCTGGAGATGCACCTCTATGAATGCCTGGAACTGCCCCCACCTTGACAGTGTGGAAAAGTTCAGTGCCTAAGCCTGTTCCAATAAGTGGGTCTCTACATAGCATGCTGGTATGCTCACAAGATTTAGTTATTCTCAGAACACATCTAGGACACACCAACAGGATTAGAATCCTCACACAACAGTGGCAAGTGCCACTTATAACATTTGGCTAGAGTAGGACCCCGTCTTAAATAGTGTTGCCTTACAGTTAGAGCACTCACTCAGAAAGCGGGAGCCCTGGATTCAATTTCTTCCTTGACCTTAGAAAGATCCAAACCCAAATCTCCAGTTCTGAGACTGCAGGCCTGGCATTGGGTAAGTCAGGGCTGCTGGGATGGCAGTATGGCATGGACCCGGAAGGAAGACCAGAGGCATCTCATAGTAGCCACTGAAAACTCATCACAGTGCACCAGTTTTGCTTAATGTCAAGCTGGGCTAGATTTGAACTGGTGCTTTGGAAGAATTTTTCATATCTAATTAAAAGTCCCTTGACACATCCAGTACCCCTCAAAGTCATTTGTGAAAGTCATTCTTTGATTACAATAAAAGACATAGATCATTTTGATATAGAGTGTTTGTACATATGCACTTGCACACACACACATATACAACATTGGCAGGATAATCATGAGTACATACACTTAAACGCCTGTATCTGAACATGTGAAGGGCTATGGCAATGTGCACATTTATGTAAATGTGTATATAGAGATGTGTGAGATCATGATCATACATATATCTATATACTAGGGCTGTCAGATAATTGCAGTTAAGGTATGCGGTTAACGCAAAACAAATTAACACGTTAATTTTTGTAACGAGCATTAATGACGCACATCTATTTTCCCCGGGGTGGGCAAAATATGGCCCACCCTGCACCCTCTCCAGACTTGGCCGGTGGAGCAGACCAGAATTGACCAGCTCTGGATGAAACCTGCACGTACAGCTCCGACCCCCAGCCCACTCCGTGCCTGCTCTGGACTGCCCACCCACACTAAGCAGTGGCAGCAGTGGTGGCGGGTGGGCTTGATGCAGGGGAAGGAGCAGCTCTTGCTGCAGCAGCCACCTGTAGCCCATCCCCATGCTGCCCTGTGGCTCCTCTCCACCACCATCACCACTGCCTTCAGGCCAAACAACAGTGGCAGTGCAGAGGAGTCATAGGGCAGCCTGGGCATGTGCTCTGGGTGGCTGCAGCAAGAAGGGCCCGGTATTGGCAAGGGAGAGAGGCCGCTTTTCCTCCTGCACTGAGCGAGCAGCAGCTTCTACCTGGCCACTAGGGCTGTGTAAAACAGAAGAGTTCCATTTTGACCAACGTTTCGACAGAACAGTGTTTCGTTGCGAATTTTGTTTCGAGTTGAAATGGCTGTTCGGTTTTGTTTTGTCAAAACGTTTTGCCGTTTCTATCCTGTTTCAATGTTTCACCCATAGGATATAATGGGGAAGGTTGAAACAGCCTATGACTTTGTCATTTCTGGCCAGGTTGGATGGAACTTGCAGGAATGATAGCCCCTTCTGAGGGCATGAGGCTTACCATGTTTCCAGAAGAGAGGTGCAGGGAGTTCGGAGAAACTGCACCCCAAAGACTTGAGAGAAAAACTCATGTCACGTGTATGTGTTAAGCTACAGCAGGGTCAAAACTGGAGGGATGGTAGCCCCTGCTGAGGCAACAAAGCCTGCCAAGTTTCAAGGAGATAGGTGTAGGGAGTTCAGACAAACTGCACTCCACAATCTTGAAAGCAAAACTCATGTCACATGTATGTGTTAAGCCACAGTGGGGTCAAAACTGCAGGCGTGCTAGCCCCTGTGGAGGCCACAAAGCCTGCCAAGTTTCAAGGAGATGGGTGCAGGGGTTTGGGGAAACTGCACCCCAAAATCTTGAAAGCAAAACTCATGCCATGTGTATGTGTTAAGCCACAGCAGGATCAAAACTGCAGGCTTGCTAGTCCCTTTGGAGGCCACGAAGCCTGCCAATTTTCAAAGAGATAGGTGCAGGGGTTTGGGGAAACTGCACCTCAAGCTGCGGACAAGCAAAACTCGTGATGTGGGTGACACTGTGTGTGTTAAGGCGCAGCAGGGGGAAAGCTGCAGGCCTGCTAGCCCCTGCTGAGGCCACAAAGCCTGCCAGCTATCGAGGAGATAGGTGCAGGGGTTCTGGGTTTTGGGACCTTGCATCTCTGGCTGCTGACAGGCAAAACTTGTGACATGGGTGCTTGTGAAGCTGTGTCTGTCTTGGGGCACAGGGGAGGGGAAACTACTGCAGGCCTGGCTGCTAGGGCCTGCTGCGGCCACAAAGCCTGCCAGCTGTCGAGGAGATCAGTGCGGGGGGGTCTGGGGCCCTGCATCCCCAGCTACTCACAGGCAAAACTCGTGTCATGGGTTCTTGTGCAACTGCTGCCTCTCATCAGGCAGCAGGACTGAAGATCCCCCACCACTTGCCACCACAGACCTGGGGGAAATAATTGACCACAGTATGAGCTGGCAGTGCAATGCTGTAGCCAGCACAGCCAACAATACATTGGCATGCATCAATTGATGCATCTCCAGCAAAACCATTGCAAAGAAGAGATTCAGCCAGAGGTGCAGGGCCCCAAAACCCAGAACCCATGCACCTATCTCCTTGACAGCTGGCAGGCTTTGTGGCCTCAGCAGGGGCTAGCAGGCCTACAGCTTTCACCCTGCTGCGCCTTGACACACACACTGTCACCCGTGTCACGAGTTTTGTTTGTCCACAGCTTGAGGTGCAATTTCCCCCAAACCCTGCACCTATCTCCTTGAAACTTGGCAGGCTTTGTGGCCTCAGCGGGGGCTATCATCCCTGCAGTTTTGACCCTGCTGTGGCTTAACACATACACATGACCCAAGTTTGGCTCTCAAGAATTTGGGGTGCAGTTTCTCTGAACCCCCTCCACCTATCTTCTTGAAACATGGCACACTTTATGCCTTGAGCAGGGGCTACCATTTTTGCATGTTTTATCCAAATCTGGCCAGAAATGACAAAGTTATGGGCTGTTTCAACTTTCCCCATTATAGCCTATGGGCAAAATGTCGAAACAGCAGCGAAACAGTGAAACGTTTCGACTTGCCTCATTTTGTTTCAAGGCTGTTTTGACCATATCTGTTTCATTTCAATTTTGATGTTTTGACCTCAAAACAGGTTGAAACAGCATTGGAATAAAACTGATGGTGAAATTTTGCACAGCCCTACCAGCCACCACTGTTGCTGCTCAGCATGGGCGGGTGAGTCTGGAGCAGGCACAGGGTGGGCTGGGATCCGGACTGTTCACATGGGTTCTGGCTGGTCTGCTCCAGCCAGTGCGAGTCCAGAGCAGGCATGGGGTGGGCTGGGATCAGGGCTGGGGCTGTGTGCTGTTGGTGATGGTGGGAAGGAGCCTCAGGACGCACAGGCTCTAGGCTGTTGGGTGGGGCGTTCTGACTGTTGTTTAACTGTGCAATCAAAATTGCCATTAATTGCGCCTTTTTTTTAGTCTCGCAATTAATTGCGATTAATTTTTTTAATCATTTGTCAGCCCTACTATATACATATTCTGCATGTATATGTGTGTACATTAGGACATAGCTTGATTCTTAGTGTTTTACTTCAGGTAACAGTGATGAAGCTTTTTACAGCCTGATGAAGCCATTCAAGAGAAATTTGGAATCCGTGGTAAGAACAAACAGTATGCAAGTGTGAGTTCGTGACTCTGTAACATGAAATCCCAATAAACAATTCTGACTAGGAAACAAATACTCATGTTATAAGGAAACACTCCTGGAAGCCTAATAAATAATTTGAAATGATGGTTTCTTGGTTTTAAAGTCAAACATGTGTTTGATAACTAACTAAAAACTCTGGAATGAGAACATTTGGTTTCCCAATATTTTCTATTATTGTTTTAGTTTTGTTCCATATCTATACAGAAAGGTCAGACTGGTGGAAAAATATTGGCCCGATTCTCAAGAATCAGGTACAGCCCTAGAAGAGCTGGACAGAATGGCTGAAAAGTTCAGCAGCCAAATAGTGCAGCACTGGCACTCTTGCCTGGCTTTTCTTACGATACAAAAACAGGGAGACCATAAATTAATTTGAAATACAGCAAATTTAGAGCCAATAAAAGTAGACTCATAGGTAATAATGGTTATCAACAAAAGGCACCTGTGTTTTAATTTTATACTTTATTGTTTTCCTCACATTTCAAAATATACAAGATGGGAAACAATATCCCTACATTGGAACGACTGTAATTTACATATGAAAAAATAAAGGTCTGATCCTGAAAATCCTTACTGAGAGAGTAATCCTTTCTCCCAGCATTTGCACTGACCTCAGGACTGAAGGGTCAGAACCTGTAACTATGTATATTAGCCTGTGGGCTGAAGTTGTACTTGGCTGATGACACAAGGTCAGAAATATACACCTTCAAGTTATACAGTATATACACGTAAGTGCTTCCAGTCTGTGATTCAAAATAACTGTGCTTGGATGTTCAGGACTGACATGGACAAAATTGGTGAGCATCAGATTCCCACACATGGCTAAAACTATTTAGCAAGATACTACTTTAGCTGGAAATTGTCACTGCCATTTCCTTTTTTCATCTGCAGGTGTTTCATTATGAGTTTAAATTTGATTGCTTTTTACACTGATATAAATCAGAAGTAACTTCACTGAAGTCAGTGGAGTTACACTGGCATAAAATCAGGCTCCATATTTAGAGAATATACATGAAAACAAAATAAATACATGCCTATACATGTATTATGTACATATGTCTATACACACACTCACACACACACACTACCTGCATGTACATGTGCATATAGTAAACACACAGCATCCCTCTGTCCACATCTGCTTCATTAATGATGGTGGGCATGGAGGGGCATAATGCTGGGGCAATGTCTACAGGGATACTCTGTGCAGAAGACATTGAACGTGTCTACATGAGACACTTTACTACACAGTAGACTAATCTACTGCACAGTAAAGCATCTCCATCTACATGTGCAGGCGTTTACTGTGCAGTAAATTAGTCTAATACATATGCAGGTAAATTTACTGCACAGTAAAGCCAAATAGCATGAATAGCACACGTAGATGTACCCACAGGCAAGCAGAATTCCTGAAGAGGAACAAATGCAGTTCCAGCAACTTATCTCAAATTATTTGCTAAATTATTTCAAAGGGTGCAGCTGGCATCAAAAGAGAGGCTTTGCTGCATCCATGCCCTCTTTCTGGAGTATATACTGTGGATGGCAGCATCTGCCTACACCTTGCACCCAGAGAAACCACACATTAGTATTATGACTGCCTTTGAATTGGCCTGGAAAGCAAGGGAAGGACTTGTTGTGGCCCCCTTCCCTGTGCAGCTGTAGTCTGGTCCTCGGTGTATATGCTTACTCTACACCACTGCTATATTGTCCATAACACAGCCACACTTCTCTATGATCATGTTAGGAAACTCAGCCACTTCAATTTCTGTGTAGTTTCCCTTCTTGACAAGATACATCATGGGAAGTGGGGAGCTCTCCACAATGGCACAAGTTCTCTCCCCATAGCCAAATCGGCGTAGCAAGCTTTTGGGCTGCATACAGCTACCCATACAGTGATAGGCCTGGTATCCTGCCGGCTCAATAATCCAGTACTGAGTCCAGGTCAGCTCTCGGAAGTTGATGTAGTGTTCCTGCCGACAGCAAGTTGATTTCTTCTTCAGGGTTTCCTCCTTACAGTCTCCAGGCCCTCTATCATAAAACACAGCCAAGAATTATCTCTGTGACTGGAAATTAGGACTCAAGCTGAAGAAATAGCTCTGTCAGTAACATTAGAAATTAGTCTGAACTGCAAAGCTTGGATCTGGATTTTGAGCTTGCTCATAGAAATCAGGGATGGTTAGATTTAAGGTCCATGTTCAAACCCATTCTTACTTGAGTCCAAAAAATACAGGGAGAAGAGAGTCCTGGAACTGGAGGCATGTCCCAACCATTACATTTTCAATAACTGAGTTCTAAGGAGGAAACTGAACCCTTTGGGCCTGTGTCTCTCTGCCCTAAATCTTGTGCAGTGATTTATACTTGTACTAAATGAGTGAGATAAACTATCATCTTGGAATAGAAATGCTCAACAAACTCCCTGCACTTATTTTATTTCTGCATAAATGGCTACTCAAGGTAGTAGTGAATCAGCTATCCTTTTCTGTCTTTAAAAAATTAGTTAACACCTTTACTTCTTCAGGTTGGTCAACACTACAAAGTTTTGCTGATGTATATATGCTCACTACAGTTCTGAAAACACCGCACCTCCTACCTAACATAGCTTTGCCAGCAACCCTCCAGAGCAGATACAACAATGTCAGCAAAACAACTTTTTTGCCAGTATAACTAATGCTGGCCGGTGAGGTGGTGGAGCTTCAGAAGCAAAAGCACCTTTTTGCCATTGTAAATTGTCTCTCTCCAAGGGGGCTTTGCCCACACACCAGTCCTTTCAAAAGCTCTAGGGTGAAGCCACATTCTAAGTTTTTGTGGTTTGAATGATCACTTGCTAAATATGTTAGAACTAGAGCTGGACCCTAATTAAAACCTGTAGTAGACTAAATTGAGATCTATACTTCAGAGCAGACTTCTACCTCTAGAGAGGGCCAAACTGAAAGCCCAGATCCAAATATTACAAACTTCAGGGAAGCTTGGAAATAGATTTTTGTCCAAACTTTGTGGTCCAATCGCATCTCTACGTGCACCAACCCATTCTAGAAATGTCCCAACTAAATCAAGGCCTCCGGTCATCTTGACTGAAAAACTTTTTCCAGTGTAAGCTAGGAACAAAATACCACACACAGTACAGACTTAGATTTGACACATACCCGTATACTTCCAGGTTGAGGGTATAAAGCACCAGTTCAGGTTTGCCCATGGCTTTATCCAAAGGGTCCTGAGAGGTAAAACGCACAACTTTGGCCATTTCTGAGGCGTAGCTGCCTAGCCTTTCTCCTTCAATCCAAATCTCTAGTAGCATCGGTCCCTGCCTCTCAGTTTTCAGCCAATAATGTATTGCTTGGGTCACATCAAAATTCCTCCAGCCAGACTCCATTATTGGAACCAACCTGTGAGACAAGGTAGGGATAAAAAAAGGTTGACTATCAGAGAACTGATGGCACAGGACCTGCAACTCCTCCTCCTCTTACTGCTCCTCCTCCTTTTCATCATCATCATCCTTTGGCCAGGCAATGCCTATAGACCCTGCAGTTACACAAAAGGTATGCAGATGAATTTGGTTCCTCCAGTTTGTCACACTTCTTGATGTCTCAATAATAGTTACTGGGTAATCTTAGTCAAATTTCAGAACAAAATTAATGATTAGATTTTAAGAGAGATGTACAGTTTCTATTAATCGAGAGAACAAGATGTTCTAACTAAAGGATTATTACAGTCCTTCATATCAAAATACTCATTATTAGTTAAACAGAGATTTGACAGTGCAGGACCATATTCAGCAGCAGCATAAATAAGTGCAGCTCTCTTTGCAAGCAATGGCACTTATACCTACTTGTTAATGCCATGACTGAATGCAGTCCATAAAGTCCCACCCCAAAATTAAATTGACAGTTTTTGTGTCTGATCCTGCTCTTACTGAATTCCATTACGAAGCTCTTATTGACTTCAGTGGGGTAGAATGAGAGTTAGATGTAGCATGTACCTAGTAATAAGGACTAATTAAAGAAATCTATGAAAAAAGCAAAAAGCCATCCAGCCAAGTTTTCAAAAGAGACAGAGAAAGAGAGGTGAATGATGCAGAAGAAGGCTGTGAAAAGAATTAGAACTGACTACTTGATGCAACTGCAATCTTTTAATGTGCTTATTATTTATGGTTTTCAGACCAAGTATAGAAATACAGTCAGTTCAAATTTCAGTCTTCTTAGCAATAAAGAAGCTCCTTTTATTATGGGCTTAAAAGAGGATATGGAGCCTGATCCTAGAGTCTTTGTTTTGGACATTTTTTTTTTTACAAATAAAGGCTACATGCCTAATTCTGCTCTCATTTACCCTGATTGGTTACAACTGTAACTCCACCAAGTTCACTGAGTTTCTCCTTATTTAGGCAAGTGCAGGTAACATCAGAACAGGGTCCAGTAAAATACAAATCCCCACTAGAGAATTATTGCTTACCTGGAATCAATCAGGGAAGTCCGGTTGGTGCCATCAGCTTGGCGTTGAACCCAGTAAACACTGACTCTGGCATTGGTGACTGGCCTGTGAGACTGCTTGTAAGGGATGTTTGTTCTGTTCATGGGCTTTTTGAAAAGTTTCAGCTCAGCCATTGTGACCTCACTATTTTCAGGTATCCTTCCCTCCATGTCAAAGACCAGATTTTGGCGTGTGGTGTCAGAATACAGAACTTCTCCAGCAATGTCTGTGTTTATTGGGAATAACAAAGAGACCTTGATGTCATCATTCCCACCACAAAGCTGTCACACTTCTCTGTCACTCACAATTATCATTACAACATGCTCACATTATGCTCCAAAGAGTGACTGCTTGAGTTTATAAGCAGATACCAAACACACCTTTTCTAATGACTTCAGTGAACTTACAAACACCCTTATCACCTTCCACTGCCACTAGGGAGACAATGGGAAGGAATCTCAAATTTTACTATATTATTTCCCCCCAAAATCAAAAACTCCAGTGGCTGTATAAAAGCAGAATGCTATAATGTATAAAATTAAAGAAAAACAAACAGTTTTTATTATCTGCCTTGAAGCACTACAAAAAATCATTGAAAAAAGCAGATTTTAAAAGAGTTAACGTATAAGTAGCATTAATATAGCAGACAAAGTTGCTTCTTTTTGTTGGTTTTTTTTCCAGTGGAAAACTGGGTTTTTAGCTAACCAAACATCTTCATAGAAAGGATACGCTTTCCACAAAAAAAAATTGAAAATTTTTTTTAAACCAGAAAATGGGGTGGGGAGAGTGGGGAATAAAGGTTTTCTGATGAAAAATCTAATTTTTCTACCAAATATTTTGGCCAAAAACTATTTTTTTTAAATGTTTGTCTAAATTTTCCAGTGGGGGAGGTGTGGGACAAAGACAATTTTCTAACAAGGTTTACTTAGCATGTATAATTTATAATCCCTTTTTTAACATGTTAATCTTTAAGTGGTCATCTTTATTAACCTAAATTATCCTGCTTAATTAAAGAAAGGTGTTTTGAGACAAAGTTCCATTTCAGAAACAGTGCTATCAAAATCCCCAAATAATTGATTTCAGCCCATTATTAATACTTGATGAAGAAAGTTTGGATGCAAACCTGGATCTGAGTCCCATCCCTGGCCTGCCCCCGCAAGTTCAGCAGCTGTCGGGATCTGGGGCTTTGGTAAGCTAACAGTAATAATTTCAGCGGTGTTACCTGCATTGCCAGGAATCCCTCTCAGGATGCCAGCCAAACTTGGCAAGGCTCTTCTCTTCACTCTGTGGTGCCTCAGCATGGAAATGTATTTGTTCCTTACGTGCTCTGGGATAACCAGATTCATTATGTCCCTCTTCTGAAGTTCAGGGACCTCAGACAGCTGTAGTTTCTGCAGCAAAGTTTCCTTGAGCCCCTGTTGGGTAAGACCACCGGCAGTCGTGGATAGGCAGAGTGCACAGAAGAGCCAGCTGAGCCTCACGCTCATCCTCTGTCAGTCGCCAAATAACTTATCAGGAAAGAACAAGCTGGTCACTCTCTCCTGGAATCTGCTCTTGGCAGAGGTGCCTTCTTGCTCGCACAAGCTGTCTGTGTGGGAAGGAGATCTAATGTGCTGGCTTTTTATAGCCAGTCTAGTCCCATTGGCACAACAAATTCCACAAGTGGAAATGAAGCAGAGGACTTGAAAGAATTGCTGCCCCATTGAGAGTAACACAACATGTTAACACTTTCATGTACTGTGAACTTAATACAAGAATATCAAGGCGTCTCTAGTTACCTGGGTTAGAAAAGGATTTCTATTCTTTTAGCTCCCTTTTAACTGTTCCCCACAAAAGCTCCACACAATTGGAAATGTTTCATGTTTAGTGCAGGCTAGAGTGAACTATTTCTGTAGAGTTTGAATGTATTATTTATCTATCTCACCAATATACACGGTACTGTACCACTTGTGTAGGCAGACATAGTCCTGGACTACAAAGGACTCACAGCCTAAAATAGAAGATAATGTCATTCCAGTGCTTAATTCATCAGTGGAACAGCTGAAAGTTCAGTCTCTGAATGGTAGAGCTTTAAAAAATATTTAATTTTAAATCATAAACTTTTTGTGCCAGGGACTGATTTGATTTTCATGGATTGTACCAAACTCTTTACAAGTACCAAATAATCATAAATCCTAGTGTTTTTTGGGGGTTTTTAGTGTCTTTTAAACCATGTAAGACATTTCTAAGCCACAGAACTCCAAACATGTACAAGTTTTACATTTCAGAAAAGCGTCCTTGCCATTTTTATGGTTTCTTGTAGGTTTAACAATATAACCTGTGTTTAAAAGAGCAGTTCATTATACAGAGGTATTTTTTAGTTACTGTTGGAAACCAGATTCACTGGTCTGCCCAACCACCCCCACCTCACTGCACTGATTTCCATGTCATGCATAAACAGTGAGAAAATATCCACTTTACTTGAACAGCTGTATTTTTAAGCAACACCAAAAGTTTCAGCTCCTGCAATTTACCAAAGGGAGGATTTCACCCTGAAATCCAAAATCCTTTTAAATATTACAGTGCCCTGGCATTCCACACATGTCAATGTAACACTGACATTTTGAACACTGGTATACTGGGAGGTGATCATTTGAGTTACACAATGCTCATATGGCTAAGTGTTAATTTGGCAGAGTTTCATCTGAGCGGAGGCCAATGGTAAAACCATGGTTTAAATTTTTTTCTTGGACATATTGATTTTTCAGTAAATAATCTGCAACAATTAACTGATTATAGCTTTGAAAGTGGAGATGTTTTCAGAGGGAGGAAGATCACTGGTTGTAAAACAGTGATAGGCCTTGCGTTCTGATTTGCCTTTCTGTCTGATTTCTTTTTTTAACCTGATCAGGAGAGCGATTCCAGTCCTCGTATCTTTTCTACTGATTTGTGCTTGTCTAAGTAGTCCCATTGACTAGCAAAAACTATTAAAACAAATACTGCTATGTAAAGTGAAAGTTCTTCATAGATCCTTTTGCAGCAAGGATTTCTTGATCAGAAAATAACTTGCTTCATGTCTGATGTCTAATCTAGGCTGAAGATTCTTCATTGACAAATGTGCATTGGAAGCAGATATATGGACTGTACATGTAAAATAAAATAATTGAGTAAACAGAATGAAGCTCAGCTGAAAAACAGGTGGGGATGTGGATTGCAGGCTTTTCACAGGATAGTGATTATCTGGCCCAATTGGAGGATTTGCCATTCTCTCTTTGTCATGCAAACAAGAAAAGTCAGAAATTGTATAATAGCCTTTTCTGGTCAATGTGGATTGGAAGCTACATGGTACATTTAAAATGTCAGACACGGGATTTAAAGTGGCTGCAAGGAATGAAATATGAGGGACTGACATTTTCAATACAAGTCAATACGTGGTGGGAGGGAATCAATCAAATGAAATTTTAGTTAATTCCAAAGTAGTTCTCTTGGCTTGAAAGGGTAACTTTGTTGGTTGGGCATATCTACATTGTCATTACAAGCTTTCTAATAAATAAATCTAATGGGTTAAAAGTAAAGTGTGAAATACTTAGACTAATTATGCAAATTTAGCCTGAGAAAGAGAGACATTGCAGACAGGCTTGATGTTCCCAGCAGAAAAATACATTGCCTGTCTGTGGGTGAAGAGTTGAGTCTTCAGCTTTTTGCGACTGATGTTTCCATGTACATAACTTTTGTGTCATGAGCTGATCCACATTTGAACAGCTTCTGCCTGAGCAAATGCTAAACATACCATTTTTAAATGTTAAGGAAAATGCCTAATTTGATATGCGCACATGGGGATAGAGTTGGAGCTGAACTGCAGATTGGTATCTGAATCTGGTTTGCACAAAAATCAGGAGTATTTGAATCTAGGGATTGGAAAATAAAACTGCCATATTAAAGCTGAGATATAAACTTGATTAAATTTTAGAAGAGCTCAGGTTGAGGGCTCTGGGTTCACCCCATCTTTGGCATCTTCTTACCCTCCTTGTTCAATTTGAAGCACATTAAGCATTAGTACATAGTTAACAAATAAACAACTGGAATGTAGTGCTTATGGTAAATGCTGGGCCTCAAGCTTTGAAAATTAACTTCCTCCCTTTATCTACTGCACATGCAGCAACCATGGAAACATCCTTCTCTCTGTCTCACTAATAAGTCTCATCCACAAGACTTTTATCCTTCAAGTAGAAGCAGGCCCAGATTTGTAATCAGGATTCCATTTGCACAGGCCTCCCATGATGCTGTCTGCCCCAAAGATCCCAGTTGCCACTGCTGCAGCAGCTTCAGCAATGTAGGGAGTGGCAGCCAGGCAGGGACTGAAGACCATCCATTAGCCGCTTGCAGTCCAGATGCAGCCCACAGGCCGCCAGTTGGATAGCCCTGCTTGGTGTAGACCAAGCCTTGGTACTTGGCCTGTCTCTTGCAACCACCAATTAGTATCAGTTGTGGGGATGCTGTCAGTGATACTTTTACACTAAGGGTGTGATCCTCTGCTGTGCATGTCAACAGCAGTTTTGACAATAACATCAATGGACAAGAGTTCAGCTCCTGAATACTGAATGGAAATCCCTAAGCAACTTTCACAGAGACCACCCAAAAGCCATCAGGTGGCAGCAATTTTTGGTCACTACCAAATTCAAAATGGTGCCCAAGAGAACAGACTCCATATCAAATTTCTCATCTCTTGTGCCATCAAATATCATCATCAAACCCACAGAATTACAATGAAATGTCATAAGAAACAAGACCTGATTTCCAGTCTTTTCTCAGCTTTCATGCTGGATCCTCAGCTGGTATAAATCAGAGGCATTGATGACAAAAGAACAACCTAGATATGCACTACCTGAAGATCCTTTAATTTAATACTCCATCATGGGAAACAGAGAGTTAGCCAAAGTCCATGCTTATTCACACCTGAGCTGTTCCGTTGTAGGCTGGTGCAAGCTAGCACTATTGACAAAACCAGTTTGAATAGATCAAACTTGACGCCAGACAGAGCACTGACTGTCTGATAGGCAGAAGGCAAAAGTGCATGCATAGAAAGCACATGGTAGTTGACAATCTGATAACAACCCTTCCAACAAATGCAGTCAGAAAGAATGTTAAAGAAAGCAAGTTTGTAAAAAGGAAAGATGTCATAAAAATTAAACAAGCAAAATTAAATACTAACTGGATGCATCTACATGTGCATTAAGGCATTTTTACTAGTGTGCATTAAATTTAGTACCTCTAATGTGAGGTACTAAAGAGATGCACATTAGGCTGCTTTAATGCACAGTAACGAATATGCAGGGATTTTAAGTGATGCTTAATGCTCAGTAGCCTATTTTATTGGTCATACTTTAATGAGCAGTAAAATAGGCTACTGCACATTAAAGTGGGTGTGTAGACACACCCACTGAGAGCTACTTGGTATACTGCAGATTTACTGCCAATAATCCAGTCTTTATTGTGATTGCCCTTTCTTATGTGGTTACCTTTTTTTCATCCAAGCAGAACCAGTTTTATAGCTTTTATAGCTTTCAGTTTTACCACTTTCTTTAACTTCAGCAGTGAAAGACTGAGCAACTAGAAAATACTTAGTTTGGTGCCAGCCCACACTGGCCACGGGCTTCTTCCATTTCTCCTCTGGCTGGATTTCACTGATTTTCTGTAGGACTGATTTTGACAGAGTCTGTATTTTTATTTTTATTTTTTAATTTAACACTTTTTACATTTAGCCTATAGCATCTCTCCTGTTTACAAACTTATATTAAGAATGAATGGGCCTTGATCTAAACAGGGATTGTATCAGGCCCTTAAAAACTACAGGCAACCCCAACTTAGCACTCTTAATTGGTTCCTGAAAAACTGAGCATTAAGCGAAATGAGCGTTAAGTGAAACCTAAAGTATTTGATGACCCAAGATGGCAACTGCAAGTGTTTTCGATGACCAAGGATGGTGACTGAGAGCATTATAACCAATCTCACTGAGTGCTAAGTGGATCCAGGTATTACTTTCAAATGAGTGTTATAGCGAAATAGCACCAAGCAAAACAGCGTTAAGCGGGGGTTCCCTGTTTTAAGGTCCAGGGCATACATGTGTGACTAAATATTGCTCAGTGTGAGTACAGCTGAAAAAAATCCATCCTTTATTTTTTTGCCATTTCAAAACTTCACGAGAAATTGATGTATGTGACACAGGCCTGAATTATGTGGTGATACGCCATTCTACACTAGCGCCAATAGTACCATTATTGCTGACATTGTGAGAGCAGCAATTAGGCTAGAACACAGAGGGGAAAATTTAACAAAATCATTCCTGCAGAGAGGTCTAGTGGGTAGAACTTCTACTGTAGGACTATTTCACAGTATAATTGACCTCACTGGCAATTTTTATGCTATTAAACCTCCTATTCTTTCTCTCCTCCATCTTACTATTCCTCATTATAACCCCTCAGGCCACCTTAAAGCAATTGTCTTCCCTCATTTGTCTTTACAGGCTTGCCATTCTTGTAGGTGGTTGTCCAAACCTTCCTTCTTAAATGCTGTTAAGTATTACCTATTTCATTTTCCTATGCTTTCCACAAGCTCCCTGCGTGGGAGCGCGAGAATCCAGAAACCCCGGGGAAAGCAGCGGCGGGATATCCGCTGTGTCGGACCCACCCTTTCCCGGCGGGACAGGGCACTCACTGACTGATTGCAGCTGGGATCGCCGAGAGATGGCGTGAAAAGGGCCAGCGGTCCACGAGATGGCGGCAGTGGTGGAACCGGAAGTGCCCGGACAAGCGGTGGACACCAGTGCCACGGAAAACAGGCAGAGGCGATCCGCTCAGCACCAGACCCGCACGTTCTGGGGCGCGGGTAAGACCCCGGCAGGGGATCAGGTCGGAGCAGTGGGCAGCGGAAAACCCAGCCCAGCAGTTCCCCTCAGAAGCCAGGGGAGACAGTGGGGCAGAGCCGCGGGTGCGAGCAGGGAGCAGCTCACCAGTCCGGCAAGCAGACGACAACCCTACTGGGGGAAGACTTGTCCTTCTTGCGAAGTCCCAGGGGAAGAGGGACACTCCGCGGGGAATTAGGCTCGTTGGAGCCCCGCGGACAGAACTCTGCCGGAGGAAATACGGCTCAGCCCAGTGAGACAAGTGGGCGAGCTGAATCCTGCGGGAAGAGGGAGGAATGATCTGAGTACTATTGAGGCCAGTGGGGACCCCACAATCCGGAGGCCAGGGCGAGGGTGTAGGGGTGGAGGAGCCCGTTGCAACCCTGGGGACCCATATACGCAGAGTCTCACTTCCGGATGTGCACGTGCCAGATGAATAATACTGAACCGGAATAACATCAAAGTCGTGGCAGGAGAGTTCAGCGGGTGCACCGTGGGAGGTGAGAGCGCCCTCTAGCAAGAGGGGTCCACCCGGGTCAGACCGAATAGAGAAATGAAGGCTCGGCACTTCACACTCCCTGACCAAATGTTTCACCATTTTGCATGGTACTAGAGAACCCAGTACTGAGCCAGTGTCCTTAAACAACATTTTTGACAAAATCAGGTCTTGAATAATGTTTCAGTGTATTACCCATTTTTTCAACCTATTATGTGCAAGGCAATTGGATGCCATTGTCACTTCTACTTAGAAGATCCACCTTCACTTCCTTTGATACAGTTTTAGGTCTCAAAAATATGTAACCTGAATTTGTTTTCAAGAGCCATAACAATCCAATCCAGTCTTTCTCAAGGAGAAGGCTGGACAGAGCTCACTTAGTTATGAGACCATCTTTATAAGCTGGAGTCTTTGTTCTTTAATCATTCAAGGCAGGTCTATATCTGTCCCTTCATATAATGATGCTTTGGTTCTACAGAACAACCAACCCATGGAATAGAAGCCTGACTCCAGATGTCAAATCTAGTTGTTCCAAATGATAGTGCAAAGCATTAGATTATTGGACCCAAAATAGTATTTCTTTTTTTTTTTTCATTGAGGAAGATTCTCTGAGAAATATAGGGTCATTATCACATTTGCTTGGCACTTTAGCCCTGGGCACTTTTGTAACAAGGCCTGCTACAGTGTATGTTTACAGGTCTGGAGAACAGGCCATACAAGGAGAGGCTGAAGGACATGGGACTGTTCAGCCTGGAGAAGAGAAGATTTAGGTGGGACTTGGTGGTAGCCTATAAGTAAATAAGAGGTGAACATCAGGGGCTGGGAGATCATCTGTTCACCAAGGCACCCCAGGGGAAGCCAAGGAATAATAGACATAAACTCCTAGAAGATTGCTTCAAATTGGACATTAAGGAAAAACTTCTTTACAGTTTGCTTCTCCAGAGTTCGGAAGAAACTACCCTGGAGATCTTCAAAAGATGACTGGATACTCACCTTGCTGGGGGCATGTGACCCCAGCAGTCTTTTCTTTCCTGCCTATGGGCAGGGGGGCTGGACCTGATGACCCTGTGAGGTCCCTTCCAGCCCCTAACTTCTATGAATCTATGAATATGCCACACACATTCCCTAAAGATGGCATACACCAAGTGGAAGATAAAGTGAAAGAACTTTTCCAGTTTGTTGGCTTTCCATCCATGCCCCACATATACCTGTAAACAGCTGCTTTCTCATTTGGATTTGAACAACTTGACATAGCATGTGCCAAATTCACAGTCCTACAGACCCATGTGCATCCCAGGAACATGTACATTGTTTTTAGCAGTAGCACTGTGTGAGTTTTGCCCTCTTGCCCTTCAGTGTGCCTCAGCCTTGCTCTGAGGTACCAGGTTTCAGTAGTCTCCTTAATCCACACAGCCTCTAATCTCTGCCATAACTGCCAGCAAGGAAGCAGTTTTTATGATATAAATACCATTCCTGGCAGAAAACTGTTAAGTCACCCAACACATTCAAACCAGGCCATCAAAATATCTTTAGGGAATAATGGAATCAAAACTCATGGTAGAGGTGATATCTTTTATTAGACCAACTAGATATTTGCAAAAAAAAAAGTCTTTATTTGGACTAGTAATTTTTACTTGATATCAGCCTTGTCTAGGTTTAATCCAGCAATCCTCTGTGAAAAAGGTCTTGTAGCACACACCAGTCGGGCACCATTTAGATCTCCTTTTGGGCACAGGATCAAAATCAGTCAAGGAAGCCCCCAAAATCAGTTAGAGTTATGCTCACTTGTGCTGTGGCCCCAAACTACAATTCTGCACTCCCCAAGTTAAAGTATATGTATTACTTATCTAATACAATAAGAGTTACATTTTAGTTGAAGAGACTGCAAATTAATCTGACCTTGAATTCCATACCGTAAGTACCACCCTGGCACTGGGTGACACAGATTAAATCAATGTACAGACCTTAGAGTTTAGTTCTTCTATAAGTAGGATTCTGCTTTTCCTTATGGACTTTCTCTAGTCAAATGACCAAAACAAAAGCCTGATTGTTACCAGAAGAATGGATAGAAATGTTTGGCATTATACTGTGCTCCAAGTCAGGTGATGCCACGTCAGATGGCTTGCTCAGATTATTTGTGCTGGCAACATTTGCAAAGTTCCAGTGTTCTGACACAAAGGAACTTTCCAGTCTATTTTTACAGTAATAACAAACACAAGTGTTCAAATACAGCCTTTTCTGTTCCGCCTCCCCACTTCCCCTGTCCCTGCTATGTCAGGAACTGAGGAAGTTGTGTTTGCTACCAGTTCTAAGATGGCTGAAGAAAAGGCATTAGGTGAAGCCACTGACACTTGGTGAACACTATCATGTCAAATAAATGAAAGCTAGTCAGTCACAGGACCTTAAATGGCTCATTTTATGTTGCAGCCTTTGCATTGTAGATTGTTTTATGTCGCTGACTACTCTGTGACTTTGAAACTCTTTTTTAAGACTCAGTTCTGTGCTTAGCTGAATGAGACTTTTGCCGAGCAGAAAAGCTGTGTAAGAACTGCATGACTGTTCCTCAATGTCTTGCCTTATTAAGGAGTTCCTAGTGTTTTGCAGGAGCACCTGTTTACTTTTCTAGTAAAAAAATTGCCCTTACTTGCCTGTTTCTGAATATTAAGGACTGTCTATGGTTTATTTAACAATGTAGGTTAGGAGTGTGATTTTTGTTGACTTTTGCAAGGAAAAACTCTAATGGAGATATAATATAAAGGAAGCTCATCAGATCCTTTAGTCCAACCCCCACACTTAGGCAGAATTAAGGCCTTGTCTACAATAGAAGAGCTTTGGCCATTGTACATAATATATTGTCATAGCGCCTAGGTGGAGACATGACATATGCTGATAGGAATTTCTTTACTGTCATAGCTTCACCTCCTAGAAAGATATTAGTTAAGACAGGGGTGGGAAAAATAAGGCCTGCAGGCCAGATCCTGCCCACCAGGAAATTTCCTCTAGCCTATGGGTGCCCACCAAGTAATGGTACCCTGCCCAGCCCGCGTCCCTGGCTCCCACCCTCATGGGCAGAGAGACTGGGCCCAGCCAGCACACAGCTTCTGGGCAGGGCTGCTGCTGTCACTTGTGTAGCCGCTGGGGGACTTGCTCAGCTTCCCCAGCGTCCTGCACACTCCCCCCATGGTGCACAGCCCCTGCCTGTGGCGGCAGGAGCAGGTGGAGGTGCTCGGGATGCTTGTGCCCAGCGCAGGCATTGCCACCTAGCGGCACACAGCTCCAGCCAGTGCTGCACATAGTGATGAGGAGTGCAGTCTGCTTGGCCTGCCTCTATTGCCAGGGCTGTACATGGCACACACGCAGCTGCTGGCACTTGCGTGCCACCAGGGGAAGCCCCACGATGGAGCCAGCTGTCTTTGCCACCCCCTGCTTCCCAGTGGAGTACGGGGAAGCAGGGGGCTAGACAAAGAATGTATTACATGGCAGGGGGTGGCAAAGGCAGCCGGCTCCATCATGGGGTTTCCCCTGGTGGTGCATGAGTGCTGTGCCAGCATCTGCACATGTGCCACGTGGAGCCCCACACAATAGAGGCAGGCTGGGCAGGCTGGGCAGGCTGCGTTCCTTGTCACCATGTGCAGTGCTGATTGGAGCTGTGCGCTGCCATGCAGCAGTGCCTGCACAGGCTACAAGCACCCCCACCTGCTGCTGCTACTGCTGCCTGTGGCAGGGGCTGCGCATCATGGGGAGGAGTGTGTGGGCGGGGTCCCCACAGCTCCCCCACCATTCCTCAAACCCACAAATACCACACCACACCCCCAAAACTCCCCACATATATACCCACCCCAACATACCCTATTGTCCCCACACAGAGCCAAATCCCCTCACAAACCCCCCACAGAGCCCCCCCAATCCCACCATACACACACACTCACCCCAAACCACACTCCACTGACTGGCTTGGGGGGTGTGTGTGCTCCCACCACGTACACCCCATCATACCCTCATCCCCCAGACCCACCCAGGAGCCCCTCTG
>NW_017729022.1:173946397-173949241 GCF_001723915.1 Gavialis gangeticus | reverse complement strand
CACAGCTCCCCCACCATTCCTCAAACCCACAAATACCACACCACACCCCCAAAACTCCCCACATATATACCCACCCCAACATACCCTATTGTCCCCACACAGAGCCAAATCCCCTCACAAACCCCCCACAGAGCCCCCCCAATCCCACCATACACACACACTCACCCCAAACCACACTCCACTGACTGGCTTGGGGGGTGTGTGTGCTCCCACCACGTACACCCCATCATACCCTCAAACCCTCCCCCACAAACCCCATAACCACACCCTCCCCACACACAATCACACAACCCATGAACACTGCACCCATCCACACCCTTCCTCACTCCCCCACAAGCCCCTCCCTCCACACACACTCCCACATGCCTCTGGGGAGAGCCCCACTCACTGCTATGCACACACACCCCACCACACACATGCATCCATACATACACCCCCCAGCCACCCTCTCCCTCCACAAACCCCACAACCTCCCACAAACTCCATACCCACCCACCCATACCCCCTGCAATACACAAGAGTAAGACTAAATTTTATGCAATCACCTCTATATACACAATGCAAACACACACAAATCATGACAAAAACATTTTTGTAAAATAAAATTAAAATATGTTATTGTGGGTGTTTGATTTTAGTGTATAATTTGTTGTTTTTTTCTGGTTCCAAGATGGCAAACCCCCTTCCCAAAAGGAGTATTTCTAGGGGTAAATAGATATGACTGTTTAACTCAGTTGGCTAGAGTGTGGTGCTAATAACACAAAGGTTGTAGGTTTGATTCCCAGTTAAGACACATTATCTTCGAAGGTCCCTTCCAGCTTTACTTCTCTATGTAAAGCCAGGGATTTTGGGTGGGACTTCCAGTCCCAAAATGGCAACCAGGAGGTAGTGTGTTTGCCAAGGGCTGGGGCCACCCTTGTGACCCTTTGCAGCTCACCAAAACTCATTAAGCAGACCTCCAGCCAAAATAATTGCCCACCCCGGGGATAGATATATGTGGGCCAATAGAAGAGCGCTTTTGTTGGTTTAGTGCAAGGCCAGGCAATTATTTTAGACCCTGGGCCACATAGGCAGTTTTGGGGAGCTGTCGCAGGCCGGTCAGCACCACCCCACCACAACAGCCTGGAGCCTCCTCCCCAACAGCCTGGAGCCTCCTCCCCACCACCACCTGCAGCACCCAGCAGCAGCTGAGTACACGACTCCAGCCCTGACCCCAGCCCTGGCCCACTGCACACACATTCCAAACTTGCCCCAGCCAGAGCAGACCAGCTCTGGACCAGCTGGGACCTACATGCACAGCCCTGACCCCAGCCCACCTCGCGCCTGCTCCAGACTGAGCCACCCATAATGACCAGCATTGGCAGCAGCTGGGCATGGGGAAAAGAGGCCACCTTCCCCTTGCTGCTGCTAGACACTTCTTGCTATGGCTGTCTGGAGCCTGTGCCTGGGCTGCCCTGCGGCTCCTCTCTGCTGCTGTCACCACTGCCACTAGTGCTGCCTCAGGGCTGCCCCAGTGGGACAGTGGTGGCAGTGGATATAAGCTGCAGGGGATCCCGGACAGCACCTGGGCCAGGTGGGACCGAGGGACCTGCTGCAGGCTGGACAAAGTCCCTCCATGGACCAGATCCAGCCTACAGGCCATATTTTACCTACACTTGGCTTAGTGTTTATGCTGTCTGGAGAAGTGCCTTCTATTGCTATATGCTGCACCTCCATTAGAAGGCTCTTCTGATACAGCCATGCTGGCATAGTTACAGTGACAGAGGCCTTATAATGTAGACCAATACCTAGAAGATGACACAGCTGTGTAAAGACAAAAGTATACCAATAGAACAGTCCAGTATCAGAGTAAATAGAACAGTATCAGCCTCAGCCAGGGCTACACTACAGGCTTTTCAGTTATGTCTGTCAGGGCTGTGAACAGTGCTTAGCTTAGCTGAGCCACCTGAAACTTCTAGTTTAGACAAAGCTGTGGTACAAAAGCGGTTTAACTGGCCCAACTTGCTTTGTATGGGGAGATTGGTGGGTGGAGGGGTCACTACACTGGTACAAAGCACAGGTTTGCTAGTACAGCTACATCCATACTCGGAGTGCTTCATCAGTATAGTCTACTGTGTTCCTAAGCTGCTAAAACACTCCTGGTGTAACCTTAGCCATAATGGAGAAATATGTAACAGCTTGCATTAATAGCCATTGATGGCTTATGGCATGAATTCTTTATCCATTCTTTGTCTAGCTAGTGTAATTGTCACAGATATTCCTGTAATTTAGACATGCTCATTCCTTGTTTGCATGCTGTTAATCTTTTCTGAATAGCACTAATACTATTAAATCTTTGGCTTCTACATCTTGAGGCAGCACGTTCCATGGAGTTAAGTATGCATTATGTAAAGGAAAGTGTTTCCTTCATCTAGTTAGGACTCTAGTGACTTTTCATGTCATTGAGTATCCTTTGTTCTTCCTATCCTTTCCTATGATTGCAGAGTAAATAGGTACTGTTCTGGTCTACCCTTTTTTCTACTTCAATATAACATTTTTTAATGGCAAACCCCACACTCTACTAGGTCTTGTTAATAAAAGAGCCTGCAGTAGCAAAGTTGCTATGAACCACATGTTAATGAAGTTGAATAATTTACATTTCTCAGCTTACTAAAAGGTGTCTTCACAGTAGGTAAAAAGTACATATAAAAGGCCACTCTGAATCAAATTTGAAGTGAGCCTTTTCAACTAAGCATCTGCAAGGTTTAATGTAAAATGGCTTATTTCTTTGATACAGGGTAAACAAAGAAAGAGGCAGTTGCTTGCAGTGATAATTGCAAAGCCAGCTCGAGAAGAATGGTTTTG
>NW_017729022.1:173935285-173941397 GCF_001723915.1 Gavialis gangeticus | reverse complement strand
CATTTTTTAATGGCCAACCCCACACTCTACTAGGTCTTGTTAATAAAAGAGCCTGCAGTAGCAAAGTTGCTATGAACCACATGTTAATGAAGTTGAATAATTTACATTTCTCAGCTTACTAAAAGGTGTCTTCACAGTAGGTAAAAAGTACATATAAAAGGCCACTCTGAATCAAATTTGAAGTGAGCCTTTTCAACTAAGCATCTGCAAGGTTTAATGTAAAATGGCTTATTTCTTTGATACAGGGTAAACAAAGAAAGAGGCAGTTGCTTGCAGTGATAATTGCAAAGCCAGCTCGAGAAGAATGGTTTTGGGAGATCATACTTAAAAAAGATAAGGTAGAACTGATGCATATATTAACTTTTATGGGAACTTTTGTTGGACTGTGGAATAGCCACCCAGAGACTTGGATCACCTTCTCTGAGATATTTAACACTAGCCTGGACAATGCCTTAGAAAATACATTTGAAATAATAAATCTACAGTGGCAGGAAGATGGGCTAAATTATTCTTATAGAATATTTCCATCCATAACATACAAGGTGGCTTTTACAACTATTACATGTCTGCAAGTGTTGTATTGTAGAACCCATCTACCAAAAATACATAAATATTTGTGCAAAGGTTTTTTTCCTGATGTTAACAAAATATTGCCTTAATAATCAAAACAAGGATGAAATGGAGTTCTTAATAGGTCCAGCAGTAAAACCATATCTGCCTGTTTGATCCCTGGGTGAAGTGGAGTAATAGGGAAGAGAAATGCTTTCAGAATAGACATGGTTAAAAAAGTGCAAAATAATCCTTTTAATAAGATGATCAGGATCAAATTACATTAACTTGTATCATTTTATACATTTTTGTCTTATTTTAAAACACTTTGCTGTAAACTTAAAGGGACACTGGTTAAAACACATGTTAAAGAAAAAAATCTTAATTCTGTGAATAACATTTCAAATTGGGAAAACTGAAACCAGTTTTAAAACTCTGAGTAAATTTTTGCTACATATGTGAATTCCTTCTTTTATACTCATCTTGGACAACGAAAACTGTTTTGTCTAGATGTAGTTTCTTTTTCCTTTGACTTTAGAGCACCTCACTACACTTTTGGGACAATCAAATCCTACCATTTTTCTGATGATTAGAGACCAGATATTTCAGTGGAGTACTAATATTTAAACAATAACAAGAAAAACTGCTTTAACTGAAATAAAAACAACACCAACAAATCCACAATGGTCTATTCACTTCAGAAATCTTCAAATGAACACAATATTTTGTAGTTTCTGTAACTTTTCCCATGCTATTACTTTTTTAAAACAAGCACTAAAGAAAGAATTATAGTGAATCAAATTCTTTGTGCATTTGATTCTAAACTGTAACACAAAGGAATATTTTAATTCCAGATATGGGTTAAATTGTGCAGTTTCCTGCCATGTAATTATATCAAGGAAAACAAAGGGAATGTAATCCAGGATTTAACATGGTCCCTGCAAGGACAGAAGATTAAGTAATGTAAACTAAAATAGTCCTAATCATTTTAGCATCCTTACTAGAGAGCCCACACTCAATGTGAGATGCATCTTGCTCAACTGATTTTAAAAGAAAGACCCAGCCAGGCTCTGTCAGAACCAGTGAAGTATGAAACAAAAATGAAAGCATGTCTGATAATATTTTCGTACCTGATCATCTGCTAACTCAAAAGTGGGTATGTCTACATGAGACACTTTACTGAGAAGTAGTGCAGTTTACTGGGTAGTAAGCATGTGCATCTGCACATGCACATGCTTACTGTGCAGTAAACCTTGGTAATCGCAGGTAAATTTGCTACCTGCAAATGCAAGTAGTAAATTTACTTGCAATTACTAACTGTGCAGTAGCACTCATGTAGATGCCTAACCGGAAGCTGCTCCTGGTCAGCTGGCCACCCTAAGGCAGGAGATTGCTCTCTGCCCCCAGGAGTTGCGTGCTGCCAGGGCAGCTCTGCCACTGGAGCCCAGGTGAAGGCTATGTCCCCCTGTCCTGGTAGCAGGCACCTCGAAGCCTCTCACTCTGAGATCATGATTGGGGAGCGGGAGGCTGGGAGATCCTTATCTAAAGGATCCTTGTCCTAAACTGCTCCTGGATCTAACACACATGTAGACATACCTAGTATGAAGTCAAGAGAAGCCAAAATGCAGTAGAGTTGCTGGCTGTTCTCTTGATCTTTGGCTTAACCTGTGGAGACTCTAGGTCACTGCAGACAGTACCATCCATCCATCTAGGACTGGAGCCTGGAGGCTTTCCAGGTTTCATTACTATATCAAAGATGCCGTGGATGTAATTTACTCCATTTTATGCAAACTGACTACCTCCCTCAGGTTTCTAGACAGTTATCAATCCAATCTTGAGGTGCAGATAAAGCAGTATAAGTGGTCGGAAACCAGTTCAAATCTATAATACAACAGAAGTTCACTGCACATAAACCGCATTCAAAATGGCAAAAACCAGTGGAAGATAAACCTGGATAGAGGTAGCATTAGATTTAATTGATTTAAGTTAAACCTGTTTATTGAATTTCTGTCCCAAGATCCCCTCCAGGTTTAAATTAACTCACAATCCCCCAGCATCCCAGGATCCACGTTCCCTCTAAGGTGTATGGTATGCACAGCCGCACAGGCATGCTCATGCCACGCTGCTAGGAGTGCCTGAGTAGCTGTGCATGCCACGCGGCTTAGACGGAATGCTGCTCAGGATGCTTTGCACGTTCCCTACAGCCCATTCCTCCTAGGGTGGGTGGGTTAGCCTTGGCCTAAACTGTCTGCTCCCACTGAGCAGGGAAGCATGTTCTAGTGCCCCCTGGCTTCTGGCCTGCAGCATTTTCCAGAATCAAAAGTGAATGTCTGTTTACTTGCTTATCAGTTCAATCTATGCAGTATAGACTAACCTGTGAAGATTTAATTGATTCATCCTAGGGCTGTTAGACTGTCTATACTTAGAGTAAGAGAAGAACTAGATGTAGTAAGCCACTGTAACCACAAACTAGAACAGATTTGGCTGAACTGGAAATTCCTTTGAGATACTAATCCGTCTTTGTTATGATTCATTAACACACACAAGATACAGGCTAAGAGAAGATAGAGGCTCCAATAAGGACCACATCCTCCAAATCCTGCACATGTAGAATTTCCATTAGCTTCAGCAGAAATTGCTACCACATGCAAAAGTCATGAATATGTCTTCAGTTTCTGCACAGATTACTTAACTCTCAGCCCTTCATAAACCAGATACTCGGTTGTAGACTGCAGGTAAGGCCATGTTCATGGAAGCTCTTAAACACATGCTGCTGAAATACAGAAAGTTTTCTGAGCCAGGGTCCTTGGTCATACTTGAATATTAAAATGCACTACTTCTTGGCCTTCTCTTGAAATTGATGGCCTTCTCAGTTGAAACTGAGTTTTAAGCAGTTGCATAATACTCCTCAATATATGTACATGTGTGATAATTCATTAATATGCTTTCATGGGGGTGGCAACTAACTTCCACAAAATGCAGTATTAGTTTTAGTAGTAGTAGTAGTAGTAGTAGTAATGGTTTACTCACAATTTTTGTTAAAACAATACAATACAATGAACAATAACATTAACAGTAAGATAACAGTATAATTAATAATTGTTTAACAGTATTATTAATACGCAATAACAGTATAACTAATAACTAATAACTGCTATTCAAATAACAGTAAAATGTATATAGTTTATAATTTTTGCTGAAAGCATACAATAAGATTTCATATTCTACAGTTTTAAACACAGTTGAAGAGGAGCATAGCATATGATGATACAAAAAATAGAATGAAGCAGTGGACAATAAGATTAAACAAGGGAATTCTACTTGATTTTGGCTCTCATTCTTTGTGCAAGTAACACAAATACACCTAGGGAATATAGGACAGGCTACAAGTTGTTAGAGAGAAGCCAAATGGTTTTTTATTCATTAGCCTAGTATTTAAATTATTTCACTAATGGAGAGATCTATTTTCCTTTTATTTCTTCAAACAGCAAACAAGACCCTATTTTTTTCTTCCTGCAAGAATATATTCTGCCTGAATCTGGGATCTGAGACCACCTACCATAGGCGAAGCATAGGGACAGCATGCCACCTGCCCAGGACAACTGCAAATCTAATTAGAGTAAATCACAGTCCAGTAATGGCCTCTCATTGTTTGTAGCTTTGTACAGTAAAGAAATAGGTTTCTAGGCCCAAAGACTGCTTTATAAATCTAAAAAAATGGGGAAGTTCAAGAAAATCTCATTACCTGCATATCTGTCTGAATGCTGACATCTTTTATTCTTAAATATGTTTTGTTTTAAGCAGAGGGGAAATACTGGAGCTCTTAGTATATTTCCCAGGCCATTTCTCTGGAGGAGAATATAGATGTTATTTACATATCCAAACAAGGGTTCATTTGATAAAGGAGAAGTTTAAGATCAATTGGTTGATCTTTGCTTGCCATTCCAAAATGTGCCTAGGTACATATCCTACTCCAGCTACTAGGTACATAAATGGCCTTAAGTGCCTAAGTGCAGGGGCAGATCCAGAGGGCGGTATGGTAGGCCCTTCCAGACCATGCTGTGGAAGCAGAAATTTTGGATTTTTTCAAGTCCCTGAATCATGTAAGAATCCCCCTTTTTCTCCCCCCCTGTGCTTAGCAGCATGTCCCTTCTCCTCCCATTCCTCCCTTTTCCTGCCTGCTGCTGGCACTATCTGGGGCTGCCTCAGGGATGAGGGGAGCTCCAGCTGGCGTGGACCAGAAACGGCTCTGGAACTCTTCCCATCCCTGAGGCAGTCAAAAACAGCAGGAGGAGGGGGAACGGCAACTGGGAGAGAAGGGTAGGTGCTGATGAATACAGAGGGGATGAGAGGGGGTGACATGAGTAGGGGGAAAGAGAGGTTTTTACTTGAGTCAGGGACTTAAAAAAATCACTAAGCACTACTTCTGCAGTGTGGTTTGCCTGTTTCAGAGAGGCAGGGGAAGTTGGGAGCAGGGGTGCAGCCATTTCTGTAGCACAGGTTGCTGCTCCTTCCATTTACAAAATCCTGGATCTGCCCATGACTAGGTGTGATTCTATTCCACTCTGCTGGAGTCCTTGAAAAACTGATAACACAAAAAGTGAATGAGTCCTCGCCCTCTTTGCTGCATTTTTGTGATGCAGTCTTAAGGCTAAGGTCACAGTGACTGCGTCTACATGTGTGGCGGACTGCACAGTTGTTACTGAACAGTCATTTAGTACTTGCTTATGCAAGTACTAAATGATGTGCAATAACTGGCATTACTGCACAGTACTGTTGCCACATGTTTTTTTCCTGATGGTACTGCGCAGTACCAATGAGCTACTGCACAGTAGCATCATGTCTAGGGTGGTCATCATAGAGGACATTCTGGCTTTCTGCAACTCTGTCCTCTATTGATACGAAACTGGATGCCTTTATAGTCTCTATTTTTCTCTTGAAGAAAAATAGAGGATATAAAGGCATCCAGTTTTGTATCAATAGAGGACAGAGGACAATCGGACTGTCCTCTATGATGGCCACCCTGATAGGATCACAGTCAGTGCCCGGCAACTCTACTGCACTGTAGAATCTCGTTTAGACTTGCCCAGTGCATTACAAAAGGATATGCATCAACAGTTTTTCTGGGACTTAGCAGGGTGGAATAGGATTGTATAAGAATTTAGGTGGAGACCCTGATAGCCTTTCCTTCAGGATAGATATCAGAGTCACTCTGTAACCTTTTTCAAAACTTGTTTTACCTCCTTCCTACATAGGCAATTTTAATCATAACCAGTTAGCTTCCTTTACTTCTGAAAGCTGCGTAATACAGTAGACTTGGGCTCAGTTCCCAGGTCTATTATTGACTGAGCACATGGCCTTGAACAAATCATATAGGACATAATTTTCAAGGCCTTATTTAGATGCCTAAATAAACAATCTAATGTTCAAAGGTACCAAACAACCACAGCTTCCACTGACAAAGCTCTACTAAGCAACTACCACTAATAACTTACTGTACCTTGATCATCCTGGTAAACCTAACAATATGCACCTTGCTACCTGCTACTGTTTACATATAATA
>NW_017729022.1:173920898-173933398 GCF_001723915.1 Gavialis gangeticus | reverse complement strand
ATTTGAATTAACTTGAAATTCAAATAATATCAAAGTTCTGACAAATCCACACAACCTGAAGTGAATTTCTTCTAATTTCACATCCAAGGAGAAGGACAAACAGAATCACTTTTTATTCTTGTCCAGAGTGAATAAAAATCAGTAATTTTTAAAAAGCAAACAAACAAAACCAACAACTCCCTCTGTCATTCCTAGATGTGTTTATTGAAATCAGATTTGTATTTATATTACATAATTTTTTATCTTAAAAAATAAATACATCTGAAATATAGTTTATTCCTCGTGATAACACATTCAATGGAATTTGCAGATTTGTTGGAATCTGAGAAGGCCATGCTGTGAGCACTTCTGCTACAGCTTCAAACTTGTAACCTCTCTAGGTTATCAGTTGCCTTAACACCCATGCCACCCCAGCCCCTGAAAATATGGTAACTGATACTAACGCCTCATGTTATTTTAACCTATTAAAATACATTACACTAGAAAATATTCAAGCAGTACAATTGCTGCTGAATTTTTGTAGGGATAATGGGCAAGCCAAGTGACTTAACTGAAGAAGTCATTGGTTAAAGACTTGAGACAAGACTTGTTGAAGTGTTAAACTTTTTTTTTTATTTCAGCAGTCTTTTCTGTAGGTGCAGGGTAAATATATTTATCATTTAATTTTATTGAACCAGTTCAGTACAGTAGTTAGTTCATTAAACATTGAGAAACAAATTGGGACTTGGAAAAAAAAAGGAATAGATTGTCCTCCACTTCAGCAATAAAAACAATTGAAAAGGTTAGATTTACTAGTCCTAAAATCCAGAAGGACACAGTGATGATCAAAAACAATGCATTCTTTATTTCTTCTTTTCTTTCATAAACCAGTTAAAAATACAGAGCATGTTCTGGTATACACTTTTTTTCTGATCTATTCAGCATATTAATTATAAATAATACAAACAATTTTAAAATGCCATCTTTGTGCAATTATAATAGATTTCCAATTTGTATCCAAATAAAAATGAATCAACTAATAAATTAAAGATGCAGTGCTTGCCATTTGTTAAAATAATATAAAATTTAAAAAATTAAGACTAAATAAATATATGTTAAGATCTATTTGCTTCAATAAGTTTGTATAGATGTAATTCATCTTCTTGATTAGCAATAAGAACAACAAATATACTATAATGGCTGTATATTTGTTGCAAAGCAACATTTTTAATGATTACCAACCTTTCCTAAAGAAAATAAATAAGTACAAATATAAAAGAAGATTGAAATTGATTATTTAAATCCATGTTTCCTGTTTTCTGATTCAAATAATTATTAAACTAGATTAAGTCACTTTGATTTACATCAGCCTACTTTGTTCTTGTCTAGTATTTTTGTATACATATATGGCGCATCTACACATGCACTTTAATGCACAGTAGTCTATTTACTGCGCATTACAGCATCACATAAAAACTGTACTATTATGCTAATGCACAGTAATATATGCTATTGTGCATTAAACATAACTTAAAAACCATGTACATTTATTACTTAAGGCAGTGCATTAAGGCAGCCTGTAGGAGGTGCCGCTTGGAGCCGAGTCATCTCCCTGTCGAGATAGTAGTGTTTTGTCTTTTGGAAAATCGCCTACCATGCCTTTGATGTTTTGGGAGATAAATGTGAAAACACTCTTGGGAGACAAAAGGTTATAGGCTCAAGATGTCGGCTGATCTTTGCAGGGCTCCACCATCCCCATCCCCTGCCCTAATCACACCAGATGTTCTGGGCATGTTGTTACTCACCTCTGATGCTCCAGTCTCAGTCTTAAGAACCTCATAGTTTGGCTGCTTGCCCCATTCTTGCCTGCATGGGTCACAAGACAGCTACTCCTTACTTCTAATCCCACCCGTACCTTCAGGGTTGGGATAGACTCTCTCCCTCCCAGGGAGTAATCTTGTCTGTATTTTCATCTTCTTCCAGGTTCCCAGAGTGGTTACCTTCACCCCCCAAGACTGGACTCACCGGCCGAGCAGTTTCCTCCACTCCTGCGCTGGTTCTCCTCGTCCGAGCAAATTCTTTGCTGACTCTCACCAGGTAAGTTGGGGGACCGGGGCTCTCCTTTAAGCTCTGGGGTCGGTTCTCTTCCTCTGTATTCTCTCCTGTTTTCTTCTTTCTCTCCTTGTCTCCCCCTCAACCCCTGAATGCCCTCTCGGAGTCCCTTAAATTTCCCTTTTGCCTAGCCAGGTCCTCCGTGGCAGCCTCCCATTTACTGTCTGCCTGACCCAGCTGTTTCCTCTTTCCCTCTTTGGTGCAATGTTTTTTTCTTTTTTTTGGCCATGCCACTTTCCTTCTCCTGGGATCAAACCCTGGCAGCTGGGTTTGCTGCTGCAGTAGCCTTTGACCTGCCATGGCCCCAGCTAGTTCATAATTGTTCAGGATGCGGTATTTTTCCTGCCCAGGCTCACCACAGTTTCTCCAGCATCTCTTGGTTAGTTTGTCTCTTGTTTTCTCCCTGGCATTCCCATGGCAGGGTGTTTCAGTCACCCTGTCACACAGCCTAATGCACAATTTTTAGTACCTCATATTGGAGTGCATTTTTACATTTGTTTTAGGACACAGTGTTGGGTGCTTTAATTAGTGAGTTGCACTAATTAAAACTGCCTGTCATGTGTATCAGTGTCCCTGCATGTTACTGCACTGAAAAAATAGTGGTGGGGCACTTTGAACTAAAACTCATAGAAAAAGTTTTATTTCAAAGCACCGCGCTGCCATTTTTTTCAGTGTGGAGACACATGGGGATATTGATACACGTAACACAGAAGGCTGCCGGAGCACATCAATTTGTATGCTTCAGCAGACTCGATTAATTGAGTCTGCTCTGATGCTTTGGATTTCCAGTGTGTCGGAACAGGCTCTGAGCACGTCTATAGGAGACCATAAGCACTAACATTAATGTGCATTAGGAAAAGTGCCTTAATGGACTTGTAGACGCTCCCATAAATGCTCAGGTCTTTCAAAAAAAACCCAAAAAACCCCACACCATGACTTTAAGCTTATTCAAAGGCTTCTAAACCTTGTTAGATAAAAGCAAAGATTAAGAGGTGGCAATGGCCCATCAGGGTAGAAACCCAAATTAGATCCATTAAGGTAGATTTAAATAAGGAGATGCATAAGTAACAGGCCACCAGCTCAGGGGGCTCCTCAGTTCAAGACCAACTGTAGTGAAGAAGCAGAGCCATGCATGGCAAAGCCTCAGACCACTTGCTGCCCAAATTTCTAAGAATACTATGCTTCTGTTGGAAATTCACCTATGTAGGAAAGTCCTGCTGTGCTGGATAAAGCTACAAGTGAGAGGCTGAGGTTGAACCAGAGGGGGTTACACTGAGAATGGCTTTGACCAAAGATACAAACCAGATGGGAAGAGAGTCACACATGCTAATGTCAATGTTCAAACACTAATTCAACTTGATTCTAAAGATCTGTCAAAGTTGATGTGGACCCTGCAAAATTAAGTGAAGATGGACAGATTTCAAATGGTGTTGATCTACTCTCTAGATTACTGTACACTTTGGCACTGGGTTCACATCTGCCTCAGCAGTGGAATTAAATATTTGTTAACTATTGAAAAGATGTGGCTTTTGTCACCAGAAGGTCAGACAGCGTCGAACAAAAACGTGTTTACAACAACGGGGGAGGAAAATGTGGCTCTGTGTTGAAGTCAGAGATAAAAAAAAATCACACCTCTTAGCTAAAGAGCTTGTCTAGACAGGGGAAGAAAGAAGCAAATAACAAAGGCTTGGGCTTACTAGTAATCGGGAGAGAGGAGAATAAAAAAATTATCTGACATCAGGGCAAAAGGTACCAACAGCAAGATTAGGTACAATGTCAAGATATTTGAACATAACCTGCGTTAGACACAGAGTCAGATGTTCTAGCCAAGGAAAGGTTATGGGCACCAAATTTTCCTAGTTCTAAGAAAGAAGGACACAAATAGCTTATGAAATCTGAAGAAAAATCAACTAAAGGGATTTTGGTTCAAAGACTATGAAAAAACCATGCATGTGTACATGTACATACATATATGCAGACACTCTAGGCCCTGTCTTTATGTGGGAAACTATTCCACTATAGTCTAGTTATTCCAATGTAATTCAGATATTCCAGACTAATTTTTCCTCTCATGAATGTGCTGAGACAATTTCATTAAATGCATACAGAGTGCTTCGGGAGACTTAGATAACAGTGCTATAAATTAGGTAATTTCTTAATATTGTTATCAAGATTTAACTTGTTTTTGAGCTTGCTAATGTTTTCTCTGATGCTCATCATGATAGTAACCTGATTCCTTCATTAAATTTCATAATCTAGGAATTGTAAAGTCCTCAGTGGTCTCCTTGGAATTTCTGAACTCTTTTCCCTTTTCAGTTATAGAAAGTCTTCTTGGGGGCCATTTTATGGAAAGGCAGTGAGAGAGAAGGATGGTTGTTATTGTGAATTATGAAAGTGCAAAACAGATTCCTAAAGGGAGTCTTTTACTGGGATCTTGCAATTAAGATTCAGTACAGTATGATGTTTTTACAACTAAGTTATAAATGTCAAAATAAGAGACCTAATCCATTATTGGGATAATTCCTTTTACTTATTCCATTGACTTCACTGATGTTGCACAGGGGTAAATTTGGTTCAAGATGTTTTAAAGGAAATACTGCAGACTCCTGCCTCCAATTCAAAGCCTTTTTGCTGACCTAGACAAATGGAAAAAAAGAAAGATCCTCAAATGGCCCCAGGTTACTCATGTTGTAAAATCACTTAACATTCTGCTGTTTTAGGGGTCTGTCTGCCATGATAGTAGTTCTAATAGCACCAATATAAAAAGCGAAGATGTATTAAAAGATTATAGCAACACATCCCAGAGTTATGAAAATATATCATCGTTCTTCTAAGGTAAGCATTCAACTGGTAGGGAGACAAGGATGTATAGGTTAAAAAACAGTGTCTCAATTAAAAGGTAATATATAATTTGGATCCAGGATTCTGCAAAGTGTAGGGACACTTGGTTGTACCCATTACTAGTTAAGAGACTTATGTAAGTTATGTTTGGGGTATGCAGTCAGTAAAGAACCAAGACAGAACCTGTATTTCCTGACTTCCAAGCTCTTCTCTAATCATTAGGTTTTTATTAACATACGTTAATTGCAGTGCCTAAAAAGCCTGGTGCATGTCCCTTTAGATATATCTAAATTTACATATATTGCTGTGGAATGTAATGATTGCACAATTGCCCCTTTATCTAGCTTTCTTTTCACTTGTGCACAGTAGCTAATCTTATGTGGAAGGTGTTGATAATGTTCCTTTGTGCTTGCATTACTCAGTTCTGATCATGCTTCACCTTGATCAGTATCCTCCGCTTTGGAAGCACATGAGTTGAATAGAGACCAGAGCTCTGATCATAGCCCTATTATCAGGGCCCCCAGCTATGTTCATGGGTTTCAGGCAGATCAAGATAATCAGAGATGCTGCCAGAGAGGGCAGGAACCAGAAAGCATCATTTACACTGTGAAACTATTTGCCTGCCTATGAGGGTGTCTCAAATATAGTATGTTCCTCTCCAATGCAAAAAAATACACAGCACAGAAAAGAATAATATTAACACAGATAGGCAAATAGATGGAGGCTATGTGTAACTTTCCTGTATTATTCTAATTAGTGTGTCCATCTTCCAATGCAGAATTCACACAGGAAAAACTGCTACTACGTCTACAAAGAAACTTAAAAGCAGGATCAAGACTTCAGAGAACTCACTTCACCAAAGAACCCAGCAGGCCCAGCAAAGAAATTGGGGCAGCTGATAAAATGCCCTTCTTTAACGTGACAGGTACAGTTATGTGAGGACATAGTGCCACACATCAGTTTGACCTACACTGGTCATTGCTAAGGAAAATGTGATCACCTGAATTGTCAACTGGCCAGGAAATCTGTCGTGGGATCACATGATAAGCACCACGTGTAGATTTTAATGACTGCAAGTTAGCACTACCTTGATTTTTTACCTCAGTACTGGGATACTTGGGGTGATGTTACCCATTCAGTGTAGAGTTATAACTTTCCCTATGTCAGGTACAGTGCCGTGGGCATCACGCCTCTACAGTTTACTCTGGAGTAATCATTTGTTCACATGAGCAGGTGCAGTAATAGCAGCCTACAGTCTGCTACAGTGGAACAAGCTGTTCCCGTCTGTTTTGGACACTCATCATACACACAGGTGTTGAAAAGCAATGTATCCTACACTGTGGTGAACGAGTTTCTAGGAAGCCAGGAAAACACAGCCACTGTAGCTATGCAGCATCTCTTGACATGACACTGACCACAGGCAGAGCTAGAATATTGAAAAGGGGGTGCAGATGGCAAGGTGCATCTTCATCAACATCATAGCACAACACATTTTTCTCCAGTTTAAAAATAAACTAGAAGCTCTATTAATAGTCTGTGGGCCTGGGGCTGTATGATTCAGTTTAAGATTGAAGCACAAACAAATAGAACATCACTGGAATTAATAAAAACCCTCTGCAGGCCTGGGAAGTAGGAGCTTTGTGACCAGGAACAGCTACCAGCAGTATGGCAGAGGAAAGGCTGGCTTGACTGGTGGTACATCCAGATGATTATAAAGGAGACGGGGTCATTCACATCTGTGGAACAAAGAGTTTAGAAGGCATTGGGTAGAGAATGATGGGCCATGAAATCAAGTGGCTCCCTCAGCACTGCCTGAGTAGCAATGCAGCCCCTACTCTAAACTTTGGATGGAGCAGGGGCCAAAGGGGGGTGAAAGTGCACCTGGATCCACTGATTCAGTACAGGCTAGGAGGGAAAACATTCCCTGATGACCCACCAGCCCCACGGCCTTTTCTGGCACCCGCTATTGCTTAGCTCTGTGGTTCTCAACTGGGGAGGCGCGGAGCATCCTGGGGAGCCAGGTGATCCTTTCCTGGGTGCCAGCTAGGGCGGCCATCGTAGAGGACATTCCAGTTTTCTTCTACTCTGTCCTCTATCGATACAAAACCGGACACCTTTACATCCTTTATTTTTCTCTCCAAGAGAAAAATAGAGGACGTAAAGGCATCCGGTTTCGTATCAATAGAGGACAACTGGACTGTCCTCTATGATGGCCACCCTAGCGCCAGCCCTGCCAGGTAGATAAACACAATTCCCAGGATAAACCCAGAGATTCCCACTGGGAACCCAGGGTGTTACCAAACACTCTGCCCCCCTGGGCTCCCTCAGCTCTTAGTCACAGAAGAATCGCTGTGGCATTTGTCTGTGGTGAAGCAAGGGGAAAAACTCAACATAGGCATTTTCTGAGGGGACTGGGAGGTTCTCCAGCCTGTGTAGGTTGGCAAGCCCCATGGGTGGAGTGGCTTGGGAAACTGCAAGGCCTGGCTGAAACAGCTAGGGTAACTGAGCCTGGAGAAGAGAAAGACTGGTAGGGCACCGGAAAGGCGATTATAGAGAGGATGGAGACGGCCTTTTCTCTACGGCTCTAGGAGCCAGGACTAGGAGCAAAGGCCACAAAGTTGGCGACGAGGAGAAAACTTCCCGCTAGGCGCGCGGTCAAGCCCCTGCCAGGGCACGGAGAAGGCAGCACGAGCCCCGGGCGGGGCAGGGAGCGGGCTGGGGCGGAGCGGCGCATGCGCAGCGGGGGAGGCGCCTGCTTTTCCCCCTTGCAGCCCGGGCTCGCGCCGGTTCCGACCTGTTGCAGCGGGATACTGCGGCCGCCACCCGCAGGTACCAGGCTGTGCTCGCGCCCCGGGGGAGGCAGCTCCGCCCCTGCAAGTCCCGTGCCGTGTCCTGCCAAGCAGGCACCCCCGGTGGGCCGGGCTCGCCCCTCTTGGGTTCTGCCGCGCCAGCCGCAGGCCTGGAGGAGCCGGGCAGGGGTGGTCCTGGCATCTCTCGGGAAGGGGCCTTAGTGCGGGGCAGGCGCCGCGGGCTTGCTGCTGTCGTTCCCTGTCTCTTAGCAAGCGAGGGGAGCAGACACCAGCCTGGGAGCAGCGCAGGTAGGTCTTCCCGCTGCTCCCGGAGCCCTTGGGTCCCTTGGCAGAGCCTTGGGTCTCTTGGCGAGCCCCGTCGCGCTTGCTTGGCTGCGGTTTTGTGGCTGGCAGCGAGCCAGGTTCCTTCTTGCCTTTGCAAACTTTGTCCTTCTCCGCAACCAGGTCTAAAGGCCTGGCCGGGCTCAAGTGCTGCCTGTGGACCAGAGGGCTTGCAGCATAACTTGGCTGAAGTTGCAAGCCTGCTGGTCCACTCGTGATGCAGGGGCCTGTTAAGTTGCAGGCTCTCTGGTCTGTACGCAGTGCCCAAGCCTGTGAAGTTCAAACCCTCTAGTCTGCTGGCAGTGCTGGAGCCTGGCAAGGCTTTTAGCTCTGGTTGCTGTGTTGGCTGTGGGGAAGGGCCCTGCTGCTCATTCCAACAAAAGCTGGGTAGAAACCAGCTGTGGAGTGGTCATGTCATGATAACTGGTTGGCTGTTTTTGTAAATGGAGAGTCCTTTACATGGTGTGATAATTACCTTGCACATGTGGCTGGTCTGCATTTATTGCGGCACTCCCCAGCTAGTTGTGTGAAAATTGGTTTGCATAGATGGCTGATCTAAATGTATTGCATGACGAACCACTCAGTTGTGTAATACAGCAGTTCCCAAACTCTGACACATTGCGCGCCACCAATTTAAAACGTTACAACGTTAAGTACCACCACTTTTGTCATATAAAATAATTATAATAAATGTGTTAATGTGTACCACTGACAGGTTGTTTGTGTACCACTGGTGGTGCCTGTACCACAGATTGGGAACCTGGTGTAGTGTATATAACGTGTAGCAGGGTAAGAAGAGGATAATAATGCTTGAGCTGGTGCCACTTGAGCTGCCAACATGAAGAGTCTGTACTGTCAGTGGAGTACCGGTTTCACTTGAGTGCTGCTCAGGCTCCAGTGCCTGCCCTGTGCTCTCAGGAAAAAACAGGCAAGTGCTTCCTCGGTTCACTAGAAGCACATTCTGTGAGGCAGGTTGCAGAAATCTTAGGCCAAGTCCACGCTGCAGAGGGGTGCAGGCAGGGCTCCAGTTCTGTTGGTGGGACTTGAAGCACATTCACTCTCTAGCCTCCTTTGAGGTGGTGGTCTCTTTTCTGCCAGGCGAAGCAAGGCTTCTGGATTTGTGTGGCAGCAGGTAGAAGGCACATGTAAACACTTATGTGCTCTCTGTCACTCTTCTGCTCAGTGGCTAGTGCCTCCCCGAGATGAATTTTGTGCTCTATTGGTGCAGCTGTTGACTGGAGCCACCAGAAGCAGGCACATGTGCGTATGCTTCGGCAGCTTGATAGCGTTGGCTGCTATCTGCTGCTGGACCATCAGGTGGGTAGACCTAGATGAGTCGAGCCGAAGCCTTTGTGCCACTTGCAAGTGAATGCAGCTCTGTGTAGATGCTGACTGGACGTTGTCACTGGAGCTAGGCTAGCTCACACATTTGTCTTCATGGCAGAGCTGACATGAATGACCTATCTCAAAAGGACCGTTCGGGTTCTGTATTGTGCTGAGGTCCCCAGGTATGTCCCACTGTGTACTGAGGCCTACTTGAAGCAGGGGGAGGAGAAGAGGGGATATAACAGCCGTGTCAGTCACCAGCAGTAGGGGAATGTCCTGCTCCCACAGTAACCTGCCTCTGCTGCAGGGCTTCTCTGAGGCAGGCTAAGGCCTTTTGTGTCATGTAGCTGGCTGAGCATTTGACTTGTTGAGGATCCATCTTGCTAGCTATCTCCATTTCCTAGGAGGGCTGTGTTTTGATTTTTTGTGAAGACTGCTCTTGTGGCTCTGCTTCCTCTTCTGAGGCAGCAGAGTAGCATGACTACCCCTGCAGGCTTCAGGGAAAGAGCTAGGCCGAGAAGGGGCAAAAGGGGAAGGCGTGCATCTCTTCCTTCAAACCTGACTGAATACCTTTTTTGCTCACCAAGCAATCTGAAGTGCTCAAAGTGCATTCCCCCCTCTGCCCCCCCTCAGCTCTGGTCAGGGTGTGTTACCTCCGTCTCACTCCCCTAGGCAGGAAAGAGGCCAGGCAGCATTGGGAAGGCCAGTTTAGCTTGACAAGATGCAGGCACCATCTTAGTAGCCCAGTTGTGGTGGACTCACCTGTGCACCGTTTCCACGAGCAGAAGAGGAACCAAGCAGGAGTGGAGGAAGGGTGAGAGGTGGCAAAATACCTAAATCAGCTGTAGACCCTGTGATTCTTTAGAGATGCTGCTACCAGTCCTCTTGCTCTAGAATTCTGTGGATCTGTTAGAAAAATCAGCAGACTCAACAGAGACTCCTGGTGAAGACTGTTAAAAATTGTAGGGTCCACAGCATCAGTCAGACTCCCCCAAAAGGTCACAAATTCAGGCTTGGAACTTGGTTTCTGCCTTGGGTCACCAGTAACATCCACATGGCAGGTGTCCTGTTTGTCAAACACTGAAGTAATCTTCCTGATAACTTTCTGCTAGTTTCCAAACGAGTAAGTTTACAAAGTTAGGAATTGCCCTGATCAGACCCAGTAGTGCATTTTTAATTGAAGCCTGTAACTTTCACAGCTGTCCTAGCAATCTTTTACAAAATAAATTCAAGAAATATTCCAGGTTTTTTTTGCCAAACCGGTTGTTAGAAAGCATGGCCAATATCATGACAGAGAAGAAAGGTAATTGACTCTCACTCTAGGCTGAAGATGCAACTGTACTGCAGTGACAGAAGGCCTGCAGGCTCCAATAGAGAAGAATAAAATCACTGGTTCTGAAATACTGTGCTGCTTACATTCAGTATGGTAGCAGTTTTCAGGCCATTTGTTGCTTATGGATCATGGGATAGTACAGGTGTTGAAATGCTTAATCATGAGTGAGTAGTGGATGTTTGGGAACTAGTATTGGGCTGTGGAACCTTTACCATTTGGTCACTGAGAACAATTCAAGCAGAGTTTGTAGGGACTTAAAAGTCATTGTGACATGAGGGGTGCTTGACTTATTTTAAATGAATTTTGAGGTGCTTTTGGATCTAGTGCCTACAGATAGATATTAAAACAATATTTCAAGGAGCATTTCCTTAAGGTTATGGGGAAGGAGGCAGGTAAGGCAGCTCTTACTGCCTCAACCCATCTTGCATTTGCACTGTAAATAAGACCTTAGCCTCCAGAGTTTTCAATAGTAAACCAGTAAAGATGAGGAAGGGATGAAACAATAAAATGTCTCTGTTTTTTTCAGAATCTAGAACAGTGTTTTCTGCAGGTCTGAGAAACACTTTTGTAAGAAGCAAATGCTTGCACTTGGATATACTAGACGACACCCAGGAGGTAGTCTCTGAACTTGTGATGAGGATCCATAATCTTTGCTCCCAAGAAGTTTGAGCTGTATTCTCCATGAGAGTTTGTCACTAATAATCTCTTGCACCTGAAATGCTCTTTTATTCCAAGTAATTGAAAGTCACTGGGGATTAATAAAGAAGATTTGAAAAGACACTTTTATAAAAACAGTAAATTCACAAGTAAGTAAGCAGTTTCCTTCACTGGTAAGAGACCATTGTATGAAAGGCAGAATTTTGCATGTTGGTAATAGACTGAGTAGCTTAAGTTATAATTGAGTAGAACTGGATAGCCGAGTACTTTCTGAAAAACTTAAATGTCCTTACTGTTTCTTGTTAAATAGCTAATACATTTATTGTCCTTTCATCTAAGGATATCTAATTGACGTAAAACATTAATTAAACATCACTAAGTAGGCATATGGTAGCTTTTTAATGGGATGTGTAATGAGCCTAATAGTCCCTGACCTTTTCATGTGAATTTATTTTGAATTGAATGAGCTCACACCCAAGATGTAGGTGACTTTAGGAACCAGAAATCAAATCTCAAATATTTAAGTAATTGTAATGGTTGTAGATGGTGGAATACAAGTGTTAACATTGGTGTCCTGCAGTTTTCCTCAGGTGGCATTTGAGCTTTGCCTGGCTTTTTAGGAATTCTGTCTTGTTAAGAGTTTAAAATAAATGAGTAGGAATCCTTTGCTGAACAGTGTTTTGGTAATGGAGGCTGTTTGGTGGTGGAATTATGGCAAAATTTTTCTTAGTGACTGGGGATAATGGTCAAACTTTCTGCTTGAGATTACTTTCCTTTGATGCTTCTTGCACTGGATGTTACTTGATCTAAATGCTTTCCCTGTTTGTACTTTTATGACCAGTGTCTCATATGGTTCCTGACTCAGTAGGCAAGCTGTTAATGTAACTGCTGTACTTAATTTTTTTTTTTTTTTGAGGGAGACACAAGATGGTTCCTTTTTTGTTTCTTGATATTGGACATTCCCGTCTAGTCTACTTCTGGAACAGAACTGGACTTACCAACTCATCAAAAGAGACGTACTGCTATAGCACTGCACAGGGCAGCACTGTACTTCAGGGAGTAACTTTTGGTGGAATTCCTACAGTCCTGCTCCTGGATGTTACCTGCTTTTTGGTAAGCTT
>NW_017729022.1:173908396-173915898 GCF_001723915.1 Gavialis gangeticus | reverse complement strand
CCCCCAGTCTTGCAGTTGCAACAGTTCACGTTTTGTCTAACATCAGTGTTGTTCAGAATGCCCTTCGCTGTCTATTAGGGTAAGAGAAATTTATTTTCAGAACAGAAATAATTTTAAAAGGTTGTGGGAGAGGCAGAACTGCAAGTTGATCTCACAATTTATCCTGTTTTGTTTTTTCTGAAGCACTATCTGTCAGTTATTAGTCCCAATACTAAAATGAGACTCAAGGAGTGAGCTGTCCAGTTTAAAGAATCTAGGAAACTGTACTGCAAAGGAACCCAAATTTGGCCCATTGAAGGGCCATGCTAGTACAAGGCCCACCAGATCTTGAGCCCAATTTACAAAATAAAATAATTTTACATGGAGTAGTTAAACTCTCTTAGCTGTCCTGGTATGCACATTCCAGCAGGCTGGGTACCAGTTGTTTGGATCCAGAGTTCTTTAATGCTGAACAAATGCGACAGTGAGCTGTGATCTCGAAATCCATGCTGGATGTTCTTTGGGAACTGATGTGCTTCACTCTAATGGTTGACTTCAAAATGTTACATCTATGTTTTAGGCTGCTCTGCATAGAGATTGGGGGGGAATCTCTTGTTTTTTTTGGACAGCATTACATAAACCGCAGGCTCAGGGGCGATCTGATGGCCATCTGTAAGTTTATAAGGGGTATTCCACCAAGATCTGGGGGAACATTTATTCACCAGAGCGTCCCAAGGGAGGACAAGTTCAGACAGTTATGAACGCCTGCAAGACCATTTCAGGCTGGACATAAGGAAGAATTTCTTTACTGTTCGAGCCCCCACGGTCTGGAATAGTCTGCTGCCGGAGGCAGTTCAAACACCTACTTTGAATGCCTTCAGGAGAAACCTGGATGTTTTTCTTGGTTAGGATCCTATGACCCCAGCTGGCTTCCTGCTGCTGGGGCAGGGGGCTGGACTCAATGATCTTTCGAGGTCCCTTCAAGCCCTAATGTCTATGAATCTATAAGCCAGGGGCTTTCTTGATTTCCTCCAAGAATCACTTATTCACCTCTGGATATCAAACTGGAAGGGCCGATAGTCTGAATTTATATGACAACTCCCTCATTCCTCTCTTTGACAGTGTTGTTTGTTGCCAGCTTTTTATAAATATAAAAAGTTTAGGGAAAGTTCCCATTTGACTGCTTCTGATTGTTGATTTTTTTTTTGAAAGTTCTCTGTAAATCTCTGAAATACAAGTTATTCAAAATCTTACAGATTCTTTTCTAATCTGATTGGTTGTCTTGCTAGAAAGGATTTATTCTATAGGAAGGGAATTTATAAAAGGTCTTGGTGGGTGATTTAGTCTTATGAACTATGATCATTGTAGTTATGGATGCTAAGAAGTGTTCAAGTAATTCAGTGTTTCAGCCACAACGGGAAAGAATTGTATGTGCCTAGGCTAAGGGCATGGTTGTAAAACATGCGCTGTGAGCTAGTTGTCTTAGTTTGGGCTTTTGTTTTAGTAATTTAAAGTAAAGGTCTGTTATGAAGGTTTCTCTGTCCTCTGAAGCAGTTAATTGTAAAGTTGTGTGTGTGTCCGTCCATGTTAATAGAACTCGAGGTAAGGGATTATTTTTATCTAACAGTTTGGCCAAGATGTGCAATTTGAACAGAAATACTGAAGTTCTAATCTTCTTCTCTCTGAAGTCCCAAACAAACAGGATAAGTCTCACTTATCGAGAGCCAGTTACTTGTAGAAGCAGAATCATGTTTTTGACAGATCAGTGACTTAATTTGCTACAGTAAATCCTACTTTCCAAAAGAATAATTTTGAAATTTGAAAAATAAAAACTAAACAATTTTTATTTTTGATTTATCTTCTAGATCTTAATATTGGCCTTCTCTGTAATAAGGAAGAAATTCTGGGATTATGGTCGTCTTGCCTTGTTGTCAGAAAATGAAAGGTATAGCGTTGCTGAAAACCATGTGCGGGTTGTGGAAGTAGGAAAGATGAGGAGGTTCCTGTTAGCTTGCTTGCTTGCATGAATAAGTGTGATTGGACTTGCATTCATTTTTCTTTCTTGTTTAAAATTCTCTTCTGACTATGGTGTGTGAAACACTTCCTTGTCTGAAAGTTTTTTCTGCAGTGTCAATAAATAAAGCTCTGTGTTTACACTTGTGATTATGAATCCTTCTCGAATATCATGTGTGGAGGGAAGAAGAAAGGCAATAGGCTGCTTGAATCTGTTAACATAATCTGCCCACTTACTGGTTGCCTACACTTTCTGCAGCAGTAGAATATTAACTGCTGCTGTTGGCTGTCTTCAGGTCAAAGGTCTTCCCAATGTAACAGTTAATACAAGTCGAATTTAGAATTTGTCGAGACTCTGTCCCTGTATGGATCACAAAGGGCCTGATATTTGCCCTAGCAGAAGTCTCTAAGAGTTTTGACATGGTTTTTAATGGAAGCTGGAATGATCCTGTGACTTTTTTTTTAACTGCTTCTGCTTGATGATATTATGGATACTTCAAGAAGAAATATTTTTTGTAAAGTGGGTTGAAGTTTAGTGCTCTTGCATTTACCATAAGCTAATACTATCAGTATCTGTAATGTATCCCAAGCATATGTGAAGAAACAGCTTGTGTGTGTTTATTCTGAGCCTGTCTGCACTTAGTTAGGAAGTGTGATTTGTGATGCACCTGAGCTCACCTGTATGTAGAAAACTTGGCTAACAGCGGGGATGAAGATGGTGTAGCATAGGCTTCCTCGCTGAAGCCTGTGGTACCACATCTTCATTGCATTATGTGAGTGAGTTAGGTTCCATTTAACTTGCACATATATTTATGCATGCTGCAGTTAAATCTTCTGAATGCAGTGTTGACATACCCACTTGCTAGGCTGTTTAGAAATGGGAGGAAACCACTTTACTTCCCAACAAGTGGAAACGGCTACTTCCCTAGTTTACAGTGGATGAAAGATTCACTAAAAGTTCTTCACTGTGCTACAGAAGCAGAAAAATGAGACTTAAGGCAGTTCTCCTAAGGGTACAGGGTAAATCTGGACTGAGGCAGAAACTGCAGAAATGTGGAAGGGGAAGATGTAGAAAGATGATATTTTATATAATGTTGCAAATCTGAACAGGAATGAAGCCTGCAGACCCTATCTTATTAGGCACCATATTAGTGATCCACTTCCTTCAAATTCTGTGTCATTACTGTGTCACCACTGCACCCTCCTGTTACTTCAGGATCTTCTCCTTTCTCACTTTGAGTGCTGAATGGATGTCTTAAAATAAAATTCTCTATGATTCAGTCTGAAAGTGCAAACTAGTGACTCTAATTTTTCTCTTGTTTTTATTTTGTTTCCATACCAACCCACTTCAGAATTGTTAAAACTTGGTTCATCAGACATGGAGGAGCTTCTCCATTTCTACAAATAATTTAAATGTGTCTTTTTGCAATTTTAGTGAGTCAAGACACTGCAGGATGTCATCATCCTCATCAGCAATGGATGACCTTGAATATGACAGGGTCAGTATTTGAATTAGACCCATAAAATAAAATGGTAGTATGTGTGTGAAGTAGGTAGATCTGGTGGAATCTGCCATTGTTCTACACTTGGTGTATATAAATAGGTTGTGCATGGTGGGGCATCTATGCACTTCCAGTGTGAGAAATGCTAACATATGACGTGTGTATATTTATTCTGGAACCTTAGACTTCTTGGCTTCTTTTTTCTAGCCCTTGATAAATAGTGTTATGCTATAATAATTTACCACTGTTGTGTCATTTTTTACAATAGAAGATTTTCCCCACAAAATTTGGGAAGAAGGGAACAAAGGCTTAATAGTCTTTGTAAAAGTGTAACATCAATGTGTGCTTTGCCCTTTGTAGAGAACTTTTTGTGTACAAAGTTCTCCTTTACAAGTATTGCAAAGCTAACTTTCACAACACACTTGTATGGGTAGGTAGTATTTATTAAGGCATCAGGGATAGACAGTCTTCCAGCTAAATGCCTGAAATTTTGCATTCAAAGCATTAAAATGCCATCTTCACAAGATGATTGAAAAGATCTGGAGAGAAGAAAGTATGCCCAAACAGTAGAAGCAGACAATAATAATAAGAAGAGTAACTGAAGAGTGTGTAATAACTATCAGGGTATCACACAACATACAGAGCTTTGCACAACATACAGAGCTTTTTCTCAAGTGCTGATGGCTCACATATGCAAAAAAAAAAAATAAAAAATTGAGAGCTTACCAGTGTGAGTTCAGGAAAGAGATCAACTTGTGATCAAGTATTTTCAACAAAGCTGTTGCTGGAAAAGAAATGGGAAGTTACAAAAGATGTCAAAGCTTATGATAGTGTAAGAAGAAAGTCACCATGGTCAATTATGGTGGAGTTTTTAATTCCCCCCCGAAATGGTATGGTGTATTAAGGTGTGCATTGAAGTATCAGTGAGTTCCATGAGAACTGAGGGAAAGCTATTGGACCCAATGGAAATCAATAGCAGGCTCAAACAAGAGGACTAGAGGTGCATGGATATTGGTTGCCTATTGGATCAGCACTGTTGAAAAAGAAAATTAACATTATCAGCTTTTTTTGGCCAGTGTAGCCAATAATGTCACTGATAAATACAATATGCCTTCTGGCTGGGGTCCTGCTGGTAAGTCTGGGAAGGGGAAGAGGTGGGGGGGGGAACAGATTGAGGTCCCCGCGATGAGGGAGAAAGTGCAGTAGGGACTGGGGCTTGGGGGCGCATGTCCAGCCAGGGCAGTGAATGGGACCTGGGGCAGGGAACAGGATGGAGCTGTTGGTGGCTCACCCAGGGGGTGTCGGGAGGGGGGATGGCTCCCTGCTGCTGTGTACACTCCTGGGGGGAGGTATGGGGGGCCATGTGCCCCACAGATTTGTGCATGGGGTAGATGTGGGCTGCTTGCTGTGGGCTTGGGGCTCTCCATTCTATTGCCTTTCCCTTGCCTTTAAGTTATTTGCATGCTGGCTGCATGTCCCCTGCCCACCTGGCAGTGGTGGGGGTGGCGAGTTGCGCCTCCTGCAGGGCTGGTGTAGGGCTCTTGAGGAAAAGGCAGCAGAGCAGAGAGCCCTGAGCCTGCAGCAGGCAGCCCACATCTGCCCTCACCCTAGTTGGCTCTGCTGTGGTTAAAAGCATCCTTGCACTTAAAAATGGTGGCAGCGGCACTTAAAGCTCATCAAATGAACTTTAGTTCAGTCAAGTGTCACTGCCATTGTTTTTAAGCACTGGGATACTGATCCCCTGGACGAGCTGTGCACAGCTGTATCCCACTCCTTGCCTTGGCCCTGGGTGCTATTCACCACCCTGGCTGGGCAGTGTCCCCAGCCCCTGCCGCACTCTCTCCCTCACCGTGAGAGCCTCAATTTGCCCCCTTCACCCATGTTGCTTCCCCTGCACAGACTTACCTGCAGGGAGCTGCTCTCCACACTGCCTGGCTGCATTCCTTTAAATTGGTTATCAGATTGGTATCGGACAATATGGCTGGTTAATAATCAGCTATCACTGTCAGCCAAGAAAATCTTTATCGGTGCACCCCTAAAGAGGATGCACTGTCATCAGTGCTTTTCATCTTGATACCTGAGAAGGTCATAAGAGAAAAATAAAAAGGTCTGCACCAGGTATTTGCTTATGCAAATTGCATCTGCCTAGTAGGAGAGAAAATAGAAATGGTACAAAAGAATACAGAGATCATAGCATGAAACACCAAAGGAGTTGGGCTTGCTGTCAGTGTCAGCAAGACTAAATACCTGATCACATCCAGAAATAAATCTCAAAATCAAAGGAAGATAAGGATAGAGAATAACAAGATGGAAAACAGAGACATTTAAATATTTAGAAACAATGATCACTGAGGGCAATCAAAAGACTGAAGAAATGAAGGCAAAAATTTAGTTCTAATTATATGCATGTTGACCCTAGCTGCAAGGAGAATCTCAAGAGACCTTAAAATCCAACTTTATAGTACAGTTGTTCAACCTTTTCTATATAGATGTGAATCCTGGATACTGATGAAGGCAAATGGAAAAAAGGCTGCAAGTGTTTAAAAGCAAGATGCTAAAGAAAATGTATGGTATAGTACAAAAGAACAGTATGAAGGAGGAGAACTTGATGTCTTGAGCAAGATAAGAGTGCAGAGACTAAAATGGGCAGGGTGTATCATGAGACCTGATGAAAGAAGGCATGTGAGGCAGATTTTGGAAGCTAAGGTGGTGGGTATCACACCTTGAATAGACCAAGGCAATGATGGGATTATGACATAAAAAACTCACCTGGAAGGAATAAGTGAAGATGTGACAAGGTAGAAGGAGATTGCACAAGATAGGATGGAATGGAAGGCTGTTTAGAAATGGGAGGGAACTTTGAAGGGTGTTTTTAAAAAAATCATGTTTTCAGTTCAGAAACTCTTAGACTACTGAAATTAAGTGTATACATTTATCTTAGTTGTTTAATTCCTTGAATATTCAACATCTGTGCTTCTCAGTATTGGCAAATTGTAAATCATTATATATAAAGTGACATTTTTAGGTGCTGGATGTGTTCTCTGTATATGTATAGAACATAAATGGGATATGGAACTCTGATATTATCTAGACTGAACTGACAGCTGTTTTTGTTTACATGTTGAGAATGAGTTTTAATGGAAAAAGTCCTTAATTGGAAAAATTAGACATCAATATCTCTTTGAAGCAATTCATGTTCAGAATCTAACATGCTTCACCTCTTATTTATAGGGGTTTTGTTCTTGGATGATGGCTGCCTTTCGAATGCGGTAAGTACAGGAAATAGTAGTAAGCCAGGGTTTACTTTTCCTGATGTTTTTCAAAGACAGGAAGTGATAGACTTTATTGAGACATAGTACCAAGAGAGGTAGAATTAGCAGTATGGGAGGCCAAATGAGCTCTAGATGAATGTTTAACTGGTGACCCATGGGTTGGGAGTGAAACTAAGATCTGCATGTTGTCATTTTCCTCCTCAGCCTCCTGTTGTGGAAATCCTGTCCCTAAGTGACATCTAGGTTTGACACAAGTTGGTAAAATTGTCATGAAAACTTAGCCCAGAGGCAAAGCATATTCACTCAACTGGTTTCAGGCTAATAACGAGAAAATGTCTGTTACATTCCCTCATCATTTATTACCTGTCCAGAAAAGTAGACATTTGCTCAACTTGTTAGTTCTTTGAATATTTTTTTCCCCACATGTGGCTGTAAGAAGGCATTTGAAACAACACCCCTCATCTCTTTTGCTGGCGCACAACATTTTTTGGAGTACCCTATGTCTTTTGCAGCATAGTCAACTGATGCTTTTTGTAGTGTGAATTTTGCTCTAGAGGCATATTTGGATTTGAAAATTTCCCCCCCAGTTAGCAAACCTGTATTAATGTCAGCAGAAAAAAAAATCCTTTTAATATTTAAATGCTACGCTGGTGTGTGTGTGTGTGTGTGTGTATAAAAAAAAAAAAAAGGGGGGGGGGGACCCCTCGCATTTTCTTTTTCCATTCAAGAGAGGGGG
>NW_017729022.1:173905224-173908292 GCF_001723915.1 Gavialis gangeticus | reverse complement strand
AAAAAAAAAAAAAAAGGGGGGGGGGGAACCTCTGCACTTTCATTTCTCAGTCTAGCAGAGGGTAGTGGTTGTCAGGCTTCAGTGGTGCTCAGCCTGTCCCATCCTGTGAATCAGATGGGTAGTATGGGGCCAGATCCTGCATGTGGGGTTGGTCCATAGGCCTGATGTAGGACAGGGCTAGTCAATGGGTATGACCAGGCACATCAGTCCAGCCCCACATACTGCTGTACTACACAATGACGTGGGGTTTCTGAGTCCCGCCACAACTCCCTCAGTGCTGCAAGCTATGTCACCCCATCCATGGTGGTGGAAACAAGCAGTGGAACTGGGAGGGACAAAGAGCCCAGACACCAGTAGCAGCAATTCCAAGTGCAATCTGGCACTTGGAGCCATGTCATCCAGCCCATGAGGCTTCCCAGGAGTCCATACATTTGGTGCTAGGGGAGTGGTGGCAGTGCTACTTGCTGCAGTTCCTGCAGCCACAGCAATTGTTGCCACTACTCACCTGCCACTGCAGGTGGGATTCTGTCACTACTCCCACCACTATATTTCTGGACCTATGGGCTTGATGGCATGCCTTTGCGGGATAGATCTGGCCCTTAGATTCGACGTTGAGCACCCCTGACTTGGATATTAATGGTTTTTTTCATTCCAAGAAGCAAAGTAAACTGATCCTGTGTCTTTCTGTCTCTGCAGTGAGGAAGAGATTAATGAGAAGTGTGGTGATGATGCCATACACTACCTTGCCTTCCAGCGCCACATCATCTGCTTGCTGGTTACTATGAGCATTTTGTCAGTGTGTGTCATATTGCCTGTCAATTTATCTGGTGACTTGCTTGGTAAGAATCTTCCTATATCCTGGGGAGAAGAGTGTGTTCTGTGTCACTGTCAGAATTTAAGGATCCCTCCTATTCTGAAAATATTAAGTCCTCCAGCAAGTAGCAGAATACTGCACAGTTATATAACGTTATTCTTTATCAGTAGCAGGGGGAGACTTGTTTCCTCTGAAGCCTCTAGAAAAGGCTACTTTCAAAAACAGGATAATGGGCTATATGGAATTCTTCCCTCTTCTGATGTGGTAACTATGTGCTGGCTGGTGGGTGGGTGTGTGTGGCTCTCCTTGAACTTCTTGGCAATGTCTGCAGAGGAAGATCAGGGAAAGTGTGGGTCCCTTAGTGGATGGGGGAGGCAACTTGGCAACAGATGATGTGGAAAACACTGAAGTACCCAATGCCTTTTTAAATTAAAAAACAAAAAACATTCAGCCTCCATAGGCAAGGTCGCAGCACAGTTTGGGGTGGAGGTGAGTAGCCAGCAGTGCTGAAAGAACAGGTTAGGGACTATTCAGAAAACCTGGATGTGCACAAATCCATGGGGTGGGATGCGATACACTGAGAGTGCTGAGGGAGTTGACCAATGTGATTTGCAGAGCCTCTAGCCATTATCTTTGAAAACTCATGGTAATCAGGAGAGGTTCTGGATGATTGGAACAGGGTAAATATAGTATCCATTTTCAAGAAAGGGGAGGATTATCCCAGTAACTACAGACCAGTCAGCCTTGCTTCAGTCCCTGGAGAAATCATGGAGACCTGGATTCCTTGAGGATCTGCTTATTACTTGGAGGAGAAGCTGATTAGGAACAGTTAGCAAGTTGTGCCTGACCAAATTGCCTTCTATGATGAGATGACAGGCTCTGTGGATGCGGGGAGAGCAGTGGACTTCCTTGAATTTAGTAAGGCTTTTGTTATGGTCTCCCACAACATTCATGCAAGCAAGCTGAGGACGTCTGGGTTGGATTAATGGACTGTAAGGTAGATAGAAAACTGGCTGCATTGTTGGGCTCAAAGGGGACTTGATGCCTAGTTGGCAGCCAGTATCAAATGGAGTGGCCCAGGGATCGGTTCCGGATCCAGTTTTGTTCAATATCTTCATCAACAATATAGAAGATGAGATGGAGTGCACCCTCAGAAAGTTCGTGGATGACACCAAACTGGGTAGAGCAGTATGCTGGAAGGTAGGGCTAGGATTTGGAGAGACCTCAACAAATTGGAGGGTTGGACCAAAAGGAATTTCATGAAATTCAGTAAGGACAAGTACAGAATTCTGCACTTGACACAGAACAATCCCATGCACTTAGCTGCACAGGCTGGGGACTGACTAAGCAGAAGCTTTGCAGAAAAGGACCTGGGGGTTACAGTAGGCAGTAACAGTAAGCTGAATATGAGCCAACAATGTGCCCTTGTTGCAAAGAAGGCTAACAGCATACTGGGCTGCATTAGTAGGAGCAGTCCCAGCAGTTTGAAGGTAGTGATTCTTCCCCTCTGTTTTGCACTGGTGAGGCCACTTCTAGAGTACTGTCTAGTTTTGACTGCCCCCCCTTGCTCTCTGCCCATTAAAGAAAGGATCTGGATAAATTGAAGAGTCCAGCAGAGGGCAGTGAAAATGGTTAGGAGGCTGGGGCACATGATTTCTGAGGAGATGCTGAGAGAACTGGCTTATTTAGTTTGGAGCAGAGAAGCCTGAGGGAGGATTTAATAACAGCTTTCAACTACTTGAAGGGTGGTTACAAAGGAGATGCAGCTAGCCTGTTCTCAATAGTGGCAGATGACAGAGCAAGGAGCAATGGGCTCAAGTTGCAGCAGGGGAAGCTTAAGTTGGGTATAAGGGAAAACTTTCTCACTAGGAGATTAAGTAACCTGTCCCAGTATTTCACCAGAGAAGTGGTGGAATCTCCATCCTTGGAGGTGTTTGAGACCTGGGCAGACAAAGCCTTGGCTGGGATGATCTTGTTGGGGATGATCCTGTGTTGAGCAGGGGGTTGGACTAAATGACCTCCTGAGGTCCCTTCCAAACCTAATTTTCTTTGATTCTGTGTATTGCATGGGACAGAGCTGTTTCTAGCTCCAGTGTCAGGATTCCTTTTCTTCTGGAATAAGAAGAGGCAGGTCCTATGCCTGCTGCTACCTCAAGTTCTGTTTGACCAGAATATGTAACACAGCAATATGCCATGATGTTCCTGGTGAACTCAGGAATGTGGGGTGGGGGGGGGGGGGGGGTGTGTGTGTTCC
>NW_017729022.1:173896981-173905196 GCF_001723915.1 Gavialis gangeticus | reverse complement strand
TGTGTTCCTGCTGCAATTTTGTGTTGTGATAAAAAAGTGTGTAGTGGAAAGTCATGGGATTTTTTTGGTAATTTTCTGAAGATATGAATAGCCTTTCCCCTCCTTGAATTGTCTATGCCATCTTGTCATTGGGATTAGCAAAGCTCTTGTGACAGTTCTGGACACAGCACTTTTGTACGATTTGAACAAACAACTGAGATTAGAAAAATAGGCAGATTAAAAAATTGGCTTAATTCCATAAACAAAAGTGTTTGTGGGTGGGACACATGCTGTAGATATCTGATATCCAGATCTTAACACTAAGCTCTGTCTATCATGTAGGCTGAACCTGGCATATTCTTGTTTTTCTTTTTTAGACCAGCAGGAAATACAATTTTTTTAATGTTCGTTACTTTTAAATGTAACATGTATTAAAAATAAGCAAGAACAGCTTTTTACTTATCTCAATACTGTATTTTTACACATAAAACACCCCCCCAAATAAAACACACACCTTTTTTTGGAAGGCAATATGTAGGAAAAGATTTTTTTTTTTTCCAGTCATGATCAACTGTGTGACAGTAAATCCTCCTGAGAACGTAGAGTGTCTAGGAAGTGTAGCGCCAGGAAGGTCCTGCTGCCAGCTACCTCACCTAGACTCTTTCCTGGAATACCACCCTTGCTGGATACTGTTTCACAAAGTTAGGCCCTAGACCCTTGCAAGGGCAGTAGCAAATTTTGTTATTTATTTACTGTAAGTAGCTTTTTTTTATATAAGCTTCTGTAAATAAAGTGTTGTCTCCAATCACAAGCCTCATCAGGGTACCACTAGCAGGCTCATTTGTTGCTCCAGACACGAAGTACAGTGCTTAGCCAACAGTTATGACTAACACAGGACTCTGCGATCTTAGCAGCTGCTTGGTATGCACAGTGTATCCAGACTTGCTGCTTTTCTAGTAAAGATAACAGCTTCCCCAATTTAAAACACCAACCCCAATTTTGGGGGGCTGATTTTTTGGGGGTATGATGGGTGTGAGAAAATACGGTATTTTATTCCTTGTTTATATTTTGATATCCTTATTGTGCCTCATGAAGTCTATGCTTGATAAAGTATGCATTTTTATTCTTTTTAGATAAAGATCCATATAGTTTTGGGAGGACAACTATAGCAAATTTAGAAACTGGGTAAGTAAACGTAGGGAAGTATTAAATACAAAGTTTTACATTGTGGGCAGTTGTACCTAAACTTTAATACTTCCCTTCTTTAAAAGTGCTAATCACTACCCACGACCAGGCATTCTTTTGGTGTTATACTTACTCCCATTGTTTAAGTGCATAAACTGAAACACGGTATGTGACTTGCCTGGTGCTGGGACTAGAAGCTACAGTCCTGGTTTCTGTTCTTTGCTCCAAATTCTAAAGCGCATGCATGTCTTGATTAACAACCAGCAATATAGCATTGTTGCTTTCAGGAACCATATTTCTCAGATTCAAATAAAACTAGCAGGTTTAGCAGAAAATATGATTTAGCTTATTATATATTTTCTTATTACAATTACATGCAAATTATTAAAAATAAAATAAGCTTTAACATACCAGGACATCTAAATCTATACAGGCATACCTCATTTTATTGCGCTTCGCTTTATTGCGCTTCGCAGATATTGCGTTTTTTACAAATTGAGGCAAGACCCTCCACCAGCAAAAAGATTATGACTCGCTGAAGGCTCGGATGATGGTTAGCATTTTTTAGCAATAAAGTATTTTTTAATTAAGGTATGTACATTGGTTTTTTTAGACATAATGCTATTGCACACTTAATAGACTACAGTATAGTGTAAACATAACTTTTATATGTACTGGGAAACCAAAAAATTTGTGTGACTCGCTTTATTGCGATATTCGCTTTATTGCGGTGGTCTGGAACCGAACCCGCAACATCTCCGAGGTATGCCTGTACTGTAATTCCATTGTGCGTTAACTTAATGTAAAAAAGCTCCCTTCTCTTAAAAAGCTTTATCACACTACCTGTCATCTTAAGTGATATTTTTCCTAGGAACTTAATAAAGGAGTATTTAAAAAAAATAAAATAAAATGCACAAATCTGTTTTTTACATGCCTTAAAATAATGCGTCTTTGAAAGTGTGTGCTAGTTAGTAATCCCATTACAGATGCAAGGAATTTTGTTGACAGTACAGATTTTCTTATGTAAGTCTTGAAAGAGAGGCTGACACGCACAAAAGTAAGAGTGCAGCAGTGGAGGCTACTACAGGAGGAATGCATGCTATTCATCCATCCTTCTGCAAGCAGTTCATCTGCGTGCCCAGTGTAGGTTGTTCCCTTTTTTCTTTTTATGCTTTTGGTTGACTAGAATAATCTTATAGATAAGAGGAGATCTCCTAGACATCATTCCTTTTGTTTAGTTACTCAACACACTGACTTCTTATATTGACAAAAAAAATGCCGGTAAATAAATGGAGCCATAGCAGAGTGTACCATTGCATACCTGGGCAGAAAAATGCACGGTTAAAACCTGCTGAAAAAGTATGGGTGGTTCTAGACTAGCTACATTTCTTGGATACCTACTGCTTGTTTATGCTAGGAAGATGTTGTCTTGTAAGTGATGTGGTTACACCAGGTGCCTGCAGGGATAAAATCATCATTAGCAAATTACATTTTTTGACTGCTTTAAACTGCGGATGGCTGTACTCTTAATAGCCCCTTATCCTTGCCTGCAACAGTGTGACATTTCTTCCCTTTTCTAAATGTTTTGTCCCACAGCAATGATCTTCTTTGGCTGCACACTATTTTTGCTGTTATTTACCTGATTTTGACTGTTGTCTTCATGAGACATCATGTGAAGTATGTCAAGTATAAAGAGGAAGACACAGTAAGTTTCTGTGTTTGGGGAAAATCTACAGCATATTCGTAAGTGGGAAATGCTAAAGAAAAGCTAATATAAAAACTTTTCCCTCCCTGCCAATTTGCAAATAAATATGAAGAAATCTATTAAAAGGTGAACACTGATTTCAGATGGCCAAGAAAATAAATTGCATGAAGGAAGGGGGGAAAAATTACTTACTTTGTTTCGGTCTTTTTCTAATGTAGAGGCTAATTCACTACTGAAAGCGTATATAACCCCCAGTGAAGTCGATAGCTGGCCTCTTTCCTGTTCTCTTCATTTGTTTTAGGACTAACATACTTATGTGCTGTGTCACTGCCTTCTCTGTGTTCCTGTTTGCTGTCTTCCTTTGTGGTAGTGTTGAGAAACTGGGATATTTTTCTTTTTTTTTTCCTCCTCTCCCCTTTAGGTCAAGCGCACATTATTCATTACTGGTCTCCCAAAAAATGCAAGGAAAGAAACTATAGAAAGGCACTTTACGTAAGTCTCCCATGCTTGATTGACATATGTATACGGAGCAGGTTTAAAGGTCCAACGTAGAAGGGCTCTTGGTTTCAAAACTATTCAGAAATTGTCATCCTACTCTTGTTCTTCAGGAAAAAAAAATCTTGATTACATGAGAGAGAGGGGGCCTGGGTTCTATCCCAGTTCTGGGATTGGGGTTAGTGAGTTAGAGGAGATGGGCTCTGGAAACTGGAATGCCTGGGTTTTCTCTCATTCCATAGTGTTTTGTGTAAGATTAAGAGGGTCGAATGAGTGCTGAACTTCTCAAGGAAAAAAGTTAGTCACCTTAATTTTAGTGCCTAAGAAATTGCATGTATATTCATACTATTTTTAATATGGTTCCCATCTGGCCTTAGCCTGGGAACAAGACAACTTGTCATGTGTTAAACATAGTCGCTACAAATTAATATACAACACATTTCCATTTTTACAGTCTCCTTTTTAGAAGGCAGAGTAATTGATTGTGATATTAATAGACATGCTGTCATGTACAGTCTCCTAATGTATTTCTCTCTTCCTTTTCAGTGCTGCATACCCAACCTGTAATGTGCTAGAGGTCCAGTTGTGTTATGATGTAGCTAGGCTTATTTATCTTTACAGGGAAAGGTACTTGTATGCATAATATGCCTACTTCTTTTTTATAATTCTAGATAAATATTCCCAAGCTTTATTAACAATATATCAAGAGTAGGAATCCTATAAATGCTAGAGATGAATTCTACTGTTCAGGTCTGTACCTGATTTGAACTTTAAGGGTGTTGAGGGCTGCAGCTCTGGCTTCAGTATATCTCTAGTAGGCACCATACATTTCACATCATGACTAGCTCTGACTTAGTGATTTGAGAACCGTGCAGGAGTTTCAGAACAAGAAATTCTAGTTTTAACTTCGTAATTTTAGGTTGATGGTTCCTAGGTCCATGAGATTGGACCCATTACAGTAGATTTTATGTTCAGGGCAATGCAAGAAGAGTCCTGAACACAACTTGGTTTTGTAGACTTCCTTTTAGTTTAGTAAAGAAGTTAACTGTATTATGCAGCCAAGATGTATGTTGGGGGAAGTGTTTTATGTTGGTTGGTTTATTCCTGATCAGTCCCTGGAAAAACTTTTTATTTTCAGGATTTCATTTTCCCTAGGCTTGTTATTGTGGTTCTGCTATTGCGTTGTAAAATCTAATGTATGTATTCTTGTATCTAGAAAAAAGGCAGAAAAAAGCCTGGCTTATTTTACACACCTGCATCAGAAGTATGACAAGCGGGTCCGAATCAACCCAAAGCTATGTGGTCAATTCTGCTGTTGTGATATTGGAAGATGTAAAAGGGTAAGAGTCTGTTTCTGCTGCTTCTGTCATCAGCCAGAATAATGGAAAACTAAGAGTCTACAGTTTATCTTGCTGGGATCCTATGACCCCTGCTGACTTCCTGCCCTTGGGGCAGGGGGCTGGACTCAAAGATCTTCCAAGGTCCCTTCCAGCCCTGATATCTAAAATCTAGGATTGGAGTGTTGGAAATGTAGGACGCCAGTATTTTTTTGTATTGGACACCTGTTCCTTTTATTGGAACAACTGTACAAAAGATGTCACAAAAAACCCTTGCATCTTGAAGACTTTCTTCAAAGAATTTAACACTGATGTTAAAATCCATATGCATGTTGTATTAACACGAATATACTTCAGTTTCTTGAATCTAAGATGACCCCCCCCCAGTTTTTCCATGTAGATTCTTTATGTAGAAAATTAATACGTTACAATTTTCCATTTTTTAGAATCTAATTACTGGGGGAGGGTCCATCTTTTTTTAATTCATCCCTCCCACCACTGCAGGGGGGGAGGCTATGGGGAAGCAGGTAGTGTGGGGAGGTCAAGCAGCTTGCCTCCTGCTTGTGCCTGCACTTCTGCTATCTCCGCCCCTTGCCTACCCTCCCCCCCTCCCCCTTTTCCCCAGCCTCTACTCTACTTTGGCAGGCTCCATCCCCATTCTAGCCTAGGGCACTGAGCACGGGCCCCACCCTGACCCCATAGTAACCATATGGGCTCTGGATTGGTGGTACAGGACTGGGCTAGGGCTGTGCTCAGTGCCTCAGGCTGCAGCCTGCTGGCATGGAGCAAGGGTAAGGAGGGAGAAGGGCAGGGGTGGGGGAAGAAGAGACTGCAGGGGGAAGATGTGGGATGCAGATGTAGTGTGGTGGGGAAGAAGACGGGCAGCAGCTGCTGTTGTGGCCCTGACCCTGGGTAGGGGCTGCACCCCGAGCTTGCCCCCATCCTGCCCTTTATACGTGATTCTGAGATAAGGGGCTTTCCCCCATATTAAAAGTGTTTGGGGAGGGGACCTAGTATTAGAATCAAGTAAATACGGTATATTATATTGCATTAAAGAACTAGAGTTGTCCAGAAGACTGGTATCTTACTATAGCAGGGAAGCAGGAGGAGGATGGATTGTAGTTTGTGGAGGTAGTATTGAATGAGAAGAAAAAAATCACTATGTGGTGTTGGTATCTAACAGGAATCCATTTTCCAACAGGAAGATGCCATAGATTATTATACCCGAGTTGCAAAGAAGCTGCTGGAAGAATACTTGAAAGAAGAACAAACTGTTCATAATAACCCACTGGGAATGGCTTTTGTAACATTCCAAGAGAAATCTATGGCCACATAGTAAGGGGTTGTGTGTGTTGTGGATTTTTTTCATTTTTGTTTTTTTTGGTTGGGCCAGAGGGGGGTCTTTTTTTCTCTGAACATTGTCATTATGAGTGAATCCATCTTGTTCACCTGGGTTGGTTCCTCCTTTCTTCATCTGCTTTCTGGATTTGGTGTATTCTACTTCCTTGGGCCTTTTCCTAGAGGTCCTTCGCCTCTTCGTGATCTAAAAATTAGTCTGGCCAAGGACTGGATGGTTGTAGGGACTTAATGGAGCAAAGAGTGCTGCCTCTAAGGACTGGATTCTAACTACCTGCCTAAGCCAGAAATCGATGAAAATAGCTGGTTGACAGAAAATGAGCTATCAACAGCTATATATATTATATATAATTCACAGTGGATCAGTGTTAGCAGGTAAAAGGCTGTGCTTAATAGTCTTGGTGGTAACAGTTGCTGTTGACAGCAAGGAAGAGAGAGAGAGTTTCCTGACACCCTTTCATTTTTTTCCCTTTCAAAATACTTCCTGCCAGCAGCATGTTACTCAGCCCTCAGCCTGCACCTCTGCAATTTGGAAACTGTCCAACTGAACATATACTTGATATTTCTGTGTAGCTACAGCTATTTATAGGCCTTGCTGTTGAAATTGCTAAGCCATTTTGACTCATGTTGACCTCTTTGGGAGTGGGTGTGCTCAGCACCAGAGCTGAGTTATTTACAGGGATCCTGTTTTTTTCCTATTTAAAAAAAAAAATCCCCAACTTTATATATAGTGGTGTTTCAGTTTAATCATTGAAAATTGGGGATTTTTTTGTTTAAAAAAGTAACCCAAAATCCACATTTTTCCATCGGAGAACCAGGGTCCCTGGTAACTTACAGTGGAATTCAGCTTAATTCTGTTATTAGCCAAGTGTTTGTTAGCAGCAGTGCTCTTCCTAAGAGGCTGAAAAGGAGAATTAAGGTGTGTGTGTTGGGAGTGGTGGGAAATGGGTCTCTATTGTAGAAAAATGTGGCCCCATGGGTTATTTCCTTTTGTGGGTCCCTCAGTTTTGCTCTTCATAACCCTTTCAATCAAATGACCTATTATTACCTGATCAGTGGGCCAGGCTGCAGAGCCAGTCTATGTGAGCTCAGAGATGTCAAGAAGTTTAGGATGTGGGGCTGCTTCTGGAAATTTGAGGAATTTGTGCTGCAGTTGGCTGTTCTGTTGCTCTTGTTATAGATTGTAACTTTAAAAAAGTTTTAAAGGGGTGGAGAGTCTGGGTTACTTACCTGTCTGATGGGAAATTGATATTAAAAATAAAGAGTCTTTCCTAACTTTAGTTTAACAAAGATATCCTCTTCATTTGGATATTTTCCCCTCAGAGTTTCTTTGGAATTATCCAACAGAGATGTCTCATTCAATTCTGGGGAAATTGAACAAGATGTTTCAAATCCGCTTGTTGGTATCATTTAGACCAGTGGTCAGCGGGATGGATCATCTTCTTTGAAAAAGTGGGTTGGGTTGTGCATAACAATGAAGTTAGTATCAAGCAATTGAGTGCTGTTGGTAGCCACTGCTCTGGATGGTATAGTAAACATGCTACATACCAGGATTGTGATGCCTTGACTCTGATTATAGAGGCTTGGTTGTAATCCATGGTTGGGCATCTTTTATAGCAAAGACACTCGAGCTGACTTCCAATGTATTTTGTATGGAACACATTCCAAATAATTATTTAGTGTTAAATATGTGGTGCAAAAATATTGAGGTTTTATGAGAAGAATTGTATTGCAGTTGGAACCCCCATTTTCCTGTGTTGAGTTTAGTATGTGTTGCTCTCAGGGCAGATTTGATTTAAATTGTATCGATTTAAGTCACTTGTCAGGAAGCCTCAATTTAATCATTGTTTTCTACAAAAATACATTCGTGTTTGATATCCTTTATTCATTTAACTTCTTGAAACTGCACTTTCAGAGAGAGGTAAGGGCTTGACTGTGTGTACACAAATTTGCAGAGAGCCAATAGGACTTAGGGTAGGTAATCAGGTCTGTTCTCTCTCATCTCCATAAGCTGCTGTTAACATGGACGTTATCTTTGGAAACTACAGACTCTCCCTATGCCTGAAGAAGGATGATTGTGCCCAAAAGCTTGCAAAGAACAATTTTTCCAACTTAGTTGGTTTAATAAAATATATCACATCTACCTAAAAAAAAAAAA
>NW_017729022.1:173883153-173896634 GCF_001723915.1 Gavialis gangeticus | reverse complement strand
TGGTTTTTTTTAATCTTTACTAATCTATAGAAGAGCCTCTGGGAACCCCATGAGATTGGGCCCCATATGTAGTCCATGGCCTGTTGTGACATATTTATAAAACTTCTAAAAAGGTTGCTTGCATATATTGGGTCAAATAGTATATAATTAGAAGTTACAATCCCTATTCCATGATGATCTCTTTGAGCTTTAACATATGTTAAATTAAAACTATCTTTATATGTTCGTTTTTTTTTAAAAGCATCTTAACATAAAATGAAAAATATGATTAAATAAAATCTTATTTTTAAAATGAAAGAGCATCGATTTTTATCCACACTGGTTACTGTATTGTAGTTGTTTTTTTTTGACATGTAAGAAATGTGACTGAAGCGTGATTACTGTGTTCAGGTACTTCAGATAGGTGATCCATTGAAATACAGTGCATGCTTTTTCTATCCTTTATATCATCAGAGTTTAGCTATTACAGTGTATTTTTAACAGTAAAACCCTCGTAGTTATCATGCCTTTTAGAATTTGAACCTTAGCAGTTCTGTGTTTGGGAAAGCTATAAATGCCCTGAATTTCCCATGCTTTTATTGGATGTGAATTTAACAAATGTCAATTAAATACTGATTCTAGGAGATGATGTCCATGTCTTAAATTTACATTTTGAGAAGGGGAAGAAGAGATTTTGCAGCTTGAGAACATCACCAGCGTAGCAAAAACATTTCAGAAGTATGATCCTAAACTAGGGCAGGCTTTTAGTTTCAGTGTCCTGAGTAAGAATACAAACAAATCCACTGCTTTGTAATGAGTGGCTTGTGCTGTACTAGAGCTCTTTGGAAAGGCATGTGAGGCACTAAGACTTTTTACCAGGTGGCACTAAAAGCTCCTCTTTGTTGATAGCCCACTGAGCAACTTAAGGCAAAGCTTTTATTGGTTAGATACCTGTAAGAGCTGACAGAGGCAAACTGTGATGTATATTTCACTGTTACATGCATAAGGCAGGTTAGAGTTTCACCTTTTAAGACTAACCACATCTGAGATGTATAGCATAAGTTTTCATAAGCCCAAGTTCACTTCATCAGATGCTGTGTCATTATTCATGCTTATGCTATCTGTGCATCTCTGACTTTGTTTATAAAGGTGCAGATCTTCCCTGCCTTTTGCCTGACCTCAGACTAATATGGCTACCTACCTCTCTGTTACTGCAGTTTTACATGATATGCATGTATTATCCAATAACAGTCTCAAGCTGGTGTAATAAAAACTTTAATCTTTAGCAATCTCCTTACTTATGCATGTGATGCTTCCAGGTGTAAAACTGCATTTTCTTTCTTCTTCCAGTATCCTTAAAGATTTCAATGCCTGCAAATGCCAAAGTTTTAAGTGTAAAGGGGAACCTCAGCCATCCACGTACAGCAAAGAACTCTGCATTTCAAAGTGGAATGTTACATATGCAACTTACCCCGAAAATATTTGTTGGTAAATTCTGTCTTTTATTAAGTTTTAATTCATAATTTAAATTTCAGATGAGAGAAATTGGGTTATTTGTCTGTTGCCAGAAGAAAATTGGGCTTTTTTGTGGGAAGGGAGAAGGGATTGCATTGAAGAAAACAATTTTGTGAATAACTGTCCTAGTGAATTGAGCAGAAAATTGGAAGCTGAGATATCTGCGACTTCTTCTTTCTATCTCCAACTAGGGTTAGCAAACCAGTCAATTGACCCGTCAAATACTGTCAATTGACTGCATATTTTTGACTGGTCAAAGATTGTAGCAATTTCACACAAACCCTACCTTTTTGAAGTTTTCTTGACGGAAATATGATTTTAAACCTTTTTTGACACATTTCGTAATGGAAAATTTGTGCTTTTTCTTTGTATTATTTAGACCTATTGGCTATTTACAGTTTGACCTATATTTGACTGGTCAATTAGCCAAACTTTGACTGTTTTCTATTTTATTACTTTATTTGAATTAGCTACCCTGGGTAAGTCACTTATGGCTGACTTGTCTTTTTCCTCCTTGGAGGTTCTAGATACCCATAGTTTCTATCGCCTTCAAAGAAAATCAGTCTCTTAACATGTATACCTCAACTTTTCCACTTGCAGAATGAGGACAGTGTAGATCTATTTTATGAGATCTAAGGATCTCATTTAGCCCTGTACCAGTGTTAAATGTTATGAAAGTGTTTGATTTCTATAAAAAAAAAAAAAAAATAGCACTTCACCCTATTCTGTAATTAAACACTGTTTGCCTTTTGAAGTGTTGGTGGACTAGTAAACTTGGCAAACATAATGTGCCACCAATAGGGGAAAACTTAAAAAATTAGTAAGTACTGTTCAGTCACTGTTTTGCCCTAGCCGTCGCTCCTCACCTTCCCCTTTGCCAGAGAGACCCCACAGATCAATGGATTCTTTCCAATATACTTGCAAGTGATTTTTTCTTTTATATTAAAACAACGTAACATGCATTATAAGGGGGGAAAAACAGTTTACAAGTTGCCACTGCTTGACATAATCACAGTGGAGACTTAAGCAATGTATTTATCCATTAGAGAAGTTTTAAGCCATAATTTAGAATAATACATCCCTTATGTAGCGTATAATAAATATTTACCTATGTTTTTGCAGTGAGTCACTGCTGGAACTGGAGACTGGAACTTGGGCATTCCTGATTTCTATCTAAGTACTAGAATTTGACGGACTCTAAAAGCATTTTGAAACTTGAAGGTGCCCTGTTAGATAACACACAATGTTAAGGCTTTGACCTTTATGGTCATTAAACATCCTCAGTCTCATCTTAAGAATTATTACTGCAATGAGTTTTGTCAGAGTCCCGCTCTCAGAGTTGTTCTTCCTACCTAAAATCCCCCTTTTAGTTTCATTCACTTTCTGCTGTGACCTCCTGCTGTTTAACAGAGCATGGCTACGTTGGAGGTGAACAAAATGATCATTAAATGCCCAAAGGCTTTCAGAGAATGTTAGATTGGAGAAGGTGTGGTTTACCCCACTGTTCAAACAAAGGACAACCATTTTTCTTTCCTACTTCAATTCCTTCACCATGTTGCCAGTTATTGCTTTGACACTCTTCACTTTTTTGCTGATGTCACATCAATTTTTCTTTTGTTTAAAATGCCAACATTGGTTAGCCTGCAAAAGGTCTCCATCGTGACAAGAGGTAAGAATTGAAATGAAGTAAGACTGAAACCCCTTTATGCTCTATTTCAATTCATGTTGTTGAATAGAAGTAGTTAAGACATTAAAGTCATTACCAGTTATCATTCTCTTCTCTTTAAGTATAAGTGTGAAAGTACCCAGGTACCTTAAAAACATACCTGGTCATTTACCATGTATCTACTCTTGAGATTCCCACTGAATACGTAACAATAGTTCAAATGTGAACATATCCCCTGTCTGCAATTGGGCGTTCTGTTGCGAATCCCTATGGAACTGACATTCAGTGGTGATAAACCTAGTTTAATATAACTTAAACTAGGGCGAGTTTGTCTGTTAAACAAGACTGAATATGTTGTTAAGCAGAAAAGCTTTGTTTTTAATTGGGTTCTAATTGCCTGAGTTAAGAAAGAAAAAGAAAAAACAGTCTAAGAGTTGCTCCAACACGGTTACACTAACTTTTCATTTTGCTAATTAATGACTAATGGCAGTTGGAACTCATTTAATGAATTTCTGGGGAGTTGTTATTATGGTTCCTATGTGTATGAATATCTAGTTTTAAAAAAGAAGCACCATCTACCTGTCACTTGACAGATAGTATTTATCTACACTGACAAGATACTGACTGCCTCTCTTTTGTCCTTTTTCTTAACAGGAAGAATTTTTCAGTGTGTGGGCTAAAATGGTGGTTGAGGTGGTTTTGTATTAATATGCTCCTTTTTATTGTACTGTTTTTTCTGACTACACCTTCCATAATCATCTCTACCATGGACAAGTTCAATGTCACTAAACCTATTCGTTACCTTAATGTGAGTATTATTGCATCATATCAAAACGTTAGTAAACTGATGGTAAAATATTACAGGAACCGGGCCTGCCTGGTCTGTTAGTCAGACTCAACCATACACTCATTCTCCATTAGTTTAAATGCCCAGCACAGACTTAAACTGATGTAAAACATTACATTTTTGTTCTTTTAGTATTGTCCTGCTTCTTAATTGATATTAGCCTGAAATGAATTCATTTAAAGCTTTCCATGTTCATAAATCGTATTTTTAATACAAAATGAAAATTTAATACCTTTAAACTTGTATAACAATATTTTTTTACATTTGAACTGGAAACATAATCTCAGATCTAAGCTCCCTTCATATTTTTTGGAAGTGAGGACTCAGATTTTAAACTCTGAAATGCAGGTCACGCTTACATTGTATCTACCAGTTGGATCCCAAACCAGTATGAGCATCCAGTTCCAGTTCACCTTCCACTGAAATCTCATACAACCTGTTTTTGTGAGAATTTGCCTCTAGCTTCCCCATGTCAACCTAACATTGTCATCAGGTGGTGTTTACACTACTTTGAAGAGGGCGAGGGCTTGTAATCTTGCCTGTCGAAGTTGCATTAGAGTGTATCTTGGTATGTAATCTCAAACCCTATTTTCAGCCTTGAATATTATTGTCCTGTGCCAGTTCTGAGACTAACAGTTTGGTTATTTATAAGAAAGTCAATCCCTGTCACAATTATTCTTCTACCACAATTGCATTGGAGTGTTTGCACCTGTTCTTACTTAATGCTTTTATTTGCTAGGATCCAATTGTTAGTCAGTTCTTCCCAACAGTTCTCCTGTGGTCCTTTTCTGCTCTCCTACCAACAATGGTTTATTACTCAACATTGCTGGAATCCCACTGGACAAAGTAAGCAACACATTTTCCTTTTAGTTTTATCCTATAAAGCCAATTATTGGGGAAACTGGAAGATGTCTTGCATCTCATACAAAATAGATTCTCTGTGTCCCATCTACTCTCCTCTGGATAAGGAAAAAGGACTAGTCTTATTTTCTTTTTGAAGTACTTTATTGACTGGTGTAATCTAATAGGCCTCTTTGCTAGACATTTGAGGGAATTACCTCTTTCACAGTTGATGACGCAATAGGATAGTATCCAGTTATATGGTGTGGGGGGGTTTCTCCCGCATTAGGCAAGAAAATGTTTTAAATAAAGAAACTCAATCTCAGATCCTCAAAGGGGCTTAGGCATGGCAACAATGAGGACAGTTGCTGCATTTGGCATTAGAGGGTGAACAAAAAAAGTGTATGAACAGTTCTGGGAGCAGTGCCCAGGACCTAGAACTCTGCTTCATACCATTTGAGTGCCCTATCATTTGACTGCAGCATCATTCTCCCTCTGCCTCAGTCTTCAGTGAGATGTGGAGTTTTCCCATCTCAGCCCAACTTTATCACTAGGTGTTGTTCACACTTCTTCGAGGGATTGGAGATGTGGATTCAAACCCCCATTGGGGTGAGGAGGTCATAGAACCCAGTTCTTTCACCTCCTGGGAAAGTGTTTTAACCACTAGCTAGTTGCATTAAAGGTGGGGTCCACCACCTCTCTCCTTTTAAATCTGTTTTTGAAAGTGTAAAAGGACATATGCATGGTTCTTGCTTTTGATAGAATTCTAATGGATATACTCATGTTGTGGCCCAACAGACTTCCTGATCTGCTTCATGTGCCCAGCAAAGCCTAGTTGGTGTTAACAATCTTATGTTTTAGATTTGCTCATAATGCTCACAAGCCCATGCACCAGTTCCAGCCCTGTTCATTGGATCTAGCCCTAAAGCAAACCTGTGCAGCAGACTGAGCTGTGTTATCTTGCTTTCAGGGCTCCCCACAGGTCTGGAAATAATGGTGGTGGGAGCATGATGTTAAGTGTTGCGATTCTAGAAGCTGACACTACCATCATTCCCCTGCCACCAAATTTGCAGACCTGTGGGAAGCCTCATAGATAGGATAACATGGCCTCACAGCTGTACTTGGCCTATGGGCCAGAGATTGAGCACCACTGAACAAGACTGTTCAGGTGAAGAACTTTATTCCTTGTGTTAATGTGCTTAATATTGAGGTGGATCTCACCTAGCTGAACTAGGAGCTAGTAGTGATTGAAGGTACCATGTTTTCTTGCATATAACATGTACCTGAATATAGTATGCACCCTGTTTTTGGAAGTTCCAAAGAAGAAGAATAAATCTTACCCTAGAATGCAGGCTAGTACCAGGGATCTGGGGTCTCCAGGGCTGGGGGCCACTCACTGGCCTGATCCTGCATGCCAAGTGGTAAGGCCCAGTGTGGCCAGAAATTTGGCGAGGGGGCCAGTAGGAGGCTATGACAATTAATGAGCTGCAGCTATTAATACTGCCACTGTTCTTCTCCTCTGCATGGCCCCCCCCCCCCCAAAATGAATTTCAGATCCATGGGGAGTCCTTTTCCTTGCATATAATGCACACCCTAATTTTCCCCAGCTAGTTTTGGGGGAAAGGGTGTGGGCTATATGAGAGGAAAATATGGTATCTTTTCTGTTGCATGGGTTCCCTAGACTCCAGTGTTATTTAGTTATTTCATGGATAACATATTGCATACCAAAATAAATTGGTGTGTTTTCCAGAATGTTATACATGCTGTACTTATGGCAGGACTAGTGTAGATAGAAGAGGATGAAGAGGATTGTGTTTAGCAATAAAAGTCTTTCCTTAATAAGCCTTTTTTCTCTTTGGTAGGTCTGGAGAAAACAGAATAGTAATGCATAAAGTCTACATTTTTTTGATCTTCATGGTGTTGATTCTGCCTTCTCTTGGGTTGACCAGGTAAAGATTGTGTTGAGGTTCTAATATTCTATAATATGGCTCTGTCCTTAGAGAGTGTGCTTGTCTCCATCCTGATGCTGTCTTCTGAAGCTAAAACTTTGAAACATAAGCATGAAATCGAACTCTTCTGTGTGATGAGACTCCAAGTTTGGCTTCCCACTTCTGACCGCAGAGTGTTCCGTAACTACAATAATGGCTAGAGCAGAATTCAGGTCACTCATTTAAAACCTGTGTTTGTTAGAACAGTTGGGTTCCTGTATGCACATCTTTTGTTTGGTTTTGCTTTTAAAAAAACTGCTGAACTGTGGAGGCTAATATTAACCATCTTTCTTCCAGTCTTGACTTCTTTTTTCGTTGGCTGTTTGACAGAGAATCAGCTGAATCTACAGTCAGATTAGAGTAAGTATTAATTACTTGTTTTATTTTGCCAGCTAACTTTCTTGAGTGTATTTGCATAGGGCTTCTTCACAAGCCATGTGTCTGGGCTGTCCAACCTCTGAGCTGCCAGGGGCCATGCTGCACAGCCGCATACCTTGAGGTCCACATACCACAGAGGCAGCATGTTCATTGGGTCCCTTCCCACCAGTCTACCCTCCCCAGAGACTATGGCTGGCTGCTGCAGAAGCAAGTGCAGTGGGAGGAAGAGGCAGCCAGGTGGGAGGCTGCAGGCCATATGTTAATCCCTATGGGCCACCAGTTGGACAGCCCTGCCCTATAGAGATTTGGAATGAATGATGATTTGGAGATTTGGATCGCCTTCAGACCTCAGGTTGGGGAGGACCGGGTTAGAGAGCTTCTGGAGGGGCTGGACGCGTTCAAGTCAGCGGGTCCGGATGCTCTCCACCCCAGGGTGTTGAGGGAGCTAGCTGGGGTTATTGCAGGGCCCCTGGCACGGCTCTATGAGCGATCGTGGTGCTTGGGCCAGGTGCCAGATGATTGGAAGGTAGCAAATGTGGTCCCCATCTTCAAGAAGGGGAAGAGGGAGGACCCGGGCAACTATAGGCCCGTCAGTCTTACCTCAATCCTGGGGAAACTCTTTGAGAAGATCATCAAGGAGCACATTTGTGATGGGCCGGCATCAGAAATGATGCTCAGGGGCAATCAGCATGGATTTATTAGGGGGAGATCATGTCAGACCAACCTGATTGCCTTCTACGATCAGGTCACAAAGGCCATGGATGCAGGTGTCGCGGTGGATGTAGTCTTTCTGGACTTCAGCAAGGCCTTTGACACCGTCTCTCACCCCATCCTAGTTAAAAAACTAGGCGACTGTGGCATAGATGCCTACACAGTCAGATGGATTGCAGATTGGCTGAAGGGTCGCACTCAGAGGGTGGAGGTGGATGGGTCATACTCGACCTGGGGGGAGGTGGGTAGCGGAGTCCCCCAGGGCTCGGTCCTGGGGCCTGCGCTGTTCAATTTCTTCATCAGCGATCTGGATGATGGGGTGGAAAGTAACCTGTTTAAATTCGCTGATGACACCAAAATTTGTGGGGAGGTGAGCACACTAGCAGGGAGTGAGAGATTGCAGAAGGATCTGGATAGGTTACAGGGGTGGGCTAACAGGAACAGGATGCGTTTCAATACGGACAAGTGCAGGGTGGAGCTGGAACCAACTTCCAAGGGAAGTGGTGCTGGCCCCTACCCTGGGGGTCTTTAAGAAGAGGCTGGATGCCTACCTGGCTGGACTCATTTGAGTCCTGTTTTTGTTTTGGGGTTTTTGTTGTTCTCCCCCCCTGGCGGGGGGTCGGGCTAGAAGATCTACTAGGTCCCTTCCGACCCTAAATCTATGAAACTATGAGAAATGAATTCTTCTGAGATTACTTGGAGCCCAGGCCCTCTTTGCATTTGATAATGTATATAAATACAAAACAAAGTTCCTGCCCCAAAGACCTCACAATCTTAGAATAAGACAAAACAACAGGCCAAAGCAGCACCAATTCAGAAACACAAAGAAACGCAAGAGATTGTGTTGGAAGCTGTTGCATAGAAGTGGTACAAATACCTTTTCTAGAACTGCAAGTATTTGGAAGCACTGTGAGGCTGGGACCACTGCTGGTACAAGCCATCCATTGTAGTATCATGCAGTGGGTTTTTTGCTTGCTTGTTTGTTTTTTAATTCTAACCAGCTTATTCCTGAAAATACAAAGGTTAAAAGCCCTAAGACCTCTTACTTTCTCCCTGGACTTAGTACAACTGCAGATGCTCCTGTTTCCATGTAATAGCACTTACAAAATATAACCTGGCTATTGCGTAGATAATTCAGCACTAAATTTGTGTAATTGAGTTCAGAGTACCAAAGATCTTGCAGCCATCTTTGGTCAGGTGTCCAGTGTTTATTCCAAAAGGCAGATTTTTCTAAATGCAACCTGTTCTTTTCACAAGCCCGTCTTTTTATTCCCCTCTGTCTGCTTGGTTGTTTGCATTCCGTCCACTGATTCTGCTTCCTTGCAGATGTGTGTTCCTGCCTGACCAGGGAGCCTTCTTTGTGAACTATGTGATTGCCTCTGCTTTCATTGGCAATGGGATGGAGCTGCTGCGCTTACCTGGTCTCATCCTGTACACCATACGCATGATAATGGCCAGGTCCACTGTTGAAAGGAAAAACATTAAACAGGTAGAAGGGTCTCTTCAGTCCAGGGTTGATAAAAGCCTAAAAGAGATGATTAATCTTCACAAAGAAACCATGTGCACTTCCATTCTTTGCAGCTGTTAACAGCTATCTGGGATCATTCTTTTCAACTTTTATTTTGTTCAGACTAACAGGCTCATGTCGTCCTCTCTGCCTAGTGCAGTGTGGATGTATAGGGATCTGTGAAACATTATCACTAAAACTGGAGATGGATGCATATCCAAATCTAGATTCTGAATGCTGCTGAGTTTCAGGATGTTTATTATTTCCATCCCCCTTTTTTGTCCGTATCTTGCTTTTTCACAAACAGCTTCTGTTTTTGTAATAGATGAGCCCCTATGGTTTGTATGTTTGTTTGTTTTTAAAATCTGGTTTGAGAATAAAAATGTATATCTTGAGCCCTTTCTCTGATTAACAGAAGTCAGGCAGGGCTCATTGATTGGTCCTGTGTGTGTACACATTTACAGTTACACAAATGTGGGTCCTATAGTGTTTGTAACATCCTTAGGGTTCAACTAGAGCTGCCTCTACAGCACACAGTTTTGGCAGCAAAGGAACACTACACCTGTGGTTAGAATTAGCTTTTCCTCATAGCCTGAGTGCTTTTGAAGGAATTATCTCAAAGGAAGTGTCAGTTTGCTACATCCATATTTGTTCAAAGCACATAATAATATTATACTTCTTGTGCATCTGTAGTTGGGTTCCATGGAACTGTAAGTTGTTGTTTTTTCAGGAAAATAACTGGTCTATCTGTTGTGAGGAAGGAATGAGGTATAAGCAGAGTTGTTGCCTTAGTAAATGTAATTCAGTCTCTGAAATTCTAACGTTTTGTGGTGGGTTTCTTTTTCCTAGCAACAAGCATTTGAATACGAGTTTGGAGCAATGTATGCCTGGATGCTGTGCGTATTCACCGTCATCATGGCCTATAGTATCACATGTCCTATTATTGTCCCATTTGGTAAGTTTGCTGTTGAGTTGTGTGTACCATAGGAGGAAAAGGAGAGGTTTGATCTGAGCACATGACTAGTAGCCAAGAACTTCAGAGTTATCCCAGCCCTGATGCTGACTGCTCCCATGACTTCTGCTGTCTCTGACATACCTGACCAAGTAGTACTCATTTTCTGTTCTCCTTTATATAACATCTTTGGGCACCTATACACACGCTTCAGTGTGTTCTGATTAACTGAGTCTGAAGCATTCTGATCGGGACAGTCCAGCATGCTGCAGCGTCTTAGATATTCAGGATCCCTGCATTTCAAAATGGCAGCAAGGGCGCTTTAAAGCTCATTAAATGAACATTGGTTAATGCGCTTCTGCCACTGTTTTGAAACATGGGATGCTGAATACACAAGATGCGGAAATTTTTAATTAGACCAGCTCCTGAGATCCACTCTGAGTAAAATGCTTGCCCTACCCCGGAGCATGTATAAAAATGCCCTTTGATTCTCAGAGAACCTTACAAACTTATAAAAGGGATCACTTATGCAACCACTTAAATGTTGGCACTTTTACAGCAAATTTTTCAGATGGAAGCAGTACTGCACAACAGTTTGCTCTAGTATTCTTTCTTTCCTAATCTGAAGCTTCAGAGTGGGTTAAGCATAATGTAGTTACCCAAATTGGATTTTGACTAGAACTCTACAATTGATGCCTTTTTACTAGGAAAAGTGCTGTACAATTTAAAAAAAAAAAAATCATAATTAACTGATGTCTAGTTTTTACTACTTATTGCTAATCTGCTATTGTCAAAATGTGAGGTACTATATGTAGTGTTTTTAATTATAAGTGGTACTTATCACCTGCTGTAGGCATATAATAGTCTCATGATGAATGTTGGAATGTTTTGGGGGCCAGATTCTGTACCAGATGCCACCCTGTGCTCTTTCAGTGTAGCTGCAGAGCATATATATGTTAATAACAAGAATAACTGGGTGTAGTTTCCTTGTTAACAAGTTCACTTATGTGAGTTTGTCCTTCCTTTGAAGCATGTAGTCTTTACTTCACTTTTAATGCCCTATATCAGAAGTCAGCAACATTTTCTGGGGGCAGGCCTAAATGACTCAGCTCGGTTCTGAGGTTGGTGGGCTTTAGAACCTAGTTGCCTCCACCACTTCTCGCTGGGGTAGCATTGGGAGAGCCCCCTCTGCTCATGCCCTAGGCACCTGACTGTGGTACATTGTGGGCAGAGCCCCCACTGCCAAAGCTGGAGCTCTGCATCCTGGATCTAAGGACCAGATCTAGCCCATGGGCTGTAGGTTGCCAGTTCCTGCCCCAGGCAAACAGGTGGAAAGCTGATAGAAACCCACACAAATCCACATCTGCACAATTATGTTGTTAGTGCAGGACATAAAATAAACAGAAAAAATAAACCTGTTCCCTACATAGTTTGTGAAATAAACCTCAGATTGGTCAAATAACAAAGGTTATTGCTTAAATAAAAGCATAACAAAGACTTCCCATCTCTTTTTAATCTGTCCCTGCTCTGCAATTGGGAGCATCTTGACTTATGTAGGGTAAGAGAGTCAGCAGGGTTGATTTGAAATCTGATCCTTTGAAATAATTTGGTGTATCACATCTGCATGGTTCCCCTGTCAGTTTTACAAGCCTTTCATTAATCTGTCTTTGGCTTTTGTCCCCCCTTCAGGTTTGATATATATACTGCTGAAGCACATGGTTGACCGCCACAATCTTTACTATGCATTTCTCCCTGCAAAGCTGGAGAAGAAGATCCACTTCGCAGCTGTGAATCAAGCCCTTGCAGCTCCAATCCTGTGTCTGTTCTGGCTCTTTTTTTTCTCCTTTTTGCGATTAGGTAAGGTGCATCTTCCAGTGAATGGAGTTACCTGGTCTTGCATATGAAGCAAAGGGACCCGTGACTTGTCACTAAGTTCTCTAAAGCTGTTTGAGTTTGCATTTTGTCAAATGGGAAGAATAATACTTTCCAAAGCTTACCATCTGCAAAGTAATTGGAGGTCTTCTGATAGGCAATAGAAGGCATGTCCACACATTCATTAAACTTGGTACCTGTAATATGAGGTACTACATAAAGGCACATTAACCCATTCTAATGCGCAGTAGCAAAGGCAAACAGGTTTGTTTGCTTTTTTGAGGGCTTTGGGGGGTGGTTAGCTGTTTTGGGGAAGTTTCATGCACGGTAGGCTAATTCTACTGTGGATTAGCACAGTTTTGGCTGTGACACACTAATGTAGAATAGGCTACTGCACATTACAGCGTATTGTGTAGACATGCCCAGAGTGAAGTAATACATCAGTGTTAAGCTGTCTACACAAATCCATAGTATTACTTCATTTTATTGAGAAAATGATGATCATGCATTTATCTAAATGTGTGGAGTCTGAGCCAGCCGATTTGGGCTGCAGAGTGACACTGCAAAGCTCTTAAATACTTTAAAAAAAAAAGGGGGGGGGGCAAGAATTTATGTAGGTTGGGAAAGATTTAGAGACAAGCTTTTAAATGCAGTCCTAGTGTTAAAACTACTATATTCCAGCAAGCTGGTCTCTGGTTTAAGCACACCCAGCTCTGTTCTAAGCACTCAGTTGTGTCATCTGACTCCCTTAGGGCAAAGCACAGCAAAGCTGTTGTCACTGTCTTGCAGATGTCCATTAGACAAAACAACATAACCAACCTCATCCATTGCAGTGCAGTCAGTACCCCAAGTTCCATGGAGCACATTCTGCTGATGTTGTTTGGGAAAGGCCTTGCCGCTGGGTAGCATGTTCCATAGCTGAGCCTCAGCCACTATGCTCTGTGCTCCTTTGATACATTTTTTTTTTTTTCCTGGATCCCATTATTTTGCAGTCACCTCAAACCTATAACAGCTTAGTATGCTCTGGGTTATGGGCTTGACAGTGCTGCTGGGGTTTTGGCAGCTGGAGCTTCATAGACTTCATAGACATTAGGGCTGGAAGGGACCTTGGAGATCGAGTCCAGCCCCCTGCTCCAGGGGCAGAAAGTCAGCTGGGGTCACAAGATCCCAGCAAGAAAAACATCCAGGTTTCTCTTGTATGAGGTGGTTTGAGTTTCTTGTCTGTG
>NW_017729022.1:173877225-173878153 GCF_001723915.1 Gavialis gangeticus | reverse complement strand
AGATCGAGTCCAGCCCCCTGCTCCAGGGGCAGAAAGTCAGCTGGGGTCACAAGATCCCAGCAAGAAAAACATCCAGGTTTCTCTTGTATGAGGTGGTTTGAGTTTCTTGTCTGTGGTGCAGATTAGGGCTTTTGGTGCTTTGACCATGCCAGAGGCCACACAGGGCTGAGAGTCAGGAGAGGCTTGAGCTGCCACTGGATCTTTGGGCAAAAATAATTTGGGTACAACAGTGTAAAATGGGGATGCTTTAATTTGTTTGACTTAACTGTTCAGTCATAGATTTGTGCAGCTCATTGACTATATGTTTTAAAACCAAACGCCTCAGCGTAGCTGCAAAATGTTGTGATGTTCCAATTTCCTTGCTTAGACCAGTGGTCTCCAACCTTTTTAAGTAGGAGATCATCTTTGTCATTTAAAAGCAACCCAAGATCTACTGTGCACCGCCGCCATGTTCTATCCCCCACTCAGCAAGTCTGTGGGGTGGGAAGGAGGGGAGGGGGCAGATCAAGGCAAAGGGAGGAAAAAATGATTTGGGGGCGTGTCTCCCCAGCAGGTAAATCCCACCCCGGCCGAGGCCTCACTCAACTTACCCCTGCTCCTGTCTATGGCACTGTTCCTCGCTGCGGGGGCCTCGATCTAGGCCCTTTTCCTTCCCTCCCTGGACTGACCTGCTGGGCTGGGATGCACACGGGCACTCGGCCTCCCGACCCCAGCCTTGGATCGACTCAAAGAGGCTCTGAGATCTATCAGTGGATTGAGAGCCACTGGTTGGTGACCACTGGCCTAGACTCTTAGAACCAGGGGGGAATCCAAGAGATCATTTACCCATGGTCGAGTAATGTCCAAACCATCCCCAACTGGTATTTGTGTCTCCTGGTTTTTGGGGTTTGTGTTTTTTGTTTTTTGTTTTTTGTTGCCACATTGTTAC
>NW_017729022.1:173869524-173877206 GCF_001723915.1 Gavialis gangeticus | reverse complement strand
GCCTCCGTGCTCTCAAGTAGGGAGTTCCCCATTGTGTGCTAGCCTCCTTAGGTAGCGTGTTCTATTATTTCATTGCCCTCTTGATTTTAAAATTTTTCCCCTACAATCATACTAGCTAAATCTTTGTGGCTACAAGGGAAGACCATTTCCTCTAGTTCTTCTTTTAGTGGATGTGGAAGATAGTAGATCACTATCCTTTTACATGCTGAAGAACTGTTGTCCTGTCTCACATCAGTGTTTTCTTTTCTAAACTAGACAAATCCAGTTCCTTCAGCTTTTTCTCATGGCTCCTGTTCTCTTGATAGTTCTGAGGAGAACAAACTCCAGTTTGTCTGTCTCTGTCAGCAGGGTGTCCAGTACTATACAGCACTGCAGCTGAGGCCTCACCAGTGCCAAGCACAGCAGAAATAGGACTTTCCAGGTCTTACTTGTGACATCCCAGGCCGTATTTTTAAGTAGGAATGAAGTTTGCTTATTTTTTGCAGCAGCACTACATTGTTGACTCCTATTCAGTTTGTGCTTCACCACAACCACCAGGTCCTGTTACACCAGACAAGTTGCCTAGCCTGTTATTCCCCATTTTGTATTTGTGCATTTGATTCCTTCTCCTTCAGCCATAGCACTTTGCACTTATTTTTAATGGCTTTCATATTGTAGATTCTGGCCCACTCGCAAGTTTTTATCCAGACTTTCTGAAGGTCCTGTCCTTTGGCAGGCTTGCAGCCCCTCCCAGCTTGGCACCTTTTACAAATGTTCTAGCTGTACTTCATGTTTCATCATCCAAGTTGTCAGTGAAAATAATGAATTGGACAAGGGCAGATGCCAAGGGTGGAATCTGTGGTTAATTCATGATTTAAGTTTTAGCAGTCTCAGTCCCTAACCTGGCAATAGCTGTGTGCACAACTTCTACAGCTTCTTGAGTGACCTGTAGGACTCCCCAACAATTGTTATGGATAACTAAAGCAAAAAACAGACAGCCAGTTTAATCCCTAGCTGATTGTCCTCAGTTTTGACCCCCATCTCATCAGTCTGGGACAGTTGTTTATACATGCAGCTTGAGTATCAGTTAACTCCAACTAGCCTTGGCTGTCATAGAGCAACGTTATTGGATACTCCACGGGTGCTTATAGTGGGACAGTGAGCTTATATTCTGTAGGATCCCAGGATAAAAGTTTTTGTGCTGGGGTAAGCCAGTCTGTGTTTCATTAACCAGCATCGAAGGTAGCTTTGTCCAGTACTCTAGGAGAAATATGAGTATCTGAGGGTTATGGGAGAGAACACAGAGAAGGGACTTGGGGGTTAAGAGCAGTAGTTCTTTGGCTGGGTGTTTTTTGGTTTTGTTTTTTTTTTTTTTCTCCCACACTAATATTTTTTATTTGATAGATTTTTTTTTCACCTTGTCTAGTTTGTTTTTGTTTTATTTTAGGTTTTAAAGCACCCACAACTATGTTCACATTCCTAGTTGTCAGCATCACCATTGTTGTCTGCTTAGCTTACACCTGTTTTGGTTGCTTCAAGTACCTGAGCCCTCTGAATTACAAGGTAAATGGTATCGAATTTTAGTGATGATAAGCAGCCAGCAGCCCTGGCCAGTTTCACACTGCACAGTCTTTTCCCTCTGGAGCCAAAGCCAAAATTTCCATTTATGTCAGTGGCAGCTGGGTCAGCCCAAAAGGGTTCACTCCTGTAATGTACTGAGGAGGTTCTGGATTGAGATGGGTAGTTTTGCATATTGAAAATGTCACAGGGTGGTGGGGAGAGGAGTTCAAAGCCCAAGGTGATTGTGTGGGAGGCAGATACAAGGGGGAGGGTTGAGAGAAGCATCTGCAATAGTAGAGTTTGTTATAACTTTGTAAGTGGGCTTTGTGCTTAACATATACACTCCAGTAACCTACTACTGCATGTAGGTTTACATCCAATTCTGTGTGCACAGAGGTAGTTAACCATGTTACCTTGAAGTCCAGCAGAAGCTAGGGAAGGGTGCACCTTAGACACTAGCCTGTTAGTCTCTCCCATCCTACCTTCTACCAAACCATTCTTTGTAGCACCGATTTACTAATTTGACATTTCCCCTCCTCCCACCCCCTTCCTGCCTTCAGATAGAAGAAGTGTCAGGTGGAAGAGGAAGTGACACTGACAGAGGAGAAGCTCCAAGACATTCTGTAAGTCCTTAACAAAAAAACAGTAGTCTTTCTTACCTTGCCTTGAAAAATGAATTCCTAACCCTGCCAGGCAAAGGGCTTGGGTAGGATGTTACTAGTTTGAGTGGTGTGGGGGTGCAGGTATTAATTCACTTAAGAACAAGCTAATCAAAACAATGTGCTTGTCCAGCATGTTTGAATGTGGTGATGTAGGAGATCACCTTTTGCATTTAAAAGCAACCCAAGATCTATTGTGCACTGCCTCCCCCCACTCCTCCACCATCCAGTAGGTAAGTCTGTGGCGGGGGGCGCAGATTGAGGCAGAGGGAGAGAAAATTATTTGGGGGCATGCTTCCCCAGCAATTAAGTCCCATCCAGCTGGGGCCCCCCTGTTCCTGCCTCTGCAGCATTGTCCCTCACCACAGGGGTGTCAGTCTAGCCCCTGCCCCTTCCTTCCCCCATGGACTGACCCGTGGGGCTGAGGTGTGCACATGCGTGCACATGGGCACTCAGCCCCCCACCCCAGCCTTGGATAGACTCCAAGAGGCTCCAAGATCTACTGGTGGATCGAGGGCCACTGGTTGGTGACAACTGACCTAGAATGATGTTTTAGCAATAGGTGCAATACTGTATTTTTAAATAGATTCTTTTTTTGGTACAAATCTACGATGTGTTCCAGTTCGCTACATTTTTACACCATGCACTGTGTGATTGGCTGCTTTTGAATGCTGCCTGACCAGTCACATTGCATGGGGACAAAGAGGGAGTTGTGAATGCTAGAATGTAAATGCTACATCATCAAAAATGGCCGCAGCATTTTGATTTATATATTGGGTTTTCCTGTACTGCCCATGTGAATGTGGGTAGAAACCTTGGTATATAACGGCACGCTTATTGACATGCATACACACTTGAGTTTTGCACTAAAATATTTCTTCCAGGGTTCGGGGAGATGTAGGTGTTCAGGTGAGGCAGGCAGAGATGCAAAGATAGAGGGATGATGATAGGAAGAGATTTGAAATGCAGCAAAGTATTCCATTGTTAAAGTTACATGATGGAGTAATAAAATCCCAAACATCTACTATTTTAGATGTACATCCCACGGGTCCTGCTTCATCACCCTACGGAAAGGACAACACTAGCTCAGACTGAGCACCAGTCATATGGCACCATGGGAGCAAAGGGTACCCAAGCAGAAGACTCTGTTACGTGTTCAGTGGAACCTGCTAGGGGCCTGGAAAAGGCATAGAAGCCTTTCTGGTCATCTCCAGGACTAACACAAGGTGGAGCACTTGGTCCTGCTTTAAAAGAGCTAATCCCCCAAGCACTCTGAACTGCAAGCTGTGCCTGAAGGGGAGGTACAGAAATAATTCAGTGTGTGATCTGCAGCTGTGCTTGGAGATTAAAGAGCAGCCGCCTTGGGATTGATTATTTTCTAAGCTGTCTACCGTTGTGAATGGGATGAGAAGAGAGAGGCAGCCCTCGGGGACTTCTCCTGTGCATTTACTGTTTAATCACTTACCTTATGGAGATCTTTCACACTTCACATAGATAACAGGTCAGTGGAGCAAATGCAACGCCCTGATTGCAGGTGTCTTCTCTTTACTCAAAATGACTCTCCTCAAATTTTAACCAACTGTAAATATTTATCAATCACTAGGAACTGGTAGATCTTGAGACTGTCAGTTTAGATGGAAAAAACTGAGAGCAAATATTACCATACTGGCAAGAGCCAGGAAGACAACTTGTGGTACAGTGTTGTCTCTTCTGTCACCCAAGGTATCCAGTCTAGACATGAACATCCTACTTTGCTAGTGAATGTAAAGCCCTTGTCTCTTTCAGAAAAGTGCACAGTACCAAACCCAGAGGGCTGGTGTGAATATGAAAGAAGTCTCTTATAACTTTTATATATTTTTGCGGGGATGTAGTTATTTACTTTCTGGTCACTTGTTGAGGGGCCTTCTACAATGAACGTTCACCTGCCAACAATAAAGGATATAAATATTTTATCTTTTTTTTAAGTCTTGGGTTAAAATGACAAATCTTTGTACTTCCTTACTAAGTGCCAGTTGTACAAGCTGTAAGATACTACGTGGTATTTTAAATTATGTAGTAGGTGCCAATTTATCCCAAAGCAACATTGTGTCAAACTGTAACTAAGCAATAATCACAAGCAATAAAACACTGAGTTCAAAGAGGGATTCCATAACTGGGTTTTATGGACCATCTTTCTTTGCATATTTAAAATACTCCATCTTGTGCCAACTTGGACCCCAAGCAAAACTGACAAGTCATTTAAAAAAAAAAAGTCAATTAGGACCAAATGTGCAACGCACTGTTTGAATGCTAAGAGAGCAAGTGCTCTTGACTCTCCCCAGCAGTTAGTCTTGTTGATGTCTGCATAGAAACTCCTTCTATTCTCTTGTTTCTCTACTTGGCTGGCTGTCCATCACATGACTGCAAGCTCCTCATGCTGGGACTCTGTTCTTGAGTGTCTGTAAAGCAACCAGCACCTGTAGCATGCTACAACAAACACGTAAATAAAGGTGTTTAGTGGTTTGCAGAATGGGTCCTGAATTCCCAGGATTTGGTTTATGTTCTTTGGTGGACTTCAGCTGAAGGAGATGCCTTGCATTGCTACCATAGTGTCCCCTGTAGTTCTTTTAACATCATGACCATAAGTTTTGGAAAGGGGTCCTATTCTGTAAATTGGGTGATCCCTAAAGTCAGGTGTTTTGTATAAGTGTACGAAGGGAGTCCTGCCTGTGGGAAGAGGGCTGGCTAACATACCCAACTCTTTCTAAGTCACTTAAGTGTTGTCTCCTTATTCTAAAACTACCAGAGATGTTATATGCGTTGGATGCAAACTACTGCTCTGAGGTTTGAATGAAAACTAAGTAATGATGAAACTCTGACCTAGAACTGCTACTCTACATTCTGACTTGTATTTGGGTATTTCATAATAGGTATGAGTCTTGCGGTTCCCTGCCATGTTAAATCAACAGCAGAAGAAAGTATAGCAATTACAGCATGGAGATTAATTGTCTGCCTCCATTCAAAATGCAGTAGCCACCTCTTCAACATGCATCTGTTTAAGTAGTTCTCACATATCTTGTAGATGCTAATTACAGTGATTAATGGCTTTTGGCTCCCATGCTTGGCCTGGTTACTCTAGCTGGGTCAGCCTGGAGCCATTGCCCTCCATTGCATCACTCAAGTCTTTCATGTCACCTCTCAATTGTGCACAAGTTTCTAAGTCGTATATCTTGGACAAAGATTAGCTTGGTATTTGATTTCCTGTGGTGCCTTCTCAGTGCTTGCAAAAGGGGAATGCTGACAGTCTTTGATAATGAAGCTGTGTCCCCAAGACAGGTTCAGCCCTCCAACATGTAGCCCCCCAATATGGACCTGATCAAGATTGAAAACAAAAGGTGGAAAGAGGAGCTCCATTTTGCTAAACAGTCACTCTCTGGATTCTCTGCATGCAAACAAGGTGGGGTAGTGTGAAGCCACCACCTTATGTCACCTTGGTCAACAAGCCACTGTTTTGTGGTGGCCATTCTTGGTTACCATCATACAGGTGAAGGGTGCTCTGTTCCATTGCCAGTCATGTCTGTTGGTATGAATAAAATTAAATCAACTCGCATTCCTTGCTGAGCCTTAGAGTGAAGCCTCTCGCAGCGTGTGATGGAAGCTTCAGTGAATGATATTGGACTGTACAATACTTGAAATTCATATTTAAAGTCATTGCACATTCTTTGCTGTATGTCTTACCAATCCTTTGGCAGGAAACCAAAGCAAATGGCCCAGCAGGACTTGCTGATCCCAGCCTGCCAGAGGTGTATTTCCTGAGATTTGATGCCTGCTGCCTGTCTTGCATAGCTTAGACAGCCCCGCCTTCTCTCTTCTTGCAAAGTCATTATTCACATTCTGGGGACTGAATTTTTCAGGAAAGCCTGACCTTCAAGTGTGACTACAGTTGATACAGCTGTGTCCAGGACTCTACATGGACATGACAAGGGCCACATTCTCCTACACTGAATCTAGAATAGGAAAATAGACCCTGCTTCAGGTACTGGGAGATTCTGCTCACCCCAGTGCATCTCTGCAGAGGCTGAGATCCTTGTAGAAGGAAGAAAATGCAGTGTGGGCCTTGACTGCTGAATCCATAGGCAACTAGTTGAGGGGGCATGGGGTAGCACGTGTCCTCCCTGCTGCTAACACTGCTGGCGGCTTCTGTGGGTGCTCACCAGCCCCATCCCTGCTGCTGCTGCCGCTGCCGACTTCTACGGGTGCTCGCCAGCCCTGCCACCCCAGATTCAGGAGGTACCAGTCAGTCACCCATGGCTGACTCCTTTTCAGAAAGATGGAGTTGCATTTGGAGAATGGCAGGGGAGTTATCACAGCAAGTTCTCATAAGTGAGGTATGTGGAAGAAATCAAACTTTGCCTTGTGGTTGAATCAGAACTGACAGAGCCCTTTATTTAGGGCTATACTGTGATCACAGGGAGGATTTCATACAGCAAGGGGAATCACCCACTTGTCTGTTTCAAAGGAATCCTCCTCCTCTCTAAGTTTTCAAGCATTTTTATGCTTAAGACAGATAAAGAGAAAAAAAAATACAACCTTGGAGAAACTAAAACAAGTTTACTTACTTGGACATCTGTGCACAGGGTAATAAGACATGCAGGATTCCTTATCTCAAAACATGTAACTGAAATAAGCAGTATCAGCTCTTCTGGTCTTTGTTCTAGTCAAGTAGATCAGAAGCCTGACTAAATTTATTACCATATTCCCTGTTTGTTTGTTTGTTTTGGTGGGGGGGCGTTGTGTTTGATTTTCTGTAATTTCGTGAACATTGCGAATTCTTCCTTTAGGTAAGTGAGATTTAATAGTAAAGGCAGGATATGCTGCGGAGACCTAGCATGTTCCTCTCCAACTGGAGGGAAGATTTTTATAGGCCTTATCTCTACACACAAAATAGTGACCAGCTAGTGCAGTATATCCACCTGTGTTACAGTGTGGGGACATCATCCCTTGTGAATAATAGCCTGAAAATTGACCTGCCGGGCAGTAGTTAGATATCCATGAACGAATAGAAAACCAAACACCATTTATCTTAAATTCTGCCTTGCACTTACTGACTCCTACTACAACATGAGATCCATTACAGGTCCAACAGAACTTTCCAGGAGTGGCATAAGCTAATCGTACATAGTCAGACTGGTTGCAACTTACTTTCTGCCAAGTTTCATTTCCATGAAAATCTCAATAGTAAGGGGCTAACATCTGAGTTGCATTCAAGGGTACCGGTATCATGGGTATCCCTCCAGTAGAATAGATAGAGACATGACTACGTGTCCAACAGTGAGAGACATTTAAATCTATCCTAATTTGATTAACTAAAGATGAACATATTTTCATGAAATGATCTTCTTTGTTGGTGCAGAAGTGTAGTTTGGTTTACAGAGTTTCTTATAACTGATGAGTCAAGTTCATATAAGATGGCCCAAAAGGAAATACTGAGAACTACCCAAATCA
>NW_017729022.1:173866949-173868289 GCF_001723915.1 Gavialis gangeticus | reverse complement strand
TTTAGATCAGTGTGGGGCATTGTTAGGTGAGCAGTAACAAAAATGCAATCATGGGGTTCACCATCCGAAGGGGTAGGTAACAGGGAAGCAGGGTTTAAAACAGGGCACCTAGTTAGGGTGACATTTCCAGCAGAAAGAAGCAAGATTTCATATTTAGTTAATCTAGCAATTGAAAGGTGTTGGGTTTTTGTTTTTAGTAAAAGGGCTGCTACAGCATGTGGGACAGCAACAGTAAGGGGAGAACCTAATACAAGGGTGGAGGAAAGTTCAACAGTGACGGTGGCTGCAGCTACAGCACGGAGTCATGGAGGAAATCCAGCTGCAACAAGGTCAAGAGCAGAGCTATAATAGGCAATCGGACGGTGCTTGTCTCCATGTGTCTGAGTAAGTACTGCAAGTTCAAATCCGTCCTTTTCATGACCAAAGAGAATAAAAGCTTTAGTATAATCGGGAAAGCCTAAGGCAAAAGCTTGTGACAGAGCTTGTTCAATAGAGGCAAAAGCGGCTTTGATCTCTGAAGTCTGGGGTAAAGGCTCAGGGGTATTAATAAGAGTCAGATTTTACAACGGCTTGACTATAGGGGCATAGCTGAGTATCTACTGATGGCAGTAGCCAGCTATGCCTAGGAAGGTACGCATTTGGGACATAGTAGTTGGTCTAGGGATTTTAAGACTAGCTTCTATTCTGGAAGAGGAAAGCAGTCATTCTCCAGCAGAAATATCATGACCTAAATAGTGGACACGAGGAAGACAAAGTTGTAGCATTTCTTTAGATGCCTTATGGCCTTTTTGGGCAAGAGAGGTGAGGAGAGTTAAAGAATCAATTTCACAGGCTTCAAGGGAGTTAGATGCCAAGAGCAAATCATCAACATATTGCACAAGCACAGAATTTTCTTTAAATATTATGTCATCTAGATCTTTCTTCAGAATTTGAGAAAAAAAGAGAAGGAGATTCAGTATAGCCCTGGGGCAATTGCATCCAGGTATACTGAAGTCCTTGATAGGTCAATGCAAAGAGAAAATGGCTGTCAGGGTGTATAGGAATAGAGAAAAATGCAGAACACAAGTCAACAACAGTAAAATAACAAGCATTAGGAGGAATACAGGACAAGATAGCTGGATTTGGTACAACAGGGAAAGTAGATAAAACTGCAGAATTTACCGCACGAAGGTCTTGTACAAAAGTGATAGGTATTCTTTCCAGGTTTTTTTACAGGAAGAATAGGCGTATTACAAGAGCTCTTAGTCGGCACAATGATACTTTGCTTTAAAAGGGCAGTTATAACAGGGTGTATCCCTTCTTTAGCTTCTGGACGTAAAGGGTATTGAGCAACTTTGGGT
>NW_017729022.1:173852818-173866938 GCF_001723915.1 Gavialis gangeticus | reverse complement strand
GTTCACACGGGGAAATACTTTCATTGACAACAGCAACACAGAGTCTTTAACCTTAACTCTTTCTACTCACAGTTACTACTTACATGGTGGGTCTGACAGTTCTGGCAGAAAAAAGTTTGGATAGGGTGAGCCTCAAGCAGTGAATCAGGAAGACACAGAGACAGCCTCTCACTGAAAAGCCCCAATAGAGATTTCAAAAGGTCTCTTACCTTAGTTTGGCGCCAGATCTTCAGTGAAGAGATGTCTGTGTCTCAACTGATCACTCCAGGCATCTCTATTTGAGTCACAGCACCAAATTGTGGAAGAAATCAAACTTTGGGTTGTGGTTGAATCAGAACTGACAAAGCCAGCTTTTCTTTGTTTAGGGTTATGCTGTGATCACAGGGAGGATTTCATACAGCAAGGGGAATCACCCACTTGTCTGTTTCAAAGGATTTCTCAGACTCTCTAAATTGTCAAGCATTTTTATACTTAAGACAGATAAAGAGAAAAAAAATACGACCTTGGAGAAACTAAAACAAGTTTACTTAATTGGACATCTGTGCACAGGGTAATAAGACATGCAGGATTCCTTATCTCAAAACATGTAACCTGAAATAAGCAGTATCAGCTCTTCTGGTCTTTGTCTGCTTTTCTAGTCAAGTAGGCCAGAAGCCCGACTAAATTTATTACCACAGGTAGCTGGGATAAGAAGGCTTCTGTGCAAGATTTTTATCCTGTCTACTTATCAGCACCAACTGATGGCAGCAGACTCTGACATACAGGGCCCGGGCCTGCTGTATCTGTGAACCTCTGCAAGTACAAAGCCTTGGTGCTAGTGACTGATGGGCCTCAGTCAGGGAGAATGCTTTCCTTTTAATGACGGCTAGCTCTCCAACAGAGCAAGAATACCCAGGTTCCTAATGGGACCGGACCAATATTTTGTCTGTCAGATCCTGAGTGGACTTAGCAGGAGACTCTGTCCCCTGCCCAGAACAGCTGTGAACGTTTACTTGACATACTTCGGTTGGCTAAGCTCAAGTTCTTTCCTAGCCTAAGAACAGCTGTTCACCAGATCATAACAATGAACAAGCCAGTAAAGGCAGATGCAGTGAAAATTGACCCGTTGTGTCAGTTTAAGATGGCACTCTCCCTGTAATTCTCTGGCTTGTAGATGCATCTCCTGGCTCTTGTGTCTTAGCTGACATCAAAATTGGTCTGGGTTGTGTGCAGAGTTATAGGATCTCAGCTGCGGCAAGTACAACTACCCAATTTCTCTCATTCAAGTGCAGAGTTGCTGGGTTCTCTCAAGTTGGTCTTGTCAATACAGTCCTTAAGCAGTTGTCCCTTGATAAGAGAGTGAATCAGGACCAGCTGTCTTTCTACTGCTGACTCCAGGCATTAACATCTAATCCTTGAGACGGAACGTAGAAAATGAGGCTTCCTGAATTTGCTGGCACAGTACATGACACTACCTTGCCCTCATCAGCGTCTCCATTACTAATCTCTTCAAACTTGTAGCTTGCAGCTCCCAGGGAAATAAATTTGGATTCTTGTTTGACGCTATAAGCTTTTACCTCTCCTGGGGCAGGATTTGTTTTCTTCTATAGTTGCTCATCCCCTCCTGCCCCTGGGGAAGCTCTAGTACAGCCTATAATTGATCTGATGGACTGAAATTCCCACCTTGAGCCCAGGTTTTAGGTCAACAGGATAGCTAGCATGTTGCTTGTGTATGGTATTTAAATGAGGATTTTCACTGTCTTAAAGCAGCTAAATATATTCAGTGCCAATCATGGAGAGAGTAGAAAGAGAACTGTAACCCCATTTGGAAATGGCAGAACCAGCAATGTGATTTTTCCTCATCTCTGTTAAATAGCTTGAGGCCTCTGTATTTTGAACGACTTCCTTCTAGAAAAACAAATCAGGCCTCCTGCATACTCTGTGCAGGATCCTGGGGTCAAAGTATTAATTGGAAGGCAAAACATATTGGTTTTTTTAATGTTGTTTAATTTTTAATTACATTTTAATATTTTTAACTTTTTAATATTTATTTTTAAAATGTTATTTCTTTCTGAAATGTTATTAGCAGAGTGTGACCTGGCAGGTGCAATATGGTAGTAAGAGGCAGGTGGCTTGGCCCTTGTTACTAATGTTGTTGGGAGCTGCCTGCATAGCTCAGCTATCCCCTTACAGGGGCCACATTTGCAAAGCCAGCCCTTAGTCACTCTGTACCAAACTTCGCTATGATTTAAAATGAGGGTGGCACCTTCCTTCTGTTAGGTGTTTGTCGGTGATATGGGTCACAAAAGCAAGTTATAAGACGAGCCAACTTTCAATAAGGGCCAGCACTGATTAGCAGTGATAATGGTGACTCGTGTGTAAGTGTGGTGTGTCATGAACCAGGAATCTAGGAGGCTGGACGATCCGTTGCAAGCACCATACTGGAAATCATTATTCTAGTGCAGTGGTCCTCAACCATTCTAGACTTGAGGCCCTCTCATTAGACTCGAGGCCTTGGACAATGCCAGCTCCTAGTTTTTCACTCTTTTTTTTACAATAGAAAAATAATAATTCTTCTGTTGCAAAGAAGAGCCCGTGACAGGTCAGAAAGGAATCCAGAGTGTCAAAACCAGTTTAAAATCTCTGGGTTTATCTTGAGACTCAGTTTGCACACCTAGCTGCCAGGTGCCACGCAGTGTTAGCACTGCTGCCTTGAGAGGATCTGAAGGCAGCCCCGGGTGTTGCATCCCCCTGCTTGAGAATTGGCAGTCTAAAGTTATTGACTAGTTTTGAGTCCTGCAGGCTCTGCAGAGTTTTCACAAATGATACGTAGACCTTGACCTGTACCACTGGAAATGCTGCCTCCTTTGGTTTCGAGCGGAGCAGCAGTTTAATAGCACACGAGACCACAACAGCATCAGGGAGAGGGAGAATTTCTCTCTTATTCTCTCCTTGCGTATTGGTCCTATCCTTTCTGTTACAGCAGCCAAATCAGCAGTTGTCATAATGCCTCCTCACCTAATATTGCTGACTAATTCACTGCTTTGTAAGCATGTTTATGTGCTGCATACCTACATTTTGCAGCTGCGGTTCTTGGAATAGCTTTAATTGTGGGTGCTCTCAGTTTAAATGTAATCACTTCCCTCATTTAGCAGCTATAACTTTACTAGGCAAGCCACAGGGGAAAGTGACTGAGTCACCATGGTTTCTGAATTAAGATGTAGAGCATGGTCTTTTCCCTGAGGCTGATGTACAGCATTTTCCTCCCACTCAGAAAGGGATTTTGCAGGAAGAGAGTATGGCATCCCTGCAGTGGGGGGAGTGGGTGACTGTTGATGAATGCTGGCCATAGTTTTGTAAAAAGCTGTTCAAAAAATTGGAGACAGGTCAATAAAAAATAAGTTGAGGAAGCAATGATTCAGTGATGTGGCTGAGCAAAGTTGGGCTTCAGTAGGAATTTAAAGGTTTCATTACAGTGAGTTTAGGATGGCTGTGTAAGCCAGTGGTGGTGAAGCCTGTCTGAGTAGTGCAAATCAAAGCTCTGCTATAAATTTGGTACCACCCCATTCTCTGTCCTGTACATGCTACCAAGTTTACAGAGCATAACAGTTGTTGGGAGATTTAAAAATGTCCCTATTTTACTCTTCTGACTAAAATGAGATTCCTGTACCTGTCTTGAATTGTTGATATGCCCATAAGATCTGATATTTCTTGACTTGCTTACATGACTGAGGTCATAATGTTGTATCCCACTGGAAACAGCAGAGAAAGGCAGGAGGAATGTGTCTCAGCTCTATAATGTTGTATGGTAAGTGTTTCTAGCCTGGATTCTTCATGAGACTGTGGATCTTAGGAACAAAATTTTCACAATAACCACTGAAGTTGGGCTCTTTAACATGGAGGTGAAATCTGTTTCTGGTCTGGATCTCTCTCTCTCATTTCAAGTTACATAGCAATGTAATTTTGGTGTGAAAATTTTGCATGGGGTAAAAGGGAAAGACAGATGTGGGGTTTTTGTGTGTATGGGGTTTTTTTGGTAGTTGTCTGGAGATGCGCAGAAAGTGCAAAAACAACAGATTATTACACAGCTCTCCCCACCTACCTGTCTGTCCTACACTTACATATGTTTTCCAGGCACTTAGTGGAAGTGAATTGTTTCTAAAGGTTTTCCTTTTCAGCTCAGTTCCTGCTCTCCTGGACTGGTAAGCCCCCAGTTGCTTCTTTCCAGGTGAAGTATGGTATTCCTTTATTTTGTGGTTTATTAAGCAGAACTAGCAGCTGTCTTTTTTTATAGAGCAAAATAGAAGATAAGCCCTCATAAGTACACAAGCAAAAGCTTAGGCAGTGGAATAGGTTTCTTTTATTTGTCTGTTTTCATGATGTTCCCAGTCTATGTGGTACTTTAATCAGATGTGTGTGCTATCTGCTGGAGCCTCCCAGTGAAACCTGCTCCTATGGGAAGCAAGAAAGAGTTTGGAGAAGTCAAGTAGCTGTGTGTCTCCAGCAGGAAGACCCACATTAAGCAGATATGAACCTTCCACTCATCCATTTGAAAAAAGAAAGTGTGGTGTCCAGGGGCCAAAGGGGGAGGATTTGGCTCCACTGCTGAACCAGTGGAAGGCCCAAGGCAAGTTGTTTAATTTTGCCCAACTTCCCCCATCTGACAAACAGGGACCAGAATCCTTCCTCACCTCCTATCAGCCTCGGCTACTTGGGGCAATATAAAAGGATCAGAAAATGAAGGGAGGGACTTCCTTTCATCCCTAGGGCCATAGAAGGGAAGCACTAGAGAGTAATAGCCACCCATGTAGGTTGAGAAAGCAAGCAACATAGGCTGAGTTTTCAAACGGTTTCACATCTGCTTGGAGGACAGACCCCCTCCATTATCAGGGAGGTGAAAGGTTAACGCACGCTGTCCAAGCAGAGAGTGCCATAGGCCAGAAGCAGAGTGTGCCTTGGCTCAGCTGGAAGGGAATTAGCCTAAGCACAAGGGATGGTGAAAGGAGTGACCTCTAATGCATTCCACTGGGCTGGACTGAGCCAGCGCTGCAGTCAGAGAAGGGAGACTCTTAGCGGAGCTGGGCCCCTTGGTTTTTGTTTGAGAAATACTGAGTAAATGTTTAATCCCCATTTCTGTCACTTTCCTGAGCTCCAATCCTGGCATGCTTGTTCACTCGTCCTACTTTGCCTGGTGTCCCAGAGACTGTGAAAATGAACTCCTATTGTTCTTCTAATAGGATGGATACAGTATAGCCCTGTGACTGTGGGCATAGGAGGAGGAGATGGTTTCATTGGAGAACCAATGGCCTTATAATGGGGTAGAATATTAAACCAAGAAGTGACAACAGACTAATCTGCATCTGTTCCATATTAACAGCTGTAATAAGTGTTTAAAAAACTTACCCTGAACTATAGAGAGAAATTAACTAAAGGAGGCAGTGAAGGACAGTGATTTAATATCCAGGAGCAGGAAGCAGGAGCCATGGGCTAAGGCTTTCCAAAGCAACTAGTGAGCTGGAGTGCCTCTTTCCTTAGTGGCACCCAGTTTAAGATTTTGAAGTTGCTTCATTGTCTCAGGGTGGGCTCCCACGCCAGCCATCTCTCCAACTCTGGCTGTGTACTGTCTTCACATCTTCCACTGAAGTGCCATGTCATCTGAAGAGAGTCATACCCTCTGTCTGTCTCCTCTTTAAAATGGAGCTGAGGCCCTCCTGTGCCCATCAGTGGCTGCAGGAATGGATTCTTCTTTCCTTTTAATAGGGTAGGGATTTTAACATTTAGCAAATCAGGAATAATACAGAGTAATTTTAGGAGAGTGAACCCTTTTCCCCATGAGGTTAGGCCTGGAATAGCCAGCTTACTGGGGAAAGGCAGTGTTATTTGAAATCTGGTAGTTTTCATTTGCTCCCTTAAGATGGTGGTGTTTGCATGATGATGAACCAAAGGCACAGCTGCCACATCAGCATGAACCAGGCAGTGCCCTTTGCTGCTACAAAAGATGCCACCCTCCTGATTGAAGCTTAGAAGGAAGAAGTTATTGGGAACTCCTGTGCTATGCACTATGTGTTGCCTCAGGACAATAAGGGTTCGTTCAGCACTTCTAGCTATTTGTGTTCATGAACACAGAAAACTGCCAGATTTGAAAGGTTCCTAATCCCCTGCCCCACATAAGCATCATCTTAACCACCTTACTACATCTTCAGGATTACACATTTCATTAGGAGTGGAGAGTGAACCCTAAAGTGTATGTGTGGGAAGGGCAAGTAGGTGGGGATGATTAGTTTTTGGTAATATTATTTAAAATCATCTTAAAGCAGGTGAAATAAGTAGTATCTTCCATGTTTAAACTGGCCTGAAAGTGGCATGGATTTATTTCTAGGAGTGTTTTTTGTCCTTGACCTGGTAGGGTTTTTTATTTCCCAACTCTTTATCTTCTGTATTCATCTTCATATGTTTTGTATATTGCACCTGCTGTAAAAGAACATGTAAATCTGTTGTGAACAGATAAGAACCTACATCCTGCTTTCCCCGAAACAATATTGGCTGAATCAGAGTGGTGAGTTATATCCACTGGGGACGAGAATCTGCTTTGCCAGGACTGTATTGTTACAGTTGCATTTGATTTTGCACTTTAACAGGAGTTTGCGTTGTGTGAAAGTCCTGGTCTCTACTCCAGCTTTTTCGTAGTGAGAGTTTAATGGTCTTTCTGAGGTTGCAGTAACAGTGAATAAATACTTTAGTGGGGGTTATTAAACAGATTAAAAGTTTCCAAACACTCATGTCACTTAGAAGATTATATCCTATTTATTTTCAGTGCTTTAGAAGATAACTGAATCTTTAAGAACTTTAGTTAGCTGACTGAAAACATGGTTTAGGTCAGCTAGGTCCATTCTTTAGTGTGGCATGCAAGTATCTCTGAAGTAGCCTTAAGAGAAGAATGCTTTTTTGACAAATGCTTCCAGCAAATTGGTCTCCTTATGGTGCATGGATTTAGCTATACTTGGATCATTTGTGTTACAAGACAAACAGCTATTTGACAAAACAATAGCTCCTTTGTCAAAGCCCAGGGTCTACTTTTGCTTCAGAATTCACCAACTGGTTTCACAGAAAAAATAATCTTCTGAAAATAACTTAGCTATTTTTCTGCCTCTGGCTTTTTAACAGAAACATAAGGTGGAGGGATCCTGGTAGTGAAATTGGTCAGTAACTAAAGATCTCCACTCCCAGGTCAAATGAGCAGGTTGGTGAAGATCCTGCTCTTTCTGAATGTCCAAACTATTGGAATATTCGGCCTGTAAAGAAACTGTTCAAGCAGGTAATGAGTACAGCTCTTGGACTAGCTGAACAGTTTCAAAGAACAAGGCCTGTATCAGTGACAGAATGCCAAGATGCTCAGCTGGGTCAGAGACCAATCCCATTCTTTCTAAAAGGAGCTACTGCTAAATCAGATCCATGTTACCATTATTTCTTGTCACTGGATCCATTGGGTACAACGGTTAGCCAATAAGGAACTTTAAAGTTGTTCTAAAAAACCCCAAACCCTCTTTTTTGAAGCCTTTAGGAATGTAACACAATTATGATAGTTATCCCATACTCCCAGCGATGTCCTCTATTCAGCACTGGGGCATAGCAGAGAATGGGTATATCTTTGATTACTCAAAGCAGTTGTGACATCAAGTTATCAAACCCATCTGTTAAGTTAGATTTTTGTCCAGGAAGAGAGTAAAACAATCATCTTCATCACTGCCTTGTAGATATTAATTTTAACCAAATATTTGTAAGTTCACCACTAGTATTGCTTCCAGTTTGATAAATCTTGTTATAACAAAGCAACAGAGATTAGCAGTATACTTGTAGATTCTTTTCTTTGTGCGCAAGAGATATAAGCTAGTTTTAATTAAATCTCCTTTGTTAACAGACTTAAACATGTAGGTCTAAATTAAACAAAAAAAAAGCAGGCTTTACCATGTGAGTTTCTGCATTTGATAATTAAATGCACGGTCATTGCCTCTTGTGGCAGTTGGTGTATATATAATCTAGATGTGAGAGAGATGACAGGAAAACAGATCAAAACCAGAAAAGTGTCTTTAACAGAAATACTTCATTTAAATAAACATTTAACACCTTAAATGTTGTGCCCAGAATGCTGGCAGGAGTCTGATCAATTCCATTTTCTTGCTGGGTTTACGGCATGTCCAACAACAGAACACGCTGGCATGTGAAATGGATAATGTGGACCTAGATCTTGCTCTGAACAGATGATACCCTGATTGGTTGTATAGGCTGCAGCAGCACACCTTTGTCTGTGTCTGGCTTTATCATCATATTCTCAAATTACTCAGTGCAAAGAATGCTGAATCATCATCAGGCGAATGTAAAAACTGAATTTTTTTCTGGTTAGTTGTCCTTTGTCCAGGCTTTCTCATCGTGACTGGGCCTGGAAAGGCTGCTGTAGCACAAGAACAGGCTGCTCAATTGCTTCCTTTCCTGTGGGCTAGGCCTATGCACGTGAAACTGCAGCAAAAAAAGGAAAGCAAGCTTTGGAGCTTTCCACCTACTCACCTCTGATAACTGACCTGGCAGACAGTGCATAGCAAACCTTACCTCCTGCTTGCTTTGTCTGAGCTGTGATGGAGCAGTCCCTGGAGAAATATTCATTTACATTAGCTTACAGCAGCGCTCTCTAATTCTGTAGCAGATGTCTGCATATGCATTATAAAGTTGACAGGCTGACCTTATGCCCTGAAATGTAAGACTACACGTGGGGGTAGGAGAAAGAAGGAAGACAAAAACAAGCAGCCAGAGTCCAAGGACTCAACTGCCAACAGCTGCTAGTATCAAGTGAATCAACTCTCCAGAGAGAAGTGCCTTTTTTCCTGCAGTGTGCTTGGAATAAGTTTATACATCACCCTTCCCTGCAAGAAGAAAAACTTTCTAGGAATAAGAGGATGATTCTTATTTATGTCCTGTGTCTGTTTAGGCTCACAGACTAGAATTTCAGCTAACACAGGAAGTGTTCTGTGACAGCGAACACAACTGGGGACACCGTACTCATGAAAAGAGGCAAAGCACAGATATCAGTACTCACTGTTGTTCAGGAATCTCAGCCTGATCTTTTAAAAAGGTTTCCTCCCTTTTCATATTCTAAAATCTTCCCTGTGCTCAGTTTGCCAAGGCAGCCCACCAGACAAAGATGCCACTTAGAACAACTGCAAGAACCGAGCTGCTGTCCTTGGGGCTGAGCTCTAGCATGTAAGTAACATGTCAAAGGGAATCGGACGGGCATGGAAAAGCTGTCTCTTTCTTTGGCCAGCTTCCCAAGAATTTCTCTAGTCCTGACTGAAATGCTCAGTCTTCAGTAATAATTTTCTCTTGCCATTCATACCAGGTCAAGTGGCTTTGAGCAAAGCCCTAAAATGTAAACTTTTCTTTGAGAGCAGTGTTGACTTCTCTCCTGCTGAACAAAGATGTTTGCATTCTTCCAGCTGGAGGCCTGTCCAGCTGGAAGAACAGGGAAGGAGGAATGTTGTGTGCTGGAAGGATAATGCCTTGTTATTTCAACTCTTCCATTTTATTTACTGTTGTAAAGTAATAATGCTAATCCATGCAAATATTAATTGGTTAAGAGATATTTATTTATTTCTGCCAGTGCTGAGAGGATACAGAATTATATTAGACATAGCTGTGGAATAAAACACATTAGTTAGCTGGATATAGTACATAAGCATTTGAAGTTAAATTGCAAATAGTGGAGCCTACTGGCAAAACATACAGCTTTACACGTTCAGTTCTCCACCACAGGCTGCCTTTGCTTTGACCTTTTGTATTGTGTAAATAGCAGCAGGTATGATACAATATTGATGAAAGCTTTGTCAGTGATTGGTGGCTGGGTTAAACAAAATCCCTGCAGAGCAGGAATTTTCTTCTGCTCAGAAAAAGGCTTAAAATTCACCAAGAAGAAGTTTAATATATATTTCTTTATTGAAAGATTAATTGCTGCAAGCAGTTCAGTTAGTTACATATTAAAATGTTGTGTTTGGCCTTTTGGCAAGAAAACCAATCGCATCCTCCAAAGAGCTGAACACCTCAGTCTGCTTTAATACCTATCTATAAAGACTTATCTTAACTGCACTGCTGGCTTGGGCTATAACTTGAGTTCTGCTCTAACTACAACTCTAACATGAGTTGAATGATCTTTAAAACTCGAGCCAACTGGCTTATGAGAGCTCAAGTGGTGCTGAAGCTCAGGCTAGTAACACTGTAGCTATAGTTACAGTAGCTGCTGGTCCTGAGCTGCTTATCAAAGTGCAAGAAAGAGTTATCTCCAAAGACAAATTGATATAAAATTAGATTGTCTTCTCAATGTCAGGCCCAAATCAAAGGGAAGTTGCATGGTCCAGATATTACATTGTAGAATCTCTATGTTTGAAGTGATGTGTTTTTTCATCCTACTTTTTCTGGTTTTCTTTAAATTGCAAGCTGAACTACAACTGCATAAGATTTTAAAGGCAGAGCAGGATCCAGTCGAAATCTCCTACCCTCATTGCTTTAACTCATCTTCACAGTTGTTTCAGGATGGGCTGTAAAATTACCCAAACTATAGCAGAGGCCTTATTGGTTAACTTTAAAGCAGAGGTTCCCAAACTTTTTCTTATTGCATACCCTCTTCCAGATTTACCAGCTGCCCATGTACCTCTACTAGCATACGTTTTATATTTTAACCCCTTACATTCCAGTTATTTATTATAATGAAAATTAAATTTGCCATTACACAAGTTCTCCTGTTCACCTCCCAGAGATGTCTTTCGTACCTGCAGGGGTACATGTACACAGTTTGGGAACCCCTGCTTCAAAGTGCTGAAAGTCAAAAGCACCCTACAAAGTAGTTATTTCCTCATTTCTCTCCAGCATTCTTCCCTTTCCACTTTCCCTACGAATTGCTGAATATCTGCAGCCATAAGTTCTGGCTCCTCAAAGGCTGCAAAGTGACCACCTTGGGGCATAAAGTTGAAAGTGATGATATTGGTGTACTTCTTCTGTGCCCAAGACAGAGGAGTATGCATGACTTCATTGGGGAAAGAAGCAATACCTGTTGGTACTCGTACTGGGAGCCTGCAAGAGGAAAGAATACATGTTTTTTAGAGCACCTTTAAGTAATGAATCAAAGCTCTGCAGAAACAGGTCAGTAACATTCAGTCCTCGGGGAAATAGGAAACTTTTCCCATCTAAAAAGGGGGCTGCTGAGGCCAAAGTAATCAGCAGAATCCAGCTCCTGCCATCAGATGAAAATCATTCCAATTCCTGAAGATAACATACATAAGAATCCTAGCTCCTTCTCTACATAAATGTAGGACCCAACATCCTCATTGTTTATAAGGCAATTTATGTGAAGTGTCCTCTGATGGATTAGGAGACAGCCACAAACACGAAAGAGAAAACAAAACTCAGGGGTGGATGGGGAAACTAAAGTAACATCTGGGTGGAAATCTGATTATATCTGTAACAGGGAGCCAACTCCTGGCCCTTGTTACAAGCTGGCTCCCGGGCACACCTGGGCTTGCCACTCCTTACCCCAGAGCTGCGCCGAAGCCCCACTGTCACCGGCAGACTCACCTGGACACAGCAGGGAGCCAGTTCCTTTATCAGGCCAGCTGGATCCCTGCCCAATCCAGCCTGGGGGTCACGCCGGGTCACTGCTGCCATTAACAGCATGGCCAGAAGGGAACCTGGAAGTGCTGGCAAACCTTGGCTTCCAGCAATCCCCAGCTGCCAGCAACCACGTGATGGGGAAGCAGGAAATGATTGGACCTTAGGAGGCCCAGCAGATTTAAAAGTGTAAGGGCTGAGGCCTGCAGACCCCTGGAGAGGGGAATGAATGTAGTGTCTTCTGTACAGAAGGGAGCAGTGCCTGTCCCGTCTGTACAGAGGCACAGAGAAATTGATCTACAGCAACTTGAACCTGGGTCTGAGCCCAGAGTGAACTCCAGGATGGAAACAAACCGGTGAAGGATAGCTGGCAAAAGAAAGCTGAACACACAACCCACCAGTGTCAGACACAGGACATGGGGTAAGACTGTGCATAGGTAATGGCTATGAAGGTCTCTCTGGGAAACCTGTCCCTGGAATGGGCAAACCAGTGATGATGATGCCAGCTAGCAGGGCACTGCCCAGGAAGCCATGGATGAGATATGGCTGGGGGGGATGTAGACAAGAAAACTGACAAGTTCCAAGAAAAAGGGACTACAGCAAAAGCTCTGTTATCCTGCACCCATGGGGAATAGGGTGCCAGATAATCAATTATGCTGGTTACCTGAGAGGCGTCAGGCAAAGACACCCCTCCTGCCATGTCCGGTGCAGGAGGTGCATCAGTGTGCCAGGGGACAGGGAGAGGGGCCCTGCGCAGGCTGCTTTGCCCTGGGCCATGGCCCAAAGTGGGACTTGGCAAAACCGGAAGTCCCACTTCTGCTTTCACTTTTGCCGTGTCCACCGGCATATCGGTTAATGAAGTGCCAGATAATGCGGCTTTTACTGTACATAGAAAATAAGAGATGTGAGTAAAGAGTACCCTGAAGAGCTCATGGCCGGAAAGGCCTGGGGTAGGGCTGCACGACTAGTCAAGCCAAGAGCCATGTGGCTCAGACATCATTGGGAAATCATAGGTCCACCCAACAAGTGTAGTAAGGGCAGGGTATAAGAGAGGCGTAGCCCTGTGAAGAGAACATATCTTCTTTGCTGAGAAAATGCTGTTCCCATTTTGTTTCACCAGTCAGCTTCCCTTTATTTTGTTCCCATCAAGGCATGGCAGACAAATACAAGGAAGTGGGCAGTGGTTTGGGAAAAGAGATACGGATACATTGCACCCGTTGACAAAATCCCACAAGGATTTGTAGGCCAGGTTTGATCAGAGTTCAAAACACTGCCACAATAACAAAGGAAAAGCTGGAGAGGAAAGATCAGAACCAAGTCTGTGGAACTTGCCAAGAAAACGAGAGGGTGGGAGGTGTGCTTAGACTCCATGTAGCTGAGGGATAAACAGCAGTGGGGACAGGAATTGTTTAGACTGCTCTAATGTGGCCTTGTTAAAAATGACAGGAGGAAGTAGAAAAGCAATTTGGGCTAAATAGCAGGAAACATGCCACAATAGTGAGGTCTGCTCAGCTGGCGGGTGGAATAGTCCCCCACTGGTGAAATCTTTCTCTCTGTCACTTAAGCCTAGATGGCACAGAATACTTAAGAATGTCCTTTACATTCTGCATTGGCAACTGGAGTGGGGGCAAGGGGACCTGACTAGCTCACAGACTCTAGTTCCTATATTTTTTTTATATTTGTTATAAGCCCAGGGTAAAAAGTCTCTAAATATCACAGGCACTGAAGTCCCATCTAAGAATGACTTAGAGAGTTTTAAAGGCACAATGGTCACTTAAGCATTCAGATCCCTCTGAACTAACAGTACACCTAAGCTTGCTAATGTAACACTAACTTAACTGCTGCTATAGCAAGGCAGAGACAGGATTGTAGACTTCTTCTCATCTCACTGAAGCACTGAAGAAGGAGCTTAAGCCCTTCTGAAAATTTTAGTCCATGTTAAGAGAAGAAGGATAACAAAACTGGCTGGTCAAGGCTGTAGGCTGTCACTCCACTTCAGGCTGGCAAATATAGCAGGCCTTGGACACATGTTAATTTCGTAGTGCTACAAGGGCTGGGGAACTTGGTAGCGCTACAAAAAAAACCTCAGTGTGACAGGTGTGTCCATATGTTCAAGTGCCTGCACAGGCCCCTGGCTGGAGCAAGTGAAATTGCCTTAAAGGTGCACTCTCCAGGCAGGGGCCTGCTCTTTCATTTCCCTCGCCCCTAGGCAGAGAGGGGGAGTGGAGTACTGGCAGAGCCACTGCAGCCAACAGAGCTGTTACAGAGCTGCTTTGCTAAACGGCTGATCAGCCACCAATCAGCTGTTTGGCAGAGTGGCACTGTAACAGTTGCCACAGGGAGCAGAGATGCAGCATTACTTGCCATCAGCTGTCAGGGAGCCAGCTGTTAGCTCTATCCCTCCCCCTTGATGGGGAAGAGGGGAGGAAGAACAGAGAACTCTGGGATGCTGGGGGTCCTAGAGCCCCCCCCCCCCCCACCGGCCTCCAGATACC
>NW_017729022.1:173832348-173852707 GCF_001723915.1 Gavialis gangeticus | reverse complement strand
CCCCCCCCCCCCCATTGAGCTACATGTAACAGACTGCAGTATTTTTACAGAATGTATAACAGTACACTTGAGAAATACAGCAGAAATAACTGAGCAGATTTGTCCAGTATGTGACCAGGGTACATGTGGTGAGGCAGCTTCCTCCCCCCGCCCCCCAATGCCTCGCCCACCTGCCATACTAACCTGCCCACCTGCAAAGTCAAAAAGAAACACAGAAAAGAAAACCTCTTACTTATCATGTTTCTGTGTGCCAATCCCCTTCCCTATATTCTCCTTGTAGAAACGCATGGCAGAAACCATGCAGCCCGACACCCAATAGATCATGACGTTAGTGAGAAGGTCATCCAGAGTGTACTTCCTGAAAAGGTTGATCCAAAAATAGCCTTATGAGAGCTGAACACTGTTCCATGTATGATAATCATTTCAGATCTTACTGGGAAGCTTTTCACTTTGGCTTGTTGTCAAAATTAGAGCAAAAGAAGCTAATGAACAACAATGTTCCCACATTCTTTCAAAAACTACCCGACTCCCAACTCTCCCTCACAGCTCATCCAAGCATTTCCAACTTCTACTAACTTTTTAGCACTCCCCTTCCTGATTGTTTAGGGTTTATATGTTTCAACATCAAAGAGATAATTTAACATCCTCACAAGAAACATAGAATCCAACACCCTGAAAACAGATCATGGACTCACAGCACCTTCCGTATCTAAACCTATCTCCTACATAGGCAGATAGAAGCAACTAATCATGTAAAGCAGCTTGTGCCATTTATTCTTCATTGACTTCAACATCATCATAAGCTTTTGACAGAAATACAGACACCTGACTAACCTCTACCACAAAGGCCGCATCCAGAGGAGTGTGGCCATGCAGTATGTGGTGCCACAGACACATCTATGGTGCCACATGCCACACATACAGCTGTTCTCTGCCCTGCATGGGCACAAAAAATCCTGCACCAAAAAAGAGTGGCACACAGGGGCAGTGTGCGCTGCTCAAAACTGGAGCCTGGCCAGCCAGAGCCATGCTCCAGCTGCCGGCCAGGCTCTGAGCGGCAGGATCACCGCTGCTGCAGCCCCGGGAGGCCCCCAGGACCTCAGGTAAGGCTGTTGGGGCCAGCCCAATGCTGGCCCCAACCTCCTCTACCCCACCTGGGGTAGCCTGCCATGGCTAGAGGGTGCATGGCACAGGTGTTCCCCAGGAACAACTAGCAGCAGTACAGTGTCCCTCCACTAGTTGTCCCCAGGGAACTAAACATCCACACTCATGTGGACATGACCAAAGAGTTTATTTTGGCCCCAGTGTGTTGTACTGCTGTTGTTTGAAGGAGATGGTCCAGGGAATAAGGCAAGAAGCAAGTTTTGTGAGGTGAGGCAATATTTTGTATTGGACCAACATTATAGTTGAGAAAGATGTTTGACAAGAGACCACTCATCACACAAATAGCAAGTTTTATACCAGACCCAACATATTTCCTCACTCAAAATTTACAACATAAACCACCCCTGAGAACAGTATCCTGGCCAGCCCAGTTATCCCCAGCCTATACCCTGGCATCTGATATACTATGGAGGCACAACAGCCTCCCCCAAATAATTAACAACACTTGGATTTCCAACTACAAGGTACTGGGAAATGTGTCTGTTTTATCGCCACACACAACAGCTTTATCTTGAAAAATGGTCACTTTCTCCAAAGCATGGGCACAAAGATGTCCCCCCACACCCAATGTGCCACCTTCTTCATGACTCACCCCGAACAGTTTTTAACAAACTGTATCAGCACACCTTTTGTATACCTAGTACGGTACAACATCATAACCATCCTGACTGAACACCAGGATTTGTTTATTAATCTCCACCACAACTTCCACCATTGCTATCCTTCCATCAGATTCTCTCCAGAATGTTTTTACACAGATATCAACTTCTAGAGGCTGTGGTCCACATCCAGAATAGCACCCTACAAACAGCCGTATAGAAAATGCCATAGATTACCACATCTATCTCAACAGGACTCATGACTATTCCAAACACACCAGGGAAGCTGTAGTCTGCAGCCAGGCCCTCACGTACCACTGCACCTGCTCTGAGAATGCTCTGGCAATCTAAAAACTGTTTTATCCAAGATTGTAAAAATGATGCAGTACACATCTTTGAATGAGCCATCCAAATACCCAACACAAACCTAGTATAATACTGAAAGAAACCTCCCACTGACTTTACAGATTGATCTAGTCCACCCTACACCAGAACTTAAAGAGAAAGATCATTAAACAATTACAACCTACACTTGAAGAAGCTCCCACCTTGAAAGAAGTTTTCCCAAAACCTCATCCTTGCCAAACTCATCAGCAGACTCTTTGATCAACAAAACACCAACAGAACAAGACCCTTTTTAAGCAAACACAAAACCTACCAATACATCTCCAGCACTCCCATAAACCAGCCCACACAAGAAAGCCATCAGAATTCCTGGATCCGGAACGTGCCTATCACAAACCAATTGCACCGTTCATTGCATCAGATGCCCTGGGTGGAAACTGTGGGTGAAGCTAAACAGCCACTATGTTCCAGAATGAACTTCCACGGAAAAGTGATATAGGACAGAAATAACCAGTCACCAGTGGGGGTATGCTTTTCAAAGAACCACCACTCCGTCCATAACCTCACAGTCCTCATTCACAATACCTTTAGAAAACAGACCTAAGAACAAAAAATAATAACTTTACTAGACACCAAAAACCATGGACTCAACATGGACAATGATTCTGTGTCTAATTATTACCTACTCTGTTACCTTCTCTTTGCTCCACATGTGATAATGGCCCTCTTCCCCTTTGAATGGTCTTATACATTAACATAATGGATTATATATGTTTAACTACAGCAAGGTGGTGTGTAACTAATTCTGATAACTTCTCTTTGCCCTCACAGGTTTAGTGCCCATTTCCCAAGTGATCGTTATCATTTACATCACAGTGTTAGATAAAAGTAAGTATTATTACTAGTATTTATCTTTGTCTGTAGCTGCTGCTTTTCCAGACCTGAGGAAAGATATTTTGTGCCCAAAACCTTGTCTAACATCACTCCCAACTATAAAGTTGATTTAATAAAAGATATTGCCTCACCTCACAAATCTTGCTTCTTGCATCATACCAATTCACAGGAAAAATTTAATCAAATAATTTTCATCAGAGCCTATCCTAGCATGTACCCAGGTTCAGCTCCAGTCAGAGCTCAATGACTTTCAGGGTGCCTTGAGAATCTCCCACAGATTTCTACCCGTATCCAAGATTGGCCTATTTGTACTACACACACTGTCTGACAATATTTAATTTAAAGTAAATCACTGGATAAAGAAAGATCTGCATGACACGGAATCAAAAATGATATTTCCTGAGACCTTAATACAGACAAAATCTTTGGTGTTTTTTTATAAAATAATTTCTCCTCCCTTCAATTTTCCAAATAGTCTTTGCTTCCGTTTATTACCTGTGATGTTAATGCTTGTGCATGGTGCCAAAATAACAATCCTTGAAACTCAAGTTCTCTGTTTACCTGCTAAACAAGTACAGGATTAGGCAGTAGCAGGGTATGCTTCTTCTGCATGTACCAGTATTTCTCTACCTAGGCTTTAAGGGAACCATTGGTGTATCTGCTCAGAAGGGCAGGTAAACCAAATAACCCAGAGAAATTATCATCTAAACATAACACTGTTTGAGTAACTTCATCCAGAATATTAGGCAAAGGCTAGTGGTGAGTAAAAGAGGAAGATGTAGTGACCTTTCTAGTCCTCCATCCTCCAGTTTCCGGTATTCAGGATCAGTCCATGTTGAAAACTTCTCCAAGATGTAGGCGGCAAGCCCCACAGGTGAATCATTCAAGCCACAGCCTGGAAGGAAGAGAAAATTTAAAAGTAAAGTGAGGATACACCACTCTTCACCTCAAGCTGCATAAGAGCTGCCTATGATAATACACAGAATAGGTAAAGGTGTTTTTAAAGCTATCACAAAGAGAACAAGTCAGAACCTACAACCAACTAATCATAAGTCAATTGCATCTGCATGCTAATAAATCCAGTGTTAACCTCCATACTGCACTTTTCAAATAAACTGTAAAAGAATTGGATTTCTACCACCATTTTTATAAATTAATAAGATTAAGCTTTTGCCTCCATTAGTATTTGAAAGATACTTCCTCTTAAGAACAGCATTACTGGGCTGAATCCTCTTGCCCATTTGTGAGAGATGAGCAGCATTTGGCCCATACCGTCACACAGGACAAGTTTTTTTAAGGAATACCATTTAGTTGGGGGTTGGGAGGATAGCATTGTTTTTAACATAGCCTCTTGTGTGTTCCTACTGCCTGATATTTTACCTTCCAAAGATTAGCTAGTTTACTTATTGCCATTTACATTCTATTTTTATGCTTCACTTGGCTTGACCAGTGAAACAACACCTGCTTCCAGGGCTTTAAATGCTGGATGTCATAATATTCTTTCCCAGTCCTGCGTGACAAAGAGATCCTGGACTTTTCCAGCTTTACAATGTGTGTACTTCCACCTTCCAGAACTTCCCCAGCTTTTGGCTTCAAGAGCATGCTGCTGATGCAAACAAACCTATACTTAAAGTTCCACCCACATAGAGAAGATGCTTTTAACACTTTGGAAAAAATTATGAAGGCAACCACTGGTTAAAAATATCAATAATACTAGCAAAGTTTCAACCATCAGGTGACTGAGGCTTAAAACCTAAATTCCAAGTGCTGAAGTAGTAATATTTGACATGTATATGCTTTCCCTGTCCAAAATACCATGTAGGCATCAATTCATTCTCATTGAGACCACCGTGAGGTGGGCAGAGTAGATAAGTATCTCTCTTACAAAACCAAGGCAGTGTCCCCACTGGAAACTTTTCACAATGAAAAAAACAACTGTTGCCTCTCACTGAATTAAATACATTTGCCAGACACATACTGAAATGCTGCCATCCACTGATGGTAAGCCAACAAGCAGTGCAAGTTTTCCCCAAAGTCTGCAGGGGTAACTGCAGATCCACAGTCTCATTCTGTAACGTGCCAGCATGGATGCCTCATGACTGCAAAAGCAGTGTACTACCAACTGCCATCTGTCAAAGAAGACACCGCCCTCGACTGGCACACTCCTGAGTTCATAAGCTAAGACACCTCTTCATTCTGACCCTGTCCTGAACAGTCTGTCATCTGCAGCTCCCCTCCTCCTTAATCAGCAGGTAATTACTAATTAGACAACACTAAGAGTCTGGAGAAAACTTCCGACCTAGAAGGTAAATCAGAGCATTCCCACAGTGTGTTATGACTCTAAGTCAGAATCCCATTTTGGCTACACACTGTAGCATTCTCAAAATAATAGCTGTTATTACTATCAAACACAGTTTCTGAAGCTATGTTTAAAACATGCATTATAGGAAAAACCTATGTTCTTGACACAAGGAAAGTTCCCTTACACCTTTTTGTCTCTTAATTAAATTACACAGGACTAACTTCCTTATTCAGCTTTTAGAGTCAGTTGTCCCAATCAGTAACAAAAGTTACTGCTAAATGGAAGCACTAATGTGGCCTGGCAATCTAAATGAATTAGCTAGTTCAGAAAGAATAAGCCATTGTTATAATGAAAGAATTGGCTGTTTCCCACAATGCCTCCAGTCAGTTCTTCTGAAAGTTGGTAATTGATTCATATCAGTGAATAATTACATTTGATTGACTGTATAAACTGTAGGGTATTACTTATCATAACACACCAATCTAGCCCAATGTGCTGAAACAGCCAAGAGCAGTTAACATCAGTTTAATATCTAATGCATTTTCTACTGAGAGACTATGCATTGACTCTAAGGGAGTTGTGGTCACAGAAGTGGACTCAACTCCAGAAACTACAGAAGAAATTACAATACCTTTCTGGATCATTATAAATACCCCAGTTATATAAACCAGTGGTGCTCAACCTCCAACCTATGGGCCAGATCCAGTCAGCAGAGCTGTGTCATTCAGCCTGTGGGGCACCCCACAGGTCCAGAAATTTGGCAGCAAAGAAGCAACAACAGACAAATTTCCAGGCCCATGGGGAGCCCTGCAGGCGGGATGACATGGCCCTGTTCACTAGATCAGTGGTCCGCAGCAGGGCTGGCATACTGGGTCACTTTGCAGCCAGATCTGATGTGTGGGGTCAGGCTGAGGCAGAGGTCAATCTGGAGCATATCTGGATCTGGCACAGGGGATTGAGTGGTGCACAGGAATCCACCTGTGTGCCAACCCCACACCACTCATCTGGGCTTGTAGGGCCAAAAGGTTGAGCACCACTGATGTAAACTAAAAATGAGGTTGAAGTCATTTAGAGAAGATCGGGAACAATTGTTACCTGGGGTCAGTTCAATGCAGAGCTGGCTGCATGCATGTCAAGGTACTATATCTGCGTACACACCCTTGACAACAGCATGTGCACAACAAGCCATACAGAGTTTTTGAAAACTAGCCTCTAGATTTTTTTCCTGGAAAATACTGATTATTTGCATGTCTTCTTAGATGTATTTTGGTTTTGGTACAATAAAAATAATCAGCTCAGAGTACAGTTTTCCCTACAAATAACAGGATGACTGTACAATACTGTGGGATTTTTGGTAAGTCTCATTACCAACAGTGTCGGGCTTGGTAGCTTGAATGTGAGCATAGCCAGACTCCATCAACATCTTATACAGGCCCTTTTGCAAGAAAGGAAACATCCGCTTGACATCTTCCTCCTGGAATCCAAAGAGTCCTGGGAAGTAGCGGCCCAACAGAATGGACAGCAACTGCGTAAATCTCATGTTCAAAACCGAAACCAGGTTTAAGTGGAGGCCCTTTACGTGGCTAAACACATTAAAAAATGAGATACAAATTAACAAAAGAGACATTTGGGATTAATTTTATGAATAAAAATACTTACAACACATTAGAGGCACAACCTCTCTAGTTTCAGTCACACAGATCTCTTACAGCACACGGCTCTACTGCAGGGGTGGGTAAAATGTGGCCTGGGAGCCAGATGTGGCCCGCCAGGCCATTCTATCCGGCCCATGGGCCCCCCCTCCCCAAATTAAGAAAATTAATACTTATTTGCCCCTGGCTGCCTGTCACACAGCCCCTGATGGCTTGCCAGAGCTCAGTAAGTGGCCCTCTGCCCAAAATAATTGCCGGCCCCTGCTCTAGTGGCCCCCGGCCTTGAAAGGTTCAAGCAGCAAGTTGCATACAACCTTTGGTCAGCTGCATATTTCAAAAGGACTGAAGCTCACAGGTCTCCTTTTCAACGAGTGGGTTCAAGATCTCTCTCTCATTACCAGAGCTCTTCCCTCTCTAGGCCTGATTAGCAGCCATCACAAAATAGCCACACAACTGCCCATTTCTACCTGAGCAAAGCCCAGGACCAGAGCATCAGCAGTGATCTAGATCAGGATAGTGATGCACCACAACTTAGGGGAAAATTGCACATTACCCAATTAAAGGCAGGGGTTAGAGCCCTTCATAAGTCTGCTACGTTAAGAATAAAAACAGTCTTGTATATTGATTATACAGCACTATGCCAAGATACTCACTTGGGAGCGATCTGAGACAGGTTGGTACAGATCAGCCAGCCCCAGTCCCCTCCTTGAGCATAGAATTCATGGAATCCCAGTCTGAGCATCAGTTTATAGAAGATAGAGGCAGCACACACAGAATCAAATCCTGCAAAAAGAAAAGGGCACCATATGTTACTGCCTCAGTCACCAACCAAAACTTCAGGTGTGTCACCTGCCAAACTTTCAATCATTTCTAGAACATGCTGATGCTGCATGCCATTCAATGATCCTAAGCTACCAAAAGCCACACACATATGTATACTCTGCTCTTACATAGTTGGGCAGCTTCCCAAATTTCTTTCCTCCTATGTCCTCCCCAAGCCTGCTTAATGGATTAACATTGTGTATTCTAGTTGATAAATGACAGATCCCACTGCTGCAGAGCACAGCACACAAGTTTCTCCAGTACTGAGAACTGTTATGGGCAGCCCATTTCCCCTTTCTCATTTCTACCTTGACATGCTACAATACATACCTGGCTCTTGGTCATTTAACTCTGCTTTCCCCATCTGTACGCTACTACAGATCTTGAGGGTGTGAAAACTAAACACAAAGCACATTAGGGTATCATCCAATTTTCATATTTTGTGGAGGAATGCTAAAAAGTTATATTTTAAAATAATTTCTCTGTTGCTTCACACTATAACGGCCTTAAATTTTCATTTTAGCATCTTGATGATTGCTTGTTTTTTGTTTGTAACACAGTTTGACTAAAACAGTGATGCTCAACTAGGGTGATGTTGTATCCTGGGGTGCCATCAGATACTTTTAGAGATGCTGTGGTGTGCCACACAATATTAGCACTGTTAGGTGTGCAAACACCTACACATGATTCACAAGATAGACCCAGGCATTCCAAGTAGAAATCCACAGAGTCAAAAACATTCTAACCTGCAGTGGTCTTTCTGAGTCCTTTGCAATAGAATAATTGCTCCATCATTTATCTGTAGTCAAGAAATGAGTGAAAGCAAGAGCTGGCCTTTTCTGAGGGCACCTTGAGTCTGAAAAAGTTGAGAATTACTGGCCTAAAGACTCTAGAATAATCAGTTTAATTTGTTGGTTCTCATGACCATTTGGATGTCGCTTTTGGATTCAAAACTAAAACATTTTTTAAAAAACCCACACCACTCATGGTTTTCGATTTTATTTAATAAGTCAGAAATTCCCCTCCTTATTAGCTTTTACAAAGAATTCTTTTGCTTTTTAAACTATGCCAAGACTATATAGATATAAGTCCCAAAATGACACTGTCCATTAAGTCACACAGGGTAGAAACAGCTGTCATCTTTGTGCCACCATAAACATTTTTACAATGGCACAAAGTGAAAGCAAACAGATGTCCATAACTTCTGTAGCACCACAAATGCTCAAATTTATGGCCATGACATAAGGTGGTGTATGAAGTTGGGCCACTTTATTGTGGCCCTACCCATATCTGTTTGCTGATGGAGGAATAATCTGGGCTGCATAAAGCTGCGCAGGCTCTCCAGCCTCCCCAGGGCAGGGCTCCAAGGGCCTGAGGGACAGATTTGGCCCCCTCAAATCCTGAGAACACTTGCCTCTCCTTCCCACTTACTCAGAGACAACCCTTCAGGGGACGTGTCTGGGTAACTGGGGAGTGTTTGGGCTTTGGGATGCATGTCTGCAAGCGGGAAATCCCCATTTACAGACATGCACTCTGGGTAGCATGCAGGAAAATCCCTCTGAAGGGACTCCCATGGGGAGGTCCCCCCACTGCTTTTGCAGCCCATGCTCTGTGCTTTTGCTAGAAATATACACCAACATGGCTTGCCGACCCTTGTGGGGAAACCTCTTACAAAGGGATTTCCCTGAGGGTGCGTGCAAGTATGGAGGGGGGCACTTGAATCTGCAAGCACAGATCTGCAAGCATAGAGGGTAGGGCTGTGTGAAAAGGCACTGTTCCATTCCGACTTCAGTTTTGAGGGCTGGACGGAACAGTGTTTTGCATCAAATTTAATTTCGAGTCGAAACAGCAAGGCTGTTTTGATGCTGTTTCGACATTTCGCCCAACCATTGGGCTCGGGAAAGGAACTCAGCCCAGCTGGGCCGAGTTCCCAACCCCAGCCCCACAATCAGGATGGAGAAACTCAGCCCAGCTGGGCTGACTTCCCATCACCCCCATGCTAGCTGGGCTGACTCCCAGTGCGATATAGTGTGGGGGATGGGGAATCAGCTCAGCTGGACTGACTTCCCATTCCCAGCACTATGGTCGAAACATTTCAACTTCTGAAAAGTTTTGACTAGCCTCGCTTTGTTTTGAGGCTGTTTCATTTCAATTTTGCTGTTTCGACCTCAAAATGAATCGAAACAGTGTCAAATGAAATGGCCAGCAAAATTTCACACAGCCCTAATAGAGGGGGATACAATACAAGGGTTCCTCTATGTTTACAGGTGTGTGGGGAAATCCCTCTGCAGAGGATTTCCCCATGTGGGACCCCAGTGCAAGTCCTCCCCTCCACATTTGGAAGCGTGCGGGGTGCCTGCAAATGCAAAGGAGAGGGACCTAAGTTTTCCCTACTTGCACCAAGTTGAGGTGTGACAGCTGGGAATATCTATAAACATATCATGGCACACAATCCATGCAGCTGATCATGCTCCACTGAAGATATCTGCTTCCAGCCACGTTTCCTTTGGTTTCCACATGATATATATGTGCTTTACAGCAGGGGTGTCAAACTCACCTCCTGACCCAGGACAGATATGGACCATGGAGCTTCTTGTGGGCCAGATCCAGCCCAGAGAATGGGGTGGCTCTGGCAGCAGCAGCAGTGGAGATGGCGACAGCACTGGATCTGGCTCTTGCCAAGTGTTGCATTCCCTATGCCAGACCTGGAGCTGCTGCTGCTGACGTGTTTCACGCCAGGGCTGTGGTTCTGGCACAGAACACAGAGCAACAGCTCCAGCATGGAGCACAGAGCATGCAGCACTGGCTCCGGCCCCAGCTCCAGCTCCAGCACTGGACATGCTGCAGTGGAACAGAACACAGGGCTCTGGCTCCAGCACAGAGCATGAGACATGTGGTGCTGGCTCCAGCTCCAGCTCCAGCACAGGGCATAGAGTGGCACTAGTACAAAGCATGCAGTGGCTGTGTGGAGCACAGGGTATGAGATACTGACTCCAGAGCACAGTATGCAGCAGTGGTCACAGGCAATAGGGCTCGCAGCTGAGGAGCTGGAGCTGGGTCTTCAACAGACTGTATCAGCCCTTGCTCACCCTCCTGTACACTGAGGCCCAAGGGCCCTAGATTATGCAGCAGGCTACTACCCCTGCCCACATGCCAAACTTTCGGTAACCTGTCTATAGCCCAGTGGGTCTCATACAGTGGTTCCATGGGCTAGATCCAGGCCTTGGATCCAGCCTGTATGATTGATATCCTGGCTTTACAGGTATACAATGAGGTATATTATAAGAAAAAGATATTTTATTGTCTGCTCTGCACAGAACATATGGAACAGAGTAAGGGAAAAAGCCTTAACCAATTCCTCACCACAGGGAGGCTAAACACTGGGTCAGTGCAATCTCTGCTCCATTCAGACAATATACCTTTTTTATGTGGTGCTTCTGAGAAGCCGTAGCCAGGGATGGATGGACAAATGACCTCAAAGATATGTTCATCACTCAGGCCGTGGCTTGCCGGATCCGTCAAGAGGGGGATAACTTTGTAGAACTCATAGAATGAGCCAGGCCAGCCATGAACCATTAACAATGGCTTTGCAGAGTGGCCTTCAGGTAGGTGGGGAGGCTTTACATGAAGAAAATGGACACTGATGCCTGTAAAAATAAAACTGGTTAATTAAACACCCACTTATGCAAAGACTAATCATCAAAAGGCAAGAGATGAGGAATGAATCTATTCATAAGGCATTGCTAATGACTCTGGATTTTAACCAGAACTATATAAACACTCAAATTCTCTGCACATTTCTGGGTCTTTAAAGTGCAATACAAGGTTAATTAACCATCATAACAGTCAAACAAGGAAGGCACCAACTACATGTTTGATCTTACCTTATCATGCTCTTCTGCCCAACCTAGTAACAATTCTTCATAGGAAAAGAGGATTAATTACTCCTTGCTCTATGCCTGCCCAATGTGCCCAGCCTCCCCTATTCTATGTGTCTGTCTTTTAGACTGCAAATCTTTTGAAAGCCCAGAAAGCATTGTTTTTATCTCATGTAGCACCACACATATTGTCAGCATGCAAATGAAGTCTCTGTACACCAACCATTACAGAACCCTGGCGAAAAACCCAGCTAGTCTCCTAAGGTTAACTCTTTTTTTTTTTAAAGTGCACATTTATAGTTTCAAGTAAACATTATTTTAAGCTTGAATTCACAGCCATTTACCTTAATCTGTTTGCTTGGCCCTGAATTTACAACTTCTTCCCACAAAGCAGATGAATAAGCAAGCCTAATTCTGCTCCAAGCTTTTCAAAGGTTCCATTAGACAGCAGCTGGTCTATCTCAGCACTACCTCAACCACTTTCAAGAGATTTTCTCAGTATATTTAAAAATAAAAAGAGGTAGCCTGGCCACCTACCAGTATACCATGATACTATAAAGGGAAACACAATTCTGTGGTCAGAGGCTGATGTTATAACAGAGTGCATGATCCCTTTGGAATAACAGTCACTTGCTCTTCTGCCATAAATATGATGGGACCCATTGAGGTCCTCCAGGCCTTCTCAGACCCAACAATGGAGTCTCTGAGAGACTGAGATTGAGAGGCTAAAGGAGTAAGTGATAGCTGGAAAACTGCAGATGAAAGAAGGGGTAAAGGAAGAAGAAGATATGGCATCCATGGCTGATACCACAGGGCAATTTTGATATTTTGCATGTTTTAGAACAAACCAGGGAACACTGAGGTCCAACAATCTTTAACATGTCTGTACTTAGCACTCTGTGGTTTCAATGGAGATACTGTGAATGCAATAGGACACTGTGCTTGGCATTCTTTAGCCTTGTTTCAACTGAGACATGTAAGAAAATGTCTTACCATAGGTGGCAGTGGTGTAGTTTCATTGATACTGACTGGAGAGAAAATTTATTTAGAGCTGCCAACAGCATTTTTACCATGGTGTCACCCACCCACAGTTGTAAAACTCATTATACAGTTGTAAAACTCTGAGCAGTCAGCCACAACATTGCTCTCACTGCATATACTATTAGTGCTAAAATGGTGGCAAAAAATATCCCTATATCTCTCATTAGAGATGATACCACTATAGCAGCAGGGTTTGGATTTCAGAGTGTACCACTTACTAGTATTGATAGGAGCACCAAAACTACTAGTACATAGTTCATAGCAGCTTTGTCTTGAAGTGCAAAACCCAATCCTATAAATCCATACTCACAGATGCTCTCACCTGAAGTTAATCGGACTACCAAAGAGAATAAAACTAACCACTCTGCACTGATCTGTATCACTAGAAATAGGCTTTATCAATAGCACTGAACCAAATCAAACAGGGCGCTCAAGCTAAGGGCAATCATAACATTTAAAATGAACTCTTTACAAGAAAACCACACACCATCTATCTTAGTTTTGAACTGTGGGAATTTGTTAAGAACTTCCACTTGCTTCTTCCAGTTGAACTGATTTCTCCAGTAGGAGACCACTTTCCTGAGATAAACAGAGTTAATGCCATAGCAGAAGCAACTGTCTTCCAGTGGTTCTGTGAATCGAGCTTGATCAAGTCTTCTAAATAAGTCCTACAGCGAACAAAAAAAGAAAGGAGCTGAAGGAAAACAAAAGATGAAATAAGACAGTACCATAGACACAAACATGTTTTACTCTGGACACTTCCTACTTTATCGCCATGTGTTGTTTGTGAGATTTGCTGCTTTGCTGATGTTTCACTCTACACCCACTGATGCTCTTTCCCCCTTCCTGTTCTGTCTGTGCCATGCCTTCCACACCATTTTTCTTGTCTTTGTCCAGTAAGGCTGGGTCTGTTTGCTGCTCCCACAACCAGAGGAGAATGAAAACTTTTCATAGTAGCTGAAGAGCAGGGTCTCACAAAGCAGCTTGTTTTCGATGCTTACATCCATTCTGCATCATGCTCGTGCTGATCCTTTCCCTTTTCCACACACTCCAGTAACAGATTTGGTGCTTCAGGGTGGGATTTTCAAAAGTGTGTATGTGACTTAAGAGCCTAAGCAGATTGCTGGTCAATAGTATATGTGCCTGCCCTATGCATGCAAGTGGGCAATTCTGAAAAAAAAGATCATGTTGTTGGAGCCCAGTTTTGCAATCCTCATAGTGAAAATAAATTAACAATAACAGTTTCCAGTTCCACAATAATGGCTAAAGTGACCCTTAAACTGTGGAGTAAGAGCTCATGCAGATATGGTAATAACCATTCAGTAAAGAGGTATGGTTTGTACAAAACAAGATTCACCTCATGACTGCAAACCATTGTAGGGGTCTCATCCTGGGCAGTATCTTCAGATTCACAAACATGTGGATAATTTCCAATAGAGCTAACAGAAAGATTCATCTTTGTTTAAAGTCTCGATGTTAGCACGTTAACTAACAGGTTCTTTTTAAAAGTTGAGTGCAGACAAGGCACGCTGCCTTCAATATCTCCTATCTTAGCTAAAGTTATCATGTTTCCTCATGTCTTCATGTACCCCGCTGACTTCTCTGCATTAGACTTTAAAAAAATGATGTAACTACCATGTGCTAACATCACCACATTCTCTAGCTTAAGATTTCAAATTTTCTTATACCTAACCCAAACAGTTTAATACCATCTGATTTTTATTTTACAATAGCTTTCATATAGAACAGAATTGTGCATTTTCATTTAAAAGCTGCCTTCAAGTCAGCAGTTAAGCACACTTTTACCTTGCAGTGGAAAAGAGCACTTAATAGGGGTCACTAATTTATTTTTTACATATAAAAGGGGAAAAAGCAAGTTATATTGAATAAAATAATAAAATAATGGAAAACTGTTATAAAGGAACAAATCCAGAAAACCCATTTTGTACAGAATTTTTGAACTACTGCGCCATTGGGCACATGAACAAACAAAACTTTTATTACTTACAAAATCCTATCATATATGTGTTTCATCTATACTGCACTTATCACCCTGCCTTAACTAGCATTCCCCCTGATTGTGATGGTCTTTACTGGTGGCCACATTGCACTCAAACAAGTGAGAAATGCTGACCTGCCTTTGAAGAGTAAGTTAAAATACATTAGTCCCAATCTGGCCTCTATAATGACAAGTCTGAATGAGGGGCAAGCACAGCAACAAAGATCTGAATAATTGCCAAAACCAGATTCCACTGCATGTGCTTTGTCATCTGGGATTATCAGACTTTACCAAGTAGATTCACATGCTACTAATATGACAGCAGCCAGCTGGGAACACAACAAACTATGACTGGATCTTGAAGTTTACTTATCCACAACTGCTTTTTGAATGAAAGCAAAGTTTTATGCCATTAATATTTATACATCAGAGCTAAATTTCATTAGTTCTATTTCACTTCTGTAACTTTAGGTATGGTTCCATTTGAAATCACACCAAAATGAATTATGCATGTATTCAGCCATGTCCTACTCTCTACCCAGAAAATAAACTTTCTTACATTCAGCTCTTCATCTGTGGTTTCCACCTTAAATGGATGAACAGTTGCATCTTCTTCGGAATCAGGTTTCTGGCCACTGCCCCACCATCTGTCTTCAATAGGCAATGTCTCCTCCTTCTTCCTAAAGAAGTATAGGTAGGCAGTTGCCCCAAAGGCCAGTGTCAGCAGTATTTCAAGCAGCATAATGACTGTAAGAGAAGAGCAGAATTTTGCTGTTAAGGAACACTTGACTGGAAACATGCTGTATACCTGGCTTGTCCAACATGCAGCCCGCCAAGCCATTTTCTGATGCCCAAGGTGCTGCAACAGGAAATGAAAGTAAACACTCTTTACTTTCGTTCCCACCCCTTGTCCCTCCCCCAGCCCCTCAGCAGCTTCCTAGTGGCTGCTGAAGGGCTGGGGAAGGAACAAGGTTCCCAGGCGCAGCCCGCAGTGAGCAGTGCCCCGCGGCGGGGCCCAGGCACACATGCGCACCCTGGTGCCCAGATGACTTACCGGGCATCCTTGAAAGCAAGGAGAGGCAGTGGCATGGGGCTGGGGCCAGAGCTCAGTGGCAGAGCCGCGTGGGGCCGAGGCAGGAGCAGGGGGCGGCGCAGGCACACATGGCTGCCAGGGCAGCAAGGCAGGCGGTGGCAGAGCGGAGGGCGCCTTTCCTGCACATCCTGGGGAGGCTGCAGCCAGGAGGACAAGGCAGAGCCCGGACTGGGGCTCCTGCACATGGCAGCTGCTCTCCCTGCCCTGCTCTGCTCTGTGCCCGGCTGCAGCTGTGGCCATGCTCAGCTGAACCACAAGTCTCTCTCACAGCCTCTCGGATGCACTGAGGAGCCCCTGCTCCCTCCCCACCCACCCGCCCCCTGCAAGGCAGCGAGCGGCCGAGGCTGCAAAGCGCTGCGCAGGTGTCTCCTGCAGCGACATATCCCTCCACCTTTGATTAGTTTCCACTCTGGCTGATATCTTTTCCACATTTGATCTGTCGACTTGCATTATGCTTCTTTTATTATGCTTTATGCGAAAGTGTTTATTTTAGTCAAGTGTTTGGTATTATTTCATTGTTGCTTTTATATTGTTTTTATTTTGGATTTTAAACCACATTTCCAGACCCATTTCATTGTCACTTCCTGCAACTTCATTGGTGTCAAAGGTCACGTGACATCACTTTCTGATGTGATACTGCTTCCTGTGAGGTCTTTGAATATGGTTTGCTGGCCCACTGGGTGATAAAAAGTTCATGATCCGGCCCTACATTCAAAAAGGTTGGACACCCCTGCTGTATACCATTTGTAAAAGAGCTCCGTCACTTTAAAAACAGTACCTAAGTACCAGGAAGCCTACCTCTTTGAAAGAGAGTTGGGCACTTAAATGACTTACGCGCCTTTAAAAAATTGGACGTAAAAACCTAAGTCATTTAGACACTTTTAAAAAAAACCTGACCTGATCAATACACGATGGCACTCAAGCCCAAACAGGACAACATAAGGCAAGAACACAGTTTTGAACATGCTTCTAACTGGCTGGCCAAAAAGAGGCCGCTGCACCCAGTTATTTCAAATGAACAATGGTATGGACTCAGTGGTACTTGTTGACCCAGTCATAAATTTGGCTTACAGTAAATTAGTCCAAATATATAATTAGCTTCAAAACTGGGTCCACAGTTAAGAAGATACAGTAAAACTTGGATTTTTTGTATGGGGATAGTTCACATCATGCTTAACTTGCGACAGGTTACTGAATTAACAAAGAGCTGTTCAGCTGTTTGCTGCAGTTTTTATTTCAAAGGACATCACTTCTGCCATCAGCTGATGTGTAGGTACCATCCCACACACCTCATCAGAGAATCAGCAGCCTCTGAAATAAAAGCCATGGCGACCAGCTGGTACATCCATGGTCCTGCACCACTGTTTACTGCAGGTGTATATACCCCTGGCTAGCCTCTAAACCATCATGTTCACAGGGGGAAAAAAAAACCTTATCTGGTGAAGAATCTGGGTTCTTCTGTTCTACATGCCACTTTTAATGAATGGAAAATATAATATAGATCTCAAAAGTCCACTATTCTCCATAATGACTCACAATTTCACCAAAAGAAAGCTCTTCTTCTGTTTGATAGTCAGCCTGAGAATATGTGTATACGCAAGCGCAGTAAAGAGAGAGAGAATGTAAGAGCAAATATTTGCATAACATGAATTTGGAAGACAAGTTTACATTGTCAAAATATTCCTATGTATATTTTGTGGAACATCTATGCTACAGCCCAATTACATTACAACATGCTTTTTTCTTGTCTGTGGACCTTTTATAACCATTTGGTCCTGGCATGGCTGAATAATAAAACTGATACTAAACTTTTGATCACGACTACCAGGTCAAAAAAAACCCACTAATAGCCTCTTGAACCTCACTATCTCTTTCCAAAAATTCATGGAATGTGTGTATTCAGGCTTTGAATCTCCCATAGGCCCATGCCTTATTTTTCACATAATAAACTAGGGAAGAACACCAGCACGGATAATCTTGTGTCTCTTACTACCACACTCTAGCACTGCTGAGTAAACTGAAATTGAAGTACTGAGAAGACTCCCCCCCCAGTTCATCTTTGGTTTATTCTGGATTCTCCAGAAAGTATAAAAATGCTTGGGTTCATAACATCTCTCCTTAAATTATGAGATTCTGACACCTTGGCTCTACCCAAGTCTCATATAACCCTGGCTTCAGGCTTGTTCTGCCTTTTTTGTTGTAAAAGAGATTAGACATAAAATATGAAGTAAGTTCATTTTAAACCCCTTTAAGCCTTTTATGCCTTAAGTAAAAATACCAGAAATAACCAAGTTTTCTTTTAAATATTTCATGTTTCGGAGCTGTCTTTTAAATATGAAAAACATGTGTATAGAAGCTTGGGGCATTGCTGTTATTTTTTTTAATACGTCACCTTTCAAAGCCCCATCAAGCTTGGCTAATTGGAAAGTGTGTCAAACCTAGGGAGCAGGTATTGTTTATGGAGCATGATATTCCATGCTCTTTCCAGGACTGTAAGGGTTTCTTGTTGCTGCGGCTGCACTGGCTAATTAAATGCTTTGAAAGTGCTCTAAGGAATAGAGCTCTAAATAAAATATTCACTGAAGATATTGAGCCAAATGCACACTTGGAGCAAAACAATAACTGCAGCATCTAAGTCACGGCTGAGCCACTGCAAGCCACGGGCCCCCCAGGCCATACATCAGCAGATGTCCCGGCCTCACCCTTAGCTTCCTGGTCATGGGCACCCATGGCACCATGGGCTGTGCTGCACCGCACTGCACTGTAGGATGCAAAAGCTGGGGGAGGGAGGGGAAGCATGCAGCAGTAGCATAACTAGGGGTGGCAATAAGGGCACCAGCACCAGGCTCCAACTAGCCCCCACCCCACAGAATCTGAGTCCTGGCAGCCCCATAATGTTGCTTTTGAAGCAGCAGCTGGTGCACAGACACTGCGCTGCTGCTGGTTTAAGAATAAGAGCTGAGGCAGGCAGAGCATGAGGTGGTGGCAGCCGCATAGCTGGGGACTGTTTTGAGTAAGTCTCCTGCAGTGCATACCACCCAGCTCTCCCCACCCTGCTCTCCCATACGGCTTGCCCAGGGCACAAACCACACTTATTATGCTGCTGGCCCGGAGACCCTGGCTACTGCCGCAGCTGGAGCGATGGGGTGAGCAGCAGCCAGGTGGGAGGCCCAGGAGTCACAAATTAACCCCTCACAGATCATACATGGCTTGACGGCTACCACTTGGACAGCCCTGATCTAAGTTAATGGGACTTTACCCAGTTATACCAGGACTAAAGCTGATCCACATCCTTTAAAACCGTCATGAGAGGAGACATTTTTGGTGTGAGGCAAATTTTCTAAAGGCTGGTACACAAGTTGTGCTGGCAAAATAGGTACCCAGTAAAACAATATTTAGAGAGAATGTGAAAACAACTGCAAGATTTAAAGATGCTTAGCACATATGCAATTGTTGCAAGCTTACTTTCAAATGAATTTTCAGTTCCTTAAAAACCCTGAGAGACTAGAGAAACAACCTGCAGTCACACAGGGGGCTAAATCAGCCAACTACTTTCATGGAACCTTACATAAATATGTCTACACCCTTTGAAGAGGCACTGGTTTCTGACAAGCATGTTCTTCAGTCCTAACCAAGATTCGCTCCAGTCTCATGCCCAAAGCATGCATTACAGCAAAAGTGAAAAAGCAGATCAGAGATTTCACGTATTCAGACGGAAAGCATGTCCCCTTGCAACTCAGCTCAAGTGAGCAGCCTCTCTTCAAATTGCCCAACCTAGGAGCAATGCTGTTGCCAGCCAAAACTAAAGGGGCATTTAAGAATTATAAAACGCTTTGATATAGGCTAGTAAATATTAATTATTAAGTAAAACTAAAGCACAAGGAAGTACATCAACTTACCCCCTGCAAAAAAATCACACAACGAAAAAGTATATGGACAGCATCACAGAAGAATCCAAATGCCTCCCAAGCAACAACCTCTCCCTTCCCATCTGCTTCTCTAAAAGCCTTAAATACTTAGCATTTTTATTCTCACTTTCATTTTGGTATACGTGGGTGGATGTGTTTATCATCTGAAAGGATTTAAGGAAATTACTATGTGAAAGCCAGATCAAGGACATTTGTTTGCAATTCATTCCAAACACAGAGAGGTATTTTATCATCTAGTCGTGAGCTCAAATAACCAAGTTCAGCCCCTGCATAGGTATTCCTTATTGATTCACAGCATGGAGGTCACAGTGCCAAACAAAAGCAGCTAACATGGGAGATCATGGATAAAGAGGAGAGGTGATCTCTCTGTTAGCAGCATGCAACATAAAGGAGAGGTCTGAATGTAGAGAAAGACACCTTGGCTTGAACGCCATGTTAAATGCCTGCCTCTCAGGCCCCCAACCCAGGAGGGGCAGCACCTAACTTGTCTGGGCAGCCCTGGTGGGGCACCACCACCACTGAGGGAAGAACCGGGACCCCCCACAGCTCACAGGTCACTTGGCCTGCCAGCAGCTCGCCATCCCCAGCTGCAAGAGAGGAAGGTAGGCACCGCCAAAAAAAAAAAAAAAAAAAAAAAAAAA
>NW_017729022.1:173831565-173832328 GCF_001723915.1 Gavialis gangeticus | reverse complement strand
CAAAAAAAAAAAAAAAAAAAAAAAAAAAAAAAAAAGGATTGGGCCCCTCGCTTTCAGCAGGAGCCTGCTGAAAGCAGAAGTAGCAAGGGGCCCAATCCTTTTATTTTGGGGAGCCTGCCGACCTCTCCCATGGCTGGAGGCTAAGCTGACTAATAGCTGCAAAGCATCGTTGCAAACTAAGCTACATCCAGATGTAGTTTAATTTGCAACAATGCAAACTCATTAAAAAAACCCCAAAACTCCTACACTTGTACAGCGTGACACCATTAAGCCACATAAAGTGACATTTTTGTCATGTGTACATGGTAATGGTGTCACGTGTACAGGCAGTCCTTGGACTTACAACACAATTGGTTCCTGAAAACCGCATCTTAAGTCGAAATGCTGTAACTCAGAACCAATTTTCTCATAAGAAACACTGTTATAAATGGGAGATTGGTTCCTGAACCAAGGCCCGATACCCTATTTTCACCAAAAATACCCCAGAATTTTTTACTCAATCAATTATAGATGAGTAATATAGCTACATTAACGTATTTATATTGTAAATAGCAATCATATTGATTTGGAAGGACTTCTCTGAGGTGACTTTGCTGGACTTTTTGAAAGCCTCTTGGTTCGACTTTTTAAAAGACTCTTGGCTGGAGTTTCAGTTAGTAGGGTCGGAAGGGCCCTGAGCAGATCATCAAGTCCGACCTCCTGCCTTGGCAGGAAAAAGTACTGGGGTCAAAAGACCTCAGCAAGGTGTTCGTCCAGCCTCCAC
>NW_017729022.1:173816142-173826565 GCF_001723915.1 Gavialis gangeticus | reverse complement strand
CTGGCCCCTTGTGGACATGTGCCAGGATAATTCTCTCAAAAAGCTTCCCCAGGATTGAGGTAAGACTAACTAGCAGAGAACTAGTCTTCTCAGGAGTCTTCGCTGCAGGTTTTTCTGGAGTCTTGTCTGCTTTCTTAAGCGTCCAAGGAAGTTTGGACAGAAGTTCTCCAGGCAGATGAGAGACGCAGTGAACTTGTTCACTGGCATGGTCTTGCATCAGATCAAGCATTGTAAAGTCGAAACTGACGTTATAAAGTTGAAACAGGGTGTTGATTTATAAACGCTGTCAGTACGAAACGTAACTCAAAACGTTGTAAGTCGAGGACTGCCTGTACAAACATCCTAAACTGATGGTCACTTGGCGTGACAATGTTGGTATGCTGCCTTGGAGATTACAACTTCAAGGGAAGTTAATGTTTATTTTCTTGAAATGGCTCAAAGCCAGATTTTAGAAAGAAATCTCTTCATTTATCCTGTGGTAACATATTTACAGTCCAGAACTTAACTATTCCTCAGAATGGATAATGTTTAGCTACCGTAGATGGTGCTTTTTCTTGAGCAGTCTAAGCAAGAATTATGTTTTTGTTCTGCTACCTTTAAAAGCTCCTTTTAAGGAATATTTCTAAATTTAAGAAACTAAGTAAAGCACCCAAGACCTAGTAGGTATTAAAAAAAGAAAAGAACCTTAGTAGGGGCATCTACACAACACACTTACTATGGAATTGCCTAATTAGCTCTGTAGTAAAGCATCACCCTCCATATGTGCAGAGCTATTAGGTTGGAGTAAACTAATTAACTCTGCTGTAGGTTAGTACTGCCCGATACAAGTACTATCCTATGGTGAAGTTATTTATTCTGCCATAATGCACAAGTAGTTGGTGACTGGGGCTGGCTGGGGCATGAAGATGCTACAGTGCAGGGGTTGCCTGCTGACTAGCCCTACACTGTAGCATCCTCCACAGCACAATGAGCCAGGGTAGAGCAGCTCTGGGCTGGTAGGCTGGCCCCCAGGCTCCCTGCCAGAAGGGGCTGTGCTGCCCCAGCTCAATGTACTAGACCCAGGTGCACACGTAAACACTGAGCCCAGGAGCAGTAAACTCTGGTACAACCTCTGCTGGAGTTTATTGTGTTGCATGAATTTCATGTGTAAATGTACCTACTATGTTTTTAAAAAGGCAGTATCTACTTTAAAAAAAAAATCCCATTTGAAAAAATATTCTTCACAATGCCTGAATGTACTTTATGAATCTGAGCTGAAATTCTTAGTAATGCTCACTTATGAAATAACTTGACCCTAGGAGAACTTTCCATCTTACCTCATCAGTTACTGTTTTCTGCATATATTAAAGCATCAAAATGTGTCTCTTACACATGCATGATATAATATGCACTTGTCTAATCCTTCTTGAATCTGTCACTGTTGCAATATCTTCTGACAATCACTTCCAAAGTTTAATTGTGACTTTTTAAAAAGGGATTTCTTCTTAACAATCTTAAATTATTACCTTTTCTCTATTACCTCTTTATTACCTCTTCTGGATAATACGTTCATATTCATTTTTGCTTCTGATCCATTTAGATCTATTATACCAGACACATATTTGTAGATATTGTAAATGCAATATTCTTGTTTAGTAAAAACACCCAATATTTAGGGGAAAAAATCAAAAGAGATGTTAAAATAAATTTTAAACTTTAAATAAAACAATAAGCACATATATAGACCAAAGAAAGTTGAAATATTAAGTTTTACATATCACGTGTGTAATATGTTTTACATATTACGTGTTACATATTCAACTCAGAGACTTATTTCTGAAAATCAAAATTCTGTTCCTTACATTTATTACAGCTGTAATGCTTAAGGGACAACTGAGAAGAGGACACTGCTGAACTATTTATTGTGATAAACATGGAATAAGCAACAAATTCTGGCCCAAATAGATTACCATCTAAAACAGAGAGCATGGAACAAACAAGAGCAGGGACAGGGATATAAATAGTCAAGCAGAATGAATGACAAGATAACCACAAATATCACGTTAGTTCCAGAATGTGGTGGTGGTATTCTTTGGCTTTTGTTTTGTTACTCCTCCTGTAAGTCATGTCTGAGTAAAGAATGAAGACATTCTGTTCTAATTCTCCTTCCCCAATTTACTCTGCTCTATTCCATGGCAGTGTTAGGAACCATTACCATTAATGTTCCTCATTATAACAATCACATGGTCTAGTGATCCTTACAATGAACTAAAAGCAAAGAAAATCTTGGTTTCTAATCTCAGCTGAACCACTGATTCATTAAGCCATCTGTAGTCAGGTTATATCAAACCCTTCTGATGTGAGCAACTAAACTAGAAGCTAAACTGAGATCAAGACTTCACTGATAGCCAAATGTTGCTTGTATTTAAATTGTGCTTTCCCAGGTACTTTACTAAACAATAGTCAGTCCTGAAGTAAGTAATGTTTCATCACTTGATGCATTTAGATTGTTAAAAGTAATTCTTAGAGCTAGACTAAATCTGAAATAGGTACAATGATGCAACTCCTTAAGAGCTATGCCTGTAATGCTTATCCCTAGAACCTTTTTCCATTGCAGATGTAGAGCTCTGAGAACACACTGAAACATACATTACATCACGTAAGTTTACTTAAGTATGGATGGGTTAAAACAGAGGGTGCCTGAAGGGGATGAACTGGTAACAACAAGAAGTTTGTTTGGTTTTTTAAGCTGTTAAAAACATGAAGGATCAAAAGTGAGGGAAATAATTAACCCTTGGGGAAACTTTAAAGTAAATGGATAAATGATGGACAGAACCTCTAAACTAATATTGGGGAGCCATAGTTTAATCCTACCTTATCCCAAACAGAATCCCATTCTAAAAATATAAAGGCTTATATCACTCTAATAAGACCAGGTGCTTATTGCCTTTTATTTTCATTCATGAGCAATGATGGGGCCAGATGAAGTCTTGCTGCTCATTCAGTTCTGTGGTTTAATATTTGCCAAGTATTTAACTGCAACTCTTTGGCTTGTACCTAGGGTGCCTGGGATAACATCCAAGTACTAATCAGGTCCATGAGTGCTTAAATTCCAAGATCAGACAATATTAGGTACATTCAGCCAATCCCACATACAACTACATGTAATATGCAACATACTCATTTCTGAGGCACTATGAAATACTTAAACACAAGAAAGTAAATTGCTACATGGATGGAGCATTTACCTTAACACAGAACTCACTGTTTTCAGGCAGATACTTATTATTAAGACAACTTTTAAGACTAAATATACTTTACTGCTGCTAATTTTTCACCAGCAGATCATGAGATTACTTGGAACAGTCTGAGCAACTAGACTCTGTCAAAAGCCAGTTTTATTGATCGATTAGTAATTGCTACAGTGGAGAAAGAATTCAATTTATAAGGTATTTATGTTTCAATGTATTTTTACTGTGTTGTAAAAACTCTCCAGCAAGCTTTTAGCAACAACAAAAAAGAGCACATTCAACTGCCTTTTACTTACAGATTGACATTAAGCTTTCTTGCAGTACCTTATCCCAAACAGAATGCCATTCTGAAAATATAAAGACTCTTAACACAGAGCTCTCCATCCAAACTATTCCCCCTATAGTTGTCAATCAACTTAAAGTTCATTGGGAATACTATTAAAGATGAGAGTTCCCCACAAACACTTTTCAGCTGTAACAAACCATCCCCTCTCTACACTTAAACCCTCTTTCCCATATGCCTCGCAACTTGCATCTTCTCTTTGAAAGCCTTGTAAACTCAGTGTCAGGAAAGCATTTGCTTAGCATTTCCACTACTGATCTTTGACATAGTCTGCTTCCCCCAATCTTTAATCCTTTGTACAAAATTGTGCAAGGGAAATTTTGTCACTGACTCCAATGAAAGTTGCTACTGTGTAAAGAACTGCTGGGCAGGGACCTAGTTTTCCAATGAGTTTCTTTATAATGTCAGATAGTAACTTATGACCTACTGTCTTGCTTCAGAAGGACTCCAAACTGCCTGGAATAAGGTTACTCAGGATGCGTATCCACCAGAGTAAAGAAACAGGCAGCAGGAAAGGGAGAATCCTTGTATCTCAGAAGTTTAGTGAATCACCAAAGGGAAGACCTTAAAATGGACTTCAGTGGTGAATGGAGTTAGTTTAATACATCACTAATAACATTATTAAAAGGCTCATCTTCTAATTATAAACGCCATGGTATATTTTTCAGTCTTAAATTGAAAAATCCCCTGCATTATATACAATTTAAAACACTGTTTAGAACTTATACTTCAGGATTACAAACATAGACAAAAATCACTAGCTATTGTGAATCTGTGCCTAAAAACAGAGGACTAATTGCTTAAGAGTTGAACAAGCCAGATAGATTCTGCCTACCATTATGCCCCTGTCAACCTACTGACTTCAAAAAAAGTTTGTGGGACTGCATGGACATAAGAAGACAACTTTTGATTTCTTTCCTCAGCTAGCATAATGGAAATTCAGAGATCAGAGGCAGATGTCAAGCCACGTCTTTGAAGAGTGTATTCATATCTCTATTTTGAAACATTTCTGTTTGGGCAACACAAATGCAGGATGTCTGCCGTGCCAGAGTTTAGTCAGACACATTTTGGCATACTGCATAAAGATGGAAAAACTGTTCAGAATTTATCATGATTTTACAACAACCAGCTTAATATCCAAAAACACTGGTGCTGGAGCAAGATCAGTTTTAATATCCATAATTCTACTTAGTAATCTTCAGACTAAAGCTCCCAAAAGAGCACATTCCATACAAAAAAGTAACACTATGGGATTTATCTAATAAAGCACAGTTTGGCACAAGGTATTACTGAGATACCTTTTATTTGTCAAATACCACAGGCAAGGTTCTGCCCTCTGTTACGCTTAGCCTTGCAGCCTTCATTCACACTGACTCTGCTGAGGGCAAAGTCTGGCAGTGTATTTACACAAGAATTTAAATAGGTAGACAGATATCAGGACTGTATCAGGAATAGAGGTTTTATGAATCATCTCCCACTGTCTTAATTTCCCAAGAGATTCCCTGTTGTAAATTTTCCAAAAAATCTTCCAGTAACCAAAGATTAATTACTTCTTTTTCACCTACTACCTTTATACAGCTTCTTAATAAGATGAAGTAATTTACTCCTCTGTGCAACTTGGTTGGGGAGTTGTTCATTAACTCTAATTTTGGCATTCCAGACAGATAAGACGGCATAAAGGTTAATGTGCTCATCTCACACAATTGATATTAAACAACTAATTCAGTTTGAGTTCAGTCCTCCATATCCTATTTAACAGTCTCCCACTCACTTCCATATGCAGAAGACTTGCAAAATCAAACCAGTTAATTGTTAAATATGCATGCACTGATATTTACAATATGGTGTAACTAGTCAATTCAGTATATGAAAGTTAACATAAAATTTTGTCCAGATCCAGCTTATGGGTGACCATGACTAAAAGTTTTGGACTGTCAGAAAGAAATAACTAAAAACAAATGGTCTTTTTTTAAAGCACAATATGCATTTAAAAAATAACCTAGGAGTAAAAAAAATAAAACTCTGCAATCCAAAAATAAACTCTCCAAAGAACTGCCTTGAAGCTTACTGTAGATGTAGAGATCCAACAACTGAAAATAAATAGTAAAAAATCTGCATTTTTATAATTAACCATGAATGAGTTCAGTATCAACATCATTTGAAGAATTTTAGTATCCTTATTTCACATGCAGAGAAACTAAGGAAGAGGGCCCAGCACTGATAGATGTTAAAGTCAAGGAACTTGAACAAGTGAGTTCAAAACTCAGGCAAGTGATTTAAAGAAGTCAACTGAAAGTCTGGTAAAACTAAAAATACACCCTCGGTTTCTCGAATCTCCTAGGCCTAGGTCTTAATGAGGACACCATTCTTCATCCTCTGTGCCAGTGTCAAGTCCAACACCACCCCAAATGGTCTATTTAAATGAACAAGACACATTCCACACCAAAGACAGCAGAGTTTGAATGTAATATAAACACAGACAAGATAAGACAAAGGAAAACTGTGCATTTAAGGAAAGGCATGGAAACGTTATCTGGAAGAATACAACAGGGACTGTTGGAAGGAATTGCTTCTAAGAAAACTTTTGCAAAAAGATGAGGATTTAAAGAATGGTTCCAAGCAGAAAAGGCAGCATGAAAGACAATGTGAAGATGGAAGTAAGAAACCAGAATGTATTTTTTTTTCAAAATAACTGCAACTATGGAGAAAGAAGGAGACAGAAAACTGTCATCTCCCTATAAAGACTTCACTCTCATTGAGCAAGGGAATCCTTGATGGTGACAGGGGAAGGGAACAGATGGTAATCATCACTTTCTGTCTAATGCTGCAACACCAAAAGGAGGTGCCAAAGTAAACATCTAACAGGAACATTTCTCTCTACTATTTTAATTGCTGCTAACAGAACGGAAAAAGTGCTCATGTTATGCTATGATTTAAAGGCTGCATTTCTAAATGCCATATCTGTAGCCATGACATTGAAGTAACTACCATGTAGGCAAGAAGTAAAAGAGACAGAACAGTGTTCCCCACTGACACAGACTTTGGCGTGTCTGTGTAACACTAAACTTTTTAACAGAGAACAAGATTTTACATCAGTTTCATGGTGTTATGGTTCCATAATGCAAACTGAGAAAGCTAATAATCATAGTAACACAGGACTGAAAATAAGCTCCAGGAGCATCTAGTCTAACCCTCTGCAGAGATGCAGGAATCACTGTTCCTGAGCCATCCCAGACTGATGCCAATTCAGCCTCCAGTAAAAGAGGTTCCACAACTTCCCTAGACAGCTTATTTCACTGTCCTACTGTCCTTACAGTTACAATTTTTCCCTGTAACCTGATTTAAATCAGTTTGTCAGTTATTAAAACCCACTACCACATATTCCGCCTTCTGTGCCAAGAGAGGACAATATTTCTCCACCTTCTTATGGCAGCCTTTCAACTACTGCTAAATCCCTCCTTAGTCTCATCTTCTCTCCACATACCTAACTCCTTCACACTTCCTCATACAGCTTGCTTTTCAATCATCTTTATTGCTTGCCTCTGGACCCACTCTGGGATCTCTGTGCCCTTCTTAAAATATGGTACCAAAACTGGATGCAATATTTCAGCCAAGGTGTAATCATCATCAAGTAAAGTGGTACCATCACCTAATGTTTTACATAATATTGTCCCATTAACACCATCCAAATCCCCCATTCTGTATTATACATGTGTTTTAGTTTCCTACAAGTAGCACCTTTAAATTATCTCTTCTATGTCCAGTTCTTCAATATATCAAGATCTATTTCAGTTTTAATGCTATCCTCCAAAGTGTTTGATACCCCTCCCCAGTCTTGTGTCATCCCTACATTTAACCAACATACTCTTCTCACTACATCCAAATCACTAATAAAAAAGGTAAACAGTACTGGAATGAAAGCAGACCACTCTGGAACCCCACTTGATACCACCTGCCATTCTGCCAGTGATCCATTAATAATTATTCTACACTTGCTGTTGTTCAACCCATTACATATCCACCTAAAGGTAATTCTACCTAGCCAATATTTCTCCAGTTTGTTAGAACAGCATCTTGAACTGTATCAAAAGTCTTAGTAAAGTCTGGGTTTATTATGTCCATCATGGTCTCCTTCTCCACCAAACCAGTTATCCTGTCAAAGAAAGGAAATCAATTTGATTTGATTCTAAACAAATCCCTGCTGGCTGCTAGCAATCACAACCTCATCCTACAAATATTCAGAGATTAAATGTTTTATACTTTGCTCCAGTAACTTCCAGGTACTGAAGTCAGATCAACCTGCCTATAATTCCCTGGGTCCTCCTTTTATCTATCCCGTAATATGAAAGGTGCATATCAGGGACTGGGAGAACGTGTTCACCAGGGCTCCCCAGGTGAGGGCTAGGACTAATGGTCATAAATTGCTGGAAGACCGCTTTAGATTAGACATAAGGAAAAACTTCTTTACTCGAGTGTCCAGGGTCTGGAATAGACTGCCCCCCCCCCCTTCAAAATGGTACAATCACCTATTCTGGATATCTTCAAAAAACTTCTGGATGCTCACCTTGCTGGGGGCATCTGACCCCAGCAGTCTTTCCTGTCCAAGCGCAGGGGGGCTGGACCTGATGATCTCGAGAGGTCCCTTCCAGTCCCTAACATCTATGAATCTATGAGCCCTCCTCCAGTCCTTTGAGAACTTACCTGTTATTCGTGACTTGCAGATATTATTAGCAGTGGTTGTGAGATGTCTTTACCTAGTTCCTTCAAAATCCAAAGGTGCCATGCTGACTTTAATTTGTTCAAGGTACTCAAAAGTTCTATGATGCACTCTTTACTTACCAGGATTTGCATCCTTTCCCCAACTTTATTTATATTAATTTTGCTAGTTGTCTGGTCAGTCTGTCACCATCCCCATAGGACCTAGCTTGAAGCCCTCCTCATCAGTCAGCTAGACAACATTCAAATGTATGTTTCCCTGTCTTCGTCAGATGGAACCCATCTCTGCACAGCAATTATTTTTACAGAAAATCAACCCACTTTTAAAGAAGCCAAAGCCTTTGGCTGCCTTCTCCACAATATGAAGGCCACTGCCTGGGCCTTTAACAGTGAAGATTGATGAGAACATCACCTGCACACTAAGCCCCTTATCCTCCTGCCCAAAGTCTTAAAGTCTCTTTTGATCTTATCAGAGTCACTCCTGGAATTATCATCAATGCCCATGTGTATGGGTAGGAAGGGGTCCAAGGATCAGATAAGGTTTGGAAATTTCTGCATCATGTCCCAAATTCAGGCTCTGTGCATGCTGCACATTTCATGGGATTCCAGGTCCAGATGACAAACAGATGCTTCCATCCCCAGCAGGACGGAGTCCCCAGTTGCTGCCACTCTCCTCCTGGTGAGTGTGATAGTCACAGAACTGCCATCCCTACGGCAGTGTGACCCCTGCTGTCTAACCTATGCTTCTGATCTTTTTTCTCTAATGATTAATGAGATGTTGTGGGCATATATGTGTGCTGACAGTCTGAAAGTATTCTGATCCTTCTATGGAAGTCACATATTGTCAAGCATCTTCCCTGTTATTCAGTCTCTACTGCACAGTCCTCACGGATTCTTAAGTATGCCCTGACTGCAATAGCGGTTTATGACTTTCATCTACTAGGCCTCTGAATATACTTGTGTCACTAGTCCCTGAACATCTTCTTCTAGCATAGCTACTCCTAATTTGCATGTTGGACAAAGTCTCCTCTGCCCACAGGAAAGAAAACAAACATGGCATATCTCATGCATATCACAACAACTGACCTACTTCACTATATCCATTATTTGTTTCCTAACTGCTCCTGGAAACCTCAGAGCACATATATTCCTGCCCTTTCAGAAGTTCCCAGATAAACTAATTCTGCTTCTCTCCTGTTAGTTTTCATTTAAATTTCTTCAAAACAAAATTCAAAATCAAGTCTGCTGCAAATTAAAATAAAACTGAGGGAAAGGTTACTTGCAGTTATGAGAAACAGCAAGAGGAAGCAGTAACACTGAGATAATGTTAGTTTATGCCATTTGGTGCTGACTGATTAGTTCCAATTGACTTCCCAATTCAGGAACTTGTTCATAGAAAGGAAGTCCAGCCTAAGACACTTGCATGTTTCACAACTTTTTTTGTCTTTTGTACCATTAACTTCAGATCCAGATTTGAACTCCCCTGCAATTTACAAGAGGTGTTTAGGCCAGGGGCTGGCACAGATCTTTGAAAACTCCTGGCGCTCTGGTGAAGTGCCCGAAGTCTGGAAGAAGGCCAATGTGGTGCCAGTCTTCAAGAAAAGGAGGAAAGTGGATCTGGCTAACTATAGGCCCATCAGCCTGACTTCTATCCTGGGGAAGATCTTAGAAAAGTTTATTAAAGAGGCCATCCTTAATGGACTGGCCAACACCAACATCCTAAGGGATAGCCAGCACGGGTTTGTTGCAGGTAGGTCTTGCTTGACCAATCTCATTTCCTTCTACGACCAGGTGACCTATCACCTGGACAAGGGAGAAGAGATTGATGTCATATATCTTGACTTCAAAAAAGCCTTCGATCTGGTATCCCATGATCACCTCTTGGCAAAACTGGCCAGTTGTGGCCTTGGGTCCACCATGATCCGCTGGCTGGGAAATTGGCTCTGTAGTCGGACCCAGAGGGTAGTACTTGATGGCAGTCACTCATCATGGTGTCCTGTGACCAGTGGGATCCCCCAAGGCTCTGTCCTTGGACCCATATTGGTCAACATCTTCATTAACGATGTGGACATTGGAGTCAAGAGCGGACTGGCCAAGTTCGCCGATGACACCGAACTTTCGGGAAAAGCATCCA
>NW_017729022.1:173810609-173815923 GCF_001723915.1 Gavialis gangeticus | reverse complement strand
ATGTGGAGAAGCTTGAGAGAGTCCAGAGAAGAGCCATGCGCATGATCAGAGGTCAGGAAAACAGACCTTATGATGACAGGCTGAGAGCCATGGCGCTCTTTAGCCTGGAAAAGCACAGGCTCAGGGGTGATCTGATGACCACCTATAAGTTTATCAGGGTTGATGACCAGGATCTGGGGGAACGTTTGTTCACCAGAGCGCCCCAAGGGATGACGAGGTCAAATGGTCATAAACTACTGCAAGACCGTTTCAAGCTGGACATAAGGAAGAATTTCTTTACTGTCTGAGCCCCCAAGGTCTGGAACAGCCTGCCATCAGAGGTGGTTCAAGCACCTACGTTGAACACCTTCAAGAGCAAATTGGATGCTTATCTTGCTGGGATCCTATGACCCCAGGTGACTTCCTGCCCTTTGGGTGGGGGGATGGACTCGATCTTCCGAGGTCCCTTCCAGCCCAAATGTCTATGAAATCTATGAAATTATGACTTAAGGCAATCTCTAGATTTCATATGATTTTATGAAAGGAAGAAACACAGCAGACAGAGAAAAACTAAACGTGTTAGCAGCAAGCGTTCACCAACCTCTTACTGCTATCAAGATTTCACCTCTAGCATGGACAAGGCCTTACAAAAGCAGGGAAGCATGGTTTTAGATTAAATGTAGAAAGCAGCATTTTGGTTTTGAGTTCTTTTTTTGTAAATAGTCCATTCACATATATTAAGGTGCCTTTAATTAAAATAAGGTCTTCAGTGAATATGAATTCAGAAATTATTCACTGCAAGTATTCAGATGGGAAAAATCATCTTCAATATTGTGAACAGGCCAAAGCTGTTCTGGGAAAGGCAAAGGGCTTTCTTTTCCAAGTGACTTTTCTTTAGGGACTCCTAAAGTAATTGGAACATTCTTGGCCTCATTCTGAATCTGCACATTAAAGGAATATCACACAGGAAAGTCTAGAAAAACAGCAGCTCTCCAAGACCCAGACTGTTGTGCCTCTGCTGCAAGTATAAGGTTCCACTGCTGGCCTGCCTGCCTGTGAAATTTTAATGTTCCATTTGTAGTGCAAGAAATCCCTAGTGAAATGTGTTGCTTCCACTAACTAACACCCCTTTGCTACCTCATGAGCTACAAGCTGCAATTTACTGAACACTACTGCATAACACTGCCCCTTATTTAATAATACTGCTAGCCCTGAAGCAAGATTTTCCAAGAACTGCAGTTTTTAATCATTAAGTATCTTAACTCCTCTTAAAAGTATATCTTTACTCACTGTAATTAACTATGTCAAAAGGACCACGTGTTTTACTGTGGAGTTGTAACTTGTTTCAAGGTGCTCCCCACATTAAGGTTTTGTGATTATAAACCTAGGGCTTTGCCAAAGTATTGAGTTTATATATGTTTAATAAAGATGAAAAAAATACACTCTAGCCAACAGTATAAAAGGGCTGCCTTGTAATTAATGGTACTAGAGTTTTTGAATGATGTGTTACATATTACAAAAGCCCTATAAAACATAATAAATGTCCTGAAACATGTTTGGTGCAGGTAAAGCTGATGTTGGATTTTGGCATATCGGTAGACAGTTTTTCTACGTTATAACACCATTACTATTTATGATATTTAGAGTGAATCTTTACTTTGACACCCTGTCTGCCACCACCATTTAGAAATAAATGGAATTCAAAATAAATAGATCTTTTTAAAGATTTACAGCTTAAGCAAGCTGCAGCATACAAATTTATATGGGGGAAATACGGCAGTAGACATTATGCATGGGAACAGGCAGGAACATGTATCTCCCCGGTGATAAACAGCAGCGGAACATATTTCTGCCTGGGATCCTGGGGGCCTCCCAAGGGTGCAGTGGCAGTGATCCAGATGTGCGGAGCCAAGCCAAGCCAGCAGCCAGCGTGGCTCTGGCCAGCAAGACTGGTTTTGGGTGGGGAAGCTGCAGCCACATGCACTGCCCCACTTTTATTTGCTGTGTGGGTTTTTTAGATATCAGGAGTTCCTGATATCTAATTTTGCCTCTGCACTGCAAATATGAAGCATGGAGAACCCTTCCATGTGTGCTGCATGCATTTTGTGGTGCCTCAAAAGCCTCTGAGGTGCTGTAACGTAAATGTGTATGCTAGGCTGGACAGGCTCATCAAATGGGGGAGCAGAGGGAGTTCAGCCTGGGCATTTTTCAGCCCCCCCAGAGGGTGGGATGGATGTATTGCAGCCTCCCAAGGTGGGGTGGGGGCTACAATTCACCCACCCCAACTTTCAACACCAGCTGGGGAGCCCCAAGGATGGCTCCCTCCACTGCCTTCCCCCTCCTCCCATTCTGAAAACAGGAGCACTGGCAGAGAGCCCTGGCCATTGCTGTGGGAACCTGGCTGCAGGCTCCCAGCCTGTAGCTTGATTTCCCTCCCCCTGGACCCAACAAGGAACTTCTGTTTGGCCTCGGGTAAGGTTGTAACTCAGAGTGCTTTGCAAAAATCATTCTGAGTTACAGCTGGGAGCTGCACTTCTGTTTGCACCCCTAACTGCCATTTGTGCCTTTGAAAGTCTCCTACTTTGCCTACTCTGGGGGTCAGGAAAACTTGGTTCAAGGAGTGAGGTATGATTCCACATAGAGGGTCATATGACTCCATTAACTGAGCCTACTTGTACAGGTAAACAGAACAATTTCATATTGTGGCCTGTTTAGAATGATCTTGTCTTACAGGCTCATCTGCAATATCAAGTCTGCTTTCTTACATCAGACAGAGCCACAGATGGAAACGCAGGAGGAAAAATGGTTTATTTCACTACCACCACACAACATCTTAACAATGTGCCCAATTAGGATTATGTTTCAATTCCTTGCCAAGTGGCAGAGTCAAAATTCAAGCGGAATTCTAACAAACTAAGCCAGACTCGAGGATTTTGCCTGGCATTTATTCTTATCCTTTTCAGTTTGCTCAGTTATGCATGAATTGGGGTCATTAGACACTAAAAGATTTTCTTCCCTCAACCCTCAAATGCTTGCTCAGTGAGGGTCACCATGTTTGAAAGGGTCGCCATCACCATTTTCGTGTTTGGCAAATGGCCTGTGAGGCAAAAAGTTCAACTTTGTATCCCAGTTTGTCAACTACAAAAGGAACAAAGGCCATAATTTCCTACTCTCCTTTTCAGAGCTATTTGTTCTAAACATACCTGCAGAGGATTTTAGCTTCTTTTTTATGTTATTGAAACTAGAAAACATGGACAAACTTTGAATGGGTATCATATGAGCAAGAAGAACAAACAAGCAGCAACACACACTACCAGGAATAAGGGTGGGACTGGGTGGAACTTGCAGTCTCCATTACTCTCACTTAAAAAGACTGCTTGAAACTTTCCTGTTCATGCTTGCAGAGGCCAGTTCACCCCAACCTTTTCCCATTATTAGTAATATCTTGGCACCGCCAGCTGAAGAAAAAAAGTCTGAGAAAATGCAAAACACATTCAACTCTCATGGGCAAGTGTGATTTTAATTATACCCTGCCTGTCTCTTATGGTTTATTGTTTCTGGCAGGGAAGGTAGCACAGAAGGAGCAGCAGCTTTGCAGAAAGACAAACCAATGATTCCTCCCAGTCTGTATTATCAACTTAACATTCAAAACAAGATTTGAATGATCAATACTTTCTCTCCATCCCCTGAGTACAGATTTCTGTTGGGTTTTGCACCGTGGCCTATGAAGGATAAAACTGCTTGTAGCAGACATGTTGAAAAATACTTTAGATTCCTTCTCCTAGTTTTGAGTGGCTTGGGGCTGCACACTTTTAATACAATTTACTTAGAATAACCAGTTGGCTGAAAGTTACTATCAAATTTCAATTTCTTGCTCATCCTGTTCCTTTCTGCATCCAGAGCTCCCTTTTTTGCTATTAAGTAACAAATAAAAAAAACATAAGGCACTCTCCCCTGGATCTGTGATGTACTAATCGAAGTTACAAGGAGGCTCACATGCCAGTGGCAGACTTTCAGTAAGGCTGAGCAAGGCAATTTTGTAACTTAATCTGCACACAAGAAAGACATGGGTTTAATCTCAATACAATTGCTGTACTCTGCCATTCCCTCATCTCAGTGTACCCCAAGAATCAATTCCTGGAGGAAAGATGGAGTTAGTTTTGAACATAACCCTTTCCTCTCCAAAACAACAGGCAGAACAGGGAAGCGGAAAGAAGAGAGAGCAGATCCAGAAATCCCTTGGCTTGCCTATTGTAAGGAGGGAAAGGAGTGCAACTTCCAAATCTTATGCTTGGCTGTCTCCCATGAATCTATCCACACAACTGCCTACCAAGGACATGCGTAGGAAGATGTTGCTAACTGTAAAAGAGTAAACTTTTAGAAACACTGAGACTAGTAAACATGCTATTCTATACAATATTATCCTATTATATACTGCCCTGTTATATACAGTACAGTAGGTGCAAGCAGAAATTCTTTTGTGACAGTTACAACCCCAAACACTGTCATACTATGCTAAAAGCATAAGACATGTGAAGCTGGTGTTGATGAGAAGGTAGCACCACAGTTCTCGATGTTCCTCAACTTGAGGCACCCCTTGTTAGTCTCAAGGCCCCTTGGGGAAATGCCAGCTTCGTTTTCACTCATTTTTTTTTTTGACCACAGGAAAAATAGTAGAGCATGTCTTCTGTTGCAAAGAACTCCGAAACCAGGTCAGAACAGGTTTGACACCCTGCTTGGTGGGTTTATTTCACAGGCTGCGGAACGGGGTGGGCCATGGCCCGACCAACTGTTATGCCGTTAAAAAAAACAGCTATACAGTTTTAACCGGAATGACAATTGCGCATTTGTGGGTTATATAAATGAAAGTGCTAAAAGTTGGCCTGGCCATGGCCCAGACGGCCCACCCCGTTCTGCGGCCTATGGTTTATTTTGTGAATCCCGTGTGCCCACCTAGCTGCCCAGGGGTACCCTGGCCAGGATCTTGGGGCCTCACAGGATCCAAGCTGAGCATCACTGAAGTCACGTGGGCAGAAAAAGTGTGCCGGAGCGGCCCCTTACCAGCAAAGAGGAGAGGAAAGGGAGAACCAACGCGCAGGGGTCAATGTGAAGGGGGGAGTTCAGGCCCAGGCCAAAGCAGCAAGAGCAGGGACCCGACTGCGGCCCCCCCCAACAACCCCAGGGCTGCCCCAGGAGGTGCAGCCTGGGGGCCCCTTGAGCAGCAGGGAGGCCTGGAGGCGGCTGGGGGCGCCCCCGAGCGGAGCCCCTCCTCAGCTGAGCCCGCTTACCTCGGGGCGCGGAGGGACGCAGCCAGCACTGCCACCGCCCGGGCAGG
>NW_017729022.1:173809039-173810520 GCF_001723915.1 Gavialis gangeticus | reverse complement strand
CGGGCACAGCCGAGCCGCGCCCGGAACCGGGGCTAGCGGCTTCCACCTCGTCTCGTCCCGTCCCGCCGGCACCAGTGCGCCCGGGCTCCGCACTGGGGCATAGACACCGGGGGGCGAGAGGTGCGGGTGTGAGAAGTGTGCACGGGTGTGTGAGAGAGAAAAGTGTGCGTGTGTGAAAAGCATGTGTGAGAGTCATTTGTGTGCGAGAGAGAGAAAAGTGTGTGGGGCATATGTTCATGCGCATGTAAGAGACGTGTGTGGTGTGAGATCCCAGCGTGTGAGAGAGAAGCGTGTGTGTGCACAGCATGAGAGAGAGAGAGAAAAGATTGTGAGAAAAGCGTGCATGTGCGTGAGAGAAAAGTTAGTGTGAGGCGTATGTTCATACACATGCAAAATGTGTGAGACATGTGCATGTGTGTCTAGCGTATCTCTATCTATCTATCTATCATAGAGGCTCCACTGAGGAGGAAGCCGTCTCCTGGCATCTGGTACATATATGTATCTCCCATTTCAGCTTACTCCTGTGTCCCTCCCAGAGCAGCCCTGGGGTTGTAGGGGTACTCCTTAAAAAGGGCAGGATGGGGGTGAATATATCTATCAGATGCCAGGAGACAGCTCCCTCCTCAGCCGCCCCTCTTGTTTTCAGCACATGGACAGACCAATCAATTAATCCACTTTGGTTAGTCTGTAAAGTGCAAATGGACCCTGCCTTCTCTGTGACTTGAAACTAGCAAAGCTCCCTACCTCTCCACACCCTCCCCCCCATATATATATCAAATACCAATGTCTAGCTGACTGGCTTCCTTGCATGCAGCCCAGCCTCTGGCTTCTTTACTGTTCCTTCCATCCAGGAAGAGCACACACCAACTGCAGAGACTTCCTCAGCCTCATGACAGGTATTTATACCTGAAAGCTTGCAAAGAAGAATGTCTAGCACAAGCTTTTGTTGGATGAAGTGAGCCTCAATTCTCCAAGACCCGAGTCCAATGTATGAAGCTGGGATGCTAATGTCCCCAGCTGGTGGTGCTCCCTCTTAGGGAAGACTCCCTTGGGAAATGCAGGGGTCTGGGCAACAGCCCCCTGGTGTTTCCCTTACAGCTGACTGACCACCTAAACAAGGTGCTTAACTAGTCTCAGCCCCTTTCTTCCTTCACTGAGTTTCTTGGCCACAGTTAGCAGCGGGCAGTATTTGAGCAAGTCACTCTTGTCCCTACCCAGGCGAAGCAGCTGTAGTGCTGGACAACAGGGTACTCTCTAACTGCTCCCCCCCACCGCATAAGGCTGCATGTGTAGTTTCAACCTGAAAGCTCAGCCTAGTCTCAGCCCTCCAATCCATCTCAGCTTTGCTGCCTTGAAATTTCTTCCTGTCTCAGTTCTCACCATCAAACAGCTACCTTTATACCACCTCAGCTCTGTTCATCGCTTAAAAACTTTGCAGGTACCATGCTCAGGCTTCTAAAAGAAGTGAGTAGCAAAGAACA
>NW_017729022.1:173800923-173804039 GCF_001723915.1 Gavialis gangeticus | reverse complement strand
CGCATAAGGCTGCATGTGTAGTTTCAACCTGAAAGCTCAGCCTAGTCTCAGCCCTCCAATCCATCTCAGCTTTGCTGCCTTGAAATTTCTTCCTGTCTCAGTTCTCACCATCAAACAGCTACCTTTATACCACCTCAGCTCTGTTCATCGCTTAAAAACTTTGCAGGTACCATGCTCAGGCTTCTAAAAGAAGTGAGTAGCAAAGAACAGCATTTCTCAACCCATGGGTTGCAACCCAAAAGTGGGTTGCAAGAATAGATGAAAGGGTCATGAACAAACCTTAACAATGGATTCTCCTTTAAAGAAGAAAAGTGAAGGAAACCGTGGGTTTTCCCTTGCAGGTTGGTGGAGTTCCAGCTTGCAAGGGGCTGCTTGAGGTCCCCCCTGTCCCACACACTGGGGTGGGGGGCAGCAGGTTAGGAGTGAAGGGCACTGGGTCAGGACTGGCCACTGATGTTTACAAATGGGCATAGAGGATCCCCTGCCATCTGACACAAGACCCTTTTTATTTCCAATCTTACCCAGGCTCCTTGACCCACATATTCTACATTGTCATATGTAGGCAGGGTCACCCCACACTCCGTACACATTTGGCAGTTTTCTTGTCTCCATCACCCAGCAGAGATGAGAGCACTTCATTAATGGTTTCCACATTCAAAATGCAACTATTTGAGCTGAAGTAGAGCCAGAATGTTCAAACTTGTCACAGCTGAAACGCACACGGGGCTTGGCCTATTCAGTCATTTCCCCTTACTCACCAACAGATGCCAGAGGAGAGCTCCCTATTCAATACACCCTCTATTTATTTGAAGCAGACAATTACTGTGGCATAAGTTTCACTGTTATGGGCCTTCACTCCCTAGCTCCACGCTCCCTATCACCTCCCAGCACCAAAATGTCAGCTCCTAATGCCTATCAGCTCCAACCTTTATCACTCAATTGATTCATTTTCAAACAAGCACCTACATTCTTTCTCCTGGGCTGTTCCTTTCACTTGGGATAAATTGCCTCTTACCCATCTGAAGATGTTACACTATTACCCCTCCTTCAAAATTTCCCCCCGAAGTTTCTTTTGTAGGCCTCATGGCAAAACAATGTTTTAACGATTACATTTTAGAGGGAGTTCAAGCTTTGTGCCGAAACATACGGTACTGAACACTGTCAAGACACCAGACTGTAAGACTACTGCTTAGATCTAGTACATCATTTCCTGAGATCTTAGGCTCCTGATTTGGCCCTTTTTACTTATGAACAGTACCACAGCTATGCAAGAGAACCTTGCTAGAGAAGCACTGGCTCAGGAGGGTTTAAAAACATTGCATTCAGCAATGCTTACCTTATATTGTATACATTGTTAATAGTGTTTTGAAAGCTGAATTCCATGCTTTAGATCTAGAAATGGGAAAGAAGCTCCACAGAAATAGTTAAACAGCATTTGGCATAGATTTTCTAAAATAAAATTAAGAGTAACCATATCTTGGGGGGACGGGGTTGGTGGGGAGAAAATACAAAATGCAGAAGATGGCTATTAAGTCACCTTTGAAATCTGCTTCTAACATTCTCAGCAGTGCTTTTGTGTGGTCTAGGACAGTTTCCCTTGTAATAAAAATGAAATTGAGATCAGGTTTTGTGGCTTTATGCTTTCCAAAGATCTCTTACTAGTCTGAAAAAAACAGTTTTTTTGGAGAGGAGACATAACTCATGTAAACATCTACAATGATGGGATAGGAAATCTATAATCCTAGATAAATGAAATTGTCTTGCTAAATTTGCTGTTTTAACCTGAAAGAGAACAATTGTCTAGATTCAATTCAATCACTAGTCATGCCATGCAAAAGATAGAACAAAGCAAACAAAAAAAACAACTTTGCCTAATAACTGATTTAGAATTCAATGGATTTATCCTACAGCATAAAAAGGGGGTTATGACGCATGTCTAATTTGAATAGGTCACCTACTGAGGAATGCATCATTTTGAAGTAGTGTTTACAATTTCAAATTGATGTTTTACTCACTCCACTGTCTTTGTGGACTTTTCTACCACATTTAAACTACGCTTTTTAACTGGTTACACAACAAAGGCAACCCCTTGTGAACAACAAGAGCAGTGAACAGAGAGGAAGCAGAGGGAGTTTGCTGCAGGAGGGACCCAGAGAGCTGTGTGTGTATGGGTGTGCGTACTTGTTTTTGTTTTTTGCTTTGTTTGTTCCTGCCTAGGGGTCGTCTAGGGAACATACAAGGCATAAATGAAGACTGAACCAGCAGTTGTTCCTTGTGGGATGTGCCATGTCGTAAAAGCCTGTCTCAGACTGCAGTCTCCTTGTCTGGACAAAGGCAAAAGTTCTTGTTCCTGACCTTTCATGTGCTTCCATTCAAGGGTGAGAAGAGGGTGAAGGCCTGTCCCTTGCACTGTGGGCAGGCTGACCCCTGCAAGACTACAAATGTCTTCAAATACAAGGATCTCAGTTATACAATATATGACAATGCGGGATGGCTTTCAGACTTTTCCCCTAGCTTACTCCTTTTGGCTAGGGGCAAGTGAGGCTAGGGGACATCCGAACTCCAAGGCCTCCAGGCTTGGGGCTTGCACATAGGATGCCTGACATGGATTTGGGAATATCTGAAGGCCCAGACTGATGAGTCTTGGAGGCAGGATATTTGTCAGGGGTAGCACCACATAGATTTGAATGATTGAGGTCTGTTCAGTTGAAATTTGAAACTTAATTTGGAACTGATTTGGCCCTGAAAACTAAATTTTCTTTAAAAATAAGTAAAACTTCTCATGTGCTTCCCAGCTGGTTTTCAGGTTCCAGTTTCTATTCCAACTCTGGCTTAAGATTCTGGTAAGATAAGATCCTTGGCCAGTTCTTGGTTCTCCATTTCTGGTTTGACCTTCAGCTCTGGCTTTTTGCTCTGACCCTGGTTAATCCTTGACTTATCCATCTCTGGCTACAGCTTCTGACCCCAACCTGTTCTGACTTCAACTATGGCTCCTGATTCTTGTTCTGATGCTGGAGTGCTGCAGGGGGCAACATGGACCACACTGCCAAGGGAGCTCTGCTGCATGCATCTCCTGCCTAGGGTTGCTTATTGAACCTATTCCAGGAAATTTTTCC
>NW_017729022.1:173800635-173800835 GCF_001723915.1 Gavialis gangeticus | reverse complement strand
CCCCCCCCCCCCAACATGATGTAATGTTAGCTAAATAGCTAACAATGTAAATCTCTCAGATTGCTTTCAATAGTCACCAGGTGATCGATGCTGATTCCGGTAGACTCCTAGCCAATCCGGAAGGGTTGGCAACCCTACCTCTGCCCTCCCCCCCTCCTCACACCCACAGCAGGTGCAGACACCCCTCCCCCACACTCCAG
>NW_017729022.1:173795605-173800349 GCF_001723915.1 Gavialis gangeticus | reverse complement strand
CCCCCCCCCCCCCCCCCCCCCCCCCCCCCCCTTCAGGAGATGAGCAGTCTGCTTTCTTTTTTCCTCTTTGCTCCCTTCCCCCTCCTCCTGCCCTTCTAGGAGACAGCTTTTTGAACATAGCTGTGTCCCCATAAAAAAAGGGAACCAGCTATTTCACAGTAGACTGCCAATTACACAATTTCCATAGTTAGGGACCTACCAGATGCACTAAGTCAGGATGAAGAGGTGGTTGCGGATCTTCAAGATAATAAAATTATCCAAAAAGTTATGAGTTGCTACTGATAGGAGCCTTCAGTTTTCTGGATAGCTGCTAGAAGACATACAGCTAGACAATGTTGAGAAAGTGCTTAACTTAGCGTATCTCAGATTTCTGGAACAGAAAGCTCCACACTAGATCATTTATCTTAGATCTTGTACTAATCAATGGGAAAGAATTGGTGGATGTGAATGTGATGGGAAACTTGGGAGGAAGTAATCATGATATGATAGGATCACAAACTCTACCCTGACACTGGGAAAGCATGGAGGTCAGGAGAATTTAAGACACTGGATTTCAAGACGGCAGATTTCAGCTGACCTAAGGCGATAGTATGCATGGTGCCATGGGAAGACAGACTGAAGGGTAACAGTGCCCCAGGGGGCTTGAAGCTTTTGAAAGGCACAGTATTGGAAGCCCAACAAGAAACTATTCGGACAAGATGGAAGCACAAGAATAGCCAAAAAGACAAATGGGGCTGCAGAAAGCTTCTAGGATTCCTCAAATGCAAAAGAAAAACATTCAGGAAATGGAAAGATAGGTCACCAAGGAAGCTTACCAGCATTCAGTAAGAACTTGCAGGGACAAAATTAGACCCAAGTTTCTTTTTTTCTTTTAAGCTTGGCGAAGCAAGGTAAGGACAACCAGAAGTGGGTCTATGAATAATATTAGCCAGAAAAGGAAGACTAAAGAAGCTGCAAGTCCGCTTTTAAAGTAGCCAGGATGAACTCTTAATAGAAGATGCAAAGAAAACAGAACAGCTTGACAACTTCTTTACCTCAGTCTTCACAAAAAAGTTAGATTGCAGCCAGATAGCTAAGGATTATTTGTATAAAGAAGGGAACTAGCTGAGGGATGAGATAACAAAAGAAACAGGGAGCTTTCAACAGGTCTGAATGAATTCAAGTCAACAGGACTTGATTAAATTCACCCTTGGATACTGAAGGAACTGGCAGAGGATCTCTTGGAGCCCATAGCAATAATATTTACAGAATCATGGGACACAGGCAAGGTACTCAAGGTATCAGAAAAGGGCCAACATAGTGCCCCTTACCCCCCACCCTTTTTTAAAAAAAGGAGAGGGCATGCAAAAAGGAGGACCTGACCAACCATACTACCTCAATACCCAGGAAGTTACTGAAATGAATCATAAGGATGGATGTCCATTTGCAAGCATCGGGAGAAGGAAAGGCTGATCACAAGCAGCCAGCATGGGTTTACTAAGAACAAACTGGGCCAAACAAATCTGATTTCCTTCTTTGACAAGATAACTAGCTGAGCAGATGAAGGAAATGTTGTGGATATAGTGCATCTGGATTTCAGCAAGGCTTTTGACAAAGTCCTATGTGACTCTCTCATAAACTGGAGAAATATCGGCTAGACAAAACTATCATAAAAGGTGGCTCAGTAGTGGCAAGCAAAGTGAAATTATAAATGGATCCTTGATGGTAGGAGGTTGAGGGGAATCCAAATGGGGATCTATCCTTGGTCCAGTGCTCAATACATTTATTAAAGATTTGACATGGCCTTCAGTGCAGAGAAGTACAAGGTGCTGCACCTCAGTAGGAAGAACCTCCAGCATGCTTACAGGCTTAGCAGTGCTATGCTCACTAGCACCACAACCAAAAGAGACTTGGGGGTCTTGACTGACCACAAGATAAATATGACCCATCAATGTGATGCTGTGGCTGGCAGAGCTTACCAAAATCTGGCATGCATCCACTGATACATCAAGCAAAACCCACTTTACTTGGCCCTGGTAAGACCGCAGCTGGAGTACTGCATCCAGTATTGGGCCCCCACTTCAGGAAGGATGTGGAGAAGCTTGAGAGAGTCCAGAGAGCCACTTGTATGATCCAAGGCCTGGAGGGCAGGCTGTCCTAGGAGAGGCTGAGGGACTTGGGACACTTCAGTCTGGAGAAGAGAAAGCTTGGGGGGAAGGGGACTTGGTATGAGCCAACAATTACATAAGAGCTGGTCTCTACAGGACCTGGGAGGACAGCTGTTAACCAGAGCTCCCCAAGGGATAACATGGTCTAACATCCATAAACTCCAGGAAGGCCGATTTAGACTAGACATAAGAAAAAAGTTCTTTACTGTGTGAGTGTCCAGGGTCTGGAACAAACTCCCTCCAAAGGTGGTGCAAGGACCTACTATGGACTTCTTCAAAGAACAGGTGGATGTATTTCTTGCTGGGGTCACTTGATCCCAGCTGACTTCCTGCTTATAGTGGGGAGGGGGCTGGACCTGATGATCTCATGGAGGTCCCTTCCAGCCCCTAATGTCTATGAAATCTGACTGCTGGAGCAGAAATCCGATCAAATTTGCAGATATCAGGAATGACGGCAAACACACTGGAGGACAGCACAATCCAGAAGGATCTTGAGACTGGAGAGTTGGGCTGGAGCTAATTAAATAAAAAATTCAGTGCTAACAAATGCAAGGCGCTACACCTTGGGAAGAACAAAACACAGATGCAAGAAGGGTGAACTCTGTTGGCCTGAATTTCACATGGGCAGGTACAACCACTTTAATAACCAATCATGACACTTCCATTTGATAAACAGGAAGCTTTTATTGATGCACAATAGTGGCAAATGATAAGTAAAGCAAGCAAACAATTAGGCAAGTCTCACTATCCAGTGACTCGAGGGGTCTCTCAGGATTGAGATGTCTGGCTAGGAATGTTGCCACCTTCCACAGGTTCAGGAACTTTTCAGAGGAGAAGCCCCTGGCTGCTTAAGAGGATCTCTTTTATATCACTGTTCTTTTGCTCACACCACACAATGACTCGGTTCTTGTTAATTTTTTTTTTTTACCCTTGACCACACTGACCATTAAGGCTTCTGGTCCCATGCCGTTCACATGCAACTGTTCATGGACACCAGCTTTCCCTTTACTTTGTCCCAGGCATCCTTGCCAAGTTCTGCATCTGAACTGAGCGAGCCAACAACAACTTTTTCTATCTTTCTTGCTTGGTGGCCAAGGTCCCCATGTTCTACTGCGGTCTGCCAAATAGTCATAATTATTTCTTTCCAGCATCTACTACTAGTCTAGCTTACTAAGCGCTTTCAGCTATTGATGATTTTACTGCCATCAACACCTGGCTGGATGGCAGCATTATAGAGAAAGATTTAGGCATCCTGGTAGACTACAGACTCAATACAAGTCTGGAGTGTAATGCAAGGAATTGTGGTTTTGGGTTGCATTAACAGGAACATTAGATAGCACCTCTTTAATCATCATTGGTTAGCTTTTATGTAGAACAGTGTGTGCAATCTTGGGCTCCACATTTTAAAAAGAATATTGAGAAGTTTGACAGGTTCAGAAACAGGACACAAATGATAAAGAACATGGAAGGCAAGCCATATGAGAAGTTGAATGAAATAGGGATGTTCAGCTTATGGAAAAGGTGCATGAGAGGACATGATAGCAGTCTAAATATATTAAGGGCTGCCATAAAGATGAGCAAGAACACCTTTTCTCTCTAGCTACAGACAGCAGAATGTAGAACAATGGCTTGAAGTTGCAGCAAAGTAGGTTTAGCTTGGATATCAGGAACAACATCACGGTTAAAACAGCAAGACAGTGGAATAGACTTCCTCAGGAAGTTATGGACTTTCCAACATTGGAGGTATTTAAGAAGGTTGTGTAAGTATCGGTCAGAGATGATCTAGAAGTAGCGATGACTATGCTATGGGCATTTCCAGTGCTTCTGGTCTATGCTAGTTGCCACATGGGGTCAGATAGGAATTTTTCCCCCCCTTCTATTGCTACATATACGTCAGGGTTTTTCCCCCCCACCCTCCTCAGCAGCATTGGGTGTTGGATGCAGCCAAGGTTGGGGATTTTGACTAGGGTGGGCTAGTCCTCCTGCTGGGACTAAAACCCAGAGTTTCCTGGCTAGAGGGTCTTGTCCCTTTATTCAATATCAGACCAATCACCATATTTGATGTCAAGAAGGAATTTTATCCCATAGTCAGACTGGTACGGATTGTGGAAGATTTTACCTTCCCACAGTAGAGGGAAGCACATGCCTCTCTTCCTTGGATCTCTCATGCATATTTTAACAACTCCTGCAGCAGCAGTACATTGGCTGCAGTTATCCCCCTGCTTTACCAAGGGAGGCTTAGGTGCTATGCTCTATGGTTATGTGACAGGGTTGTCTGTAGTTTTAGTAACAGGTTAAACAAGGATTTGCTTGGGATGGTTTGGAAGGGATGATTCTGGCTCAGGTACACAGTCAGACTAGATGACCTCCAGAAGACCCATCCACCCCTACTTCTCTATGACTAAGAGTTAATCATAGTTTCATAGTTTCTAGGGTCGGAAGGGACCCGAGAAGATCATTTAGTCCGACCCCCTGCCATGGCAGGAAAGAGTACTGGGGTCAAACGACCCCAGCAAGGTGTTCATCTAACCTCTTCTTAAAAACCCCCAGGGTAGGAGCCTGCACCACCTCCCTTGGAAGTTGGTTCCAGACCCTAG
>NW_017729022.1:173787058-173794795 GCF_001723915.1 Gavialis gangeticus | reverse complement strand
AGCACTAGGTCCAACAAGGCGTCCCCCCTGGTGGGGCTGTGCACCTCCTGGGTTAGATGGAGGTCCTGCACACTGTCTAAAAACCTACGCAAGCATTCAGACCTGGCTGACTGCTCTTCCCAGCAGATGTCCAGGAAGTTCAGGTCCCCCATGATTACTACATCCTTAGCCTTCACTACCTCTGCGAGCTGACCCAAGAAATCCTGGTCAAGCTCCTCACTCTGGTTGGGAGGTCTGTAGTAGACTCCCACTGTTAAGTCTCTTTCGCTTCAACAGCCTTTCACTCTAACCCAAAGCACTTCAGAGTGCCCCTCCCCTGACTCCTTGCCAATGGACGAGGATGTGTATTCCTCCTTAATATAGGGTGCCACACCCCACCTCTCTTTCCTATCCTGTTCCTCCTGTACAGCCTATAGCCCGTGACATTCACCGCCCAATCATGGCCATGTATGTCCACCTGAAAGGAACAAACCATTCCTAACTGAATTGGTACATTTTAAACCCAAACAGTACAGTGCGAATCACAAAATATTAAGCATAAAACTGAATTTACTCTAGTGCTGTTGCAAATCTTTCCAAAGTTGCAGTGTCCAGTTTCTAGAAACAATGGGTTTGGGGAGATCCAAAATGGCCATCAGAGCACTGCATGGAGACATACTTGAAAGTTTCAGTTCTACACCATATTAGGAAACATTCATAATCTCACTAAAGGGACAGAAACCAAAACAGTTCAGACTTAACCAGTATTAGGCTTGCTAAAGCGAAGTTCATTGGAACAATAGATGGCATGCACTTAAACCACAGGAGGTCACTCGTAAACATCAGGTCTGTAAACAGCTGTGCTAAGAAGATTATGAAATTTCAAGATCTAACAAGCCTTTTAGGGTATCTTTACACATGCTGGAGGGAGGGAAAGAGGTAGTGCTTTATTAAGAGTGGCTCTGAGAGCTGCTCTAATTACAGTACCTGCAGCATCTCACATATTCATCATCCTGTGCTTCAAAATGGCAGTGGGGGCACTTGAACTAAAACTAACTAAAGCTTGTCAAATGAAAGTGCCCCCACTGCCATTTTGAAGCATGGGGACACTGAATAAGAGACGCAGAGGCTGCTGGAGCACACTAATTAGCTACACCCCAAGGAATTATGCACCCAAACAATATTGCACATAAAATGTATGACTATGCATTTTTTAACTCAGGCAGGTTCTGTGCCTCCACTTGTGTGGGGCTCTTGGCACTCTAGCTGAGGGCACCATGTGGAAACACTGAGCACAGTGATGCGCAACTGGATAACTGGTGGGTGGGGAGGGGAGCTCAGAGGTGGGGATGGGCCCCCCGCCACATGCCCCCTCCTGCCCCCATGGTGCAGAGCCCCTGCTGCCAGTGGTGGCAGCAGCAGGACCTAGGGGTGCTCATGGCTGCAGCAGGCAGAGCCCCACCAGGAGCGTACAGCTCCAGCCGAGTCCCAGAGGCTGCATATGGCGATACAGGGCCAGCCCAGCCAAACTGCTGGCACACACCTTCAACCCAGACTGGGCTGACTCCATGCCAGCATGTGGAGCTTGTGGCGCTGCAGGCAGGAGCCATATGCCATCAGGCTGGGCCAGCTGATTCCATGCTTCCACATGGGGCTTCTAGCACTTGAGTGAGAAGACATGTGGAGGCATGGAGCCAGGTCAGCTCAATGGTACATGACTCTGTGCCTCCACATGCAGCTTTCCACTGGAGTGCTAGAAGCCCCATATGGAAGTAGAGCCTGTCTAGCCCAATGGGGCACAGCTCCCACCTGCAGTGCTGTGAGCCCCATGTGCTGGCATGGAGCCAGCCTGGTTTGATTCGAAAGTGCACGCCAGTGGAGCCCACCTGGTCTGGCCCATACTGCCACATACAGTCTGCAGGACTCAGCACATAGTTTTGAATTTTTCTGTGCCTAATTCCCTGGGTGTGTAATTAGTACACTCCCACAAACTTGATTAATCAAATCTGCTCCAACACAGCATAATTAAAGTGCCCCAGAGCAGCACCCCTAGATCCTGGCTTCATAATGGCAGTACCAAGTTACATGTGGCCACATTTACACATGGTCACTACTGTTATTTTAATATCTTTTCCTTAACTAAGTTTCCCTAATAGGGAGGGAAAAGATTGTCAACTAGGCGAAATGTGTTTGACACATTTCAAGAAGAGACACCCATATCCAGGCTAGCCTGAGAAGTGGTGCTGTACACAATACTTTTTATATTTTTGGTAGCCAGCAAGATTCTGCTCTCAGCACAAACAGTCATTTATAAGTATTCTTGAATGCAGATGCCCTTGTAGTTGCATAAGATGTAATCACTGTGCAATAGATTAAAAAAAACAACACTCCTCAGTACTACAGTTTTGTTCACATTTATACCAAGCCATTTTCTTGCTAAATCTCAAAAAATGAGGCAGGTGCAATGCATACAATGTAGAATATCTCCAAAATGACCTCAATTTCCACAAAAAGTGTTTGTTCGCTTTTTTTAAGAAACACACAAATGCTATAAAATGTATACCAGCTTTTCTGTTAAACTTGAGAGAAATTCAGTTAAAATGAACATATAGGGAAATATTGCATTTATACCCCAAATTCACAACTTCCAGTGACAAATGAAAAAAATCTAAAAGGATCCAAACAGTCCAGTCTTCCTCTGAAAGGGCCCTAACTTTTACTAGAGAAAAACTGCCTTCAGGGGCTGCAGACATCTCTAGCACAGCAGAAACCAAATGCACTTTCTTCATGTGGGTCAGCTTCCCATAACTGAACATATAGACAAAAGTTTAAAATAGCCACAAGACAACACCAGAAATAAGATTTACATATGCAACAACAGGGTCTGTACTTGCACTAGGGTAACAAATACTACAAACATGTAATGACTAAATTGTTCTTGGCTTCATTCCCACCAGACATTAGCTTTAGATGATCTAATTTAAGATCATGCTCTCTTGATGGCATTTAGTCCATTACATTGCAAAACATCAGATACTACAGTAAGGGGATTTATAAAACTGGATCTAAAAAAAAACAAGGCATGGTGAACATTCCATTTTTACTAGTCTATTCAATAACTACTCTGATTTTGAAATACTGTGGTATCATCATTACTAGGAAGAAAATGCAGCCCTGTTAGCAACCAAGAAAAAATTTAAAATCCTGCTGGAGTGACATAATACAGATGAGAATGGATTTTCACTGAAGGTACCAGGGTTAGGGCAAGGTAAGACATATAACATTTAACCATTTCTCATGCAAGTCAGGGGAATCAGGCCAGATCCAACCCATGGAGCTGTGTTGCAAAGCTCTCAGGGGCTTGTGAATTTAGAGGCAAGGCAAGCAGGGGCAGGGCCTGCCAAAATCTGGGACACAGAATCCCATTGGCCATGCACATCACTGGCAGGGAGGCAAGCCATAGCTGTTAATACCCGTGACTGCTACTACAATGGTCTGGATTAGGCCCAGGGGGGCAGGGTGAGTCTAACCCCATGATAAATTGAGTTAACATCCTTTAGATCAGCAGCGCAAACTAGCACAGCTTTCTCTGAAGGCAGGCTGCCACCAAGGTGCCAGTAATAAGGCTTGCAACCTGGATCAGTTCCCTACTTCTTTGCTTGCTGGCACTCAGCCCTGTCTCCTCCATACAGAGAGCTGCTTTCTTATCCCCTGCTGCAGCTTCCTTCTATCCTAGCTGATATTCTCTCTGGTACCTCCAACACATCTACACTGCATGTAGACTGCCAATGTCCAAACAGAAGGGGGGCAGGGGTTTAAGCCTTATTCCAACAATGCAATTCATTTACAAGTCATGTAATATCTCATTCCTTTAATACTGCTGAGGAATGCCATTGTTTTGTTCATGTATGCCATGGTATTGTTCAAAGCCTAGTTAACCTAGACAGGTTTGTAGACGTTTGGCTAGACAGTGACCTACCTAGACAGCTGGGGCATAACATGCAGTTTTGTAAAGAAAGAAGTCCTCAGATGAGAATTACTAGACAAAATGTTGACTAAATGTATTATCTGGCTGTTCAAACAATGTTTTCTAGCTTTATATCAGAAAGCACTTTAAGAGTCAGTATCATTTCTATTTTTCAAATGTGGAAAATAAAAAGATGAAGTTAGAAAAGGGAAAAGCAGGAGAAGTAAACAGTTAAAAGGTCCAATCATGCAGACCTTGTTAATGCAAAATTCACCCCTACCCCAGTAAGTTTACTGGAGTAAAAAGATACTGGATTGAGCAAATTACAGTAAATGTTCATCTAAGAAACAATGACTCCCATCAAGGATAGACTTGAACAGTGTTCCTACGAGGACAACAGGAGTAGGAAGTTGGTTCAAGTGACTGGCTTTTAAAAAAAAGAAAAAACTTTCCTCTTACAATTGAGAGCATTCCTGGAAAAATGCCTTAGAAGCCAAATCATTTCCAAAAGTGCCAAGGCTATTAGGACTTTGGCACTCATGAACATGTTATATCGGTACTTCCCAGACAGCTCCAACCTTGCTTCTCCATTTCAGTTAAGTATTTACCTGCACTAGAGGTGCATCTTTAAAAGACAAGTGCTTACCATGTAACTGCTACTTGTTGAAAAGCCACAGCAAAAAACAAAAACAGATTCACGCAGGCACAAGGATAAGTAAGAAAATCAACTGCATAAGTGTTTAAACCTCTAATTTTGAGGAATTGAGAGCACACTCAAAAGGGAATCTAAATAATTAAGAAAACACAAGTTAGACTTCACGTAAGAAACAGCAGTAACATTGCAAGCTCCCTTGCATATTTCATTGATAGGTTCAGATTTACTAATATGCCCAGGACTCTTTTCCAGGAGGTAGCTAGAGCAGGGGGAGGACGGTAAAGAAATTTTCAAATGTATAACCTAACTTGGTGGTTCTCAACCTTTGAAAGCTCAAGGCACCCCTCAGGAAGTGGCAGCTCAGTTTTCATTCATCATAGATAAGGCAGGGGGTGGAAGCAATACCACTGCAAAGAACTCAGAAGCTACAAGTCAAAATGTTTTGCCAGCATAAATTCCCATTTGAAATCTGAGTTTACCTTGTAAATCATGTTTGTACACCTAACAGTGCTAACACAGCATGGTACACAGCAGCACCTTTGAAAGGATCTCACAGCACCCCACAGTGTTGCAGCTTCCTGATCGAGAACCACTGGCTTAACTTAAGGAATCTGAAAGAAAGGATAGACTTTTTTTTAAGCCAAACAGAAACCCAACATTGCTGCCACAACAGTCACATACAGCCAGCAAGTAAATTTAACTTCGTTACACCAAAGAAGGTAAAACATGTGAAGGCACAGTAATGTTATCTTCACCATCTACTTAAGGGTACAGCAGGAATGATTTCTGGGTGAAGCTTGTGCTCTCCACCTCTCCCCTATAACTAGTTTGCCAGAAGTCAGAATATAAATTTGTCCTCCTCAGGATAGAAAGACAGCTAATCTAGTCAAACTTTCTGGGGAAAGAAAGCCTCTCTTCAGAGATTTGTGTCTCCCTGCAAAGTCTAGGTTTTATTCCTTACAGCATACAAAGGGGCCAATACAATAATCCACTCAGACCCACATCTTCTCCCCTTGCACAGACAAGTAATTAAAAAGAAAGCCTTGCAATTACATAACATATATTGAAATAGGAGTCATCTTTACCTCTGGTGCCATGGCAGGCAATAGTTCCATTTTGGCCATTTAATACAAGACTCGTGCTTTAGTACAAAAATAATATTTATATTAGGAGATATTACAGAGGTAGGCAACCTCCAGCACATGTGCCAGAACACAGCATGCAATGGCATTTTGCTTGGCATGTACACCTCAAGGAAGGGGCAGGGGCAGTGCTGCCACAACTAGGATCAGGCTCCTTGCAGCTCCCCCACCATCTGCCCCTGGCATCCTAGCATATTACAAGTTGAGGCTGTGGGTGTTTTTTGGCACTCTGCCCAAAAATGCTGCTGACCCCTGGTGCATTAGGATTACTGCAAGCCATTTTAAAAGCAAATGGAGTAGCTAAAAAAAAATTCTCAGCTATAATAACAAGTGGAGATTAATTTCTGTTCAAGTTTAAAGCACTTTACACCATTGTCTTTCATACTTCATAAACAAAAAGACAGAGTAATTTAAACTTATAATGCACAGCCTCCTCAACAATACACCCCTCATTTAAAAAAAAAAGTAAAGAAGCAGGCAGAGAAGGGCAGGACTGGATCAGACACCATCTATATTTGAAGACGACTAAATACATTCAACATGCATGGCATTTAAGGAATAAGACTTCACTGAAACCATTACCTTGATCAGAGTATTTTATTTTGCTGACCTCAAAGCTCACAAGCCAGCACTTAAGATAGCAACTGGCAATTCACCATGCAAATTATCTTCCATCTGAAATAATAAAATTTTAATGCAATATCCAAGAGTCAATTATTTTTCTAACCTTTGGCAAACATCTGAATTCTATTCCATCCAAGTAGTGATGTTACTGGTAACGTTAAAAACCTCATTTTTTTGTACGAGCTACAGCAGGTAACTGGTATTCAAGTACATCATTTACAACAAGAACACTCAATGTTATGAAAAAAAATCAAAGCATTGTATAGCCCTTCCTTTGCTTTTACAGGTTTAGGTCAAGCCAAAACAACACAGGAAAAGTTCTTTTACAAGAGCAGTATATACAGAGGTCAACTCAGCATTTTAAAAATGAAGTTCAATTCATAATAGTATCCATCCTGACACTGACTGTTTGGTGTTCAAGCAGGAAGCTATTGAGAGGGGTGAATATATTCTTCTACCATGAAAGGCAGCAATAGCCAGTGTGTCTAAGCCATGCAAGTATCATCCGTCTATTTTGTGCACCAATGTTTAAGGAAGTGTTTACCAAGCCTACTCACATCCAGCAAATTCAGTTTTTACAAGCTTCACACTCATTTAAGTTACTAGCATTAGCGAGTTGCTAAACAGAACCCTGGACACTGATGTAATTTATCCACAGAACCATACGGTCATGGACAGTGGCTTCCATACCCTACCTGGTAGACAGCTTCAACTCTGGAGACAAAAAGGAAGATCACTGGCATACACAGTGCTAGTTTATGCATACTCTTGCCCACTAAACTTACACATGCTACTGAGCAGACTTCATTGTGTTAACTTTGATCTTTCAAATTCATATCTGTATGTGTTTAAAACAGTGATCTATAGTTATGTGCAAGCTGAAGTGTACAACTTGACCAAGACCTAACATTAAATTCTAGAAAACTTACACAGAATAATTTGCTAGCTAGTTTCAATATATATTTGGCAATATTAATATCTTTGTTTAAAAAAGCCTTATTTCAGAAATACAACATATTAGTTGTCATGGATCATTAGACTACTTCCCATGTTATAGTATTAGTTGGTCAGATTATTAGTCTCCTCACTGTGAGGCTACACCACCAAGGAATATGAACACACACAAAAAAAACCCTAAACAAGAACTACATAAAAGCTATATTTTGATTTTCTAAAGGGGCTTTGTCTCAACTTCAATTAGAGCACTGTAGATTTATAACACAAAATGCACAAGTATTGTTTAACATACTTAACCTGTAAAAATATTTTTCCATAGAAGATGTTTTCTTGCTCACTTCCCAATAAATAGAGGCTTTCAATTGAAAGCATTTATCTTCCTAGTTATCTGAAGTGGAATCTCGGGGGGGGGG
>NW_017729022.1:173784568-173786973 GCF_001723915.1 Gavialis gangeticus | reverse complement strand
GGGGGGGGGGGGGGGGGGGGGGGGGGGAATGCTTTACTTTTCAGCAGTCCACTTCATCACAAAGCACCTCCTGTCCCAATGTGTGCTCAAATCCAAGTGATATTTTCTTCCTGCAAAATATGACCAGAGCATTCAAAGCAATTCAGTCTGTTTCCATAGCAGCACTGCGGGATTCCTTAGCTACCATAAGTCGCATCAGCTGACTGTGGAATTTCTCTATCTTCTTTACATCTTGAGCCTGGTCTGTTCTATATAGCAGACACTGTCAAAAAAAAAAAAAAAAGTTACTGAATATCAGGTTTTATTTCAAACTTATTTTCTGACATTTAGTTTTAATACAAATTCATGCATTTGGAACGAAGTTTAAACTATACCCCCAAAGGTTTAAAGTTCCTTATTGGTGCTATTTGTACTGTATCCCACACTTTAAGGGGTCAACATAAAGCTTTTACACATTCAAGCTTCTAACTATTACAATAAGTTACTGTTAAGAGATATTTCTCTGGGTCTTCCTGTACCTGCATTTGCGCTGCAAGTTCCTCCCAGCAGTGCTACCTTTTATTTTGAAAACAGTTAAATAATTTATACTTAAAACAAATTTCCCACTAATGTGCAGCACTTTGAGCACAGTAAAGGCTAGCCTAGAAAAATGACAACAAAAAACCCACCAAGGTATCCTCTTTTTAAATGAGATATTAAAAAAATTTGAAGCAGACGAAGCCTAAAGTTATTTCCCTTTTAGATCTTTTTTATACTTTGTGGCCACTGATTTAAAGGTAAAGTGAATTTTGGATTATTGCCCATAGACCACACATTCAAGAGGTACTGCTCCCTGGGGCCATACTGAAGAATGAGGATATGACACCTTCTTAAAGTTAAGGGAACATCTTCCCCACAACTTTTACATCAATAGTCAAGACAAAAATGTAACTAAAGCGACAATACATCCTGGTTTGCCCAGATCTCAAAGGCCAGCTTTACCAGTTGGTGAAAATTAAAATGAGCGTCCCAGAATCACAGTCAGTCAGGTGGGGGAGGTGGAACAGCATGGTGCACCAAACAGTTCCCCCTCCCCACCAGACTGCACCTGCACCCCTAACCCACTGGCTTTTGTTACTGCCTGCAGCAGCACAGCTGACTTGGGGTGGGAGGGGACAGGACAGGTGCAGTGCAATGACCATTCCTTACAGTCACTGTAAGCATAACCAGCCTACTATCCTGACTACTACATACTGGACAAAGGATTTTTCTTTATGGCAAACCTGAATTTAAAGTACTGATTTTAGGAACAGAGAAGTGGGAAAACATCTATGCTTTTGTTTGCTTAAGCAGCAGCTTGAAGACTTAGAGACCCTATTTGACACAGAAGATAAAGCTTGGCAGAAAAATCTGACTAGATGCCAAAAATTATTAGTTACCTCTGCCTGAGCAGCAAAAGCACAGGAATTACCTAGCTATGCAGATTTGTTCTTTTACTTAAAGATGGAAAGCTTCAGTCTCCAGGGCTGTCAACATAGTTTTACCAGCCTCAAATGTACCGTAAAACTTTAAAAAAAACCCAAAAAACACCCACACCCAAATCTGAGACACTCAAGAGAACAGAAGCTGGTATCCTTTTTCCCCCAGTTATACCAGCTCTGCCAAGTAAACAGTAGGAAAACTTCACTTAATAAAGTTACTCACTGTGACTTAGTTACAAGAAACAGATTTTGCCTCCCCCTAAAGCCTTACTGTCACTAAGTGCCTGTATTCAGCAGAAAGGAAGGACTGAAAGTTTCACCCAAGGATGGTGAATTACTTCTCTACAGCCTAGACTCAGTAGCACTGGCTAACCCTTCTGACTGATCTGCACAGATCAGATAGACAACCCAGATCCCTGAGCATTACTGTTTGCTGTGGAAAAACATGGATTTTCTTCTTTAGAGGAAAAAAAATGCAGGAAACAGCAGGTTTCGCCCTGCAGGCTGGCAGAGTTCCAGCCTGCAAGGGGCTGCAGGGAGGACACAGGGGATGCCACATGCATGCACGTCATACATGCATATGGCAGCTAGGCAGGCTGGTAAGAGCAGCTCCCTCTATTGGGAGGGAGCACCTTGGCAGCACAGCACCCCCTCCCATGCCAGGTTTGCCTGCTGGGCCATGGAGGCAGCTCCTGCTCAGAGCTGGTCCATCCTGCCTCAGTCCTGCTGTGGGTGCAGAAATCTCAGGTGGGGGAAATGTGCCTCCCCCCACCTCTCCTCTAAATCACCTGTGCCACCCCCCCCCCACACACCTCTTCCTCACACACTGGGAGGCTGGGGTCTGGGAGGAATGGGTCAAGACTGAGGGGTACCAGCAGGGGTGGGAGTTGGGGCTGTGGGTTGGGAGTGAGAGAGGCACTGGAATAGCAGGGCACAGGGATATCA
>NW_017729022.1:173777593-173784287 GCF_001723915.1 Gavialis gangeticus | reverse complement strand
CTCCATTAATAACAACATTGTGTTCAACCGATTCAAAGTATATACTTTTTAGTCATATATACACAATCACAAAAAAAAAAAGCGCAGATTTGGGCTTTTTTTAAAAAATCAGAGGATTTGTATTTATTACCAGAGAATTTGGGATTTTTAAAACAAAGAAAACCAGGATCCCTGGCAATGTTATATGCAACTAACAATAAAAATATTGCATTGTGAGTACCCTTCTGGTTCAAGATACAGCACCTTTTCTCCTTCCCATCATAAATGAAATAGGGTTGGAAGGAACTTTTATATTGATATATCAACAAAAAAAATTCCACATAGTTTTGGGATGTGATTTTTCACATAATTTTTATGATTATATTAATCATTGAGCCAGTATAAGATACTGAAACAAAATACTTTTTGGCTAGTATAAATTGAGACTACATTGGAAAAATCTGCTAAAATAAAAGTAGCAAACTCTTTCTTGTGTTCACCCAAGTTTTTTATATAAGCAAAATAAAGGATTTTTATGGGAGCAAATGTATTTATGATTTTCAAAAAAAATCCAGTAAATTCCTTTGGAACAGTTATGAACTGTTAGAGTCAGTGAGAACAGAGTTGGGAATTACATCAGCATCAGAAGCACACAGACAAATTTAAGGACTGTGATGACTTGAGAAATTATAGCTGATCCTACAGAATTAAGCAAGATTCCCAAAAGCAGTTTCTACTGTCAGTCAGGTTACATGACATCATTTGTCTTAAAAAGCCTGAATTATTATTAAGCCAAGGTAACAAATGCTCCTTACTTACAACGACATCATCTGTTACTTTGATACAAAGGTTCCCATCACAGTGGCGATATTTAATAACCACACGCACCTGAAATGACAAAAACATTTTTAGTAATTATATGCAGACATCTGAAAATTTATACCAAGTTTTCCTGAACTGCAATGCCTCGTTTTTACATTTTACTGGTTTCAGTAAAATGTACATACAGTTTTGCCATGGAATTTAATTTGTTCATTTATGATCCATTTCTTTCATTTCCATGCACTATCAGAATATTTAAAATTTGCCTATACTGTGAACTATCTAAAATGTGACAAAAGGTTGTGGGTGTGCTTTTATAACAGTTAGAGACAGTCTCGTAAAATGATGGAACCCTAACCCAGCTGTTATCCTATTAAGTTTACGGCTTTCAAATGTATTATTTGGTCACACCACAATCCATTTAGCTGGATATAAGAATAAAAACATTTTGTCACATCCAAATGAGGCAGAAGAAACTGCCATTAAATATCTAATAATGAGACACGAATTGTTTTGGATCTCACAATGAGAGGCTATGATAGGCAAAACTGTTCCTGGTAGGATGGGGAAGCCCGAGAAGAGAGACTAGGAACCAACCATGTTTTCACTATATGCCATGGGAGGGGGGGAAGAATTACGTGAGTATCATTGTGGGACTAGTTTAGGACAGAAAAAAAAAGAAAAATCATTCATGTTTTGGATCAGAGAATAACAAAGAACAAACAATTTCTTTACAATCCTTGCTTTCCCCTCCCCACTCAAAACACACCCCAATCCCAGTCAGGATTTGTCCATACAGGAGATTTTTCAGGTGGTGTGAAATCTAGAGTCCAGGTGACTGGAAAGGAAGCAAAAGAACAGAGACAGCTTTGAATTCAACTATCCAAATTAACATAAAACTTGGTATCAAAATACACCAGAGCGGTATCTTCTGTGGCACCTTCAGAGAAAAAATGATTTGGCAGAGCAGAAAGTTTTGCAGGGACTGAAAGTGGGCAAAAAAACCCCTTAAAACACAGTTCGCAGGATTGTATATCAAAGATATACTTTGATCATTGGAAATTACCTTTTCAAACCTTTCCCTGCTTAAAAGTAAACTGAAAAGCTGAATCAAAGCTTGCTACTGGCTATGGTGAGTACTGGGAAGTTCAGCTCAACCCAACCCAGTCTTATGCCAGTAACTTCTACAATATCTAAACTTGTGTTTAACAAGTTAATTTCTAGCCACTGTAGTTAAGAAATCCTTCCAAACAAGCCAATGTAATTGAGCTACAGTCTGTAAGCAGACTGTTCCAACACCCCTGCTGACAGTTGTTTTCACAAGCAGAGAGAAAATTAAGTATACAGATAATTTTAAAGCTCCTAAAATTAGAGCTGCAGACAGCAGTTAAACTAGGAAGAGTTCTCAGTTACATTCTGTTGCTGCTTGTGAAAAAGCAACTGAAGTGTGCCCTTTTTATAAGATCGCCACTAATAATCATTTGTATTCAGATTAAAGTCAAATACAACCTTCACATCTTCTTGGACCCAGTTACTGAACACCCTAAAGATGCCCCCCGGGGGGGCCTCTTGTCACAGCCCTTTCCCAGCCAACCCTGCATGCTTGTCCAGAAAAGAGGCAAAGCAGATTGGTGGAACTACCCTATGCATCTGTTTCTAGTATGGGCACAGGACACCAGACCAAGAAGGGCTGCAGCAAGAACAAGGACCCACACCTGCTTTAGGTTTATCAGGAAACTCTAACAAAGGCAGGGGCCCACACTCCTACTCCAGCCCTTCTCCCATGAAGCACTCAGGATTGTTCCATCTGGCCCTGGCATTCCCAGGTCAAGGAGCAAGGAGGGAAGCCAGGGCAGCACAACAGGGGGATCTGAATTGGGTGTCACCAGATTCAAACACATTGAGGGGGCACATCTAGAAAGGCCAGGAGCCACAGCACTAGGTATGAGGCCAACTGACATCACAGAGCCAGACCTACTCATGAGGGAACGTCACCACTTTGCCTTGCCATGTCAGTGCCACATGACCCCTTCAGCAAAGGGGACTGTTAGAAGAGAACTCATGGTGGGGAGGCAGGGGAGAAAAAACAGAGCCCAGGAGGTTATGTAAACCCTTGTGAACAGGAAATTAATTTCTTTTAAAGCTGAATCTATTTCAAGTTCCCTGGGCTGGAAGGCCCCTCATTAAGTTGGAACAGCACAGTTACTGCATGCAGAACAGAAAAACCATTAAACAAAAAAATAAGAACAAAAGATCCCTGCTTTCTCCCTTTCACTGAAAAATGCTGCAAGTCCCAGTCGCAGCTATTGCAAAGGCTTGACTCAGAGGCTGAAAGTGAAGTTAAAGCTGCTGATTTCAGCAATGGACTAGAGGCTATAAAGTTAAAACCATCCTAGGGAAACCTGTTTTCCCCCCCTCCTAGAAAAGCTTCCAACCGATTTAAAAATAAACTGAAAAGAGTGGGGGAAAATAAGCAAGATTTTCTTCCCTGCTCCATTTTTTTTAATTTCATTTTCTTGACTGCATTGATCTGTGGTCATTGGCCCATGTAGAGCTGGAACTGGGGCCAGGGCCTCTCCTGCCCCCCGCAGGCCTGGCGCCCCCCGCCCCGCACACGCCCAGACCTTCATGGGGTCGGCGAGGTAGAGCTTCTCGGCGGCGCGCGTGAACTCTTCCCAGGTCTGGTAATGCGGCATGGCGACCCCCCAACGCCGCGCTCCCCCTCACCAAGACACCGCCGGGCGAGCTCAGTAAGGCGCCGTCTTATTGGTGTTCCTACAAAGGTAGGTCCAATCACAGAGCGCGTTGTTCAAAAGTTCTTCCTACTCCTCCCCCCTCCCCGCAAGCGCAGACCGGAAGTTGGGGAAGAGGACGCATCCATCCGGCGGAGCCGGGACGTCGCTCTGGCTGCGGGCTCACAGTGCCCCTCGCAGACCGGGCGGGGCGGTTACCCACCGCCGCTGCGGGCCTAGGGGCGCTTTCTTCGGAGGGAACCCGGGGCACGTCATTGGCTCCTGCAGCAGCCAATCAGGGCGCAGGTTGGAGCCCCGGTTGGGGCTTAGGGGCACTCCCCTTTACCCCGCCTCAGGACTCCTGTTTGGGTTCGCGCCTGTTGAGGGCCCGTCGGCTTCCCCATGTGACTCAAGTGCTGTGTAAGGCCCTACCTACTGGAGTCAGGGATCACAGGGGCAATGTTAATGCAGGCACGTGAAGCCAGGGCAGCCTGGCAGCTCTGATACTGATAGATCTGGGAGAGGGAGCCCACATTCAGTGTTTTGCTGTCCTTATTTGTTTGAAGGCCCGGTAGCATCAGTGATGGGCAGCCAGGTGAGGTGGGGTGGCCATTTGTGCTGGCACCAGGAACAACACTAGCTGTGGTGGCAGTTCAGAAGGCATGCAGAGAGGAGGACAGGTGTCCCTGAGTGCAGGCCAGCCAGATGTGTGCCTGGGGTGGGATCCCTGCTACATGTTATATCTGTTATGCAGTTCTTAGGGCATATGCGGTATCTTTTATTAGACCAACTCAAATAGTTGGAAAAATTTTTCTGTGCAAGCTTTCAGGTATAAATACCCTTCATCAGGCTGAGGAAGCATCTGCAGTTGGTCTGTTATGCAAGTAAGTAGTAAATTGCATAATAGATTGACACCAGTTGCATAAGTAATTATTACAAGTAATGACATAAGTAATTATCACATGATAAAAAGGGCTCTCCGGCTATGAAAAGAACTAACCAGCTCCTCAGTTAGTGCTTGAAAATGCGTAACAATTCTAGAAAGCTGGTTTTTATCCAGCTTTCATTTCAATGTGTAGGATGTTTTGGGCAGGGACCTGAACTTGAGCAGGGGGTTGGGCACAGTCTCCTGCCAAGCTGTCCCCAGCTGCTGCCATTCTGGACGTGCATCCCTCCACAGTGCAGGCCAATGCAAGATCTCACAGCCCTGGGGCTTGGTTTGAGTGTAAACCCAGCCTCAGAAGCAAAGTTTTCTAAGGGAAGGGGGAAGCAGTGCTTTGGGGCAGAAGGAGTCTCTCCAGGTAATGATGACAACGGAAGTCAGCAATAGAGGGGAAGATATTAAGAATCAGGGTCACAGGGGGTGAGGCCTGGTGCAGGGAGATGGGGTTAGTGGGAGAGTGAATCCCCGAGGAGAGATGGATTGTCCAAGCCATAGGGATGGTTCTAATTCAGATTTAAGCCCACATTGCACTGTGAGCCAATAAGCATGGTCACAAATATGTAAACCCTGTGAACGGGAAATTAATTTCTTTTAAAGCTGAATCTATTTCAAGTTCCCCAGGCTGGAAGGCCCCTCGTTAAGTTGGAACTCAGCTGTGTGCAGAACAGAAACATCTTTAAACAAAAAATCACTAGTTTCTCTGTTTAGCTGAGAAATGCTTTGAGTCCCAGCCGCAGCTATTTCAAAGGCTTGACTCACAACAGACGTTGTGGCTGAGGCTGAAAGCGAAGTTGAAGCTGCTGATTTCAGCAACGGACTAGAGGCTATGAAATTATAACCATCCTAGGGAATCCTGTTTTTTCCTTCCCCTAGAAGAATTTTAAACTGATTAAAAATAGGAAAAATATGCACATTTTTTCTCCCTGCTCCATATTTTTACTTCATTTTCTTGAGTGCATTGATCTGTGGTGGTTGCCCCATAATTGCACAGGTTGAGATCATAACCAATCAGATCGCTCCATTAGTCCTGTTGATGTTATAAAGCTTATATAATTGCCCTATTATAATAGAAAGCTGCTATTTTGCTTGCTTGTTATCTGCCTTAGGGGGATGCACTTAAAACCCAGAAGTCCCAGATCTGAATCACAATGGAAATGGTTGTTTCAGATTACTTATACTGAAATGAACAAACCTCCATCATGTGGTGAAGTAAACAAGTAGAAAAGCAGTTAAGGAGGCAGGTCTGCATAGGAGAGGATGAATTATGCAGAGCAGCTTCAGTCTCCACAAGCAACATGGTGACATTTTAGCAATGGTTTTGTTAACCACAAAAGGAGGGAGAGGGAAAAGAGGAGATGTTGTGGAAAAGGAGAGAGGAGGAGGTGTGTGGTATGGAAGAAGATATTTGAGTGAATTTCTCTGAGCCAGAAAATAATTGCTACTATGGGACCTAATGGGAGAAAAGCCTGCCGTGGTTTTTTGTACTTGACTTCAATAAGTTGCTGCTATGTGATACTGATAGTTCAACTTCTGGTAGAACTTGGAAAGAGGCGATAAGCAGTAGTGAGCTTGTCTGTACAGCTGCAGTGACAGGTCCTGACAAGGACCAGGTTGAGTATGCCCTGCCCATTTATGTCCGCTCTTACATTCCAGACCCTGAAGTTTGCCATTGAAGTGATTCTGTGCTTGCCCCCGGGGCAGTTCTCAGGCTTGAGAGCAGATGCTGGGGATAAGCTCAGAGAAGTCTGAGCTCAGGTGAAATTTTGGGTCAGGAGCCTACGTGCAGACTGGGGCTTGTAGGGCATCCTGAGCCCTAACCTGGGACCTGAACATTTTTCCACCAAAATCTTTCAAGTGGATACCCATAGACTTTTGGATAGCTCAGCTTTTGAGGACCCTACCTCAGAAAACCTTAGGTCTGACTTTCAGAAGTGCTACAGTGTGAATGAAGGGATTGGTGAGTGGCCTTAGTGGACTAGCGAATCCATCACAGAGAGTCTGATTCTTTACTATGCTGTGTATTTATTTACAACTCTGAAAAGTGGCTGTAATTGTGTATCTCTTTTCTTTTGATTTAAGAGTGCTTAACCCCCACCAAAGAGATGTAAAAAGCAGAACTTAAAATAGATAATGTTCTGTGGTGCAATTACCCATCAGATTTGGAGCAAAATTTTCAAAAGTGTCCATCGATTTTTTTTTTTTTTTTTTTTTTTTTTCC
>NW_017729022.1:173773817-173777491 GCF_001723915.1 Gavialis gangeticus | reverse complement strand
TTTTTTTTTTTTTTTTTTTTTGTCTCAGTTTTTGACATCTACCCTACAGTGTACAACCTATCATAAATTCATCACAGGGCTAGTTTTCAGAGTTGAAATCAGTGGGATATGTGTATTTATTTTCTCTGAAAATGAGGTTCAGCAGTTGAAGTTTAGCACCTAAAAGCAGAGGTTATTTCTGAAAAGTTGATCTTGGGTAATGATGGGTACTAAGTAATCTGTTATTTCACTCTGCTGTTTTAATCCTGCTTGGAAGCCAGAGTATTTTCTTGCATGATTGAAGCATACCTTTGATCTTTGCAGCTGTTTAGTTTGAAATTATATGTTTAAGTGTGTCCAAAACCAAATTTTCCAACCAAGTCCCAGAACAAGGTAGGTAGGTAGGAATCCTTGAGATTTTTCAGCAGGTTGCTTGTTTAGTGCAGCATATTATAGACTGAAAATTAATTCATCTGTGTGAGAGATGTCTGATTTTGAACCAATAATAATCATTTGAGAATAAATGAATAATCTCTATTTGAAAATAAAATAATACAGAGATTTATGTTTTCTTTCTTCCTCATTTTCCTTTTTTGAGCTGTCTTTCTTTCTTTTCTGAAACCATTCCACAAATTCTGTATGATTCTTCTAGCACTGTATAAAGTTTCAGTTTTCCTTAGCCTCATCTGATGTATCTGAGTTATATTCCATTAGCCCACTTTTGATAATATTTTTTTCTCCTTGGATCTAGTGCCATGAAAACCTGTAAAGGAATAATATAAGCACTGGTGTGGTGAACTGGGTCTCATTTGCGGTTTTCTCTGGGGCCCTTTCCCTTCTTTGAACCTGCATGTGCATGATTAATGATCTCTCTCTAAGCAAGATCTGACATACATTGCCACTGCAAGTTCCGCTCCGTATAATTACATTTATGCATCTGGATTCCACATGGTACTTTTTGTTTTCTGTCTAGTACCTTCTTTTTCATAAATTATATATTAAAAAAACAATAGAAAAAAATTCTTACATCCTATCTTAGGGTCTAATTCTAATAGATGATGAGTGTCAGCAACTTCTACTGAAGTTAATGGATTAGGCATTTGTTTACCTGCTTTTCATGTTTGTGTTTCACTGGCTTAAGATTCAGGTGTCTTGTTTCCCTGTGCTAACAGATTTTTTACTTTCTACATAAACAGTCCACTGGGTAGACTTCTGATTTTAGGAATGGAACTTAATGCTCTTATCTATCATTGTAGAACACTGCAAAGCAGGGCAGTCCTTCTGGCTAGAAAAAGCTCTGCATAAAACATTGTACATTATGTTGTTAAATTATGGATGTGACTGGAAATAATAGGCCCAACTCTGCTCTCAATTACATCGTTGTAAATGCAGAGAGACATTGATTTCAGTGGAGTGATTTCTGTATTTACAACATTGTAATTAAGAGCAGAGTTTGGTCTGGTGGGGCTAATCGTGATCTCACAGTGAAGTTGCACAGGTGTAAAAGAGATCAAAGTAAAACTTGAACCCTGCCTCATGTATCCTTTTGCAGCTTCTGTAAAATTATGTGCTCGTAGGCAAGTTTGCACAAGGTAATTATTACAGAAAATGTATCATGGTTCATGGACACATTTTTAACTTCTGCTTATGACAGACTCACGCCTGGTCCGAATAAGGATAATAGCAGGCCTCCCTTTGACTTCAGTGAGAGCAGAACTGAACTTGGTAAGCTGTCTGCAAGTCATGATTAGCCTTTCTTCCCTTGTGTGCACTCTAAGGCTCCCTCTACATGTTACATGTATTACACAATTCATTTAGATGAGCTACATGTGCAAAGTAACTATCACACCATAAAAAGGTCTGTCCAGCTGTAAAGTTAGAGCTGGAAAATGTGTAATAATTTTATAGCTGATTTTTATCCAGCTTTAATTTGCATCCTTCTAGCCACAGGGGTGCACCATGCACCACTGGGGCTGGAAACCCTGCAGCTGAAGGGACTTTCAGCCGTGAGAGTGCCCCCCAACTTACCAGGACCACGAATCCAGCAGCTGCGGACTCACTACCCTAGCAGCTGTGGGGTGCTGCCATGGTTGTGAGTCCGGTCAGCCACTGGACTTGCAGCTGTGGGAGCTTGCAACTTGCTGGTGCAGGGGAAGCCTGGGGTGGGGAAGCCTACTGGGTGCTGCCAGGACAGAGAGTCTGCAGCTGCAGGACTCCCCATTCCAGCAACTGTGGGACACTGCGAGGGTCAGGAGTCCTGTCAGTGTGGGACTCCCCACCCTGGCAGCTTTGGGCGCTTGCTACTTGCCTAAGCAGGGGGAGCCTGGGATGGCAAATTGCACCATGGCAGCTCTACAAATCAAGCAAGCAAGATTGGTTTGTTCCTGTGTATGAGGATGTACCGAAGGTACAGCTTGCCGTGCCCTGTGCCAGCTGCAGAGTGCTGACATCCCAAGATTCATCTGGTGACCTCTTTGTAGGATGGGGACGGGTCCTTTTCAAACAGTAAGAGCAACAGTATGGACTTGCTACACCCCAGCAACCACCAGATCTCAGTGCTGTACCTGGCTTCCTGCCACCAACTAGGCACTTTACTGGAAGTCCTTAGCCACACTGAGAAACAAACAACTGCAACCCCTGCTGCATCAGGGACAGCACCAAAATGCTGAGATGAACAGTTCCATTACTTATGCAGCCTGTCACAGGAGAGTAGGGAGACTCCCAAAAACAAAGACATCCAGGAGGTGGGGAAGCATGACATGCTCTGTGATGGTCTTTAGTCTATGGGCTACTGGTTGTAGATACAAGAAGCATGGACTGGTGGTAGAGGACTATGCTGTGGAGAGGGAATGATAATTAGCAGTGGTGGGAGAACTTCTGGATGAGGAAGGCCTGCTTCACCTGCTGTTTACAATGGCAGAGAAAAATGCTATTTCTTTTCTTGTGCCTCCTAATATCCTGAAGGTGCATTGCTGTCATAAGTAGTTAGCTGTAACTTGAAACCATGCCTTTGTAGTTTGGCATGCCCACAGTATAGGGGAACTATATGGGCTATAGATGGTCCCAGGCAGCTGCTGGGGTGCAACAAGTTCATTGAAGGCTGCTGAAGTTTAGAAACCTAAACAAATGCTTACTGATCACACATTTGCATGCACAAATGGATAATCCAAAAAGCATGCCTGCTCACTGTTACTGTCTGTTAGGCCTTTGCAAAGCGGCAAATATTTGATTCAGATTTTGGATTTGGCTGATTCAGAGGAACAGTGATTCGATTTGGTGACTCGAGTCCCGATTCGATTTGGCCAGATCGAATTCAGAGAGTCGGTGCTGATTCAGAGATTTGGCCATAGAGTATAATGGGGAATCACTAAAATACCTATAACTTTGTTATTTTTTTGCCAATTCAAATGAAAACAGCAGGGTTGGTAGCCCCTTCTGAGGGCATGAAGCCTGCCAAGTTTCAAGGAGATAGGTGCAGGGGTTTCTGTGGAAGTGCCCCTTAAACTCTTGAAAGCAAATCTCATATCATTTGTGTGTGTTAAGGGGTGTAGGTTGTAGCCGTGTTGGTCTAAGGACACAGGCAGATAAGATTCTTTGGGTCAATCTGATACCTTTTATTAGACCAACTGAATAGTTGGAGAAATATATCTTAGTGAGTTTTCAGGTTTAAAACTCTTCATCAGGCTGAGGAAGCA
>NW_017729022.1:173769943-173773793 GCF_001723915.1 Gavialis gangeticus | reverse complement strand
GGTGGGGGGAGAGGGAAGGGGGAATGTAGTAGGTAAACATTGAGAGGTACCTGGGGAGTCAGATATCAGGCAGGTTATAGTGTGTCATAAACCCAATGTCAATATTTAGTCCATGAGTTTTAGTATCTAGGAGGTTGATGAAGTGAAGTTCGTAGGCTTGTCTGTGAAAAGTGTTTCGTAAATTCAAACAAGCACCGAACCTCGATAACTTCATCACCAGAATCATACTTCCTACAGCCCAAAACACACCAAATGGATCCAGACCATGCCATGACAAGAAATACAAAACTGTCAGTATATCTCCACCACCGCCACAATTACTACACCCCACAACAGAATAATCACCATTCCTGGATCTTACAGCTGCACCTCCAGAAACATATATCTCATCCAATGCACCAAATACCCTGATGGAAAATATGTAGGAGAGACCAAACAACAACTGCGCACCCGAATGAATGCACACAAGACATCTATTAAAGACAAGAACGCCCAATTACTAGTGGGTCCACATTTCTCACAAGAAAAACACTCTCTCTCCAATCTCTCAGTCCTGATCCTCAAAGGGAATTTACAAAACACCTTTTGTAGACAAGCCTACAAACTTCACTTCATAAATTTACTGGATATAAAAAATCATGGACTCAATATATTTAGACATTGGATTTATGACACACTATAACCTGCCTGATGGAAAACTGATTCAGATGTTACCCAGGAGGAAGACTGTCCATTTAGGCCCCTGATGTCTAGAGTCGAGATCCATTCTGCAGCTTCATACCTCCCTTACACTGCAGCCCATGCCTTGCAGATGGCTTTCCCCAACCAGGCTCCCCCTGCTCAGGACTGTGTGTACACTGTGTGTACATGTGGTGGCTGGAGGTTTTCAGGCACCCCTTAACTGCCTTTCACCAGGCAGGTTCACGGTCCTGACATTTCCTGGGGCTGCCACACCATCTGCAGTCCCACCAGGCCTCCCTACCCTGGCAGGGTGCAGTTTTAGGTCATGCTCAGGACCTGAGGCCTCCTTCTTCCCAATAGCCCTGGCCCATACCTCCAAGTTCATCCTGGCATAGAAGCTCAGCAGGGAGATGTTCTTCCCCTGCTGGTTGGTGAAAAACTAAACTGCAGCTTCCAGCTCTGAGAGTGGAGCATTAAATGGTTGCAAAATCAACTAAAGAAAGGAAATAGGTGTGGAGTGAGGAGGGTGGGACTCACTCCATCTGCATGTGCAGCTTGGGGAACCCCAGCAGCAGGAGGTTCACCTTCAGGAACACCAGCTGCTCCACCAAACCAGGATCTAAGGAGGTGCAGTGAGATGTCACAACATCCCCAGCAATGCTGAGCACCCTCTTCTTGGAACACTGGTCAGTGGACAGGACAGGTGTTCCTGGGCAGCTGTGGTCAGATCTGGCCACATCTGGCTGCAGGTTGCCAAATAGACCAAGAGGTGGCATTGCAGCGGCTCTACGTCCTTGGTGAGATAGGTAGCCACCAAGGCCTCTGTGCTACCTGACAGATGATGGGGTCTGGACCCCAACATTAAAACCATGCCCTTGGCCCACATTGGCAGTGGCTGTGGTGGAGGAGATTGGCTGGTGCCTGGAGTGCTGGTACGGAGAAGTGGAGCCCCTTCTTCCACGTCCCCCTGCCTCTGCCCTTCTGCCTCCCTAATTCTGTTCACCACCACCTCCATCCAGTGATTGAGGGTTTTGCTGCTGCAGATGCTCCCCTTCACCCTTGGGTTGCACATGCATGCTACCAGCATGTGGACCGTACTGGACCACAGTGGATCTAGCCATTTTTTCATGCCCTCCTTCAGCTGCTTCACCATTGCCTGCACCTCTAGGAAAAGTGGCTTTTCCCAGCCAGGAACATCGATCCCCTGGAACTTCTCCATTTGATTCTCAAGCTCCTTCACTATGGGTATCACTTGACTGAGGAGGGCATCGCCAGCACTGAGGCTTTCAGTGGCCTCGAGGAATGGCTTGAGGAGGACCACCAAGATCTGGTAGATGGTATCTGACTCTGTTTTGTTAAGAGGGCCGCTGATCCCAATCTCCCTGACCAAGGCCATTTCATGGATGGGCTTCTGTTGCTTGACCAGCCTTTCCAGCATCAGGTATATGGAGCTCCACCAAGTCTCCACATCCTGCATGTTTTTGTGCTGCGGGATGCTCAGCTCTGCCTGTTTGTCCCACAGCATCCTGGCCCCCTTGATGCTCCAGTGGAGCCTGCCACCTTCCTGCATTTTGAAATGAGCTGGCTGGTAGTGGTAGTGACAGCACCATCACCAGGAGCCCTGTCCCCCTCCAAGGCATCCCTGACTATGAGGTGGAACTTGTGCGCCACACAGTGGATGCCAACAAAATTGGGATCACAGACTGCTTTGACCATATTGGCCCCGTTGTCGGTGACCATGAACCCCCAAGTGAGCTCAGCCTGCCCAACAAGCCACCCCTGCACCATGTGGTTCATGGCCACCATCATCTCCCTTTCTGTGTGGGACTCATCCATCACCTCCGCTTGAAGGAGAGCCCACCAACACCCTGACTGATTGCACCAGTGCCCTGTGAGGGAGAGGTAGGTATGATCTCCATCCCAGCTGCTCCAGATGTCCAAGGTGAAGTGTAAAGCTACCTGCAGACCTGCCTTGTGCAGCTCCTTCCTCAAATACTCCCTGCATGCCTCATTTAGGGAGGACACCACCGTCCTGCTAAAGGTGATGCGTGTGGGAACTTGGTAGGACGCAGCCACGACCACAATGAGCTGCCTGAACCCTGGATGCTCAATAAAATAGAAGGGATGGCTGTCCAGAGAAAGCATCTCTCCAAAGCTCTGGGTGACCTTGCTCACCCTTGCAACATGCCCCACTTTGTCTGCAGCTTTCTCCCAGTGCAGGAAGGGTGGCCTGCCTCTGCTTCATGGGAATGGGGACTTTGGAGCAAGACATGGGCTTCTTTTTGGGCATGCTCCCACTGTTGCCAGGCTGAGGAGGAACGAGGGCAAGGGGGTGTTGCCTCCTGAGATGCAGCAGCATCGCCGTGATGGTGAAGTGTTTCACCTTCTTACCCTGGCTGATCTGACTTTGGCTGTGCTGGCAGGTAGCATACCTGGGATCATCAGCCACCTCAAAATGATCCCACATTACACTATCCCCTGCTTCTGGGTTGAGGATGGGGATCCTGGCCTATCCCCCTCCTCACCAGGCAGAGGCACAACAACAGGGGAGACTGAGCCACCTGCCCCCACAACCTCCTCTGAAGTGCCTTATAGAAGAGACCTGCCTGTAGGGGAACTTTGAGGGGTGTGGAGCACAAACTCAGATTCTCCCTTCTTCCCTAGAATTTCCTTAGTTATGGCACTCAGCTCCTCTACTTCCAGATCCAGTTCCTCCTCTGGCACTGAGAGGCTAACACTGGGAGCTGAAATTGGGGTGGAGAAGACTGTCATGCTGGTGCTGGTGGCTTCTTCTGGTGTTAGTGGAAGTGGTGCAGGTGCAGGGACAGGTACTGCTCCCACTGGCAGCAGAAGACTATGTTTGCGGGGGAAGAGGGAACTTGCAGCTCTCCCCTTATCCCCTCTAGCCCCTCTCCCTTCCCTGCCAGAAGACCTGGCACCTGCCTGTCCAGCATGCTCCATAATGTTTGCTGTGCTGGAAAATGTGTGTGTGTAATATATTGTTAGTCCCTCGCTCGGGCGCTTTGTATTTCCATATCAGCTTTGTCATCTTTTTTCTGGATTCCCAATTCAAAACATCTTTTGTGTGTGTGTGTGTGTAATATATGTGCTTTCCTGCACAGTGATGGAGTGTGTGTGTGTGTAATATATGTGCTTTCCTGCACAGTGA
>NW_017729022.1:173761422-173769572 GCF_001723915.1 Gavialis gangeticus | reverse complement strand
TGCTCCTCCCAGCAGATGTCTGGGTAATTAAAATTGCCCGATTTGATTCGGGTTTGATGATTCAGCTGCTGAATTGGTGACCAAAGCTTTGCAAACCCCTACTGTCAGTGTCTCTGCTGTTGCCAGGGGTGATGTAAAGAACAGCAGGCTGGTGGTGGTGGCCTGTGGCCTGGGGGTTTCTTGTATGACTCAGGAGACTCAAGAAAATGTTCTGGCTGGCAAAGAGGTCTTGACCATTGGGGACTTCTGAAACCATGTCTACACTGCAAAAATACCAGGCAGCATGGCCCTTGAACACTCTAAGATGCTGCTTGGGCAGGGTAATAAAAGAAATATTAATTAATAATTATTGAATGCATATGTGCTGTTTTTTCACTTTCATAATACCTTTCATATGAAGCTCTTTAAGCACTTAATACCAATTAACTAGGTTATTAAAACTCAGTGGTCTTACAAGGTAATTAAGTATTGCTCTAACCATTTGGCAAATGATGAAAATACAGTACCAGTAGGTTAACTGTCAGTCACCCAAAAAGCCAGCTGTAATATTAAGTACAAAAATTAGAGATTTTAACTGCCTGTCCTCTGCTATAACCACTAGAAACATTGTCATTTCATGAGATAATTTTGCATGAATTTAATTAAAAAGTTACTGATGTATGTTGAATAGTCATTGAAATAGCAAAAGATCTCTCTTTACTTATGTTTTTATCAGACTGGCCTGAACAGCAGTTGCCTGTTCATTTTCTGGGCATTGTTCTAAAAATGTTCCCATTAGTCCATATGTTTCTGTCTGGTAGGAAGACATGTCCTTTTCTGTTAAATGATAACTGTGCTCATTTTGATCCCATCAGCATGATGATTTATTCAAAGCAATATGCCATCATGCAAGAGACATATGTTAGTGAGTAGAATCTATATTGTCATTACTTTGGCCATAGAGACTTATAAGTGTATCATAGCAATTTGAGGATTGGCCTGAAGGGAAAAGAAGAGTAATTGGTCATCAGCACATGAAGCAGCAGTTATATCACTTTGGAAGAAGCACAATTCTGTTAACATTAATTACTTGTAGATTTCACATTAAAAATATTTAAAAACTTAAAGAAGGTTGGTTCTTAATTAGTTTAAAAAGGATAAGCAAAAGCAATCTGGTTTCCTTGTCCCTGCATGATTTGATTTACTTCCTGATTTTGTAAACTTTAATACCATTTTTTTGGCATATGACATACTTATTTCCCCAAAACTAAGCTGCTGGAAGTTGAAGTGTGTGCTTTAAGTGAGGAAATAAGATAATAGCAGCTTCTGCTGCATGAACCTCTGCTGGGGAAAAAGGAAGTAGGGCTGCACCATGCTGTACAGGGGGCATCTGCTATTGATTCAGCAGGTGCTGGGGCTAGGATTTGTCCCCCTGCTGACTTGGTAGGTACTGCTGGCTGCTTACCCAGCTCACTTTTTTTTCTTCATTCTGCCTTTGAAAACAAGGTGCATATCTTATTCAGGGGTGTGTTGTTTGCAAGAAAATACAGTATAGAATTTCATACGGCCTATCTTTGTGTTACATATTTGTATTAAATGCATTTAAAATAATAATACATATTTACAAGTGGTGAAGAATTATGCAGTTGATTTTACAATATTTAGCAAAAGGAAAATTATATATTTTGCTGTAGCTTTCATAGTTTCTACCACTTCTCTCACTCTTGCATGTATTTTTTTCTCCCAGGTATATTTTATGCTGATTTTGCAGAACCCTGTATTGGCAAAAGCCAGCCATGCTTATGTCATTCTTTAAATGAAAAATAAAGTGTTATCTGATAGGAGCTTAGACTTGGGGTTGTTTTTCCCACTTTTTTATGCTATTGTATTTAAAGTGATACAAGCCCCTACTGTAAAATAGAGTTTTACCAGTACTTTACTGGTCTATCTTGAGTGCCTTTATACCAGTATAACTGCATCCACAGTTGAGGATTGAACTGAATTAGTTTCTGAATCAATAAAACAATTCAGGACACCAGCATTTAGGTAGAATCCATGGTGCAGGAGAGCTGTCCTGCATTCACATACGGTACATTTCTGCGTAGCAGGGTGGAGTGCTGAAGAGGTGTTTGTATTTGACAGAATGTTTGTGCAGATGAGAGTGCAGACTTACCATTACAAGCACTGGTGATGCGTAGGGGGTGCACATTCACCCCTTGAGCTTGGTGGTGCACCCCCTGCAAAAAGCACTGGTGACCAGCAGCATCTGCGGGCGGTCCCTGATCACCGGTGGCCGGTCTCTGACCACTGATCGGCACTCAACACCCTTCCCCCCACCCCGGTTGCTGCTTGCGGGAGCTTGCCGTGCCCCCCTAGCCTTCGGGGGCACGTGGTGTTCATGATTACAAGTGTAGCAGGGTCACCTTTCAGAGCTTGGGTTGAGTCCCAGGCTTGAGGTCCTGCTGTTTTCTTTGGTGGAGCCCATCCACCAATCAGGAGGCAGCACGAGAAATAAAGTCACGCCCCTTACCTGAGGGGAAGGAGAGAGGAGCTCCCCCAGACCTGAGTGAAGACTGTAAACTGTCAGGTCCAGAGGACTTCAGGGGCGGAGCCCTGGAGCATATAAAGGAGCTGCGTGGCCAGCATGAGGGGAGATGCAACAAGGGACTTAAGAAGAGTGGAGCCAAGAAAAGCTTGGGAGTTATCCCTCAGCGGGCAATAGGCCCAAGGCTCCTGAAGCTGCCACTGAAGGAGCAGTGTTGGGAGCAGTGCAAGACCTTTCAGGCAGTTGATGGCGCACAGGAACAGTGCACAGAGTCTGGCCCTGGGAGTGGTGTGAGATTGCTCGGGCCCATCGCGGTACATGGTTCGGTCCACAGAGCCCAGGCTTTGGGAGCCGCAAGTGGTGGCTTGAGTCTGCAACCCCGTCAGGGCCAGCGGGCCACACAGTGTGGGGCAGCGCACGGGGCAAAGGTCTTGGGTCTGCAGTGAGGCGGCTCAGGTCTCATCTCCTGGCAAGTGGCCAGGTCCCACGGTGCGCAGGGTGGCGCACAGGCCGGAGCCATGGAGCAGCAGAAGCTGCTTGGGTTAGCCACCGGGCATGAGAACGGCCAGCCAGAGCCTGAAGGGCCTGGCCTGTGCTAAGACAGCTCTCAGTGCTGAGCCAAGGTATGGGGAAATTGTAGTGCTGCAGCATGAGACTCAGCACCCAGGAGCCAGCAGCGGTGGTACAGCAGCTGAGAGGAGCTGAGCCCTTGGTGCCCAGAGCGGGGCACAGAGTGGGGAGGAGTCCAGCGTTGCGGGAAAGGCCTGGAGAGGCGCTCCAGCAGAGGAGACCCCATTGAGCTGTGCCCTGACCACCACCACCTGGGGGAGCATGAGTTATTGGGCCCTTGGGTTGCACAGGGGAAAGACATTTGGGGTGGGCAAACCCAGAGAAGGGGCTGGGTGAGCAGACCCCTCCCCCCCGGCCTAGTCAAGGCCCTAAGGCTTCCTGCACACCCCGCAAGGGACCCCATTGGAAGGAGGACTATCTCTTGCCATGGGTCAGGGACTATATTAAGAGATAAATGTTATTAAGATTGTTCATGTTTGTGCCTTATATTTTGTAATTGAAATGTTGTATTATGATGTTGTAAATAGTTTTATTCAGGGTTTGGCCTTAGTTATTGGTTAGTGTTCACTGTAAATATATGTATATGATATTTAGTTTTATGTTTATATATGTTATAACTTAATAAATTGTATATAGTTAAGAATTTTGGGCTTGGGCTAACTCTACAGAGGGAAGAGGGATCTGCATCAAATTCTGGCATCCCTCTCACATCACCCCCTCCTGCCTACCCATCCCATTCAACTGAGAATAGGGCACACCCTCGGGTGTACCTGGGTTACACAAGGATAAGAATCAAAAGAGAATTCTCAATATTATCATCCCCCTCCCCAGTCATGTAAACACTCAAACTCTGATGTTCTTTTCCCCTCACCTCCAGGACTACAACATGGTAAACCCTGACATGTTACACATATAAAACATGTTTTTGACCAGAGGAGCTGTAAGGCAAATTAATTGAGAGGCCCATTTTTGGCATATTTGGGATCCATGCCTGGAAGTGTCTCCCCAGTGCCACTGTGCAGTGTTTCCAGCATGGACCTTGACACAAAAGTCTCAAGTGTCCATCTGGGCCTTTGATAGCCTCATCTGTCTTTGTAGATGAATTAATTCTTCAGAGTACTTCCATCCAGCATCTTTCATGAGATTTAAAATGCTTCTTTAAATAAGAAGGTTAAGAATGGTGGGAAAGTCCTATAAATTCCATGCAAGGATTTTTACTGGAAATGTATATGGGAGAGGGTAATCTAGGCCAAGATTTAAAATACATGTCCAGACATTCTCTTCCTAAATGATGCATTCTTCCTCTGCCTTAGCAAATATTCCTGACTTCTTTGTCACTAAATACAAAATGGGTTGCGAATCTAACATTGCTGCTGCAAAAGTCAGTGACCAAACTTACACACTTCCATTTATTTTTACAGACTTGGAATTGGGTCCCGGCTACATCAACCTGCTCAGATGTCACAAGCTTATATAGGAGGAATTTATAAACAACTGTCTGCAGCGAAATTCTCTGCAGAGCACAAGAGGAATGAGGGGCCATCCAGAGACGGATTACCATAGTGTAATCCGTTCCCGCAAAAAATCCCTCTCCCCAGCAGCACTATCGTAGGAACTGGTTGTGATGGCTCTGTGCTTCCTTAGGATACCAAAAGAAACTCTAGAGATGGAGATGCAGCTAGTCTTTGCTGTCTTTGCACCCCTATGTCTCTTCTCAGTTTTGTATTAGTGTGAATCTGTTGACATTGATTGATTTACTCTGGTCTCATGACAGTATGAAGTAATCATCTGGTGGCAGCAGTTTGCTGTTAAAATTACAACAATAACTGGAAAATACACATTACCATCTATGGAGTGGAAAGTTTGCTTGTATTGACACAACAAACAGCCTCTTCACTCAGGACTGGCAATGCTATGCTCTGAGTCTGGAAGCTCTTTTCCATAGGAGTAGGATTAATTTAATATCCCATAAATCTTGTTATGTATTCTGCTCATTCCTCAGAGAAGTATCATGAGGGTTAATTATTTCTCTACTCTGACTCAGACACTGATTTTGTGCCAGAGGTTTCTGGCAGTATGTATAATCCTAGTGATACCCCCAGTGAGGAAACCATTGTTAGCGATAGAGATGAGGAAGCCCTGAAGGAGGCTGACCTTGAACCTGATGCAATAATAGAAGCCTTAATTTAAAGACAATAACAAAGGAAGAGATCTGGGAACCTTTTACTGTTATGATACTCTTAGTAAAGTCTCACCAAAAAAGGGGGGTTCTTTTGGTATCAAATTGCAGATTTAGATCACTGGAGCTCAGCCTAGGGCCCACAGACCAAATGTGGCCTGCAAAGCCATGTCATCTGACCTGTGGGGCCCTGCACAGGTTCGGAAATTTGGCAATGGGGGTGGAACAGAAGATGTCTGGGACCCACAGCAACAAATGCTACAATGATTCCATTACTGCCAAATTTCCAGATCTGTGGGGAGCTCTCCAGGCCAGATGACATAGCCCCATATGCCAGGTGACCCTGGTGTGTGGGGTTGGGGTGTGGCCAGATGCAATATGCAGTGCTGGGCCAGTGCAAGGCATTGCTCTGATTGGATCCAGCATATGGGACTGGGCTGGCCCACAGGGTTGCTCCATGAACTGACCCCACACTTTGACTCCGTGCTGGATCAGGACCAGCCTTGCAGCACTCATCCAAGCCACAGGACCAAATAGTTTGAGAACCGCTGGATCAGAAAATCTGCTTTTTCTTGAGGCTCAGCTGTGCTGGAAAAAAAGAAGATGCTGAACTGCTGGAAAGCCCTCATACTAGGCATCATTCTCTTAGAAAGGGTTGCAGTGTAAAGCAGGTCTTAAGCAAAAATGTAGCAGATGGTCCACTCAACACAGCCACATCAGCAAGTGTGGGCTGCAGCCACGGCCCTGTTCACAAGCTCCAGGAGATGTCACTTTGAAGCCAGTTAACACAGCAAGTTAAGAACCTGTTGGCTCTTTTCCATGTCATCCCCTTTATGACTTAAAGTCTGGAGCTGGAAGCGGTATGAGCAAACTACATTTTAAAAAGTGTTTCATTGTGTCTGGGGTTTTTATTTTAAACAGAGCTGATATAAGTTAGATGATGCCTACCCATTGTCTGAGTGCAGAGGAACAGGGGGAGGCAGAAGAGTTTCTTATGCTTTCTCCCCCAGCACATCCACATAGAGGCAGGCATAATTTATCGTTTATGGTGTTTCACTTGTCGCCAAGTTACTATTTTTTCCTTCTACTTCTATGTGGTGTTGGTAGTTCATTTGGAGACATTCATCCCTTTGAGAACTGCAGTGAAAGAGATTGTGTTCTCAAGTCCAAGAAAGAAGTGGGCAGACTATGTCAAATGACATCCTCCTTCTGTTAGCCAAATGGAAAAACCAGACATCTGGGTTGTTGCAGCTTGTGACCTTTCTCTGGGTTCCCTGACAGATCTCACAGCCTCTCAGTTGTCCACAACCATATTTTATATTCAGGATTTTTAGTTCCTCTGGCAATTTGCATTCCTTTGTGAACTTCATCCTGGCATCATGTGTTCAGGGGAGCTCACAACCTTTCCAGGGTTTCTATGAAACTTGGGCCAACTTCTCCAGCAATTTGTTTCCTTTGTGCAGTTGCTCCCTGCACTGCACAGTCTTGCCTACTCTTGGTCTTCTCTAATGTTTCTGGGCACTATGCACCTTTTTAGAATGTTCCATTAAGCTTGCAATTTTCCTCAAAACCTTTAGAAGCCCATAGCATTTTCTGGTGTTCCCTGACAAAGTGGGTTTTTACAGCGACCCCAAAATACCAAGATGTCTCACCATTTTCTTCACCATGAGATCCAAATTCTAGCCTCCCCTCACCCAAGGGGGTTTGAATCTACAGGGTGTGTCCACGCATGCAAGCATGTGCACTTGCAGCAGCTGAAATAAAAGCGGTGCAAATTTGAGCCAGGGCTTTTTGCCTCAGCACACATGCTCAGATTTGTACTTTGTTGTGGAGCAAATTGTGCCACTTGGGGCAAAATAATCCTGCCTGGCTCCTCCTGGATCTGCAGCCATGGGGAGGTAGAGTCTGGGGACCAGCACCTGTGCTGTCCCCAGCAGTATAAAAAGCTGCCGTGTCCTGGCCCCATCAGTACAAAAAGCTGCCCTGTCAAGTAGCTCAGGGCTTCTGAGGAGCTTTTGAGACCCAGCCAACTGGTGCCTGGGGACACTACGCCTTGTGCCAGCTGGATTGCAGAAGCAGCCCTGAGAGTTCTCTGCACCTTTTTCTTACTGCAGCAGTCTGGCAGTGGGGGCTGCTGCGCACCTGCCAGACCTGTATGGGGACTGCACAGCCAGTAGAGGCATCTGCTCCTCTGGGCCAGTTGCCAGTGGGCTGTGGCTGCAGGGTTGGCCTTTGTGTGGCACTACTGCCATGTGTGCCCCCTGCCCTGCCATCTGGGCAGCTATGACCCAGAAGTTATTCTCAATATAGTGGCCTGCTTTGAACTGTCAAATCATGTCCTCTTGGCCCTAGTTGGACAGGAGGTCAACCACCCTCAGCTGAGTCCAAGGTACCAGCTCTGAGCAGGCAGGGTCCTGTCACTAGCCTTCCTAGCAGGAATTCTGGTGTTCCCTACTGGAAAACTGAAAAATCCCTGATAAAAAAAATCCCAAAGTCACTCTGTAAAATACCCCGAAATCCATGTTTCTCCATGATTAAAGAGAGAGAGTGACAGACAGACAGTGATCAGTTGGGCAATGTTTTATTGATATATCTACAGTATTAAAGCAATTTGGAAAACTACCAGTGTCTCTATCATAATAATAAAGTGAATTCTAAATATATGTTTCATGAATTCATTAATATATGTTTTGCTGCCCCCACAGGGGCTATTGCCCCCCCACAGGGGCCACAGCCCCCCAGCAGGGCCCACATGCCCCACCCCTGTTTGCTCCCCCAGACCCCCCAATTGCTGCCCTGCTTGGCCCCATTCCTCATCAGCTCCTGCAGCCTCTCTGATGGCTGCCCCCCCAGCCCCACCCCACCCCACTCCCCCAG
>NW_017729022.1:173754407-173761196 GCF_001723915.1 Gavialis gangeticus | reverse complement strand
GGGGGGCAGGCAGGGGTTGGGGCCGAGCAGGGCAGGAATTGGAGGGCTGGGGGCTGGGGGAGTGGGCGGGGCTGGTGGGGCCCCCCCCATGGTCCCTCCCTTCCTTCAGCCCCTCGACCCCTTACTGACCAGCAGTGGAGCCTGGGTCCAGTTCCCTGCTGCTGGCACGCTGCCTGCCCTCACAGAAGGCAGTGTGCTTCAGCACCAGGGCGTGGGCTAACCATAGAGATGCTCTGGCAGCCAGAGCATCTCTGTGGAGGACCCAGCCTCCAGTTGCCTCACTTTTTTTCTGCCCCGCTTTTTTTCTGTGTGGTTTTTTTTGGCCCCTGGATAGCTAGGTGTCTAATTTTGCTCCTGTGCTGCAAACTTGCAGCATGGGGAGTATTTTCTCATTCCTGCGCGTGACTCTTGCAGCATCTCAAAAGGGTTTGAGACACTGCAAGAAACACGTGCAGGGTTGTCTGGACATACCCACATTGTTCTAATTTCCCAACATAATGTTCTAGCCACTGGACCACAGGCTAGGTCCGTGGGCATCCCTTTCTAGCCATGTGGGGCTAGGAGGAAGAACACAAGCCAGAGGGTGTTTGGCACAGTTTGTTGGCTGTTGCTTAGGGTTGGAGGGGGGCCTGAGTTCTAACTTTGCTCCCAGTGGAAGCAAAGAATAGCAATAGAAGCTCCCTTTCTATCCATTGTATCCAATGTATATCAAATGCAAGGTGCATTCACTCAGCTTCAAGGGGGCTGTGAAACTCCTAACCATGTGGCATGGTAGTGAGAACATTGTGCTGGGGAATCAATTCAAAGCCCGTCTGGGTCAGGGGGACTGTAACAGGGTGGCCTGTCTCCTTAGAGAGTCAGCTGGCCTGGCTGAGAAGGCTGATAATGAGAAAGCAATGGGTACTGTTGGTTGGAGACTCCTTTTTTTGGCAGGGGACAGAGGCATCCTTCTGTCAGCCTGACCTGTTATCTCAGGAGGTCTGCCGCTTGCCCAGAGCCTGGTTCTGAGATGTCATGGAAAGATTACCAAGACTTGTCCAGCTACCTGATTACTACCACATGCTGTTCATCCATGTGGGCACCAATGATACTGCCAAGCGTGACCCTGAGCAAATCAAAAGTGACTGGAGCACTGTCGTGGATGGGTTTAAACTGTTCAGGAAAGACAGGCAGGGGAGAAGAGGAGGAGTTGCTTTTTATGTAAACAAGCTATATGATTGCTCAGAGCTCCAGTTTCCAGATCACAGGCCCTGGTTCTCATGGGGGATTTCAATCACCCTGAGATCTTTTAGGAGAGAAATACAGAAGTGCACAGGCAATCCAGCAAGTTTTTGAAGAGTGTTCAAGACAACTTCCCAGTGCAAGTGTTGGAGTGGCCAGCTAGGGGCTGTGCTCTTCTTGATCTGCGGCTCACAAACAGGGAAGAATTGGGTGGGGAATGTAGTATAGTGGATGCACCACACAGAGCCCTGTGTGATAGAGATGGGATGGGCAAGCTGTGCAGCACTGGCTGGAGTGGCATGCCCCTAGGCAGCAAGGCCTGCACCAGGCATGAGCACCCTGAGCGCTCCCACATGCTGCTACTGCCATGGGGGGGAGTGTCCCCACACCCCACACCCTCCCTCATACCCACACCCTGCCCACCCGCACTGTGTGCTCCCACTGCCCCCCTGGGCTTGGGCTCCATGCTGTCGCCAGCTCTAGCCCCAGTCCCATGCTCCGTGCCCCTGCCTGTTGCCCAGAGTGAGTGGGGCGCTAGGGAAGCCAAGCAAGTCCCCTGTTGGCTGCAACAGTGACAGCAACAACCCCACCTGGAAGGTGTGCGCTGGCTGAACCAGGCCCTTACACGCATGAGGGTGGGAGCCAGGAGCATGGGCTGGGTGGGGTACAATTAGGTGGTAGGTGCCCACAGGCCAGATGAAATTGCCTAGTGGGCCAGATCCAGCCTGCAGGCTGTATTTTGCCCACCCCAGTCTAGATCATTCTCATTGGTGGCAGATGACAAAACAAGGAGCAATGGTCTCAAGTTGCTGCAAGGGAAGTTTCGGTTAGATATTAAGAAAAACTTTCTCACCAGGAGGATAATAAAGCATTAGAACAGGCTACCCAGAGAGGTTGTAGAGTCTCCATCTTCGGAGGTTTTTAAGACTGGGGTAGACAAAGCCTTGGCTGGGATGATTTAGTTGGGGATGGTCTTGCTTTGAGCAGGGTGTTGGAGTAGTTGACCTCCTAAGGTCCCTTCCAGCCTTCATTTTCTATGACTCTGCTGGGAGTTTAAAAACCCTGGGAAGCAGAGCCTCTGTAGGGGTGAAAATGTGAAAGAAATAGTGGTGAACTGAACTACTTGGAGGGTAAGATGGCTGTGAAGGTCAGAGCCACAGGGGACCCCTTCCAGTGTCTGGGAAAGATAGCAAAGTTTTGTTTGTTTGTTTTTTATGTTTGAAGACTCTTTATTGCTGAGCTGGCTGAGGACTGCGCAGGGAACACAAGTCCGCCTGAAGAAGCCCACAGGTATGGAAACTGCTTACAGGGCCGTAGTCCTGGGTGTTCTGTTTTCTAGGTGCATGGCCTAACACACAGGTTTTTCTCCTGCTCCCTTTTTTGCCACGTTATGGTTTTAGGACTTAAGCTCATGTATATGCATACAGAACCACGTACACCTGCATCCCCCCCAACTTGCATGTCCACATTGCATGTGGAATAGATTGTAATGGTGTGTAAGTGCCAAAAATGGCAGTTACATGGCTGGGTAAGTGCCATTTGGGTTTGTAGAAGTGAAAAAGGGTTCTGCCTAATGTGTACTGCTTTGGTCTGGCCTCCGAGGTACAATATAGATGGGAAAGAACAGCCCATGTGGCTTGGACTAGATGAAGTCTGCCTCAAGGTCAGCTCCATATATCTGATTAGACCTGCCTCATGAAGCTTTCTATGACATGTTCTGCTGCTAATTTGCTCTTTGAACATGACCAGAACCACCCCTAATGTTCCACACACCATCCAGTCTTTTCCTCAGCCACTTTCATCCTTCTCTGATATCTCCTGGCTGCTTTCTGACTCCCTTTGATCTTTCCCAGTTGAATCACAGCACGATCCTATTATCCCCTGTGATCTTCACAAACACCTCCTGCTCTTTAATAATTATTTTCACATTTTGTGCATGTGTTTATTTATTTAAAATTGGCTCAAAACATTAGATAGGAATGGTCACGTAGCCAAAAAGAAATTAATTAAGAAAAAACAGTTCACATTTTTATTTTGTTTCTCTGAAAACCATGTCCAGTTTTAGAAAAATGTATACATTTCTTCATGTATCCCGGCACTGTGGCAGATGTGTCAAAGCTGCTGGCTGTAACAGCATTCTGCAGCAGAAAGCAACAAAAATTGTTAGGCGTCTAGAAAGCCTGACTTTCAAGGAAATGACTGAAGAACTAGGATCATTTTAGCGTGGAGAAGACTGGGGAGGAATTTGATAAGTCATAAATATGTAATGGTTGTTATAAAGAGAGTGGTGATAGATTATTCGCTGAGTCCACAGGGACAGGACAAGTAATGGTCTCAAACTGCAATAAGGGAATTTGGGGGTGTATGTTAGGAAGAACTTTCTCACTTGGAGGGTGGCTAAGCACTGCAGCAGATTTCTTAGAGAGGCTGTATAGTCTGATCCTTGGAAATTTTGAATAACCTGGGCTCCACCTTTGTGGAAGAAGGGAGTGACTGCAAAAATATCCATGGTGGCAGCTGCAGCTGTTCTGGACATTGAAAGGCTGGCCAGGGTATAGAATTGTTTGGCTATGCCACTGGATGGTTTATACAGGATTGAGCCTAGATCAGCATTTCTCAACCTCTGGGTTGTGACCCAAAAGTGGGTCACAAGAATGTATGAAAGGGTCGTGAACAATCTTTAAAAATGGATCAACAAACTTTAAAAATTGATTCTCCTTTAAAGAAGAAAAACGTGGGAAACCATTGTCTTTTCCTTACAGGCTGGCAGATTTCTAGTTTGTGAGGGGCTGCTTGGGCTCCCCCATGTCCCACACACACCTATGCACTGGGAGGCTGGGAGACAGGGGCATTGGGTTGGGAGTGAGGGGCACTGGATTGGGACTGGTCATTGATGTTCACAAATGGATCCTGGTACAAAAAAGGCTGAGAACCAGTGGACTAGATAACCTGCTAAGGTCCCTTCCAGGACTACTTTTTCTGATTCTGATTAAGTTTTGGGGAGGAAAGGCTCTTGTCATACTGCTATTCTGCCACAGGCAAGCCTAGTAACTTTTTGAAGTGCCTCAGGTGAGGAGTAGCTGGGAATTGTAGGACTGTTTCTGTGCTTTGTGGCTGAACCTCTGAACAGATTGCAAACATGCCGTTGGGAGGGGCAAGCTTGGAGGTGAGCAGGGATGAGATCAACCTCCTATATGGAAGTTCAGAACAAGCTGCTATGAAGAGTGAAGCTTAGATGTTTGCAGTGTAGATCAGTGGTTCTCAACCTTTTTAGATTCAAGGCTCCTCTCATAAAATGCCAGATCTTACCTTCCACTCCTTTTTTGACTCTGGAAAAATAATAGAGCAATTTTCCTGTTGCAAAAAACTCTGTAAGACCACAACAGGGCACAATGTTTTTAACACTATGGATTTCTATTTGAAATCTCTGGGTTTATCTTGTGAATCATGTTTGTACACCTAACAGTGCTAACATTTTGTGGCACAACCTGGTTGAGAATCACTGGTGTAGATGGTTGGGGAGTTTGGGCTTGAGCTCAAGCTTAAGGTCAACCCTAACTATCAGTGTAGGCATAGCCTAAGAGGCAATTTTTTTGCCCCCAAAGTTGGGTCCAGCTTTGGGTACTCTAATTCTGGGGTGCTCAAATATAGATACCTATGTGTCTACTTCATGTTAGACACCCAGAATTTGAGGTACTCAAATGAGGGGCTTCTTCTGAAAATTTGATCTTTAATCTCTTTGTGTCTACTTCCTATCTATGAAGTAGGAATAACTGTAGTGATCTACATGTCACATGTTTTAAGACTTAGCCTAGTCAGTTTGTAAAGTGCTTTGAGATCACTGGATACAGAAATGCAAAGTACTACCATATTGTCTGCCATAGCATACACGCCATTTAAAAAAAAATCAGCTGCTAGAAAATGGGGTGCACATCGTAAATGAGAAAATACGGTACATGGGCATGGCTCTGTTGTATAATAATCCCAGAACCAATCAGTCTACATTTCTGTCCCCCAGTATTTCCATATCTGGTAACTGTCTATTTAAGAGGGGTAAACTGTATTTTAGAACTGTTACCTCCTCACCCCCAACCCCCAGTATTTTCTGTAAATATTCACCCAACTCAGAAATGTAATCATCATAGACTCAGACCACAGTTTAGCAGTACGAGCAACATGGTGGAACAGTTTAAAATAGGAAGTGAAAACAGCATCTTCAAGTAAAACTATAGCAGAAAATTTTAGATGGACCTGGATATAATTACCTGAGTTGGAATTCAGCCAGAATAACATTAAGCTGAGCAACAGCAGAGTCCTGACAGTGCACAAGGGATGAAGACAAATGGGAAAGAAAATACAATAACAGAAGTAGGATTTCAGCATCTGGGAAGAAGTTTTAGCCGGTGACTGAATACAAACCCACACCTCCAAGGACTAAGACATGAAATAGAAGGAACGAGATCAAAGGCAGGGAAGGTCTCTACAGTGTACATGGCGATGGCTAGCCTATGGAACTCATTAAAAGTGATGCAGAGAAAAAGTATGAGTTTGTTATACACGATCTAAGAGGTTACTTACAAGACTGGGCAAAGTAATAGACAATTGTCTACCTCATCCAGAGACCGTGAATGAGGATGAAAATGAACAAGAGCGAAAACAAAAACATGTAACATTTCTGGCCAGCGAATGATTTAAATGAGCACATTTGAAAATATGAGACTATTGGTTCTGTTCCTCTGTGCTTTTAATTTTTTGGTTAAATGTAGCTGTACAGAACAGGGAAGGCAAAGAGCTCACTATTAAGGATCTTTCAATAAAGTTCTCACATTGAAAACTGTCTTATTCACACAAGGAATCCAGAAGTCAGCAGGCAGCTAGAAGGTTAGACGAGCTGTAAATTTAAGAAGGGATCTGAATGATAGGCTAGGTTAGGGAAGAAGTTCCAGAGGGACTGTAGAAAAAGAAAGGAGGAAGAGATATAAGGATGGGTAGATGTGCAGCTTGAGGAAAGCAACATTAAAAAAGAGAGAGAGGCAGCAATAACAGATTTTAAGTTTACCATTATTCTCATTGTTCGTCTTTGTTTTATGTTTAATTTTTCCCCCTGAGAATTTATGACATCGATATGTCAAAATGCTTCTTTGCTTTTAGAGCCGTGACAACACAGTCAGGCATATAGAGCAGCTGTCATACACAGAGGCAGTGACAACTTATGGTTGCCGCCACACTGCTGGTATTATTGTGCTGCTGCAACAGCAGCTATTTCCCACACCCCACCTCCAAGTGTGCACCCAGGGCATCTTCCTCAGTCAGTGCACCTTAGTTACACCAGTTTGCTTTATAACAGAAATAAACTTGATTGAGTTATTTTTACTGCATTTGGATTTGAGCCTCCAAATGAATGGACTCCCCCAAATAACATGATTTAAAAACATATATTTGGCTAGAATCTAAGTTAATCTAAATCAGTGAAGCTCCACTGAAGTCAAGCTTGGGAATGCAGATTTCCATTGATTGGACAAAAACATAGGTAGTAAGTATGAAAAAAGATTCTCAGTCATAGTCCCA
>NW_017729022.1:173745124-173749407 GCF_001723915.1 Gavialis gangeticus | reverse complement strand
TATATTTGGCTAGAATCTAAGTTAATCTAAATCAGTGAAGCTCCACTGAAGTCAAGCTTGGGAATGCAGATTTCCATTGATTGGACAAAAACATAGGTAGTAAGTATGAAAAAAGATTCTCAGTCATAGTCCCAATGGGTAAGACTCACTATGGCAATGTTATTTTCAGTATCTCCAGATGGATTATTTTTAATATAAAAAGATGTTTTTGCTGAAGAAAATATTTTTAATGACACTTTTAAAACAGAACTTTGATTCTGTGACTGTTAATGCATCTTGCATAAAAATAGCACAGGTATTTTACTCCTTGGGAAACAATCATCTCTCCATTGGCTTTTGTCTGAATTTTCTGAGGTTAATTTTGGCATTGTTCTAATTGTACCTTAATTTGTTTTTATAACAAGATGCAGCAACTCCAGTGGTGTGTTTTTTATCCACTGATCTTCCTAAACCACTGATAGTAGATGCAAGGAAGGGTAATGAACAGAGGATAGATCACTCTAGCTCAATGGTGCTCAAACTTGCAGCCCTGCGGGCCAGATACATGATAAAGGGCTGGTCCATGGGCCAGATCCCACACAAGTTTGGGCCCCACATGTCTGGATCCTGCCCCATACCATCCAGTCAGTTTTGTGCTACCTTGGTTGGGGTCATATGTCTGATCTAGTGCATAGTGCCATGCTGCCCTCCCACAGGGCTCACTGTGGGTCCACAAATTTGCCAGCTGGGGAGTGGCAATTAATGCTGCCACTACTCCCCTACTGCCCACGTTTTGGACCTGTGTGGATTCCTGCAGGCCGGATGACATAGCTCCATGGGCCATGGACTGAATACCTCTGCTCTAGATCTCCTTTAACACTCAAGGCACCCCTTCTTAGACTCAAGATGCCCCTCAGAAACTGACTGCTTGTGGCTTTCACTTGTTTCTTGACTACAGAAAAATAATAGGTCATTATAATTATTATAGATAATAATTTTATTGCAAAGAACTCAGAAAGACCACAAAAGGTCAGAACATTTTTTACACTATGGATTCCTGTTTGAAATCTCTGGATATATCTTGTGAATCATGTGTAGGTGTTTATGCACCTAATGGTGCTAATATTGCCTGGCACCCTGTGACAACCTCAGAAGGATTTTACTGCACCCCAGGGTGCCACAGGACCCTGGTTGAGAATCACTACTCTAGATATACCTTGTTGCTGTGTAGGGGAAGGAGAGATGTAGGGACACAGTGGGGAGAAAAAATTAAATAAAAAAGCAGTATTTATGTCTTGCAAGACTTGAACAAGAATTCACAGGTTTTACAAGCGGCAGTTCATTTTATAGTAGGGTGGGAATGTTGTTATAGCCATGATGGTCCAAGAAATGTATGGGAGGTGAAGATTTTTTGTTGGGAGGGATGTTAGACAAGCTTTTGAGCGCAAAACACCCTTCTTCAGGTGTTTCATAACACTTATAGTAAGAACTCAACATTTATCTTTTTACAAGTGTTTTTATTACATTTTAAATTACAGTATCTGTTTTCTGCAGATCAGCCTCATTAAAACAAAGAGAAATACTAAGACTGGATGACTTAAGGAGTGGTAATAGGATGGGGAGAATTTCATCTCTAGGTTGCTAGTTTAAATGCTCTCTGTCTTGGTTGTGACTGAGAGCTGTTCCTGTCTAATAGATACTGGTATTTCATAGCTTCTCTGAAGAAAGTTAAAAATGTCATTCCCATTTGTGTTGACTATAACGAAAGCTGCATCACTGTTGTCACTGCTTGTCCCTTGCTTGGCAGTCACAGAAGGGCCAAAGGGTGAAAGGTCAATGAAGACTGAACTATCATATTGCCTCCAGAACTGACAACAGACAAGGCAACAAACTCAATGTCCAGGGTGAGGAACATGGACAGAGAATTTGGGGAGGGAAGAGGAAATTGGCACTTTGTTGTCTTATGCATAAAGCCTGGGCACCACTTCATGGATGTAACAACAGGCACATCAGTGGGTGTTAAACTTGATAGTAGGGCTGCAGCCTCCCATTTAGGACTTCCCAGGCCTCTAAACCCTGGAGTCTGCAAAGGAAGAGGGGCAGAGTACAAATCAATCTGGACAGGCCTGCATAAATACTCTCTCTCTTAACATTCACTTTGTTCCACTGTAAGATACGGGATATTGGGAAAGACTGACATGTGGTCTGACCCAGTATGGCATCTCTCATGTTCTTAAGTTGTAGCTGAACCTTTTGCTGGGCCTAGGAACAGGGGAGGATTATATCTACCATGAATGAGAGCATCAGTCTCCAGGCTGTGAATCTGTCACGTTCCATCAGTGCTAAAAAGAAGACCGTATAACTTTAAGATTTTTAAATACGAAGAATTGAGAGCCCAATTTTGTGAGGTGTTGCATACTCTAAATCCATTGACTTAGTGGATTGGGTCATCTGTCTGCCAGTGTGTCCTTGGTGTTAGCAATCAATTTCTGCTGTACTTAAATTGATTTGTATTCTGTGAAAATATATTCTAATTATTTATCATAACACCAAGTACAGCCAGAATATATTTGTTCCACAAATTACTTGCAATTGCTCTGTAAACTGCTGAGCTCTTGTGTTTTTGGTGTGTTGTTAAAAATCAAATTATAAAGGTTTAGCAACAAAGCTGTAATTAGGGTCAGTGGAAACTGTGGGTAGGACAATATTGTGGATTCTGCAGTTTTCATCATCATGCTCCATAGTTTGCCAGAACCCAGCAGTATTATTGCTTTATAGCATACTAACACTGTCAGTAAAATATCCCTTACTTCCTGGATTGGAATTGGGTCTTCAACAAGCACATTGCCAAGGCTGGACTCAGTTTACAGTAATCCATGTGGGGTTTGACTCTGCTTCTGCTGAAGTCAATGGCTAAATTCCCATTAACTTCATTTGGAACAGGCGCATGTCCCCGAAAGGCAAAATGGGTATAGTTATAAGGAAAATAACACCACTGAAGTATCAGGCCAAAGTGGAGGCTGAATTCCATGTTTTGTTAGTGATCTGAAAGCTGGGATATACATTCAAAATGTAATATTTTCCTTAGTTCCACTGGATTTCCCACAGAGATCACTGGGAGTTTTGCACAAGAGAATGAAGGAAGAAAATATGCCTCCTTTATGTAGTCACTCCATTAATTTTATTTGCTGTATTTTCACATTCTGTATTACTCATTGAAGAAATATGCTCTCCTTTAAGCTACCACTTCTTCTGCTTTGGTTTCTTAGCTTTCCCATCTGTTTCTCTTTCCTTTTCTCCCTGTCATTGCTTGTCTTCTCACTTTTTCCCTCTGCGTCTCCTTTTCTGTAGCAGCTCCTGTTCCCACCTCTGTAAGGTTTCATTCCTGCCCCTTTTTTTCCATTCCATCCACTACAATAATCAGCAGTGGAATAGTTAATGTTACCATTGAAGGGTATAACTGGGCTTTAGGGACAAGGCAATTCACTCTGAGTCATTGTTTCAGGTTGTCTGCAGACTCAGACAGATGTTGTGACATTCATTTACACCTGGTTCAATTCATGTTTAGGAGATTGTCTCTGTAGCTAGGAAGTCTAGAAATACTTAAAAAAGGGAGATGAGAACCTAGACAATCTGAATGTATAATATGGGCCAAATAACACCAGTAGGGCTGGATACAGACAACAGACCTTATGGTTTTCTAAGTGAGGAAGAAAATGAAAGTGATTTTTTAAAAATAAAGGAAAGAGAGAGGATGAAAGAACTGAAGGAAAGCAGCAAGGATCAAAAGGAAATATATGAGTTAATGGGGAAATTAGGGGAGGGAGGCAAAAAATAGGGTTACCATATGTCCAGGTTTTCCAACATGTCCTCTTTTTGGATCCTCTGATCTCCATCTGGGTGTTTTTTTTTAAATATGAACATATGTCTGGGATTTTGCTCTGCTCAGCATCAAAGCTTTTTTCCTAGCACTTCCTGGCTTGCCCCAGCAAGGAGCTGCTTGGGGCTGGGGAGAGCGGGGAGTGGGCAATTGGAGGCAGTGCCAGGGGGCTGAGGGATGGGAGTGAGGGAAAAAAGCATAGCCCAGAAAGGCGGGATACTGTGGGTCGGGGTTGAGGGACAATAGTAGGGTCAGGAGTGAGGTGCAGCAGTAGGGCTGTAAGCGGTGAAGCTATGGCTTGAGAGTGAGGGGCAATAGCATGGGCAGTGGCAGGGCACGAGCATATCACTGCTCCCCCCGCAATCATATACTGCCTCCCTGTTCCCCCTGGTGTCCTCTTTTTTGAAACTGGAAATATGGTAAC
>NW_017729022.1:173741943-173745113 GCF_001723915.1 Gavialis gangeticus | reverse complement strand
GGTGTCCTCTTTTTTGAAACTGGAAATATGGTAACCCTAGCAAAAAAGGAAAGTAAGAAGAGAGCAATGTGTGAAAAAAGTTAGACTACAGCTTTGAAGAGGAGAAGAAAATAAAGAGAAGGGTAGAAAAAAGAGGGTGGGAGAAAGAAAAGCTTGGGAGTGGTTGAATTTAGGGTCCAGCTTGTTCCATTAGGGAACTGTAGTTAGAGGCCATAGTTATGAAATCTGAATCCAAATTCTCCAGATTAAAACCCTGAAGGGGAGGGATTGTCTCTTCTCTGCATTCATACAGCTCCATTTTAGGAACTGGCATTTTGTATACATGCTTTCAATGACTGCTAATAATAAAAGATTCAAAGAATTTCTGAATGACTCAGATAAAAAAATACCGTGACATCATGTAATTATAAACTGAAGAGGACTATAGTAACATCAGTTTTGGCTTTTCCTAATTTTGAGGGCTTGACTGTCCAACTTGAAATTCTTCCAAAATAGGCTTATTTTTCTTTTGGTCTGAATGTCCTAGCTTTTTAACAAGTCAAATCAAAGACACAGGAATTCTATCGCATACTATCATATTAAACCTCCCACATTTAATTAATGGGATCTAAACCTTTGAATTCACAGCTCAGACCTTTGCCATTTGAGTTTAGTGTGTAAGCACTAGAAGGTTGTCTATCTCTATGTGTGCTAGAGACAGATGAGAAATATATTTTACCGGTGGGTTTCACAGCTTCATGCTGGTATCAGAAGAGTTCTGAAACTCCCAAATCCTGGGCATTATTCCAGGCCCTGAGGGAAATGTATCTGGTGGTCACAGGTACTGCAATCCCTGAGGTCCCCCGGACCTAAACTCTTCTACCCACAGAACCCCCAGCCTGTCCTTGTTCCAGTTCCTGTCTCTTTGTATTCCCCCTCTCAGCTGCTTGTCCCTATTGTAATATCTTTCCATGTTCCTTTTTGCTCCACATCATGGTGCCTCCCTTTCCTGACCCCAGTACCCTCCCCTCACTCTGCTTTTTCTTATCACAGCTTCCCCTTTCTTTGGGCTCCACATACCAGTCCCAATCCCCTAACCCTCCCCCAGGTCTTCATCCCAGTTCCCTCTTTGACTCGCTTTCCCACCTCACCATGTGGCCCAGTCATCCCAGTTTCTCCATACTTTGTGCAAAGTGAGATTCCCAGAGGCTCATATATTAGACAATCTGGGAAGGTTGTCATGGGGAGAGCAAAAGGTACATCTCAAGCACCAGTATCTCTGGTACTAGCACTAGAACTTCTCAACAAAACAGGTACAAGAGTTTTTTTTAACTAAGGGAGAACAATTACCCTACTTCATTCTGGGTAATGGCAAAATTTGTCTTAGCTGACATTTAAGAACAATCAGCTGGAGGCAGACACTAAGGATGGAATATTTTGATCCAAACAGTCTGACTAAGTTGTAGCAAATAAAAATAGAGTCTGATAATGGAAAATGTCACACAACCTTAACTATAGGTGATGCCATCTGCACCCTCCATAATATGTATGTTACATGTGTATATATTAAATGTTTCATATAACAGTTGTATTTTCATTACAAGGTCCAATAACATCTCAGCTCACTTTAAAACACTTTAACTCTCCCAACACTTTCATAAGGTGGTGATTATTATTACAGATGTGGAAATGGAGGCCATGAGATGTCAAGTGATTGTGTCTCAGTTCTGCAGCAATTTTGGGGCAGAGGGAGTAACAGCACCTATGTTATATTGAATACCAACCTTGTACCTAAAAAAAGAAGTTCCATCCTTCTCCCAGCGTTAAGTGACCCACAGTCAGTTAACACAACTTCAAATAATTTCATTCAGTAGCCCTAATTAAAATATAATGTAATACTTATATTACAGTAGTGCCCAGTGACCCTAATCATAGCCATGGTCCCATTGTGCAAGGCCCTCCACAAACACAAATCCATATAGGATGCTTTCCCTGATGAGCTTACAATCTAAACTCCTAATTGTACAATTAGATTTATTTGAGAGGATCCTATGTGGAGAGCCCCATTAAATAAATGGGGCTCAACAGATATGTGGGGATCAAATTGCAGGATCTAGGCCTTAGAAACTAACATCATGACAGCTTTTTGTGATGGATAAGCCCATGGGCAGTTTTTTCAAGTAAATCCTCCAGGATTTGGGTAATATGTTATTTAGCATTTGACAGTTACTTTCTTGTGATTTAGACACTCTGACGAATGGGCTGTTTCCTTTCTGTCTAGCCAGACACCCCAGTGCCATATATATAACATAGAAGAGCTCTGTTTTTAAAATGTGAAAGGGAAGTAGATGTAGTTGTAACATGATAAGTCAATAATGTCCTTTACCCTTTGTTTCCAAACATGGTCATGAAGAGCAATAAAGCTGTGGAACATTGTGTGACACCACATAAGAATGTGTAGTTCTCATCTTATTTTTTCTGCATACATATATGTATATATAAAACCATCTCTGCATGTGGGCTTCAGTGAGGAATTAATGGTTGTGAAATACTGGGCAACAGTGATGTATAAAAGGTAAGTGACACACAACAAAGGAATCTGTTCTTCAAATTACATAGTGCATGAAACCATTGTGGTCTGTGACAGCTCCACCAGATTTTTTCCATGTTTATCCAATCTATCTTAGTAAGTATATCATGCATTTCATTCATTAAGTTTCTGTATGAAAATACAGAGTATGACCCTAAGCAATATCCTTATTATTTGTAAGCTTTTCAGAAAGGGGATTGCTTATATTGTGCTATTGTCAAGTATTTGTTCCAGTGAACAGAGCTATTGAGAAGCAATAGAATTAATACTTAGGGTCTGAGCCCCATTCTCTTAAGCCTATATAACTTTTGTTTACTTCAGTGGAGTGATACTGATGTAACACTGGTATCATGAAGAGGAGAATCAGGCTCAATATTCGATTAGCTGATGAGACTTTGAAAGCAGTTGTCAAGGATGATGCATGTTATAGTTGCTTATTCAATTTAGAACCAAACCATTTATCTTTTTTTTTGTATATGAAAAGGCATGATTCCAGAAGTACTCTTGATGACAGTGAAGATATTACAATGCTAGACACAAAGTGCCTTCTGTTCCATATGTCTTAAGTGTACAAAGCTTTATTTAGATAATAGTTTTCTTT
>NW_017729022.1:173734111-173741932 GCF_001723915.1 Gavialis gangeticus | reverse complement strand
TTAAGTGTACAAAGCTTTATTTAGATAATAGTTTTCTTTCTGGGCTCTCTAGTACCTATTAATACATACAAAATCAGCTAATTTGAGAATAATTTCAATAGGAGATATTGATACCTTCTTTAGGAAGTAAGGGCTGATTGAGTTTGGCTGAACCAGGTCTATAAGGTAGCAGAGGGCTCAGGGAGCCCTCCATATTTTTTAGAATATATGTAGATGCAGAAAGTACTTTTATTTTTTGTGCTCTCCTAATTTTGTGACATTAGGAATCCCCAAAAAGGATGGGAAGCTATAGGACAGGCAGCTCCCCATTCTGCACTTGCTAGTGTCATTGGCTCAGTGAGGCAGGGGGAACGAAGCACATGTCATGTTTTATTAAGGGGCACAGCAGCAGTTGCCCTGCTCCATTACTTTGAACTCAGAGAGTTTTACATCTTAGATGAAATGTTTCTGGGAGTCCTTTCTAACATGGTATGTCCCTACATCATTGAGAGGGCTTTGGGCCACAGTTTAACCCAAAGGATTGCAAGCTATCTGGTGTTCACTGCTGACCTGTTTAAGAAATGAATGGTAAAGAAATTAAGATGAATCAAACCAAAACATAATCAGAAATACAATGAAGACTAGACAGAACGCTACTGTACATTCGGTTATATGTAATAAGGTTATACACAAATCCAAGAGGTTGTGTGACTTTATAGGCTAGCCAACAAAAGTGAACCTTAAGTAGGTTGTTAATGTCATCATAACTTAGAGATTCAAGAATCCTTTTTTCAGATCCCTCTACACCCACTTTTTCTGACGCCTTTAAAAATAATTAAGTAATATCCACCTCTAATTTATCATTCTCTACAACTACCTTGTTTCCAGTATTTTTTGTCTGTTTCTGAGTTAGATTGCATGCCCATTAGGTCAGGGTCTGATTCATTTTTGAAGTAATATTAAGCACATGGTTAATATTCAAATAATAAATAACAGAGAGACAGAATTATTGAATTACGTAGATAATTTAATAATAAATATGGACCACAATTGTAACCCAAATTATTATCCTTTTGGACCCTTAATTTGCTATTTGTGCACACAGAACATCTGATTTACTTGTGAAGCCCAAGTAATTATATGGGAGGCCACACAAGCATATGTGTGTTTTGGTGTGTAGACCCATGTTCAGTAACCTTTTTAGGCTGCAGGATGGAGTCACCCAGCTTGGAGGCAGGGGGAGTTGCTTCCCTTTGGTGCTGTGGGAAAGTGGCTGCTGCTGAAGCCCCCCACCATTGAACTGCTGATCCCTAGTCTAGACCTCTACCTTTTCTTTTCTAAAAGTTAGATCAGAGGCTCTTAGAGGGATGGAATTTTAACCTATGTGAATTTCTTTCAGGATAACTTCTTTCAGGATAACAGCAGTTTGGCATATGGCCTATTATAGTATCTTTAAATTACAGCAGTCATAAACTTACTTAAAAAATAAACTCATTGAAAACTGCAATGTTGAGCAGCCATTTTAGGCTGTTAGTTAGTGTGTAGCCTTCTACATAATAAAGTCTGTCGAATGAACCCATATGGGAATCATTCAGGTTTATGTCCCTTGAACATGAAATTCCAATGACAAGAAGTGATTTATAATTGCTTAAATGAAGTGGTTTATGTTCTGTAAGATTAGTCTCCAGTCTTGGTTTATTCAAAGGTGTGTTGCTATATAGACATAGCGAACATAACGCAATTGTTAGTTACAGGGTTGTTTTCTTTGAAGAAGAGATTGAGTACAATACCCAGCATGCATATGGGGGCAGAATCTAGTCTATAGCATCTTCTGCATAGTGGAGTCCCAAATCTCTGCAGACTAAATATATGGAGAAATTCTGCTCATTCCTCCATTGCTGCAGAAAGCCCTGACAGAGAGAGAGAGAGAGAGAGAGACTGGTGCTGTCCTGGCACAAGTTGAAAGGAAGATATGGAGAATTTTCAGGGTGTGTGGATCTCTAGCAGAATGAAAATCTTCATTCACATAATAATTAGGCAAACATTTAATTGGCATAATAAATTAGTTGGACAATATACACATATTTATAGGTGAATATTTTAGTACTGTTAAAAATGAAGCACTGACAATATGTAAAATAGGAGCAGGTACACTAAGAGCACTTCTGACTTACAGTTCTTTGTTTCATTTCAATCCACCCCCTCTTCTGCTTTGTTGACCAAGCATCCACTTTGTCCCTATACCAAGTGTGTCACATTTACTATGCAAAGAAATAATCCAGACATCCAATCAACCCAAATGATATACAGGGTATAACTTGTATTGAAGTTGATGAGAATTATGTATATGCCTCTCCTGGGTTGATCTGGTTCTCAACATAGGCATTTTTTGGAGGAGAATGAGGAGCTTGTATGTAAGTAGGTCTTTCATAAGCAAACACATTCTATTTGCCACATTCATGTATAAATCCAGTGCACAATCCAGTTGAACCAGAAAAATAGGATTTTGTCTCTAGGAAACAATTTATGAGTAGGAACAAGCCTGCAGCTATAATCCAGATTTCAGTCCACTCCCCTGAAGATCTGAAATGCTTGGATCTGGGGGTCTGGTTCAGACTTAGATTTAGATTCCAGACATCCATGGACTTTGGGGTATTGAGATCTGGGATCTTGGTTCTGGTCATCTCTGCATATAAGCTCAGTTGTCTATTTTCACAAGTGTTTTTGTTTTGGCAGATTGCTTGGATGAAGGGCTTTTTTCCAGGCATGACCCCTGTTGTGTAACTGATGTGGCTGCTGCTGAGAGGCAAAAGAATGCAGACACAGTAGTAAAGGAATGTGTGGCAGCATCATAGTGCTGGAAGGCATGACATAGAAAGAAGCCCAAAGGATGCTCAACTCTTGCCCTTCCTCTCAACACAAAAGTGCTGAAAATACTATATAATTTGTGCACATGATGCACCCAGTTAGCAAAGATACCACATCTCCAGCCTGGTGCATGCATTATGAATTTGCATTTCTCTTCACTGAATTGGGTTTCTCATCTTCCCCATACCATGACTTCACAGTCAGCTTCTCATAACTGATTCATCTCTGGTGCACACTAGATTCCTCTTCATTTGTTCCCATAGCTAGGCAGTGGTCCCAATTATGTTTCAAAGGAAATAATTGGCAGTAGTTCACCAAACTTTAACAATAAAGGTACAGAAGTCAATCATATTTTACAATCACCGTCCAATTTTAAATCGGTGGAGCACTGATTCTGGTCAAATGTTTTTGTCCTTCATCTCCCTCCAGCGATCACTGCAGTGCTGCCATTCTCTGCATTATTTGGCTCCTACTGTAATCTTACTTCTCTTGATTAATAACAACAACAGCAGTTAATTCATAGTTCATAGGTCTTGTATGGTGCTTTTAATCCACAGATTTCTAAACAGCAGCAGTAAGAGAAGAGCAGAGCCATTTTTTTTTATGCTGGAAAATGCTGGGCAGGTAGGTGGATTGATTGTCCTTGCTCTGTTTCCTGCATATTCTGCTCACATTTCCCAAATTCCTTCACATGGCATACTTGTGCAAAGTGGAAGAACCAGGAGATGGTCAGACATACCACATACAGATATAATGTGCTGGGAATGCAATTGCAGGACAAAAATCTGGAAGATATCGGAATTTCAAGAGACTGGTAAAAGTTGAAACTTACTCACTGAAGTGAGGAGAACTGGCAGGTAAGAAGGGACTTATGGAAAGCTTTTAGCTTCTGAGGAAGACTTGTTTGTAAATCATCAAACTTGTCAGTAAGAGATAGCACATGGAAGCATTCTTCTGAGCTCTTGAGGATCACGACTGGACTGGTAAGGGAACCTATAGAAGGTGGCACTGAGATGAATAAAGTGGGAAGCAATTCGGGAATGCAACCATTCTGCACCTTCTGCTGTACACTGCACAAACTAAGTCTTGCAGGATTCAAAATGCTGAGCCAGATTCTTATTTACCCTTGTCTAAGGGACACGTGACACCACTTGTTCAGTGTCAGATTGCCTTAAATTGTATGTATATTATGGATTAATTTAATGTAAAGGAGCCTAGTGTACATGTATATGTAAATGGGTCCAGCCAGCTATTTCAGACCTGTTGTTTCCAGAGCTTTTGGATCAGTAGATCACTATCAACCTTCAACATTTCACCACATACTCTTATCCAGAAACTTTTAATTGAAAACACTATAAAACGTGCATGGGACTAGGTGTGTTCTGTGGACTCGGACCATGACCTCTCAGTCCAGTAGTGGTTCACAGACAACAGTTTAAAAAGCATTGTTTTAAACCAAAAGAGAAGCATATTAAACAGCCAATGAACAGCTTACAGAAGCTGAAGATCTGAAACGGGAGGTGCAGAAAAGTCATGTACTCAATCCATACACATCAATATCTGAGCAGTTTTTGAAGTTGTGTCAAGAATCACCACAAAATACAGTAACTGGTCAGTAATGCATTGAAAAAAATCTTGTTTTTTCCCCAAAGTAAAGCTCCATTCCAAAATATATCTGAAAATGTTACACGTGGAAAAAAATTATAACACGTGTAATTATGCAGGATTCCTATACATGTGACTCTTCTGTGCTTTTAACATCTTTTTCTTAACAGAGGAATATTAGAATTCCTTCAGTCTTTGTTCAGGAGTCTATATGCAGGAGAGTGGAAAAGGTCTCTTGTAAGCAAACACATTTTACTTGTTCCATTTGCACTTAAATCCGCTTGGAATTCTGTGTGTGTCTTTCTAAACTACACAACAGCAAAAGCTCTAAAAATCACTTCTGTTTCTAAATGAAAGACAACTATTTATAAAGAATTTATGACTTAGTGTTACAAGGATATTACAAATAACAAAGCAAGCATCAGACCATGAAACAGACATTCAGGAAGCAGAAGTGTTAAAAGGTCTGAGTGCACCAGGCCAAATATATAAAACATTATCAATTCTGAATACAAGAAGACTCATTGGAATCAGACACTAAATATCATCTGATCCTTGTTTAAAAGCTGCAACAAAGCTTTAGGATTCTTTGGGTGAGCTCTTTCTCTGGGCCAGAGTTCACTTAGTGCAGCTGAGAAGAAGGATAGGCAAAGGTAATCTTAAGTCACCTTTGCACTTTTCACATAATCATTGGAATGTAGGACTAGGAGGGACCTCTGTGGTCATCACATCCAGTCCCCTTGGATCTCAGGTGACTGTATAATAAGTATTTGCCTGCCAGAATATCCACCAATGACAAATGTATTCTTTTTAGTACAAAACCCCCCCTATAATGTGCCACAGAAGAGTGAGAAGGAAGAGGGTGCTGCCAATGACCTGAGCCACTGTTTTGGCAGGAATTAGCAAAGTAATATATGCCCAAATGATCCTCAGAAGTGAACATACTACATCCCAAAGAGGAAGAAAGAAAAATGACAGTGGTCCTTATCAGTCTTATCTGGGGAAGATCCTATCAGATGTTAAAAAAATCCCCCAAAACATCACTTTAGTTTAAACTTGGCATGCTCCTGCACCTAGCCCAGCACATGCATCACATTGGTTGAACCCAACTTGTATAGATCAGGTGCTTTATTGGGGCTTTTCTGGTGCTGGGTGGGCTGGGTCCAACTAATGAGCGGCAGTTTTTTGCGGGGGTGGGGGTTTATGTCTGTAAGCTGCCACAAAACATGTTAGCTATAACAGAGTAACTGAACAGTGACCTGGAGAAAGCAGTAATTGGTTGAACCAAGGGAATTCTCATGTACCTAAGTCAGCTTTCAATCTGCTTTGTGTCATCAGGGTTATAGGCAGCAATTTTTCAGGCTGAGTTGCTGGCTTTTTTTTGTTTTAGGAACATAATTTGATACAATAAATGCAAGTTCACCTATTCAAATGCTCGATGACCTTAAAACGTTATGTGTCTTCTATAGGTTCATGCTTAAGTGGTAGCATACAAAACAAGATTATATTAAGCTGTTATACATGGATATGTGCTCTTTCTAGATATATAGAAACATATACAGTACATAGATACACATAGGCTCATGGATTGTTTTTACCCCAGGTACTGAATGAATGCATAATATATCCAATAACACCTTCCCATTTTACAGTGTTTTCTTTCTTTCTGTTATTAAATAACAGCTCTTTCATTCTTTCTGTCCCTATTCCTTGCTGCAAAAGTAAGAACTCTGGCAGAGCTGGGTTCTAATGACGTACCACAAATTCTGCCCCTCTCCCTATACACCAGGGGTACACAACTGCCGACACGCATACAAGAGCCTGGCACGTAAAAGTATTTTGCTTAGGGTGGACAGCAGGGAAGGGGCTAGGGCTGTGCTGCCACAAGAAGGATTGGGCCCCTTGCGGCTCCCCTGCCATCCACCCTGGCATGCCAACATCTTACAAGCCAAGGTTGTGGGTGTTTTTGGCATTCTGCCCAAAAATGTTACTGACCCCTGCTGTATGCTCAGTTCTCCAGGAGATCTGTTGGGCCCCTCTGTAGAAAGGGAAAGTAGCCTTTGCTCCCTCCAAAAGAGTATGTCTGTCTGAATGTGTCCTGTCAGCATTATACATCAATGCATTCTGCAGATTCTTTTTGCACTTTCTGAAGCTATGAGATGCTTACTGTTGTAGTCATTTCCAACCTGGGGTGGTTTTAACCCAGCAGCCCCTGAGAAGTAAAAGGTTCCTTATCTCATGGCTGATACCTTTATAGCTTGTTTGTTTTGTGTGGGGTTTTTTAAAGTAATAATTTCAAACCTTACAAAGCTGACACTTCCCTTCCCCTCCGCCCACTGGTGCAGTCACAGCTGAATGAATGGTTCATTGTTATGAGAGTTGTTCCACTGCACAAGGCAACCTCTATTCACAATTAGAGGGTTAGGAATGTGTTCAGCCAATCATCACAATTAAACAAACTGATGATCTGAACATCCCTCAGGGTTTTGTTATAAATAATTTTTTCTTTGCTTCACACATACAGTATTACCTGTTTTTTCATACAGAGTGAGAACACCCCCAGCGCACCCATTCTAATGAAATGTGATTTCTGGCTGCATATTCAGAGGCATCGAGTTGGAGCATAGGCGACGCGTAGGGAGGGCACAGGGGAAGCATGTGCCCTGAGATTGGCCACCGCTGGCTTCTGCGAGTGGTTGCTGCTTGCCACCTGCCCCCCTCATCTGCAAGCAGTGCCTGCTTGTGGCTATGGTGCCCCCCACCCCAGTCTCAGGAGTTTGAGGCTGCACCTGGAATACAGAGTGCAGTTCTGAGCACCCAATACTAGAGGTAAATAAATTGGAGGGAGTTCAGAAAAGAGCAACAAAATGAAAGTGTAGGCTCTGAAGGGACTAAACAATGGAAAGATCAAAAACTGTAATTATTTAAAATGTTCAGATATCTAAGGAAGCACAGAAAAATCTACAACTAGCTGAAGGGAGTTAGCACACAGTGCCAGGAAGGGAAATTATTTGAGGACAAGGGTAAAATCAAGAGGAGGAAAAATTAGGCTGAATAATAGGAAGAACATTCTGACAATGAGATGTATTATGATATCAAATGGTCTCACAAGGGAGATGGGGTACTTGGCCTTGGTGAGGCTGCAGCTGGAGTACTGCGTCCAGTTTTGGGCTCCACAATTCAAAAAGGATGTGGAGAAGCTTGAGAGAGTCCAGAGAGCCCTTCTACCTACAAGGGTGGGAGTGAGGTGCAGTGGGGGACTACCGCCACTGCTGGCCTGCTGAGTAGCCCTTGCAAAGCTAGCGGGCCAAGGCACTTAAGGGATCCCACCCCTGCCGCAGCCCTGGTACAATCTGTGGGCAAGGCAAG
>NW_017729022.1:173733880-173734100 GCF_001723915.1 Gavialis gangeticus | reverse complement strand
CATAGTCCAGCCTCTGGCACGGATCTTTGAAAACTCCTGGTGCGCTGGTGTAGTGCCTGAGGACTGGAAGAAGGCCAGTGTGGTGCCAGTCTTCAAGAAAGGGAGGAAAGTAGATCCAGCTAACTATATCAGCCTGACTTCTATCCTGGGGAAGATCTTAGAAAAGTTTATTAAAGAGGCCATCCTTAATGGACTGGCCAACGCCAACATCCTGAGGGAT
>NW_017729022.1:173719894-173732693 GCF_001723915.1 Gavialis gangeticus | reverse complement strand
AGGAAGAATTTCTTTACTGTCTGAGCCCCCAAGGTCTGGAACAGCCTGCCATTGGAGGTGGTTCAAGCACCTACATTGAACACCTTCAACAGTAAATTGGATGCTTATCTTGCTGGGATCCTATGACCCCAGCTGACTTCCTGCCCTTCGGGCAGCGGGCTGGACTCGATGATCTTCTGAGGTCTCTTCCAGCCCTAATGTCTATGAAATCTATGAAATCTATGTTGGCTGGGGGTGTGTATACATGGAAACCTTGCTCCCACCCTCACGGGCAGAAGGGCTGGGTGGGATACAATTAGTTGGTGGGTGCCGCATGCCAGATGAAAGTGCCTGGCAGGCTGGATCCAGCCCACGGGCTGTATTTAGCCAGCCCTGTCCTAGAAACTGCTCTATAAGGAATGTTCTTCCTTTGGACATGTATGGATGGCTTCTCTGTCTCTAATTTCTATTCTAATTTTTCCCCAGGAGGCAAGCTTTCCTTTCTCACTAGTCAATCACAATGTCAGTATTCAAAGATGCAGAATGGATTCCTTTAAATAGTCCATATTTGGATGTGGACTGAATGAAGAAACAATGATTAGCAATGTATTTACAAAAGAACTACCATTTACTGGGTCAGATCATAGGTCGGGGCGGGCAATTATTTTGGGTGGAGGGCTGCTTACCCAGTTTTGTCAAGCTGTCGAGGGCTGCATGGGTAGCCCCGCCCCTTGACAGGTGCCCTGCCCCCTGGTCACCATCTTGGGACCAGTGTCCCAATGTCTTGGGACCAATGTCCCAGGGTCAGCAGTGGTGGGCCCCAGAGCAGGGCACAGGCTGGCAGGGGTCTGTGGAGCTGGGCTGGGGTGCACCAGTAGGGAAAGGTGGGAGCTGGCCCAGGTCTATAGAGCCCCTGCTGGCTGGGACGCTGTACCTTTGCTGCCCTGCTCTGGGCCCTGCTGGCGCTGGCCTCGGGACACTGGTGCAGGCCCTGAGCACAGGGGAAAAGCAACCCGTCACCTGCCCTGTGCCTGGCGCCCCATGCTGCAGCCGCTCGCAGCCCATGTGGGGCTGCCTGTGCCTGCTCAGGACAGCTGTGCGCAGGCTGCGAGTGGCTGCAACAGGAAGCACTAGCCACGGGGTAGGGGAGGGGCTGCTTTTCCTCGCACTCCACACCAGCTCCTCCCCTGCCTTCCTCCCCCCTCCCCTTTCCTGAGCTTCCCGTGCAGGGGCAGCCACGTGGTCCCAGACCAGAAGCCCCTGCTGGGGCTTCTGGCTGGGGGGGCAGGGCCAGGCGGGCCCTGCTGTTGCAGGAGCCTGCCGTGGATTCCCTTGGGTCCTACTGCCCCTGGATCCTGTCATTTTTGAGAGGAACAAAGGATAGATACATTTTAATTTTCAAAATTTTTTTAGGGGCCCTGTGGGCTACATAAAATGGCCTCACAGGCTGGATGTGGCCCACAGGCTGTATTTTGCCCACCCCTGCCATAGGTTCATCTTGCCTAGTAACCTGTGTCAAACAGTGGCAGAGTGGATGCTGAAAGGGAGAATGAACTGAGTATAACCAGGAGTTTTTCCACTATTCCTCCTCTCTCACTTGTAGCTTCCAGCATCTGAGGTCTAGGAAGTTCTGATTCAGAGGCTGTACCCCAAACTCCCATGAAAGTGCCTGGCACTAGCTATTGATGCACCTTTTCTCCAATGTTTTGTACAATTCCTTTTCAGATCTGGCTAAACTGGTGCTTCCACAATGTCCTGTAGCAATGAGTTCCACACTTTAATTATACACTGGGTGCAGCTATACATGCACTTTACTGTGGAGTTGACTAATTAGCTCTGCAGTAAAGTGTCACTGTCTACATGTGCAGCATTATTAGGTGACAGTAAACTAATTGATTCCGGTGTAGGATAGTACTGCCTGACAAGTACTATCCTACGGTGTAGCTATTTTGTGAGATGCAATGCATGTGTAGATAGTGACTCACTGAGGCATGAGGGTGCTATAGTCCAGAGGCAGCCTACCAGCTAGTCCTGCACTACAGCACCCTCACCCCCAGCCAGCCCCCTCTGCAGCACACTGAGCTGGGGTCGACCAGTTTTGGGCTTGAAGGCTGACAACCTTGGCCCCCTGCCAGCTGGGGCTGTGTTGTCTCGGCTCAATGTGCTGCAGTCCTGGGTGCACATGTAAATGCTATGCCCAGTAGCAATAAACTCTTGCACTAGAGTTTATTCAGGTGCATTAATGGCAAGTATACATATGCCCACTGCGTGAAAAATAACTTGCTTTTGTCAGTTTTGAACTTACTACCTACTAGATTCATTTTATGACCCCTAGTTCTTATATTTTGAGAGGTTGTAAAAATAAATCCCGATTTAGTTTCTCTTCACTGTTTAGTATTTTGTAAGCCCATATCATGTCTCCCCTTGAATGTCTCTCTTCTAACCTGAATAGGCCTAGCCACTTTAGTCTCTCCTCACATGGAAGCTCTTCCATGCCACTAATCATTGTTACCCTTCTCTTGTTCTTCTATTATCCTTTTTGAGGTGCGGGGAGAAGAACTGGGTACAGTATTCAAGGTGTGGACACACCATGCGTTTATAAAGGAGCACAGTGGTACTTTCTGTTTAGTTTACAATTCCCTTCCTGTTAATTTCTAGCACTTTGTTTGCCTTTTTGACAGCTGCTTAGCACTGAGCTGATGTTTTTAGTGAACTGTCCACAATGTCTTCCAGATCCCTTTCCTGTATGGTAACATCTAAAGTAGGCCCATCCTAGTATAGGCATAGTTTGGGTTATTTTTGCCTATGTGCATCACTTTACACTTATCTACATTAAATTTCATCAGCCATTTAGTTGTACATTTGCTCAGTAGTGCCAGGTCCTTCTTTAGTTCCTCGCAGGCCTCCTTGGTCTTTCCACTTTGAACAATTTTGTATCTGCCTCAAATTTGGCCACCTTGCTACTCAACCCCTTTCCCAGATAATTTATGAATATGTTAAACAACACTAGTCCCAACAGATCCCTAGGGGACTCCATTGTTTACTTTTTTCCATCCCAAAAACGGATAATTTATACTGACACTTTGTTGCTATCTTTAAGCCAATTCCTAATCAATGAATGGACTTCCCCTGTAATCCCATTGCTACCTAACTTGAAGAGCCTCTGATGGGGGACTTTGTCAAAGGCTTTTTTGAAGTCCAGATATTCTGTGTCAACTGGATCACCCTGATCCATCTGCCTGAACTCCAGTAGGATACTGAGACATGATTTCACTTTGACAAAGCCATGTTGACTCATTCACAGCAAGTCATGTTCATCCATATGCTGAATAATTCATTTTTAAATTATTGTTTTAACCAGTTTTCCGGGAACAGAAGTTATATTCATTAGCCTGTATTTCCCGGGGTCCCCTCTAGCCTTTTTTTAAATATGGGAGTCACATCAGCAATCTTCCAGTCCTCTGGTACCAAGGCTGATTTTAGTGACAGGTTGCATACTACAGTTAGGAGTTAGGCAATTTCCTATCTGATCTCCTTCAGGACCCTAGGGTGAATACATCTGTCCTACCTCTTTCTTCTTTTTTCATTAAACTGATGTTAATGAAACATGATCACATACTCGCATGATCAGGGGACAGCAGGGCAGGCCCTATGAGGAGAGGCTACGGGACCGGAACCTGTTCAGGCCCCAAAAGAAAAGGCCTAGGGAGGATCTTGTGGGCTTTTATAAACTAGTCAGGGGGGATCAGCAGGCATTGGGGGAGTCACTGTTCCCCTGAGCACCGCCAGGAGTGACCAAGAATAACGGTCACAAGCTGGCAGAGGGTAGGTTTAGGTTAGACATCAGGAGGCGCTATTTCACGGTCAGGGCGGCTAGGGTCTGGAACCAACTTCCAAGAGAGGTGGTGCAGGCTCCTATCCTGGGGGTTTTTAAGAGGAGGTTAGATGAACACCTTGCTGGGGTCGTTTGACCCCAGTAATGTTTCCTGCCGTGGCAGGGGGTCGGACTAGATGATCTACTCAGGTCCCTTCCGACCCTAGAAACTATGAAACTATCTCTGCTGGATGTTAGGGTATATGACACACAGATTAATATCGAGGGAAGCTAATTCACTGCAGTAACTAAGTCCTGACTGGAGTACATGATAAGTGGGACAACAATGTAAACATTTATTTATAACAAACAAGTAGAATTATAATATCCAGGAATAGAAGATTAAGCCTAAGCCTGCTCCTACTGAGATCAACAGGAGTAAGCCCATTATTATTTCTGTGATTATATTTATGAAACATTAGAAATCAACTGATGGAGGAAGTACAGAATCAATGCTCAGTGGAGCTAGCAGTTCATATTACATCTTGAAGGTGTTTGGAATATGGAACCATATTCTAAAATGTATGGAGGGGGTTCACTTGCAAGGCTTTCATTACTATTTATTTTACTGAGTCTACCCTACTTTTGAACTTATTGCTAGTTAGTTTTAGTATTTATAACAGCATGTGATGGTGTTGTAAGATTTTAGAGTTCGTTTCTCTGTGTGCCTTTTTATAGAAACATTAATTCATTTGGCAAATGTGTTTGTGATGTTCCTTCTAAAACATTGAGGAAGGATATTTTTGCAACTGCTGCTTTGTGTATTTTGGGTCTTATGGATGATTTATCACTTACTAAATTTGAAATCCAAATAGTCTATTTGGCTAAAGCTCTTGCCAGAAAGCAAATACTGCAGTGCTGGAAAGAAATGAGGAGGATACCATCATCTTCTGAGTTCCTACCTTTATTCAGATATTATTATTCTAAGTTATGTCTAACTTTGCAGTTAACACTAACCAGAATTGGTAAAAGGGTTGCCACTCATCTGTAGCAGGGTGGAAAAAGAAGGAAAGATGCTTAAAAACATGATCCTGCTCCCACAAGGGATGGATTTGGTGGTCCACTAAGGCCACATTATGCAGTCAAAAGACATTTTAAACTACCTGGAGAACCAGGGGAATTATCTACAGCTGTGCCAGCTGTCCCTCTGAACTCTGATGTGAAGGGAAGGGCATGGTCTGATTTAAATGGAATGGATGGATCCAGGATGGAGGTGAAGAAGGTTCAACCACACTTATGTCAGTTGTGTGTGGCTCACACACAGTGAGGAGAGCTTAGTGTGCACGTGCCACACTGCCAAAGCAGGTGTGGCTGCACCCTTTGCCATGATCCTGAATGCCAGGGAGCTCTCTGAGAGCTTTGTATGTGCAGTGAGCTCTGGAGCCACTAACTGGTCAGCATGGGGTCTAGCCAGAGCCCCTGGTTTCATGCTGTTCTGGAGCCCAGGGGATGAGCTACATTGCTTTCACCTTCCCTTCCCCTCCTTCCAAATTAAGCAGCAGGGGAAAAGACAGAATGGTCACAGTGCTCAGTGTCTGCTTTCATGCAGTGCTGGAGCCCGGGGGCTGAGCACTGTGGCCACTCATCCCTTCTTTTCTCCTGCTGCTGGGGCAGGGAGGAAGAAGGGAGGGGAAGGGCAAATAGCAGCAGCACTCACCCTATGGGCTCCTGAGCCCTGCTAAAGGAGAGGCTCTGCCAGACCTCATGAGGGCCATCTGGTGAGCTCAGAGCTCCCAGCAGGAGCTGCGCTGACATGCCTATGAGCTTAGAGTTGAATGCATATGTGATGCACAGCCAAAGGGGGTGCGGCTGTGCCATTGCCAGCCCCCCCTCTTCAGATCTGCCCCTGGGTGGAGATCTGCCCTGTCTTACCAATTCTGCTGGCAAAAGGGCTGAGGAGGGCAAACTGGGCTATGCTGAGCTCTGTACTGTTGCTGCTAGCCTACCACCGGTACCTGAGGTAACTAGTTTGGAACTACTTTTGGTAGCTCTAAACTACACTGCGCTCCTTAGGTAAAAAAGTAGGGAACATTTTTTTTTTTTTTGCTTTATACAGATCCAGATTGACCAGTGGCACCTGGTAATAATTAATACAACTAATCAATTAATAAAATTAATAATTAATTAAAGACCAGGTCCTTGTCTGTGCCTCAGAAGCACACAATACAGCTGAAATCAAGGTGTGTGCAAAGGTAGGTTTAAATCAGAGGTGTCAAGGATCTGACCCACAGGCAGGATATGGCCTGAGTCCTCCCCCATCTGGCCCACTCAGCTACTGGAAGTTGGATGGTGGGGCCAGGGTGCAAAGCCTACTGAAGAATTTGGGGCCCCTGGGCTCAGATGGACACAGTGATTGGTGGCATAGTGGGGAGCAGGTGCTGTGTAGGTACCTGCTAGACCCCTCTGCACTGCCCCCAGGATTTCTCCACCACTGGACTCACTTCTGCCCAACTTCTCAAACCAGGGCCAGGTCTGTGCTTGGCTAATCTTCCAACATAAGATAAAGCAGTAGGATACAATTTGTCCCAAGACTTTTAAAGGAAGACTGATATAACAAAGAAGACAATTACAAAAAAAAAAAAGATTTGTAATACATAAGAAGTACACAGGTGGATGGGAAGTAGAGTGATTAAGTGTTGGGACAGGAAAAAGAAGGTGGAAAGTAAAAGGTTAAGTTGATGGTATCACCCTGAACCTACATTAACATGTCACTTCAGAGACCACAAAAGTAGTCCAAAGTAACAGTGTGGAGGCTGGGTGGAGGTGAATGAAAGACAAGGGTCAGCACAAAAGTCCTAATTCATCTGGATGCCAGGGAAGCATTTGACACATTGTCACACAATCATGTATTTTTATACATGACACTTACATGTACAGAAAGAGATTTCACCATCAGAGTCATCCATGGCACAACACAGGTCCTTTTTGTAAGGATTTGAGTAAAAACAATCCCCTAACAAAACTTTTTACATTTTTTGGAGGAAAAAAACCCCTTAAATGTTGAAGTTAGTGTTGGTAATGGACTGAAAAGTACTATACAGATCCATGATGTTGTATGGCAAAGTGTAAGAGTGCTGCTAGATACCCAATAAAAAAAAGAGATTTAGTTCATGCTCCCATTCCTATTGCAGAGATGCTTGAGGTAAGGTCTATAAAATGTTTGCTCAGGTAACAGAGGGCAGAGACTGCTGGCGGGATAATCAAGGTCCGCATTCAAGTGTTATAGGACTGGGTTGAACACCTCTCCTAGTTCTCCTTCCCCCTGCCTTTTCTGCTTATGCTTATTTTTCTTTCAGTAAACATTATCCCTTGAAGAACAGACCTTGCTGACTGTCCTGTATTTTTTTCCTGCTGAGTCATTCCCCCAGTTTAAAAAAAATTATTAATCTTTAAAAATGCCAAAATAACAGATGATAGCCGTCCCAAAAATCAGGATAAGGAGAACACAGGTAATGGTACTAAGAATATTTAACTCATAAATAAATGTATAGAATATTTGCTTTCAGAGCGTGCTACACGCACACACATTTAAGCTGTGAGTTGACATCTGACAACCTAAAATTGAAAATGTATTGGAAAAAGAAGTTATGCTGCCCACTATATTTGTATTGTTCAAATTAAACATCAGATCTTGAGATGGTATAAAAATCAGTGAGCTTCATTGAGCTGATGTAGACATCAGTTTAGGCCAGCACAGCAAGTGTCAAGCCCTGAAATACTTAAAGTAAGTGACCATATCAGTAATGGAACTAATAACTAAATTTAATTATTTTAATGATTTCTGTTCTCATAATCTCCAATATTAATGGTGGCACAGTGACCCAGCCACTTTCTTCACTCTGGCCCCTATTCTTGGAACAGTCTCTCTGTTTTCACAGATTAAACATTTGCTTTCTCCTTCTTCAATCTGCTCTTTTAATTGTACTTCTTTCACTTCCCCTTCCATCACAGACGTTCTTGAGTTTTGGTTTTTAAATGCTATTTTCCCTCCATGTCACACCTCTTCAGAAAGGAATCTAAACAAATGAACAACAACAAAAATCTCCTCCCACACATGCAAAAAAAAAGCCATAACACATTAAGTAAAAATGATACTCCATAAAAGCCAAAAATACTTCATAAAAACCAAAAAATCGACAAAAAAGGGAAAGTAAACAAACCAGTTCCCCTACCCCAGAAAAATCTCTATGTATCCTGCATTGTACTATCTGAGTGAATTGAAGATTTAAGTGACCTTGTATGACTGCTGTTGTCTAAGGACCCTCATTAAAGTCAGACACATCTTCTGCAAAGGCATTTGTTCCTTTCTTTGTCCCAAATATACACAACTTTCCAAATAAATAAATGTTACAAATGGGGAGGTTGCTTAAAAGAAAACTGGGAAACATCCATGAGACAGAAAGGGTCAGGCTGCTTGAAGCTTCCAAACCTGATCCCCTGATGCCTCTGGGTATGAGTCATACATCCCCCTCATGACCCTATATAGACGGTGGCCCACACTGGTGATACAAGACTGACTCAGTTGGGTCTGTTCATAAACAGCACTCAGGAGTAGACTGCCAAGTCTCCTGCAGCTGCCTGATACTAAACAGAAACACATTTTCTGCTGGCTTGTGCCTGGCTGAGCTATGTCTGAGCATTCAATAAGCTCTTGGGAGTTAGGTTGGTTGAAGAGAAGGCATGATATTTGATTCAAATACGTTTATTTAGTCTTCCGGAAACACCTAGACTTCAATCCTCAGCTGCAGCTACACAGAACACCACCTCTGGAGAGGGATTCAAAAATTGCTTTAAGCAAACTCTCTTGAACCTGGGTCCATGAGCGTCAGCTTGGTCCTTTGACACAGGCTACAACAGCCTTTAGGATGCTCCATAATGCTAACTGCCCATGATCCCAGGACATTGGTATGGCTGATAGGACTTCTCAGGGAAGAAGTCCTATCACACACCTGGCAAGTATCTTATGTTGCTTACATGGATGGAGTCAGATGCGGATACAGGCATGGGTGAACCACTCGGGGCCTGGACAGAAAGGGGGCCCAAAAATGAAAAAAAAAATACAATTGCAAAAAAAAGTTTGAATATTGTGCATATACATATGCCTAATCCCCTGTTGTCCAATTATTATTATCATTATTTCTGGCAAAGGAGGCCCCAGACCAAAAGTTTGCCCAGGGCCTCCAGGAGTCTAGGTACAGCACTGGGTGGAGTCAAGGATGAGATCGGGGGTGGTGTGGGTATTAGTAATAGTAGATGACACCAGAAGACCCCCACCACCTAGAGAGTCATAGAATTGCAAAAAGCAGCTTCAACACATCTAAGAACTAGAACACTAGTATATATGGGTAAGTCCGGAAGCACAATACTTTTCTTATGTTAATTTCCCTAACATGGATGTTTAGTAACATGATAAACAGCTATCCTCTGTTAAACTACTTTAATTCCTTGACAATATCATCCTTAAAAGTGTCCAGGAGAAGAATAGTCACTTAACTAGTCAATTTTAGTTTATTTTATCTCTATAGAAGTCTGGCTGGTTTTCAGTGCATGCAACTGCCAGCATGAGTTACTCTACCTTTATCTGGTTACAGCTTAATCCAGTGGTGCTTTTAGCACAATCCCTAATGACTCTACTTCGGTAACCTTTGCAATGCTGGCATGTGAAATGATTCTCCTGGTGCTATTCTAGACTTTATGATCTACTGTCAGCTTTGAGGAAACATATCATCACTTTTGACTCTCACATCAACAGGAATCTGGATTTTCTATGTAATCTTATTTATTTCTGTGGAATCTCTTGTTGTCCATTTGTTGTAGATGAGCCTAGCTCTATTGAGGGGAATAGTAATTCCTGCTTGCTTCTGGCTATTATCATTCCTTGGGTGAACTGGTTACCTGAACATCCTTTTGAACAGTCTGTCACAGTCACACTTATATTTGATTTGCCTTTCATTGATTGTATTAGCAATTCTCACATTTTCCTAATTTGGAATAACATGTCTTGTATAAAGCGATACCCTCATTCACCCACATGTTAGAAGGAAGCCATTAAATGCATTTCTTAGATCTAGTGCAATGTAATGAAGTTTCTAACATAATTCTTTATTTTTATGATTGACTAATTTCAACAGATTTTGCTTTCTAAATTGCTCTTTTAGCCATATTGTTATTCTGAAAATAGTTTTAAGGTAGCGTGGTAAACTTAGAAATTAGTGAAGTCTTAAAGCTTCACAGTAAAGAGCTGCTTTCTATTGTCAGCCATCAGAAACATAGGTACTTACCTATATTAAATCACAATTTAGAAATCCCAGCCCTACTGTTTGTGTTGGTTAGTTCTGAGACATCCATAATAATCAAAAAGCACTTATCAGATTTTTTGCCAATTCAAATACGTCCCTTCTTTCATTGTGTGTTTAGATTGCTGCCAAAAATACCTGCTCATTAAGAAGGATATTTAGTGCTTGCCCTTCTTCTGATTACTCATTTGTATTTTGTGATTTACTTCTGCAGTAACCTTTTCATTTACATTATCTCCATCCCATGATCATTTTCCTTGTAAATATCACTTCAGTTTCAGAGCCTTTTTCCTTTTTTGAATGAGTCTTTTCCAACAGCTGGTCAATATACCTCTTACCAGGTTTCCCTTTTATCCCATTACTTGACTACTTATTTGACTATGGATGAACTTTTCTCAAAAACTGCACTGCCCAATGAAGAGGAGGTTGATGTAATGTGAAATAAATGAGGCTCATATGTTTCTCTGTGGGTTAGAGCAAATGATAGATGATGTGAAAATAAGAACAGACATTTATAAACAGGTCATGGGATCTGTCATTTTTTTAAAAGAAAGGATCCTATAATTTTCTTCACTATAAAACTTAGAGACACACATAACATTGGGGAAGGGTAGGGACACTGTAGTAAGAGAGATATAAAACTATTCAAATGTCTATAGGTTATTGGAAATTACAAAGGTAGTTGTATATAATTTATTTTAATACATGCTGAAGAGAATGGGTATGCACTGAGTGAAATTGGCTGAACAAGAATTGGACTGAAGTTTTGTGCACCATGTGTTTGTTCTAGTGGGAGAGTTAAAAACAAAATATAAATCTGTATTTAGTACAAACACGTGGTTAGTGAAAGATGTAATGGCAAATGTGCATGTGACTGAAATAATACTCCCATTTTCTAATAACATATCCTGGGGCTGTATGCTTATGGGAGCACAAAAAGCCAGTTAGAAGTATAAAATAATTTAACCTGTAGAGTTAATTTAGTGGGCTGCACTAATTGTACATTCTCCTAGAAATTAAAGGCCTAATTCTACCACTTTATTCATGCTGAGTACTTGTGGAGTAAGGGAATACATAGTCTGAGTAATGGGGTCTGAATCAGACTTTTTGTAAGTGGAAGAAAAAGTGCAGAGAGGAAAGAATATGTCATTTAGTGATAGAGACGTTCAAGGTTGGTCCAGTCCATTCCAGGGCTTTGCAAGGTCATTTCACTGGGCTCCCCTGCCTGAAGAGCAGAATCCTCTAAGAGTCATAGATGCCGACTCTGTGGGTGCTCTGGGGCTCAAGAACCCACCAAAAAAATCAGTGGGTGTTCAGCACCCACGAGCCTGGCTATTTTGGTTTTACATGTTAGATCTCTGTGGCTGCTTGCAGATGTTCAAAAATGTGCTTTAGTGGAAGAAGTGGCACGTTATTTCAACCGAGCTCTGTAGCATCTGTATAGGTCAGGTGCTTCAGGAGGGCTTTTTGGCACTTTTAGCTAGATAAAATCAGCTATTAGATAAAAGTGCCAAAAAAGCCCCACTAAAGTGCCCAATCTTTAGACGTGGGGTGAGCTGGGTTGAAGTAATGCACTGCCTCTTATGGGCATGCCTGGGGCTCTGGCCCTGCTGGCAAAAATCAAATTTGGTGCCTATGCTAAGAGTAATCTTCTACCTTTGCTTTCTCCAAATCCTAATGTTGTGCCTTTTGGAATGGGCAAGAAATGAGTCCTTGGATTTCTCAGGAGAAAAATGACAACTCCAATTCCGAGTTGTGACTGAGTTGGACTTATTCAGTTTGGACTTATTCAGTACTCAGCATAGACCAAGGCAGCCCCAGGGCTGCTCGACCTTACCTTCAGCTGCAGTGAGCCTTTCACACAAGTGGCTGCTACTGTGGAAGACAGGTTTGAGCAGCAGCATTGTGATTACCTGTGCTTCCCCTCAGCCATTCCCCCAGCCTGTCTGTACATTAGAGTTACAGGAGTCTGGCAGTGCCCTCATGCCTGTTGTGTGCTATGCACAGAATCCCAGGTCCAGGGTAGGGGGCACTTAGCTTCACATCTCTGCATCAGTGGAGGGGCATACACTGAGATCCAGGACTACAGCATCTGAAATGGACTGGGTTCTCTGGGTGAATGTGATCTCTTTTATTCAACCAACTAAATACTTGGAAAAATTGTTCTTTGCAAGCTTTTGGGCACACACACCCTTCTTCAGGCATAGGGGGAGTCTGCTTTGTGTTTTGAGAATTCAGATCTATTTAGGAGTGCACACGGTGGGGGCGGTCTGTGTGGGGTGAACAGGCAGATGGGGTGGGGGAGCAGCAAGCAGAGGAGCAGATAGGGCAGAGGAAGAGGGGACTGTGGCACAGGTGCCAAGCAGGCTGGTGCCCAGCGCTGGACGCACAGCCCGCCCCTGCAAAACCACCTGTGGAGCACTGCACCAGTAGGTGGACTGGTTTCTGCAGCCCTGGGAAAGGGTGGGGCTGCGGCACTTACCGGTAGGGCACTGCGCGGTACGCAAACAGCGCACGCCTCGGGCAGCCCCCTGAGCGGTACGCAATCAGCGCATGCCTCGGTAGCCCCCAGCCGCGCTCTGTGCTGGCGCACTACGTTGTTCCGCGCGGAGGAGGGGGAGCCAGTAGGGGGCGCCACTGCGCATAACCC
>NW_017729022.1:173718910-173719319 GCF_001723915.1 Gavialis gangeticus | reverse complement strand
GCCGGGGTCTCTTGCTGGCCGCGCGCTGTTGTCGGCGCTCGCGGCCCTTCGGCATCGCCCCTCCCCTTTCACTCTCCTCCCCACTTGGAGCGTTGGTACATTCCTGCCCGCCCCGTTTCCTCCCTCATCCCCCCCCAACCTCCCCTGCGACTCCCCGCCGTGGTCTGCTCCGGCCCGGCCCGGCGGCTGCACGGGAGAGCCCGCGGCAGGCAGGGAAGGGACGGGACTGGACTCGTTGCCCGCTGAAGCGCCGGCTCCTGCGGAGCGGACAGGAGAGCGGCTCCCCCGCCCCGGGCAGCACCATGAGGTGAGCGGGGGGGGCTGCGGCTGGCTGGGTCTTCACCCCCCCCGGACGTTGTGTGTGTGTGGTGGGGGTCGCTGTGGGGTCCCTGCATGGGGGAGGGGCGGG
>NW_017729022.1:173706379-173718338 GCF_001723915.1 Gavialis gangeticus | reverse complement strand
GCGCCGGCCCGCCCGCCCGCGGGTGTTGCATTGCAGCAGCGGCGGCAGCTGGTTTTTTTCCCTGTGTAATCAATAAATAGGAGCGAGGAGCCCTCCTCCCCCCAGCCCGGAGGCTGCGGGCTGGGAAGTCCCCGGCGGGGGGCGGGCAGGGGATGCCCCTTACTGCCGCGTCCCTGGAAGGCGGCTGTGTGCCCCCCCACCTCCAGTGCTCCGGCGGCGCCTCTCGGCTGGCCCCTAGGCTGGCCCCTAGGCTCCTTTGTGTGGCCGGCGGGGGCCCGGGCAGCAGCAGGGCGCCGGCGGCCAGAGCCGTGCCCGGTCTGTCTGCGGCAGTGCGGCCCGGCGGGGGGGCGCCGGCGGCTTCCCTCTTTCCTCGGAGCCGGGGCTGCCTGCCCGGTTCTCGTCCTGCACCCCCCTCCCAAGGGCAAATGCTCCCTGCCCGGCCTCGGCATGGGAAGGGCTCCTTCCCTTCCCAGCCTCTTCTTCGGGGGTTCTTCTCTGCCGAGGGCTTTCTACCAGCGATGTCTGTGTTTGTAGCTATTGTTTGCAGCTCTTTATGCAGGGTTTTTTTTTTTTTAAAGCTCTGCTTGTATCCTTGTGTGGTAGCTTTCCTTTTTGCCTCAAACAGAGGTATTTTCTGCAGGTATCCAAATTCTCAATGCTTGAAAAAAATCAACACACAACTTGCTGTAGTCACAAGCACTGTACAGGGGAGAGCTGAGATTTTGATGTCTGGGTTTAGTGTTTTTAAGCATCGTTGAAGCAACAGTTTTAATAAGCCAGTCCCTGCTAGAAGGGGTTTGGTGCGATTGGGCTGGTTCACCCTTTTAGTGTGTAGACACAGCTTTCACCTAGCAAGCCCTCCCCAGGATACTTTATGCTAGCCTCATGAGCAAAATAATCTGACTGGCAAAAACAGCCTTATGCTGAAATAATTGCATGTGTACTAGTGTTTGTAACACCTAAGAAACATTACAAAAGAAAAAGGCAAGTCTTTAACATCACTGCACCAGCAAAAGTTTCTAGTGTAGATGTGGGATGAGGCTGCCTACTTAGACATAACATGTAGTTAACTTTGAGTAATCTGCATATTCACACATTCATGCAGACTCTAAGCATGAACATCAGGCTTAGTATTTTGTGCCTGCAAATGCTAAGTGCAGATCATTACCCAGCAGCAGATATGTTCTGAATTAAGTACTCCTGATGAGTGATTACTGGATATTTTAAAGAAATCTAAATTCTTCAATAAGTTGAAGTTAAAGGCTTGTATAAATACTCTCAAGTTGTGCCTATTAAACTGAATCAGTCTAAAAATCATGTACTTAAAACGTGCTTTGAATAGGACTTAGGGCTTGAGGTTGAATGGTGGAAGGGACACAAGAAACACCAGGGAAAAGCTTTTTCCTGAAAGAAAAAAGCGGGACTAAAGCCGGCTGGACATTAGTTAAAACATGTCTTCAAGGCAGGAAAGTTGTTTTTATATTGTTGCTGGATGAGGTAAACCTTTATAAGGTAGTGGATGGCAACATGACCAGCTAACACATAATATACAGCTTGCCTGTCTCTACTAGACTGTTCTATGTTTAACTAGCATGTTTTAAAATATTTATTTTTGTCTGTATCTAGACAGAGAAAAAGATTAGACAATTTAAAACTTAATTCTAAGGTGGAGGCCCCTCTAGTTTTCCATAGAGGAAATGCCTATAGCTTGAGTCATTATAAACTGACCTAGCTTTGTAGTAATCTGTACAAATGACAAATTGTATACATTGACCAGTATGAAAGGAACAGATATTCATAATCATGTCATGGTACACTAAGTCTTTCTGACCTGAAATAACTGGTGCTACTCTTGGCAATAAGGTGCACAATAAAGAGCAAATTGCAAAGTGGCCAGAAAACCATTCTCTTTTAAATCCAAGCCTGAAGTAATTTTGGATTGATGCTTATGAAATCCTGCCACTTTATTTTGGGTATCTAGTTGACTGTTTAAATATTACAACTTTTTTTTTCTTGTCAAATAAAACGATGTCATTTTAAGCTGTCTAATTGCGCTTCACAAGTTTACATGCTTAATATTGGATTCCTAAACATCAGATCATGATGTTTAATTTTTCAATGGGTTTTTTGTATTTGAATGAAGATGATGTAGCATCTTGGTACGTTTTGGGTACTGGACACAGACTGCATATGTGTCTTAAATCTGAAATTACCTAGCAGTAAAGAGAACTGCATGTATAAAGTTGCTAATTTCAGAAAGGTTGTGTTTGGCTTGCATGTGGCCTTCAGCTTGTCCTCCTCTTAGGTAGGCAACTGGTTGATTCCTGCAGACGTCTCTTTCTGTTAATGTATTGCAATTTAAGGTGATGCTCGTAATGGAGTGTTGCTTGAATGTATTTATGTCATAATAATAGGTAATAGGAAATGGATACATGGGCTAGAGATTTCTAAATAATAGCAGGTTGGGATGTTGAAAAGAGTGGGTAGGTTAAAATGTATTTTTAAAATTATCGTGTATTTGCTGCTTCTATTTTAAAACTTATTTTCTTGTAGCATGACATCTGGTTGTGCTGTATTGGAAGTTAGTATGTAAATAACATTCTGAACACAATATTAAAATGTTTGGTTTTTTTTCAATAAAGAGGTTGATTCATACATTTCTAAAATTCTTATCTTAAATGGAGTGCAAATGGGGCAGAAAATGCTTTTCAGCATTCAGTGGGTATTGTGACAACTTGTAGTTTCAGAGTTTAGTTTCTGAAGGCTGTACACAACCTAATAAACTTTTCAGGGTGCTCATTTTAAAATTAAACTGTGCAGTCTTTTTGGATTTAAACATCTATAATATAGAATGTAGGGCTCCCCCTACATATGAGTGCATACAATTCAGAAAAATGAAACAAGACCGTTCTAGTTTAATTGTCCAGATTGAAGGAAATGCAGAAAAGAGATGTTGGATATCAGAAAGTGCAAATTATACATTCAGAGTTTCACCTATTATTTCTTTACTTTCCTATGTGGTGTTTTATGGTTGGCAAAAAGTTATTGTTCTGACAGACCAATTATGGTTTTATATAGGTTCTATTTTTAACAGCACTTCTGTTTAGTGGGAAAAGTGGCTGGATTATATCAGATCTGGCATTAATGCATTTCATTTCCTACTTAAGTGAAAATAATGAGGAAGTTATCATTATCTTTAAATCCAAAATGATATCTGAAACAACCTTAAAGTTCTACTTGCACATGGCTTGTAATTCTTCCATGCAAATATTTTGATTTTAAAAACAGATCAGGCAACGTTGTTAAAATTAGTCAAGTGGATTTTTGTGCCAGTCAAATAAGTTTTTGTTACTTCTTAAAAACTGCATTGAGGCATGGTATCATTTACTATTGGTTTAATAAAAGTTAGAAAAATACAGGCTCGGGCCAATAGCACCAAAATGAAGAGTTTCATTACCATAAAGAATAACTGAGGAATCTCATGCATCCTAGAGTTCCTTGCTGTGTGTACATAACCCAAAATGTGAGAGAATTGATGATGGCAACGTGGTCAGCTAATTTCTATCTTCTGTTGCAACAGTGGAATAAAAGGAGCCAGTAACTTTGACCATTAAAGTGTACAGGAAACCCTTGCTATTTGTGAACTCTGGATTTCTGGTTTCAGTATTTGTGATGCGCCACACCAGTGGCACAGTCGCATTTGGGGTGGGTCAGGGCACTGCACCAAGCTGCTAGTTTTGGGTCAGGGGTGGAGAGCGAGCGCTCAGGAAGGCGGTGGCATCTTCTCCCCTGGAGGTAGCCACAGTGGTGCTCGGAGTGTGTGCAGTGTGGCGGGGGGTCGGTCCTCAGGTGCTGTGGGGGAGCCCTGTGATCAGTGTGGGGGAGCAGGGGTTGGTCTGATGGGGAGTTCCATCAGTATTTGCAAGTTTTACCATTTGCAGGGATCTCCGGAACATATCCCCTGCAAATGGTGAGGGTCTCCTGTATTGCCCAAGACTTACTATATAGGGTTAAATTTCAGATTTGTTCTTCTCTTTAAGCATTCTTTCCAATATGTAATATGTCATGCTGAAATTAAACGCTAAATCTAGGACAGAGGTATTTCACAAAATGTTGAAAGTGCACACCAGTTATTTAAATCAGACTGTATTTGATACTGTATGTGTTCTCAACCACTACATTTCTCATTTCTCAAGAGTAGAATTGGAGGGATAGGCAGACTTTTCAGGTAGGCACAAGAATTTGGTTCAGGTTACTCGCCTTGTTCTAAGAAAACTAACAGATGGACTGAGTCATCTGTCTGATTTTGGTGCAGACTTCGTTAGTTAGCACTTCATTTGTGATAGTTGCAAGCAATTCTTGGACTGACTGTTTTCTGCCCATGTGATATGGAATTTGACAACTGCTTTGCCCCAAGGTCTCTGGATAGAATTTAGTGAATTATTTTGATAGTAGATTTATAAGCTTTTCGCTCATAGAAATCTTGAGGACTAAATGTGCATCAACCAGAACATGCTTTTTCCTACAAAGTGCTTTCTGGCGATCTTACAAACTTATATTGCAGAGTTCCAAAATTAAAAATGAGCAGGGAGAGGTGCGATCTCAGGAGGCTGAGATCAGCATGACTCTAATAGGGTAAATGCAAGTTGCTTTCCATTGCCCTTTGGTTAGGGCCTTGAGATGACTTCTGTGAGAAAAGTAAAGCTTGTCACATTTTTCCTGTCTTCCTGTTCCAACCAGCTAACACGAAGGGGGCTGAGAGTCTCTTCTCTCTCCCCACAAAATAGGGACAGGTAGATGCCCTCTCAGTAGATGTTAATTGAACAGCGTGGTACACTTAGATCATCTGTGAGAGGAATATTTAACTCTGCGGCATGTGTGTGTGTCAGGTTTATGGAGTGGGCTCCCTACTCTTCTTGTACCTTTCACTCAGAATTTATTACAGGGGTATAGTTCTAAACCATTAGGCAAGGGTTTATGTACATCGTATACCCAAACTTAGGTTCTTTTTTTTAACGTAGGCTTTTAATTTAAAATAATTATTTACTTCATTCTTGCTTTGTTCAGCAATGTAGAAGTATGTATGTGCTAGTTGTATCTAAACACCTGGATATGTTCAGGTTCTGCACATTAAAATTCCACTTGGTGCTGAGACAGTACTTAGAATCAGAATTCTAATATTGGCTAAAAGTAAAAATACTGTAGACTGAGCTCATGTGAGCTAGCTTGAACAACTTTTTTTTTTTCTTTTAACTTTCCTAACCACAGTCTTGTTTTTTCAGTCTAGCAAAGTTGCGAATTGTGCAGAGCTTGTGGCATTTTTGTGTTGAGAGAATCTGTCTGATAGGGGTTAATATGATACAGTTCCCACTTTCATGTGTGCCTGGATTAAAATTGACCTTGTAGGTAGAAAAAAAAAAAGTCCTCTTACCCATTTTGCTACCTTAACCTTCCATATATTTTTTTCACAAATTTGAAGCACAACCAGGATTTGTATCCATCTGGCAGCATCCGTAGAACTTTGTGCGTTAAGAACAAGTGCTGCATCTTTGTGCTGCTTTGCTTTTGAATGGGTGGGGGATACCTTAAGGTGTGTGCTTAAAGGACTAGATTTGAAATCATAAATAGCCAAGCCCTCACTTACAATCTATATCTGTGTCTGTATGCATGTAATATTTAAAATATTTTCTGGTAGCTGAATGAAGGAAAGTGGAGAGTTGTTATTTATGACAGTATTTTTTAAATTTCACGGTACATCTTTACCAACTAGTATTTATACTTTGTTAAAAAAAATAAGCCGTTTAAAAGAAAAAAAGAAAAACGTGAGGAAGCTAAAATAAGGTCATGCTTTAACACCTTTTGTGTGGTGCTCTGCCATAATCTTTCTGCAGGTTAAATTAGAGGTGGAAAGACTGGTCTTCTGATTTACAGTCTGTACCATCAGTAACAAGTACACATTTCGGGAGGCAGCACGAGCTAAATAAAGTGTCGCTTGCTTAAACCTTGTGGAGACAAAGGAAATCCGAGATGTATGGTCAAGCCAAATGAATCCGCTTCTATAATGCCTGATGCCTAGTGCAGTCCTCCTTTATCTAGTCTAAAAATGTACTACGTCTTTTCATTAATAGTGCAGGGAGGATTTTGTTTTGATTTTTCTTTATTTTTTTTTTAAAGATGCTCTAGAAGCTTGCCTATATTGAAGGAAGCACTGAGAGAAACTTTTTGGAGGTTGATAAAGAAGTGTAATTTTGCTATCCTTTCATGTTCCTAGAATTCATTCTAGAGTTTTGTCCTTATTTATTAGATTAATAATTAATTTGTAGTACTCTTCCAGGGTCCCAAGGGTTCAAGTGTGTGTATCTTATACTCACTATTTCTGGTATTTTACTTGCCATGTTTAAAACTCTCACTCCCTCTTTTTATATTGGTCTCATCACAGAAGCAAAGACTTTGAAATTTCAGATTGGCAATTTATTACAACAGGGACTTTTTTTTTGCTTTGTACAGTTCTAAGCAAGCAATGTGCTCTGACGTTAAAAAGAATCCTAATTTCACAGTGTGTCACTATGCAGATTTAGTATGGCTTGGACCTGTTGTTCCCTTGACTTGTTTCCCATTAACAGGAAAGAACTTAAATGAGTGGTCTTTAGGCATTTAAGTCCAAAATTACGACCCAAAAGAATCTGTGCTCAGCAGCTGCCTAACTATGGAAGGACCTGAAACTTAAGTTTTCTTTTGGGTCTGAAAATGAGCTAGAGACCTTTAGGTTCAATACTGCATATTCCTAGAACTGTTCCAGTCTGAGCAGCTAGGAGCTGAACTCCTACCTTATGTTCTGTTTGCATCTAGAAACAAAGTGGAGTGGCATCCAAGTTTCCAGAGGTACCTGATTTTATAGGCATCCTTTTAGGTTTCCTATCCCACACTTTTCTCTTATTGCTCCATTAGAGTGAAAGCATGTTACCTCTTTGCTTTGTTGTAGAACATTTTAAAAAAGTAAAAACTCAGTGTTCATGCTGATTGGAATTTACATTGGGAAATATGCACTCTTTCTTTCAAGTATCCTAGGTAGTAAACACCTAGTCTTTAAAGGGAGCAATAGTTGTCAGAAGAGTGACTGTCAAAACTTATTTGAAACTTAATTACCTTATTGTGCATATCTGCTAACCTTGTATGTCTAGGCCACTTTACTTTGGCTAGCAGTTTTTGGCATTAGCTTTGTAGGGCTAATACAATGATTAAAGAATCCGACCAGATCGCTTTGGTTTCTCATGCATTCTCAGAAAAATGGTCAGTGCAGTAATAATTGCAGAACCTTTGTTACTATTAGCATTGGGAAGAGTTGGACCATAGTTAGATCATATTAAGGTTTTCATTATGTTGCCATTTAGGTTGGTCTGTCTGTCTGAATTTTACATGTAACTTGTTTACTTTTTGAATCAATAAAATAAACCTTTTTTATTTCCTTCCAAAACAGAACAGGTTTTTCCTAAGTAGTCTAGGTGATACATTTGTTATGAAAATAGTTTGCTGTGAAGAATATACACTGATATTTTACCTCCTTGTTCCTCAGGCCATCTACCTGTATTGGTCTTCTGTTGTGTACATTTTATTTTTTTTTTACATAAGCAAATAACACTTCCTTAGATTTTAAAAGAACCCATTTTCTTTGTACAGTAGACCCCCGATTTACATGAGTATTGCATACCGGGGGACTTTTGTGCAAGTTGGGATGACTTTCCACATAGGAAATAATAGAATAGTGAGGAGTTGTGTACCCTAGACATACCTTAGTCATAGCTTTTTTTCCCCTTTTCTTGGTGAAATCGCCTTTAGGATGCACATCTAGCGTCTCACCTATGCATCTTGAGATGCTGCTACCACAATGGTGGCACAGCTCTGCTTGATTCTGCCTGCAAATCTTGTGCGGCATTCACGTATATATGTGAATCTTGCAAGTGTTTGCGTATATATGTGAATCTCGAGGGGCATTTTCCAGTCTAGACCCTACTAAAAAACCGCATAAACTTGAGAGATGCCCAAGTCAGAATCTTGTAAATCGGGGGTCTACTGTATCTCTACTCATTACAGACTATTCATGCTTCCTTCTCTCTCTGAGAGCCTCTCTTAGGCTGCAGATGACATGTTGATCCCAGGAGAAACAATTTTCTCCTGAGACAAAGTGCAGTTGTTCTGATGCCCATGTCTGTTGTCATGGGACAGCCCCAAAATATTTTATGGGATAAGAAGTGCTAATGGTTTGTCTCAGGACATCACAAAGTACATCTGAACAGTTGCCCTGGGATCGCATCATTGAATTGGTGGCAGAAAAGCAGCAGTGCATTCAGCCACATGCCAGTCTCCTGTTCCAGGACAAACACAGGCACAACTAGTCCTGGGACAAATGCCACGTCTGTTCCTAGTGTACTAATGAAACATCATAAAGAAATGTACCCATTAATGTACACAGTACTAAATGATGTTCTCTGTGCTCATCTGTAATTGAGGATAATGGGAAGTGTGTGTTTCTTTGGGCAGTTTTTAGAGCTTTCATTAGGAATGAATCTTCTATAAAATAGTCTAAATAATAGATGTGAATGAAATATTTTTTCCTTTAAGCAAGAACTGAACTTCTAAAAAAGAAATGACAGGTCTAGTGAAGAATTTAATTGTATAGTGTGCTTAGTTTTGGTAAGCGCAGTTAGTGGTTAGTTTCTATAAAACCGCAGTTATTTGCTGTGGGATAACTTAATTTTTTTTTTCCTTACAGCGAGTATAGTAGTCTGAAATAATATGGCATTGCCTGACTGACAAAACAGTAAAAGATGTAATCCAGATGAACTTAATTATGGCAGAGGCAATAAATCACAGAGTAATGGGATGACTGCAAAAGTCATGAGAGAAGCTGGTCAGTGCTTGTTTCCTTCAGAGTTTAAAAAAAAAAGTACATGTACCTCTAGTTTCTGATAAAACTTGGGATTTTTTTTAGCAGTTGCATTTTAATTACAAGCAGACTATGTATTCCTCTGACCACAGTACTGAGTTTTCTAGAAAACAGTTTTTAGATCTTATTTTCAGCAACTCCAGTGTGTGTTCCTGGCTTGAGGTTTTCCCTCCCTGAAACTTCTTTCAAAAAATGAGTTTAAGAGAATTATTTCTGTTTCTGTTCTCAGTTCATCAAGCTGTTAGCTAAAAACTAGAATGTAACCATCCTTTTAAGGTAGTTTAGGGCAGCTTTAACTCTTCTTTTTTTTTTTTAAACTAGTCATAAAACAGATGAAGTGTGACTAGTGTGCCGTTTAAGTTCTCATATATCTGGAGAAATATATTTTGTTAGATGAGCATGTATTAATTCATCACTCAATGTAATCTCAAGAACAGGTCATGCTAGTATGAGTGAGACAGGTTTACTGCACAGGAAATAGATGTTGGAATAGCATACTGCATAGAGGCAAAGAGTATATATAGAATAAATACTTTTAGATGTAGGAGAGTTGCTTCCCTAATCAGACATGCCATGTGGCTCAATCATCTAGTTAAAGACCGAACATGAAGTGTATTCCAGTGAAGTCCTGTGGTGATCCACACTGCAAGAAGTAAATGGCTGAGGAGGATCGTTAACTTCTATATATAGCTGACAATAAACTTACACCTCAAGAACCCAAAGGATTATTTTCAGGGTTGATATTATCATGTCACGACTTTCTCAGGTCTCAATTCATGCATTTCCAACCTTTGAGATTGGTCTACTACTGTACATGATCCCTTGGGGGAAAAAAAGTAGATAAAATATGGGTAGTATTTTAAACTGAGTTCATATTAAGTAGGAACAAAACAAGTAGACACACCATTATCTTTCATATTAATCAAAATAATAAATACGTATCACTGTTATGAACTGAGTTTCATTATAGCTTTAGTAACTAGTAAACTTAGGTTAATTACTAGAACTGGCCAGTGGGGCCATTCTTTGGCCACGAAAAAAAAGGGTGGAGGGACTGTCTTGGATCATTCTGATAGTCTCAATATGCTAAGGTAGTGTGATGCTTTTCTGTGACCAGAAAGTCAATAAATCAGGATGTGCATTTATGACAAGACAGGAAGGCAACTGTTTAAAGGCTCACGCCTGGTCTACACTACATAATTTTGTTGCCATGGCCTTACATGTCTGATGTTCTACTAATGCTAATCGCTACATTTGTGTTCGGAAATATGCCCTTCTTCCAGCACAAATAGTGAGTGTACAGGTGTTCGGCAGTTTGTATTGGAGAACATCACAATTCTGCTGAAAAACTGTTAGCTGTTTAAAGCATCAAATTTAACTGGAGAGCAAAGTTTTCTAGTGCCATGTGTAATGCCTATTCAGTTTTGCACAGTATGATGGGGGTCCATAGGATTCATCATCTTGCAGTCCTCTTCTCTCCTTACCCCTCCCGAGAGAGGGAAAATGATTTGCTCCCAGATACCTCACCACTGGGCAGGCTGTCAGGGAAATGTTTTTCTCCCCCCCCCCCCAGGAGGGGAGAGGACAGACTTTCAATTGTTGGGCTCCCCTGGGGGTTGGGGGGAACCAAGGAGCAGTTCTTTATTGCCTCCTGACTGGAAGTTCATTTTTGAGGTGACTTTAGTTCTCTACCCATGTGCCCCCATTTTCACCATGTTTTCCACTGCTGCAAATTCCTGGAAACTTCTGCTGAATGACTGGTGTTACGTTGGAAGCTGTCAGAAGGGTGCCACACTCTTGAAGAGCTAGTGAGACCCAGGATGTACCGCGTACACATTTGGTTCTGGCAGGACATGCGTAGAAATACTAGAAACTGCGCAGGTGTCTGCAGGTTCTGGCACAGACCTTGTAAGGTTGAGATGTCCCTAGAAAGAGAATCAACTGCCTGTAGATCTAGGAGCTGGAGGCAGCTGAATTCCAGGGTAGTACAGAGAAGCATGCTGTTGCTAACAGAAGTTTCAGTAGCTCTTGGATACAGACCTTCAGTGCTTGCCTCAGACTTGTGGGGCACTTTGTATGCCGTTAAGTATATGAATCCAGTGATTCTATTGGAAAGATGCAACTAATAGAAAACCTAATTTCTCAGGTCAAGTGGGCCATGATTGGACTTTTGGTTGCTGGTGAGTGCAGCAGCATGTTGATACTGTATGAAGTTTATGATTGGGGGCAGAATTTCAAACACTGGATGGAAACCAGAAGCAGTTCAGTCAAGTGTGTTGTAATTACTATATCTATGTACTATTTCTGGGATTGTTTTGGATACTATATAAAAGCCTAGATGTGACAAGCACCTCTCTTACCTCTTCCATTTTTGTAGTATAGTGCAATCAGTCCAATGTCCTTTATTTTGATCAATTTAATTAACTTTATAGTGCACCAAAAATTAGGTGCAGGGTTTTATATTGGGAATCTATCATTTCTACGATACAGTATAGGTACTGAAGGGGACAGGGGAAGCTAGAAGTTTTGACAACTGCATGTTGTGGCTTAGTTTTACGTTGGTATTCCTGAGGCAGTGGTGACCCTTAGAATGGGCAAGAGCAATCTGTCTCTGCTTTCCAGTTTCAAGCTTGGAAAGAAGTAACTTAAAATTGCACAGTTGATATATAAATTATATATTCCCCACCAGAATAATCCTTGACTCTAATATGTCACTACCTATGGCAGTCCTAGATAAGTACACAAGTGGGCAGCAGTTGGATGGATAACTGTTGACTTTTGTTTCCTGTCTTAGGCTTCAGAGCCACCACATGGAAACAATGCACATCTTCTCTGAGCTGTTTCAGGCAGTCTGCAGATGCATTAGATATCTGATCACTGAATCTAATATTATAAAAGCCTTAATCTATTTGTCTGACAAACAGCCAGTCAGAGTGTAAAGAAGTGTTTGGACAGGTGGCAATGTGTCTCCATGGTGGTGGGGATGCTGGCCTTGCCTGCCCCCCCCCCCCCCCC
>NW_017729022.1:173705578-173706210 GCF_001723915.1 Gavialis gangeticus | reverse complement strand
CTCCCGCCCCCCCCCCCCTCCGTTCCTTGTAGGTGGTGATGATGGGCGGCGGGGGGGGGGGCACGAGGCCATTGGAGCTGGCCTTGCCCTTGCTCCTTGCAGCTGATGCTGGGGTGGGGGCAAGGCCACCAGTGCCTGCCTGGGGGCCAGGGGGGGTGTCCCCCTTCTGTTGTCGCCGCCTTCAGGACCTACCTGGCGGCAGTGGGGGAAGCAAGGAGTGGGCCCAGGGCTGACATGGGGGGGTGGGGAGGAGCAACAGACACTGCCCAACGCAGGGTGGGGGTAGAGCAGTGCATGTGGCCCAGGCCCACCTCAGGCCCAGGCCCATTCCTCCCTTACTACTCCTATGTCAACCACAAGCCTGCTCCTTTTGTCCACCTGCTGCCACTGGGTCGACCAGGGCTGCTGCTGCTTCTCTCCCCGCCTCTGGCAGCGGCCTGGCTGCTCCCCACCCTCAGGCCCAGTCAACCCCTGCATTGGGTCTGGGCCTGCTCCTCCCCTCCCTCTGCTGCTGCTGGGGGGGGCCGGGAATGGGCCTGGACCCCAAGCAGTAGGCAGGGAGCAGGCCTAGGGCGGGGGCACACAGAGCTCCATCCTGGCTTGCTTCCCCCCCCCCCCCCCCCCCCCCCCCC
>NW_017729022.1:173689243-173700578 GCF_001723915.1 Gavialis gangeticus | reverse complement strand
TAGTGAGGTTATATTTAGCTAATTGTTTTGAAGTACATTTCTTTCAACAATAAATGGGGCAGACTCTTTTTTTAAATAAGTTTAGATTCTAGAGGATTATTAAACAACAAGTTAATAAAAAAAAGAATTTGTAGCTATTTATGCTGCTAGGAAATTGCAGTATATGTGGGTCATGCATACTGGGTAACCAAAGACTGTGGAAAAATCAGAAATGGCAATATTTAAGTTTAATATTGTTACTTTGGAAAGTGTGAAGACACTTTCCCTTGTTTTATAAAGGCAGGTAAGACACACAAAATCTTGAGCACTTCTCCTGCTGTATTGACTAGTGGGGGCAGGGCTTCTTAATTTAGGGATCCTAACTAACCTGGTGGACTAACCTGAAAAAAACAAACTGAGGGCCCTAGTATGACTGTGTATAGAGTCTCAAATGTCATGTAATTTTTTAGCAATGATTACCATAATCATGGCAGCCATATAAACAAGATAAAAATGTAACATTACGGGTCTTTTATTTTTCTATCACTGAAATCCAGAGTTAAATTCCCTTTAGCTTAAAAAAATGCAGTTAGGATTTTCAAGTACTCAGCTTAGCCTATCTTGAATTCACATATCTTTTTGTTAGGGAAAGTGTTAAATAAGAGCACAAACAAACAAAAAAAAAAGAACTCTTCATAGACTAATACTGGTTTAACTCTAGTGTGCTGTCTATGTAGCAGGATTCTTACAAAATGTCTTGATTTTTTTTTTTTTTAATTTTTTTGCACACAATTTTTATTGAAACCTGCTGTCAGGTTTATGATACCTAACTGAAACCATAAATCAGTTACTTGACTCTCAAATGTATAGGTGGTCAATTAATTATATTCTACAGGAAATGTTTTGTGCTTATTGTGTATGTATTTAAACACAGTGATGTGCTTCTACTGAAGTTTTTTTATCTCTGTTAAGGTTATTTTATAACTTAAAAACCAGCATAAAGGAGATTAGTTTTGCAAGTACTGTTAGAATAAAAATTCAGATTTACTAGCGCAACTGCCTGAAAAATAATCTGCATCTCAAAGCTTGTCTGTGTTTATCCTAAGTATGCAGTTGATCCAATAAAAGATCTTCTTCTGTGCCATGTATGTGGATTCTTGAGGTTTTCCCCTCCCTTAAAAAGGAAACAAAGGGTAAGAAATCTGCTTATAGCATACTAATTGACTAATAATGAATAAATACTTTCATAGCCATCTGGATCTACCTACTAATAAGCAGTGAGGGCAGAAAAATAACCTAGTTTTCTGTTGACTATACATGACACGGAGTGAAATCGTGATGCAGTTGCAGTTGATTAAAAAATTTCTCATTGACTTGACTGAGGCAAGGATTCCACCTTACAAAAACCGGTAAAAAATATTGATTATAGAGCAGTGTGACTATTACTCTGGTGACTTGTTTTGCACACAAAAATGGACTATCCAGTATATAATGTGCCTAGAAGATAGTTGGGGGAAAAAAAGCAATTGTTGTACTGCCCGTCACCCTGATTTCCTCCTTGTCAAACACAAGAAAAGCTGTAGTTATCTTCTGTAACTTTAATTTAATTTGTGATAGAGTAAGCTGAACACAACTTGAATTTGCAAAATTCTGTAACATGATTACCTTAAACTTTTTTCATGATGCAGCAGGAAATTTAACAGATTTTCCTGTCATGAGGAAGTATGTCTGTTCTGTGGAATTGGTTATAGATTTTAGCTTGGGAGTTCATTAGTTCTAGTTCTCATGGTACTTAATGTTGCCTTTTTTGGGAATAGGAAAGAGAAAATGACATTGCTGTCAGTCTAATTTGGTGTGTTAGTTTTTTCATGTTCCATATAATACATTGGTTTCCTAGCACTTGAGAGTTGTGTTGAACAATACTGTTTACCTTGACCAACTATATATATATATATATATATATATATATAAGTATATGGCTGGAAAAGAGAAAATGAAACAAAACAGCTGAGTCATTTGCGGCATTCACTGTACAATTGTTTTAAAAATGTATTAGAGTGAATGTGGTTTCCTCATTTTCAAGCATTTGAATAAATTTTAGCCAAACTGTTATGACTTATTAAAATATTTTTCTGTTCCATCAAAACCTTTGGCTGTCCAGGAGTTGGAGTTATATTAGTATTGCTGGTATTGTTAAAACTTTTTCCCACCTTATCCAGAAAGGTTCAGTGTGGCTTACAATAACAGATGAGCAACCCACAAAATGAGAAAAAAACAACAAACTCCATCAAGGACAGAATGCTTAAAAATAAAGTAATCTGGGCTTGATTTCACTTTTATTGTTGAATGTATTTTCTTAAAACCTATTCACAAAAATGAAACTGCAGTGGGAGTTTCCTTGTATGTTAGTGGACACACATTTTTGAGTGGATTCTTCTCTTTAGAAGAATTGATAAAAAGATGTGATGATTTTAAAAACAAATATAAGAGGTAAGATAATTGCCAAAATAATTCTGCAAAATGAGCATATTTCAAGTTGTAGGCTAGAACTAGGGAATGCTAAATACAGAAGCATGACTTCCAACCCCCCCCCCAAACAAACAAACAAACCCACAAAAAAACAACCAAAACAACAAACCCAAAACAAAACCCCAAACAAAACACAAAACGGGAGGGTGGAGACCAGTCCAGAAGGAGTTTACAAAAATCAAAGATGCTAATTTTTGGTACTAATGGACTTGTATGTTTGTATCTATAATACATGCAGTTGTGTGTACTGTGTTGCTTCTCATTCTTCACAGACTGATAGGGTTAATTGCAGCTTGGCCAAAAAAAAAAAAAAAAGTTCTATACTGTTTTTCTGCAGCAGATTCCTGTTGCTATGCAACAAACAATGTCACTTGGTACAGGATATATTAAATTTGTATTCTCTGCATGTTCATTTCATACTTTGAGGAGGTTATGGTTCAGGCTTTCTATGGAATTCTTAATGTAAAGTATTCATCTTAGTTTTTCTTTGGATACTTGCTGTAACTGTGGTTGCATGCGAGTACTTACTTTGCATAGCCTTTCTTTGTTTTCAGATGTAAAGGACACCTGTGCAATATAATCTTCTAGCCAGACCAAAAAAAAAAAAAAAGCGTGTTGGTTATATTCCTGGAGGTGGAGTGGTATTGCCAAGCAACATGGTAAGACTTCAGAAGAGGGGTAAACTTTTTTGTGTGGAAGAACTTAGTAGGCTGTGAATTTTGGAAAACATTTAAATATAAGTACCACACAAAGTAAATCAGTTTCAGTGGTATATTATAGAATCCTGGGCTGAAAGCACCAATTGACTTTTATTCACTTAAAATAACCTGTCACTTGGTTTTTTACAATATGTATTCAAGCTATCTTTAGATGGATTCTGAAATAAAGATTGTGCTGTTCTGCTTAGGGTATTACTTTTTCATGCATATGCTGTGAAACCAGTACTTAAATGAAGGACAAAAGATAACTTGAAACTGTAATGTTTTAATATAACCTAGTTTGTCTTGGGGTGGGCGGGGGTATACAGTGAGGACAGAAATAAAATAACATGATCTTTTCAGTCAGTCCTTATCTAAAATGTTTTCAAATACAATAGTCGGATACTGATAAATTAATGTTTCACTTTGGTGGAACCAGAAGATTTTCTGATGTGTTTTTTGTATTTCTGTGGGTGTTTAATATGCTAAAAGAAGGTCAGTGTCTTGCGTTTAATAGTACAACTGTAAACTAGCAGGATGTTGCATTAAAATGAAAATAAAATCAGTTGGGAAGAATGGCATAAATGCCACTGAAATCCATGAAACTTTATGCATGTATAAACAGATATTTGAGTTAGTATTAAGTTTAGAAGTTGATCTATACTTATTATGAGAGGTAATTATGTATTTACATATGTATATGATATTAGGGTTATTGTATTTTAAATGTGTGTGCTGTAGTTCTTATGTCTCTGCTACAGCAATTTCAATTTCTTTACTAATGTTAAAAAACAAGTAGTGGTTCTTGGTGCTAAATATTGATTTAATGCTTAAATACAATATACCTTTTAAAATTTGGATTTTGGCATCCTGTTTAACTTTTAGATTAGATACTTTAAATGATTTTAAACATTGAAATTAGCATGTGAAATACTTTTGCTAAGTTTTGTAAGATCTATCGTGGTACACTTCTGTAAACCAGAGGTGGACATGCATTCAGTTGTTTTCTCAATCATGAGTACTGTATTTGTTGACTTGCTAACAGGAAGGAGAAATAAAACATGTGCTAATTGAAGTTACAGATGAATGGAAGTAACTTGAAATACTATTTTCTTACTTTCATGTGGTTAGACAAAAATACTTCATACATTAAAGTTAAGCAAAAAGGAGCAGCTGCTGTCATAACTAGGGTTCCAGGTTTTCTGTTCACCATGGAAAAATGTGGATTTTCCCCCTTTAAAGGGGAAAACCACAGGAAATGGCAGGTTTCCCCTTGCAGGCTGACAGAGTTCTAGCCTGCAAGGGGTGCTTGGTGCTGGGGGAGTGGGAGGAGGGCTATCAGGGGGTGCCCTGTGCAGGTGCACATATACATGGCAGCCAGGCAGAGTGGAGAGCAGCTCCCTGCAGGTGAGTTGTGTGGGGGGGAGAGGAGGCTGATTGAGGCCCCCATGGTGAGGGAAAGGGCAGGGCTAGGGCTGGGGCTGGGAGGGTTGCGCAGTTGGGCCTGTGTGTGGGGCCCAGGGCTGTGGCGGGAATCGTGTGGCTGCAGCACTTGGCTGGGGACTGGGAAGTATTCATAGATTTTAAGGGGCTGGAAGGGACCTTGAAAGATCATCAGGTCCAGCCCCCTGCACCAGGCAGGAAAAACGACTGGGGTCAGGTGACCCCAGCAAGGTGACAGGTCAGGCTCGTGGAGGGAGGCATGAGGGGCATGTACCCCCCAGATTTATGCATGGGGCAGGGACAGATGTGAGCTGGCTGCTGCAGCCTTGGGACTCCTCATTCTGCTGCCCTTCCCCTAGGGCCTCCACAGCAGAGTGGGGCAGGTAGGCTCATTTCTGCTGCTGGGAGCCCCATGCCAGCCACTCTGCCATAGTGAGGCATTCCCTGCCTGCCTGGCAGCAGTAATGACAACATGGGGTTGCTGCTGCCCGATGGGCAGTAGGTGCCTCACCATGGTGGTGTGGCTGACATGGGGCTCCTGGTACTGGAAGTGAGCCTGCCTGCAGGGCAGTAGGGTATGGAGCCCCGAAGCTGCCAGAGGCAGCCCACATCCTCCTCCCCATGGGCTCCACTCCCTTGGTGCTGCCTGTAGGAGGAGGAAGAGCCAGGCTCTGTGCTCTGCTCTGGCCTCAGCAGCTTCTGCCTCCTGTGGGAGGCAGCTGGAGCTTGGGCGCTGCTTGTGGGGGAGAAGCAGAGGACTGCAAGCCCTGGCCCCATGGCCCTGGCAGCTGGGAGCCCCCTGTGACAGTGCTGGGGGAGCAGGGGGCTTCCAGTTGCAAGTGAGGGCCAGTGGAAGGACCAGGGGGCTGTGGGTTGGGAGTGAGGGGCACTGGCATAGGCAGAGACAAGGCACCAGCATATCGGGGCTACTCAGTGCCCCAGAGTGGGTGGCAGGGGACAGCTGCACTTGGACTCTCAGTTCTGGTGAGCCTTAAAATTGTAAATGTATCAATAAAACAGTGTTCAACTGATACCTATATAGATGTAGTAGCACTTCATTTTAAACATGGAAAAACATGGATTTAGGGATTTTTTTTTTTTTTTTTATCAGAGATTTTGGGATTTTGAAACGGAGACCCAGGATCCCTGCTCATAACCTATTTACTTGTGGTACTCCCAGCTTTATGGTTCATAATTCCAGTAGGTACATCTAAAGTTGATTTTTGTGCATATGCTAGGTTCTGTACTTGAATGAGTCCTATAATTTTTTTGTGGGAGAGTAGGTAGGGGACAATGATGATGATGACAACATTCTTCTGAGCATAACCAGAGCCCAAAACTAGCTAACTTGGTGATGTTGGCATTTCAGCAGAGAAACCTGACATTGAAATGACTGAAAAATCTTTCTTTTTTTTGGTCTTCTGTTTCTTGTATTCCAAAACTGTAAAATAGTTTGACCTTTTCCCCTTTTTCTGTTTTTGTATGGGTTGCCCTAGCTTGGATGTAAGTAACTGTTGTGACATTGAGAAGTTAGGTGTAACTTGTTCAACTTTTTAAATTAACCATGAAGTTAAGATTTGAGAACAGGGAGTGGGGAAGGCCCAAGTGTTCAGCTGTAAGTGGTGTTAGCTTATCTGAAAGTCTGTAAGAGGGACTCAAGGGGTAGACACAAGATGGCTTAGTGACTGATGTAAAGGAAAATAACCTTTTTTTCCAATTTTTTTTTCTGGAAGTGAAGTTTGAGGAGGTAATTTTTTTTTTGTTTTTTGTTTTTTGTTTTTGCTTGTATGTTACACTCCTTAGGTTTTATTTAACTTGAACTGGACCCAACCATTGTCTTTAAAGAAATGTTGTATACATTTACCTTTCTCAGTGTTTCAGTTGTGGGAAAGGTAGTATCAATGGTGTTGCTGACATACATGGAAGGCTGAAGAAGAAATTCTGCCAGCACAGTTTCTGTGGAATCAAAGGGCTGACAATGTTTGACAGTTTTTAAAGATCTCGTACTCTTACATTTTTCACCTGCTCGGCTTGTTCTTTCTCTCTTCCTTTTTATGCTTTTCCTGGTATCTTTTTGTCTTTTGAACAGGTACATGGTAGTATTTGGTAGCAAACCATATGGTAAGTAACCACTTTAAAAATCAGCTTTTTAATTCCACCTTAATAAGTAGATGAGGCTAGGATGACACGTACTTAAAATGGCTAGTTTTTGATCTTCTGTACAAGTATAGGGTGTAGGTATGGGGAGGGGGGTGATAGAGCTTAGCTCTGAGCATGGTCTGCTTCCAAGCTGGCTTGTCACCACAGTCTGTCACCGTCATTAGTGTGCTGCCTCAACCCACCTGCCCCACCCCAACCTGCAGTGTTACATAGTCCAGATAAAATGGCTCTGCAGGCAGTAGGTTATTAACATCTAGTCCTAGATGTTTGAGCTGGCACGTGAAGAATCACAAAACACTTCTGTTGGGAAGGTTCCCTTTCTTTTTCTTTTTAATCGCAGACTTACCCATAGAAAAGTCCAGTATACATAGCTCAGATGAGCAGACGTCCTGTTGGATATTAGGTAAGCTTTGGCTTGGATTTGGTAAACTCCCTACTATTGATTCTCAGAGGTGGATTCCTAACTTCTGAGGATCAGTGGAAAAACAAGAAGAAGAGGCATTGGCCATCTCTCTATAAAAGAAATGGATTGGGGGAGCCTTGCCTACTTAGGGCTGCTAGGCAGGAAGACTAGTGAAGAGAGACAACAGAGTAGGAATGGGAGTTTGCAGTTAGGTTTGCAGACTGCTTTGTATAGGGCTCCAGAAATCATTCATCCTGCTTCACATAAATGTGGAAGGCAAATGGCTGTCTGTAAGAGCATGATCTCATTACTTTATTCCAGTATTAGACCTAAGTGCTGACAAAATCCGAGAAATGATGCTACATTCTTGGAAGTTAGAAGAAACGGTATTCTGAAGACCAACTAGATAGAGATGCAGGTATTTCTGAAGTCTTTACACAACCTAGCAGTAGTTTTTCAAGCTTTGATTTACAAGCTTTGATGTATAGTGTGTATATAGTTACAGCTGTGATCAGGCAGCTATGTAAATTGACCCATGTTTCCAAGGTCACACTCTCAATCTCAGTGACCAAAACACCTCCACTTTGGGATCTGTACTGCCTTTTCTTTGTAGTGCCATGTATTTCTCACTAGGAGCATAGAAGTGGTTGTGGCTGCTACTGCCAATCCACAAAAGTGGTTGTGGAATCTTCATCCTTAAAGGTTTTTAAGACCTGGGTAGATGGCACCTTCGCTGGAATGATAGTTTTGAGGGTGGTCCATCTTTAAGCAAGAAGTTGGATTAGATGACCTATTGAGGTCCCTTCCAACCCTAATTTTCTATGATTCTACATACAGCAGGATCAGAATGTTGGTTTATTCCCTTTCTTCAGTGACAAGGATCTTTTGAATAAAGCAAGCAAAGTAGTTTTTGGTGAAGTAAGCCAAACTCCTTGCTGTCCCATGGATGGCACGCTCATAAATTTCTATCTTTAAAAACTGGACAGGCCAATGAGACCAGAGATCGTGTGCCATCTTAAGAGGAACAGATTTGACTGGAGCTTGTCAGCTCAAAAAATAGTCCCAAAACAGCTTGAGATCAGCATCAAGCATTGTTGTAGTTCCCCAGGGGGCTCCTACAAGCTTTAATGCAAGCAGTTGGAACAAGTTAGATCATAGAGGGGCTAAACATGGTCCAGATGCCACATCCAGCCCGCCAAGAGATTGTCTGGCCAGTGGTGGGTCCCTTGGCCCCACATGGCCTTGGTGTGTCTGCCTAGGCCACAGGGTATGCAGTAGGTATTGCTGCTCCTGGGCTGCTCTTTGTGGCTGCTACTGCCAATCCACCCCACACCTACCCCCAGAGGTGTTGAATGGAGTGGGTGGCAGGTGAGGTTTCCATGAGACACCCCCCGCCCCTCCACCCATGCAGGGCATGCTTAGCCAGGCAGATGGGATGGGGCCCTGTGTGAGCAGGGAGTGGTGTCTGGGAGTTGAATGGATTGGCAGGGGCCAGGACTGAGGCTGGAATGGTAGGGCAGTGACAACACAGGTTTGGGGCCCAGGGAAGAGCTGTGATCTGCTTCCCACACACCACTGCCTGCGGAACTGGTGTCCATTGCAGGGATGTGTGGGGAGCAGATTACGGCTCTGTCCTGGGCCCCAGTTCCATGCTGTCACCGCTGTGCAGTCCCAGGCCTGTCCATCCTGGACCCTGCTCCATACCCATCTGCAGCTTTGTCTAATCTGCTCTGCCCATGGGGTCCCAAATTTTCTCTGTGGAGACGCTACCTGCCTGCTCCATCTGGTGGTGGGCCCAGGGACAGATAGGATCAATTGCTTCTCTACCCCTAGCCTGCAACACCTCACTGAAACTCCTTAAGTGGTTCTTCAGGCCAAAATAATTGCCCAGCCCTGAGTTAGATCTTATATGCTGAGTCCAGCTATTAAGGAGCTTAAAGAGGTTTGCATATATTATAAGATTCAATAAAAGCAATCCCATGGCCCCTGAATGAAGGGTTGCAATGCATCAACAGTGGCTGGCTAAAATTATTCAGCTTGGTTCAAGGCTGGCTGTTGCCAAAACACTGAAGAAGTCCTGGTTTCCTGGGCCATGTAAAATGGCTTAGTGGTTTGGATTCAACCCACAAGTCACAGGTTGCCACCGCTGTCCTAAATAATCTCTTATGCCTTTATGCAGACTACATATACCACTGTTAAAAGAACATTCTGACGGCAAAATAAAGCCTTTTGTTTCTGTGTTGCCTGTATAATTTTAATTTGCCTCCCCCACCCCCCTGTATATGTATACATTAAATTAGTCTCTGGTTATGTGATGCTTTTTTGTCACAAGACCCATTTTCATGTTTTTTAATAGCAGATAGGTTTATCTCCAGGATACAGTCTAGGTTGCATGTCTGAGGAGGTTGTTCCTAGGACTTCTGTCCTGTCTATAGAAGTTGGAAGGTGGCTTGTGAATGAAGCAGAAGACTGCTGCAAGAGAGAATGGTGTCAGGGTCAGAGCAGTTGGCTGTTGCCTTGAAAAATTTGTCTGCCCTGTTTCTGTCAGTTCTTGTCCTGTGTGAAGCTGAGCAAGTCATTTAAGTTTTCAAAGATGGTCACTAGGTTTGTGCTTCCCCCTTTTTATCAGTGCTAAGCTTAGACCATGGGTAGGGGCCTACTGAATTCACGGCGGAGTGAGGTGTGCTATGGCTCCTTTAATCTTGCAGGTTCCCTTGTGCCTCTCTGTCCCCCTGTTGACTGGTGGAGGGTTCCCACTTGCAGCTCGCCCCTGATCAGTGGGGAGGCAAAAAGTGCAGTTTTAAATATGGTACCATTTTTGCTTCCTGCCACTGATTGGCTGAGGGGCCCCAGATGGCCCTGCTGTTTGTTGACTGGTGGAAAGGCAAAAATGGCTCCATGTTTAGCTTCTCTGCTGATTGGGGGTGGGGAGGGAAGGGGCAAGGGGTGAGGTGCTCACTGGGGAGCATGAAAGATTAAAGGAGTTGCTGCACAGTGTACTTTGGCTGTGAATTTGGTAGGTCTGATTAGCAGATGTGCTTAGCATGCACAGCTCTACATCAAGACAATGGGAGCTATTCTTTGATGTTATCAAGTACTATACGAACTACTCAAAATTAAGTTGCAGGTTTCTTTAATTACTAATAAGAATTAGTGAGCGCTGGGCACTGATCTTTATGTCTCTGTTCTGCATCTATAAATGCATCTATCACTCCCTTACTTTTTCTATCAACAATATGAAAATGAGTTCATTAATGTTTTGGAGCATTCAAATTCTAGTGTTGAGCATCATAGAAAAGCCCATGAGGAAATATAAAATGTTTGCAGTCTGATAACTCTTTAAGGTGGCACAGGCAGTCTTCTTAACTTTTGATTGCTTGTTTTTACAACTTCTGATGTTCTTTTACAAAGTTGCATGAATTTCTCTAATTTTCTAGGGCTTTTTAAAAATCAAATTGAAGAAAGAGTTGTTATTATGTGACATAATACTGGAGTCCATGTGGCTCCAAATCTGCTGTTAGTAGATCCATGGTAGAGACTTCTGTCATTTGACCTCACAGTGTAACTTGTAGTTGTGGTAGTAGTGGTAGTAATAGGCTGTCTTTTTATATTGAACCTTTATATGAAGGAAACAATGTTTGCTTTTACTGTGGGCTTCACAGGTATTTGCTGACTGGAAGTGGTCAGACCCACCTGGCTTTCAGTCCCTATTGCCTCTCTCCTGTTCTTTCCTTACTTTGCTCAACCAGTCTTTTTCTTTTTTCCTACCCTTGCATCCCTGAGGTTCTTTCCCAATCTGCTTCACTTACTATCTCCATAAAAGTTGTGTTGCTTTTATGCACGAGGCTGCAGTTTTCCTCCACATGGGTTTGTCGCCAGCAGGGGCAGTATTGAGGTCACAAGAGAGAGAGTCTCTGTGCACAGTTCCTGGGCGTAGGATTGCAGTAGCACATGACAGACTGCAGCATCGCGGAGCAGTAATTGCAAGGAAAATCTTACTTAATCCTTACTGCTGTTGGGTGGGATGTGTCTAGTATAGATGGAATTTTCAGAGACCTGCTAAGTTTTAGAAGGCGTATTTCATGGTTAAAGGTGTTTGTTTTTTTTTTTTTTTTTTTTTTAA
>NW_017729022.1:173683638-173689154 GCF_001723915.1 Gavialis gangeticus | reverse complement strand
TTTTTTTTTTTTTTTTTTTTTTTTTTGAACAGTCAAAAGAACAAAAATTTGCTTGGCATGGAAAATGTGAGTCCAAGGGTTAAAGATTGCCAAAGTTCTATAAGCCAGAGGTTCCCAACTCCTGGGTCATGAAGGGTTGGCTGCCAGACTGGAAGTCTGGCAGTGACCGGCATAATGTGGACTGGCAGCCAACCCTGCTTTATACTGAGTATAAAAAAAGGTTGGGTGCTGGTCCGCAGTATACCAGTCACTGCCAGTCCACAGTCACTTCTGGTCTGTGGTCTAAAAAGGTTGGGAGCCACTGCTATAAGCAACCAAAAATCAGATCTGTAAGTCAGTGGAGGCCAGTCTTTTTGGTAGGTGTACCACAAATTAGCCCTTCATCCTCCCTAGGTTCATTCCAGTCCTCTTTCTCTGCCCAGCCTGCTGCTCTGCTTTCTGTCTAGCCTGATCTGCTGTGTACCCCAAACAGGCTACTTGTGCCACTTGTGTTGCATCTGCAGCAGGTTGGATACCCCTGTTATAAGGGAAGGTTGGGACAATCTTTAGTATAGAGCATTGGTGCCCCTTTTCCCCAGCATGCTGGATGGGCAGTGCCTGGTGTGTCCACAGGCCAGATCTGTCCGGTGGCTCCATCTAGCTGTGTGAAGTGGGGCAGGGGGAAGCCCAGCCCTGATCCAGCTGTGTGAGGGGAAGAGGGCTTGGCTCAGCCCCAGCCCAGCCTTGTGGAGGGAATGGAGCGTAGCCTGGTCCCAGTTCAGTGGGCAAGAGGGTATGGCCTATTTGTGGACTGCAATGGAGGGCTTAGGAATTTGGCAGTGGGGGAGGGTGGTGATAGTAATTTCCACTGCTCCTTTCCTGCCAAATTTCCCAACCCACGGGGAGCCCCACAGGCCAGATACCATGGCTCCATGGGCTGTATTTGGCATGCAGGCTAGAAATTTAGCACCCTGGATATATAGGCAATGCTGTCACTTTATTCATGATATAGAATGATTGCATAAAGACCCTAGATAGCAAGGCTCTGTTGGTCATGGAAGGTGGCAGACATCCAGCCTTCACCTGGCACTGCGCTTGAGACCCAGAACTGAAATAAGGGCTAGTTGCTATTGGGACCTTAAGGTTGAGGTTGAACAGCATACGGTACAAAGAATTTGTTTGGTGGCAACACTTTGGTGGTTGTCCACAAGAGGGCAGAGGTTGGTTGTAACATTCTGAATAATCTGTTCTGATCTTGGCTTTTTTCTTTCCAGGAAGGAAATACTGCCCTCCCCACACACACTGCATATAGTTGCCTCACTTTGATCTGTTTCCCTATATTAATGTATTATAAATAGTTGTATAAAAAATTGTGTTTTCCTCTGGACATCTGTTATAGGGATACCCCTTTCAGATGTTCTCTCTTTTTAATTAGTCTAATTTATTATAAAGAAGGTCTCACCAGATAATCTAATGGCCTGTTTTGTCCTTATCTTATTAATATTCCTATTTAATTTGAAAGCTTTCAGCAGTTTTTCCCTCTGTCCCAAATTGACAGATCTTTCAAAGATCTGAGTGTTTCATACTGGTTCAGATGGTTCAAATTGTGCTTTGTCACTGTTCCAAAGATAGCAGATCTGAAGAGTAAAGATCTTTTCTGCAGTTTTCAGCTTCAGGATGGAACCCACGATACCTTTCATTTAGGATACTTGATTTGCCATGCCCCTTCACCATCTTATCTGGTAAATGGTGCCTGTTCTGTCTCATGGAATTGCTCTAACCACAGTGCATAGCTGTGAAAGACTGTGCAGCAAAGGGAAACTGTTTTTGGGTGTGACAAAACTAAAGTTGAGTTTTCAGAACTTTATCAAGACAACTTGGTTTTTTTAATTAGTAGTATTGCTCTCCCCAGGTGCTCTAATAGGAATTTTCTGAACTATTTTCATGCACCCCTTACCTTAACAAACATGACTATAGACAGTAGTTGAGACAATGCTCAAGTGCTAATTCAGGGATACATATCTGTTTTGCTTTACAGAAATACTAACCAGTGTCCTAAGTCTAATGACCTGAAACAAAATAAGTGCTGATATCTTTAGGTGATATACATTTTGGTGATCAGAAATAACAGTAAAGTGGGACATAGACACATAGTAATTTGGATTATTTATTAAATTGGATGCTTTCAAATGCATTTGTTTACTCAGCCAAATGCAAGGCCAGCTATGAGCAAAGAATACAAGACATTTTTACAGTGTTGGAATCTATAGTCATGCAAATTTGCTAAAAAAGGACTTGGGTAATGGTGGAGAATTGATTCAATGTGAACACCTTGTGTACAATATTGGCTAAAAGTTATAATGTGATTATTTATACATGGAAATACCAGGTAGCAGTAGGGAAGTGCAGTGGTGAGATTTATGTTAGAATATAATATACAGTTCTGTTTCTAGCACTTTACTTAAGAGTGAAAAAATGGGAGATGGTACATAGGTAGTTATTAATGACTTGCAGACAGAAAAGTGTGCCTTACAGTGAGACTTAAAGAATTCAGTTTGTTTAATGTACTGAAGAGTGATTTAAAAGGTGACTTGACCACAGTCTGTAAGTATCTGCAAAGGGAGAAGATACCATATACTAATCAGAAAAAGGCATAATAAAATCCAGTCTAGTCCAGTTTAGCTAAAAACTGAAGTTCAATAAGTTTAAGTTAAAATAAATTTTAAGTTCTCAACAGTGAGGTTAACTAACTACTGGAATAGTTTATCAAAGGTTATGGTAAGTTCTATATTGTTTGAAATCTCTACAGCAGTGATTCTCAACCAAGGTGCCATGGTAACTTGGGGTGTCCTATGAGAGCCTTTTTGAAGGTGGTGCACACTATTAGCACTGTTATATCATTCACAGTATAAAACCCAGATGTTTCAAATAGGAATCTGCAGTGTCAAAAACATTCTGACCTTTTGTGGTCTTTCTGAGTTTCTTGCAACAGAAAAATTGTTCTGTGTATGTATGTATGTATGTATGTATCTTATTTTTGTAGTAAAAAATGGAGTCAGAGCTAAAAGCTTGAGTATTAAAAGGTTAAGAACAGCTGCTTTACAGACTACATAGCTTTCTAAAAGATGCACTATTTTTGCTCCCAGTTATTGAATTTGATTCGGTGATTGCTGACTAAAAACTGGTTGATATAATGCAGAGTAGAGGATTGGCTTTTCTGACTTGGACAAATGATATACTGTATTTTATTACCCATCATGTGTCCCAAAATAAAATGCACTTTTTCTTTCTTTTTTTAAAAGCAGTGCAAGAAAAAGGTCTTTCTGGAGTTATGGCTGACTGTATGACCGAGTAAATGTTCTTAGAAACAGTGTCCAAGAAGTGTGGCATCCGAGGAGATCATGTAGGTGAGGCTTCTTGGTGTGGCATGTTGGCAACAAAGCCAGGTCCCAGAACCTTGTGAGGGCAGTAACAAAGCTGCAATTGGTTTACCGTAAATAGGTCTTTATGTACCTTCCTGTAAATAAAGTGGTGTTTCCACACTACAGGCATCAGCAACCTGTTACAGACTTCATGCAGCAGCTCACTCATCCTCAGCCAGCTCAGTGGCTCTTGAGCCAAAAAGCTTGCCAGTGACTGAGAGGGTTAACATTGGACCTCTACCCTTACCCATAACAGTCCCAGGTAGAAGTGGCAGCCATCTTGGGAGCTGTGAGTCGCACTGTCTGCTTGCTATATTCTACCTGGCTTCTGTTCCAACAAAGAAAAATAATCCTCCCTGCTTAAGATGTGAACCTTAATTTTGGAGGGCTGTTTTTTTTTTTTTTGCCGGGGTGTGGAGGAAGTGCACATAGCATGCAGTTAAATACAGAATTTTAATTTGTTAAATCAAGTTGAAAGCATTTGCTTAGTGTAGAGCAGTGATTCTCAACCAGAGTACTGCAGTATCCTTTTAAGGGTGACACACATTAGCACTGTTAGGTGTGCAAGGACCCACATGTTTCACAAGATAAACCTAGAGATTTCAAATAAGAATTCATAACATCAGAAACATCTAGGCCTGTTGCGCTCTTATTTTTCCATAATCAAATAAAGCTAAGAGCTGGCACTTTTAGAAAGGGGAGCTTAAAGAGGGGTGAGAACCACTTAGGTAGAATTAATAGGTCTGAGTAGCCACTCAAGCTATTTTATGGTCTACAGTCTGGAGCCTTGGACTGCTCTATGTGGCGCGCAATACTTAAATACTCCTCTTAAAATCACTTTGTCTGACAGGTGCTTGGAGTCTTGTCCCAAATAAAAGGTACAGAATATTATTTAAACAGGTTCTGTTTTTTTCTTTTGCTCCATGGGTAAACAACAGCCTCTTAAAGGCATATTCTTGATGCAATAACATTTTAATTCTTGCTTTAGACTAGTTGGGAGGTCAGTTTTTTTGCAGGTATGCCACAAATTAGCCACCACATCCTCTGAATGCCATGCCAATCCTTTTTTCTCACCTGATCTGCTACTCGGCTTTCTGCTCTCTGCCCTATCTGCCACTGTGTGGCTGTCCCATCTCCAGTCTTCCATGTGCCCCACATACTTGCCTGTCCATGCCACTTGAGGCACCCATGCTGCAGGTTGGCCACACCTTTAGAAAAAGTATTGTTGAGACTAGATGTAGTTGCACCTCTGTTTGAAAAGCTTGGTATTTATAATGGCTCCAGAAAGCTTAATTTCTTAATTTAAGTTGAATGTATTTTATGTAGTAATCTAGCAATTGAAGCATGTCATTATATCTGGATGTTAGTGCCAACATCCCACATGCTTGTATGTATACAAGGCGGTGCTTAGCTCTGGTGCACAAGTAGAGTGCAGATGTACTAGCTGTCCAAAAAGGGACATTCAAAGTGCACTATTAAAATAGTGCTCAGGTTTGGTATAGGGATGGCTGGTCACTTGCTTATTTACAGCAGGTTGCCAAATTAAGAATTAGCTACTCAAGTGACTGCTGTAACTTACTTGACAGGGTGCTGCTTTCCCACTCAGCTGGAACATATCAATCCTGAGTCACCCTTCAAAATAAAAGCTGTAACAGCTGCTGGAGTACTTCAGTGGTCCTGTACAACTTTTTTTTCTGAAGTTTGTTTATACCACTTGATTCTTTGCAGAGGGCTAAGGAACCTAATCTGGGAAAGAACTCAGGTTCTACTATATATAAATGGTTATATAGAGATGTTGATGAGAACATTGAAAAAGCTTGAGTGACTGATGTCTCAAGGTAATCTGTGGTAGCCTGAAGCTGGTAGTGCCTATTGTCCTTACTGCAAGGTCTAACTATATGTATGGGCTGAATAATACCCTGTTGGAATCACAGGGTTGGCCACTGACTATAGTGCTCTGCCCTCAGCTCCCATCCATGACATTTTGTTTAACAAACTGCTGAGTTTCACATTTTACCCTGACAGTTGAACCCATCTCATGTGGGCTTGGGATTTCCTAGGAGAAATGATTGGCATGAATAACAGTTATCATAATCAATCATCCCAGGAGCAGCT
>NW_017729022.1:173677437-173678638 GCF_001723915.1 Gavialis gangeticus | reverse complement strand
GGACAAATGAAATGTAAACACAAGCCTGATCAGAATATCATAGGGCTGAATAATACCCTGTTGGAATCCAAGGGTTGGCCACTGACTGCAGTGCTCTGCCCTCAGCTCCTATCCATGGCATTTTGTTTAACAAACTGCTGAGTTTCACATTTTACCCTGACAGTTGAACCCATCTCATGGGCTTGGGATTTCCTAGGAGAAATGATTGGCATGAATAACAGTTATCATAATCAATCGGACCCTATGCAGTAGGGACAGCAGTAGCTCCTTCACTCTGAGGAGATGAAATCTTTTTGGGAGGGTAACCCCTCCCTGCAGCACTTCACCAGGTGGTATAATAATGGCCATTGCTAATTCATATCCAGCACTTTCTTGGTGCAGGTAGTCCTTGGACTTGCAACACAGTTGGTTCCTGAAAACCACGTCTTAAGTCAAAATGTCATTACTTGGAACCAATATTCCCATAGGAGCAAGGTTCTAAGTGGGGGATTGGTTTCTGAATGAAGGCCCAATACCCTGTTTCTTGCACGTGGTGGCCGGTGCTGCCATACACTACCTGATGCCACCATGCACCACTTTCACGTGGCCAGTTGCATATCCAGCTCCGTGGGCTGTTGATGGGTGGTGTGTGATTGGCCCATCAGGAGCCCGCAGAGCTGCATGTGCGACTGGCTATATGACACGTAACCATCTCCGTCACCCACTACCCCGTGCCACCACCATGGTGTGCAAACCCCCCACTCTGTGTCCAAGGGGTCTGGCCACCACCTCCGCTCCGTGGCCAGCTAAGTGTTGTAAAGTCGAAACCAACACTGGAAAGTTGAAACAGGATGTCAATTTATAAACGTTGTAAGTGGTGTTTGCTATAACTCTAACGTCATAAAGTTGAGGGCTGCCTGTATATCCACAAGACTTGGGATCAAGGATTTAAGTAGCCTTCTGACATTGTGAGACTCATGATAAAACCTCCACAGCAGATAACACTGTATGGACAGTGGACAGGTGGGGCCAAGTGTGATGATGTATATTTAGAGCTTAGCAGGAGTCTAACAATATTTGATAGTTTGTTATAGATCCCAGCTCCTGGTGGCATGGGGAAACAAAAGAATTGCCAGTTGCATTTGAAAGAAAAAGTAAGGTTCCCACTCTATAGACTGTGGAGAAAAGCTGGAACATGACCCAAGGGTGACCCTAAAGGCTC
>NW_017729022.1:173659609-173677426 GCF_001723915.1 Gavialis gangeticus | reverse complement strand
TCAGGCTAGATGATCTGTTCAGGTCCCTTCTGACCCTAGCTACTGTGAAACTGTTTTTCAGTCTTTAATTTCACATTTTCACAAGCATTTCACAAACTAAAGTATGTATAAATTTTTAAGATTATATAAATTATATAATCTGTGTCTTCTAAAGTAGGGACTGGGACATCCCCCCCCAGAAAGGCACAGCCAGGCCTAGGGTCAGAGTATTGAATCCCCATTTTCAAAAAGGGGAGGAAGGAGGACCCAGGAAACTATAGGCCTGTTAGTCTTAACTCGGTCCTGGGGAAGCTCATTGAGAAAATTACCTAGGAGCGCATTTGCGAGGGACCGGCAGGGGAGATTATGCTTAGGGGCAACCAGCATGGGTTCAGTAGGGGCAGGTCCTGTCAGACCAACCCGGTTGCCTTCTATGACAAAATCACAAAATCCTTAGACGCAGGTGTCACGGTGGACGTAGTATTTCTGGACTTTAGGAAGGCCTTCGATGCTGTCTCTCACCCTGTTCTCATTTAAAAATTAGGCAACTGTGGCGTCGATGCCAACACAGTCGGATGGGTCGCAAATTGGCTGGAGGGTGACACCCAGATGGTGGTGGTGGATGGGTCGTTTTCAACCTGGAGGGATGTGGGCAGTGGGGTCCCCCAGGGCTTGGTTCTCGGGCCCGCACTGTTTAACATCTTCATCAGTGACTTGGACGAGGGGGTGAAAAGGACCTTGTTCAGATTTGTGGATGACATTAAGATGTGGGGAGAGGTGGGCACGCTAGAAGGGAGGGACAGGCTACAACCAGATCTGGACAGGTTACAGGGTGGGTGGATGAGAATAGGATGCAATTCAGTACTGATTAGTGCAAGGTACTGCACCTAGGGAGAAAGATATGCTGCTGGGTCTATAGACTGGGGAACTCCCTTCTCATCAGCACAGAGGCAGAAAAGGATCTTTGGAGTCATTATTGACTCCAAGAAGAATATGGGCTGACAATGTGGGGATACGGTCAGGAAGGCTAACCACGCCTTGTTATGCATCCACAGATGCATCATGAGCAGGTCCAAGGAGGTGATCCTCCCCCTTTATGCGACATTGGTCAGGCTGCAGTTGGAGTACTGCTTCCACTTCTGGGTGCCTTGCTTCAGGAGGGATGTGTACAGCATTGAGAGGGTCCAAAGGAGGGCCACTCGCATGGTTTCACAGTTTCATAGTTGGTAGGGTCGGAAGGGACCTGAGCAGCCCCCTGCTATGGGCAGGAAAGAATGCTGGAGTCAAATGACCCCGGCAAGGTGTCTATCTAGCCTTCTTTTAAAGACCCCCAGGGTAGGAGCGAGCACCACTTCCCTTGGAAGTTGGTTCAAGAGCCTAGCAGCCCTGACTGTGAAGTAGTGCCTCCTTATCCAGCCTGAATCTACTCTCCATCAACTTATGGCCGTTATTCCTCATTACTCCCAGTAGTGCTCGGGGGAACAGGGACTCTCCCATTGCCTGCTGGTCCCTCTTGGTCATTTGTAGACGGCCACCAGGTCCCCTCTCAGCCTTCTCTTGTGGAGGCTGAACAGATTCAGGTCCCGTAGCCTCCTCTCATAGGGCCTGCCTTGCTGCCCCCTGATCATGCGAGTGGCCCTCCTCTGGACCCTCTTGATGCTGGAGAGCCTTGTGGGCTACTTTATCTTCTGCCTTTGGTCTGTGGATGACTGCACATGACTGAAAGCAAGAAATAAAACATTAGGGAAGTGTCAAGTGCATCTTTTCTGCAGTGGGGAGGGCAGAGAAATGGCAGCAGTGCATAATGCAGGAACTGCAGCCAGTAGTTTGCTGCTGGGAAGAGATGTCGCCTCCATTTTCTTTGCCACCAACATGCATGTCGGGTACTTCTGGGTGCTGCTCCTGCTGGCCAGTTACACGTCTGAGTCTAGGTGATGGTCAAAAGGGAATTTTTCAAGCACCATTTCTCTCCAAACTGTTGCTAACTAGCCAGAGTGAGATGGTAGTCTTGGACAGTTTATCCAGTTTAGAAGAAGAGAAAAGGATAGATATATGGAGCTAAGGAGTTGCATAAGTAATTGATTTAGACACTGAAATGACAAATTGGAACATGCAAGATTGCAATGAGAGAGAGTCGGGAGTCAGTGAGGAAGATGAGTGGAGAGGAGCTGCATAGGTGGTAAATAACAGCAACACAGAAGAGAGTTGGATACCATGCTATTCAGCAGTGGGGAAGGAAAGACTGAAAGCAGAAAAATGGTGAGAGGTAAAAACAATCCTGTGCAATGTAGTATATATAATTCGGTATGAGAGACCCCTGTAAGAGTGGGTAGCTATAAAAGAAACATCATTAGGTACAGTTTTCCGAGAGTCAAAGGATGAAGCTGTGTGTGGCTGTGATTTAAAAAAAAAAAAAAATATTTTTTTAAAGAGATAAAGTAGATGCTCCACAACAAGGGAAGTGAGGGAGTTGGAAGCTGGGTCAAAATTGCCTACAGCAGAACTGTTCAGTCATTTCTGATGTCATCATAAGGGAATTTTAGTTTCCTTTCCCTTCATAGTTTCATAGATTTAGGGTTGGAAGGGACCTAATAGATCTTCTAGCCCGACCCCCCCCGCCAGGGCGGGAGAACAACAAAAACCCCAAAACAAAAACGGGACTCAAGTGAGTCCAGCCTCTTCTTAAAGACCCCCAGGGTAGGGGCCAGCACCACTTCCCTTGGAAGTTGGTTCCAGCTCCTAGCTGCCCTAACTGTGAAGTAGTTTTTGCGGATGTCCAATCTATACCTCCTCTCCATCAACTTGTGCCCATTACTCCTTGTTATGCCAGCGGGCGCTAGGGGAAACAGCGTCTCCCCCAAACCCTTCTGGTCCCCCCTAGTGAGTTTATAGACGGTCACCAGGTCCCCCCTCAGCCTTCTCTTGTGGAGGCTGAATAGGTTCAGGTCCCGCAGTCTCTCACTGTAGGGTCTGCCCTGTTGTCCCCGGATCATGCGGGTGGCCCTCCTCTGGACCCTCTCCATGTTGTCCACATCCCTCTTGAAATGGGGCGCACAGAACTGGACACAATACTCCAGCTGTGGCCTGACCAGCGTCGCGTAGAGGGGGAGGATCACCTCCTTGGCTCTACTCGAGATGCACCTGTGGATGCACGACAAGGTCCGGTTAGCCCTGCCAACCATGACCTCGCATTGTCGGCCCATGTTCATCTTGGAGTCAATAATGACTCCAAGATCTCTTTCTGCCTCCGTGCTCTCAAGTAGGGAGTTCCCCATTGTGTAAGTGTGCTGCTGGTTCCTACTGCCCAAGTGCAGCACCCTGCACTTGTCCGTATTGAAACGCATCCTGTTCCTGTTAGCCCACCCCTGTAACCTATCCAGATCCCTCTGCAATCTCTCACTCCCTGCTAGCGTGCTCACCTCCCCCCAAATTTTGGTGTCATCAGCGAATTTAAACAGGTTACTTTCCACCCCATCATCCAGATCGCTGATGAAGAAATTGAACAGCGCAGGCCCCAGGACCGAGCCCTGGGGGACTCCGCTACCCACCTCCCCCCAGGTCGAGTATGACCCATCCACCACCACCCTCTGAGTGCGACCCCTCAGCCAATCTGCAATCCATCTGACTGTGTAGGCATCTATGCCACAGTCGCCTAGTTTTTTAACTAGGATGGGGTGAGAGACGGTGTCAAAGGCCTTGCTGAAGTCCAGAAAGACTACATCCACCGCGACACCTGCATCCGTGGCCTTTGTGACCTGATCGTAAAAGGCAATCAGGTTGGTCTGACATGATCTCCCCCTAATAAATCCAAGCTGATTGCCCCTTCGTCAACATACACACAGTTTGAAAGGAATTAGAGGGGGGGACACAGCTGGTCTAATGGTTTTAATGCTAGCTTGCAGCAAGTTAGATTGTTTTCAAATTGTTTATGCATGGACCAAAATGTCCTAGGGCACCACTCCAGAACTTATGTGGCTAGACTAATCATTTCAGTATCTATGCTAATACAAAGTGCTGGCCCCTCTTCCAAATGAGATAGATGAGAATTAAGTAGAAATGGTAGTTTTAGAGTGGTGTGATAGCTGTGATGGTCCAGGAATTATGCAAGAGGCAAGGATTTTTGTGGTTGATACCTCTTATTGGACCAGCTATATAGTTGGGATAAAGTTAGACATGTTTTAGAGGGCAAAGTAGTCTTGCATAAATCCTTGCCTCTCGTATAACTCCTGGACCATCATGGCTGCAACATTACTCTAATCGCTACCATAACATGGAAGATACCAAAGTCTGCCACTTAGTGGGAGACCCGAAGAAGAATGCTGTGCATTGGAAAGCATGTCTAACTTTGGACCAACTGTACAGTAGGTCCAATAAAAGATATCATTCCAAAAAAAATTCTTACCTCATTTAAATAAAAAAAATAATGGGCATGTGTGGAAAGCACATCAGCTTTCTTTTTGATCACAAGAATAAACAGTGGAGCTAGTGCAATAACTTATGAAATGTATGCTGTAAAATTTATGTTGTAAAAATCAACATTTGGCAAGATTGTCTGGAATTTAAAATGGAATTAAAAAAAAATTAATGTTTAAAAAAATGGGATATTTTGCTAATACTTATCCAGTAGTCTTGCATTTTGCTCTGTGTAGTCTTTAATTGGCTGAAGTAAACTGTTTTTGATTGCTTCAGTTTAGCTACTTGCCTATTCTGCCTTATGACAAAGGAGGCTAGGTGTAGACATTCAGAAAGATTGATCCACCTCAGGCTATGTTGCATGTTATTCTGTAGTGGCATAGTTTAGATTGGTAGTGAACAGAACACACACCCTTCCTGCTTGGGTGGGGTGGAAGGGCAAATCTTAGATTGGATTAAAAATGATGATACCAAGTCTGCGTGCCAAACTTCTGTTCTGTTATGGGTATAGACTAGTTTCCAATCACTTATACTGGTAAAAGTGTAATGTCTGTACCTGGCCTGAAAGCCGATGCAACAGACAAAAAGCAGTCTGCCTTCTTGCATCAGGAGTTTAAGAGGATTCCTTTGGCATAGTGGATTATAGGGCTATGCAAAATGTCTAAGTGTTTTGTTTTGAAGCTGTTTTGATGCATTTTGAGCTCGAAACAGTGAAATCGAAATGAAACAAAAAGCTTCAAAACAGCTTTGAAACGAAATGAGGGCACTCAAAACGTTTTGAAATGTTTCAAAGCAGCTTGGTGGCAGGAGGCAGGGGAGAGCTAGGGTTGTGTTCTGAGCGCCTTTGAAGCCCCGTGGAGCTGTGCTCTGCCTCCTGCCACCGGGCTGAGCTCCGTGGGGCTGGCAGAACTGCTCTGAGTGCAGGTGGGAGGTGGGGAGAGCCAGGGCTGCGCTCTGCCTCCTGCTGCCGGGCTGAGCTCCATGGGGCTATGGAGCTGCTCAGAGTGCAGCCTGGTGGCGGGAGGCGGGGAGAGCCAGGGCTTCAGTCCAACTGGCTCTGCCAGCCCCACGATCTCAGCCTGGCGGCAGGAGGCAGGGAGAGCCAGGGCTGAACTCCATGGGGCAGTGGAGCTGCTTGGAGTGCAGCCCTGGCTTTCCCCTGCCTCCTGCCACTGGGCCGGATGACAGGCTGCTGCTGCTGCCTGGGGCCAGCAGCAGCATCGGTCTTCCTTGTCGCTGGGCGCAGGCTGCGTCCAGCACTGGTCCCAAGCAGCAGCGGCAGCCTTCTGTCATCCAGTGCAGATCCAGGGGCCCGCACTACCTGGAGGAGTCTGGCACAGCCCCGCAGCTCACCCGGTGGTGCAGGTCCCCGGATCTGTGCTGGATTACAGAAGGCTGCTGCTGCCGGCAAGTGTCACAAGTTTTTCCTTTTGAAGTTTGAGGTGCAGTTTCTGATATACCTCTGGACCTATTTCCTTGGAACTTGGGAGGCTTCATGCCCTCAGAAGGGGCTACCATCCCCACAATTTGCATCCAAATCAGGCAAGAAATGACAGAGTTTTAGGCATTATCATGATTCCCCATTGTAGCCTATGGGCAAAACATTGAAACAGCGAAACGGTTTTGATGAAGCGAAATGGAACAGTGCTTCGAAATGAAATGATGAAATGAAGCACTGTCCTTTTGAAATGGCGAAATTGACATTGAAACAAAATGCTGGTGTTTCGCGCAGTCCTAGGAATATGGTAGTTTTGCTGCTGTTTGAGACGGTAATTACCTTTTTAATGTTTTGATTTAATCTCTTATCTGTAAAGCCTGCCCTTTACTCCTCTTGGTTTAGAATGTATGAACAGGAACTAAAACTACTGTTGTGTCTTTCCCAAGAAAGAAAACTGTTTCTGATGTTGCCAGTACAATTGTTTTAATCAGCCTATTGCTCCTACAGCCAGTCTAAGCCGTCTGTGGATCTGGGAGACCACGTTATACATAGCTTGCGAAAAAAAACTTTTTCAGCACTTTAGGATGTGAAACAAGCTTCCAGAAGTAGTAAAGTTTTTTGCTGGATGAACAGCTTGACATGAAGTTACAGAATGAAGCGGAATACTTTAAAAGAGAGACTGCTCTCCTCAAGTATATTTTCCTGGGACATAGAGTAGTGAGGTATAGAAGGTGGACGTGAGGTTGGAGAGGCTGAACTGTAGAAATAAGATGTTGGCTATAGCTCATTGGTTTCTTTTAAAACTTTCAACTGTTGCACTCTGGAAAGGATATGATTTTTTTTTACTGGCAGTTATAGCTCTTAGGATAGAGAAGGAAGATGCCACTGTTAATGTTGCTTGTGATGTTAGTAGTAGGTCTGGGAAGAAGTTACTGTCACACTACCATTGCAACAATGACCACTAGCTAAAATTCTTCAGTCCCTTCCTGCAAGTACAAACAAGCATTCCCACCATGAATTTGGAAACCGTTCCCAATTAATACTGCTTCCAGTATTGGTTCTGTTTGCTGGCTCTGGAAATGAAGGGCAAGTCTGAGCCATGACTGTGGAAGAAAGGGATATTAGGGATAACAATTTTATGAATACTAACCACAATACTGAATTAGGACACTTTATTTTCATCCTAAAGTGCCTATAACAGGTAACTTGCACAGCTTACAAAACATGCTACAATATTCTTTTTCAAAAGACAGACCCTTGTGTAGCCCAAAGAGTGGGACAAAATTATAAGTTTTTGGCACCATATTAGAAATCTGGAGGCCTGGGTTCTGCTCCTTGCTATGCCACAGATTCCCTCTGTAGCTTTAGGGAAATCATACAGTTGGTTTTCAGTTTAGTGTTGGGATGAAGCTGATCTCTGTGGTATGTAGTCATTGACATTATACTATATGATTAAGTTCAGTAGTATAGAAGAATTCCAAATAGTTGTGCTAAGTGGGACTGACTTGTGTGCAGTCATTAAAACATGGAGTTGATTATCCTCTTTAAAACATGAGTAAAAATATACTATAAATAAAAGGAATTGAAGCCCTTAGGTATTTTTTGAAGCTCTTGCAAATAATGAAAGATTTCCTAATTAAAGAAGTCCAGGTTCTTTTTAGGTCTTTTAAGTGCAGAAAAGAAATGACACTGCAGAAATATCATAATGGTTGGTTGGACATTTGGAAAATCTCCTTGGAAGGTTCATCTATCTTTTTCTGGAATTTTGAAAGATGCCCACGAATGATTTGCTATATGTTCACAGTGCTCTAGAGCAGTGGTCTCCAAACTTTTTTGATAGTGCACCCCATCAGTAAAAATTTTTGAGCATGCACCCCAATATATGTATATTTATTGGGGGCACCACTGAGGGCGCCACTGTCAACCCCTCTGCTGTGGAACTCCTACTCTTCCCTCAGGATACCTTGCGTACCATACGTGACATGTGACTGTCTGACATACAGAGAGAGTGAGGGCACCAGTGTCAATCCGTATATTAAATATTAGTAAAACTTAATTTCTTTCTTATTTTTTTAGATAAAAAATAAATATAAATAGAAGTTCTGATATTTTCTTCCTGCACCCCAATGGATTGTCTTGCACACCTCCTGGGGTGCGCGCACCCCACTTTGGAGACCACTGCTCTAGAGAAGGGGTGGCCAACCTGCAGCACATTTGCCACAAGTGGCATGAACAGCTTTTGTGTGTGTGGCACATGGCAGACTGGGGAAAGAATGGGCAACAGAGTGGTAGATTGGGCAGAGAGCAGAAAGCAGAGTGGCAAGGGAAAAGGATCATAGAGTGAGTGTCGGGGCTAATTTGTGCCACACCTGCCAGAAAAGGTTGGTCTTCAGTGATCAAGGCTATCCTTTAACTGGGCAGGGCTGCCAGCTAGCAGCCTGCTAGTGGTTCACACGTAGCCAGCTGATGGGCCTCAGTAGCTGCTTGTCCCACTGTTGCTCAGTGGGAAAGGGCCCAGAGCTGTGCATTGCTGGTGCGGCCCTGTGAGCTGAGGGGTAGGGTTCCACCAGAGCAGCCCCACACCTAAGTTTGACAGTCCTGTTCTGAATAACTCGTGAAAACGTTTCAGAAGGAGACTTATGATCAGCCTTTCTAAACTACTAAAGCAGTAACATTAGACTTGTACTGTTAAGTAATACATTAACAAAGTACATGAGGAATATATCTGGAACTGTGACTAATGTAAATACAGTTTCTTTAACATTTACAATTAATTACCACTTTTCTAGACATTTCTGCCTGTTAGATATACTGGTATCCTAAACCCTATTAGGTTGCATAATTAATAAAAGTCTTTTGCCCAAAGGAGATATAATAACTGATTAACTTTGCAACCTAATCACTTTTTTCTCCTGTTATGATTTATACAGAATGCATTGTCTTCATTTGATACAACTAAGTGCACTTTAGTCTTGTAAAAGTACCTATTCAGAATTTAAATAAGTCAACTTTTGTGAGCATAAGGCAATATAATGCTGTATTTAACTTAATCCTATATGTCCTTGAATTTTAAAATGACCCCCTAATAATTAGATTCTGTAAATGGAAAATTTAGACGTTGCTTTAATGTTCCATGTATAGAACCTAATTATTGGCAGGTGTTGTTAAATTGTGACCTCAATCACTTACTCTGCAGTAGGGGAAATAGCAAGGCTGGGGTTCAGGGCAAGTGGGCTGATTTCCCCTGCGCGTTGTCCCGGCACGCACACATACCTGCACCTCCTGTTCTCTGCTACTGCCCCCTAGCTGCTGCTTACCTTCATCTCCCAGCTCCACTCTGTCCCAGGCCACTGAAGTGGCTCTGACCCTTGCCCTGTCAGGCAGCACTGAAGCTCCAGCCCTGGATCCAGCTCGGATCTGGTCAGGGCTGGAGTTGATGTAGTTGCTGCTGCTGCCTGCCTGCCTGCCTGCCTGAGGGCTGGAGCCAGAGCCACTATGTGCTGGAATTGAGTAAATACAGTACAGAGCAGTACCTGAGGAAAACTTTCTTTTTCCCATGCTCTTAAGTTATATTTTGCCTGTGATGAAGTGAGAGAAATAACTGGAAAAAAAATGTCAGTGTAGTATTTAGTATATGAAAATCCTGTGTGGACTGATGTATCCCAGTATAATTTAGGTCAAGTTTGGATATCCATGTAAGTTGTATAAGAGTTGGGACTAGCAGCTGTCACAAAGTAGCAGGCACTAGTTGCATGGCTTTCCTGCTAGGTTGCAGGGGAGCAGTTGATGATTTTTGTATTTAGCAAGTGGCTACCCTGGGGTAGAAGCTGACAATTTAAACCAGTTTAATTTACAGCAGTAATTTTTACCCCTTATTCTTTCAGGGTTAATTTTACACTTCATTATGCAAATTAACTTAAATTTAAGAGTTGTGTCATTTGCCTATTATTATTATTTTAATATACTAGTGTAATGCTGAGTATACCATTTCAAATGTCTTGTCTGTTCGTACCTTCTGAAGTACAGGTGGAATACATTGTACCAGGGAATGTAAAGATCTAAGTTCGGATTCTTCAGTACTCTTTAAAGGTTGAACTAAGGCTTCTATTTGGTTTTCCCCAATTCCAGGTGTGAATATTTTTGTATGTTTGTTTTTTATTTTCAGTATAAAGGAGATTTTTTTTCCCCCCCATTTTCTTTATAAAATATGTTCAGTAATCTTGTGAGCTATGAGCCCAAAAATAATTGTGTTAGTACAAGAGTGAGAGAAGTGCATTCTCTCCATTGCATTACAGAACAAGAGATGGGGGGAGTCTGGGCACCAGTGCCCCCAGTCAACTTTCCTAGTATTTCTCTACTATAGGATTCCCTCTTGTGAAGGGTATCACTCTCAGTTCATTTGAAGTCAGCCATGTCTTGTTTGGCTAGCAGGAGCTAGCTCCTTTTTTTTTTTCTCCAAACAAGAAAATGCTATCTACATAATCTATTTTATATTTGGCTTTCAGAAGTAAATGTTTTTGTTGTTTTATGATTGGGGGGAATCTCTTCTGTGCTCAAACTTTTAAAAAAATCTTTCAGTACATAATAGCTTTGGTTAAAGGCTAAAAGAAGGATTAATTGAGAGGTCCACTTGTGTTTTCTTCAGCATTTAATTACTGTAGCCCATATGTTTTGTTTTTTTTCCAATTTGGTCTTCTGGAAGTTGATAAATATAATACAGTAGCAAATATATGCGACTTGGATCCTGTTTTTATGGAGATTGTCTTCCATTTAGAATCCTTTTTCTTTCTTTTTTTCCTCAGAGGAATTAAGTTCTTGATCTGGATATTTCCCTTGAGAGAAGATTTTACTCTTGGGAAAATGCTTATTTATGAAATGGTTTGAAATAGGAAGATGATACTCTTCTAGACTTTTGTGCATGGGTCCCTCTGTGTCTCCTCTCCATGAATGGGACATGCCAGTGTTGTTCTCCAACTAATGGAAAATTCCAGAAGCACCAGCACAGCCTAGAGATTCACTTTGCATCTCACAGTTTTGAATGGTAGAGGAAGGCTCCAGCGTGGGATGACGTGTCTGGTTTGGTTGTTTTGAATAGTAGGAGTGAATGGATGAGAACCATGGCTGGGATTTTTACCTTGTTTTTCGAATTGTTTATAAAACCTTTGTTTTTAATACAAACTGGTTTTAAACTCAATGACTTTAAATTTAAAATTTAGTTTAGAGAATATTCCGTTGAAAGGCTTGCACACTTATAAAATTACTTTCCTTCAGGTCTTAAAGTGCTCATTTAAAAGATTCCTAGAAAGACAAGCAGCAGAAGATGGATGCATAACGTTATGATCTTTTGTGAGACCTTCTGGAATCAGGAACATCCAGTGAAGGTTTTCGGGGGTGGAAGGGGAACAAAGTTCTTGCTTGTAACAATTATTTCAGCAACAGAAAAAACGGGTTTTCAGCCCCAGGCTTTAAACAATCCGTTTGTTTTTTGCCCTAAAATATTCTTAGATCCTGCCACACATGCCAAAATCAGCAACTATGGGCAATTATGGGAGGGATCTGTGTATCCAGTCTTGCTTTTAATTTGGTCCGTACATCACCTAGCTCTAACATTCAGTTGTCTTAAGATACTGAAGCACTCCTCCAGCCTGGCCACTGCCCTTTTTGCTTCATTTACTCCTTGTGATTATCTCGTCTTATGTGAAGTTATGCCTTTTTCTTGATTTGGATGTCTGTATTTTCTTATTACCAAGTTTGTCTGCCTTGTCTCTTGCTACCTCTGTGTTTTTCCGTATACTCCTATTGCTGTTCATGCGACTATTTCCCTGCATGGCTTTCCATTCTTTCTCTAAGTTTTTGGTTCCTGTACTCCTTTTTTTTTCTCCTTCTCAGAATATTTTTCTGTGAACTCCTGAATGTCTTTCTCTCGCCAGTTTCCAGTCTCGTTTTCTCCTGTTTCCACTTCTTACTATCAATTTTGTCACTGTTTGTAACAAGCAGTGTATATTGCATAGTCAAGTGTTTTCTCCTGGTGTGATCTTACTGTTTATAACATTTTTCCAGTTTTTGTCTCACCTGGATATAGTCAATTTGGCTTGCCACTTTTGTAGGCAAGTTTGTGTTCCTCTTATTCTTATTTTTCCTCTTAAATGCTCTTGTAATGAACAGATCTTTACACTCTGCCATTTTGAAGATCCTTTTTTTTCTTCCTTTTCCCTCACCATTCCCAGTACCTTCACGAACATCAGAAAATCTGGTTTTACTAGCATGTTGAGTTAGTTTGCCCCTGAATGATTTCCTCCCCCTTCAGTGCTTCTTTTTCTTCATGACTGCATCTTCTTTGTGGTGCCATGCATTTTTAGCTGCAAGGCTTGCCATCAATCAGCTTAATATTTGGTGAATTCACTGTTCAGAATGAGTCTCAATCTTTGTGCAGTAACCCTTCTAAGAATATTTTAAAACTGGCATCTGGTTCTTTACCACTACCGCTCTTCCACTTGGTCTTCTGAACACATCCTGCTTAGAACTTGTTTTTTTGGAGTATCTGCTAATTCCTGTCTCTTTCTTGTGAGGCTTTCAGCATTTCACATGCCTCTTTTGAATTCTTGGCTCCCTTTGAATCGACCTTGACTGTGACTCCTATTTCTTTAGCTACAGCCATGGACTTTGAAGTACCAAGTACCTTTTGCCCATTTCTCACAACAGTCAGACTCTGGAAACATAAATTCTGTTGTCTCCATAATTCTGTTGTCATGGACAGATCAGCTGACTTTCGTTTTCAAACTGCAGTTTTAGGCAGCACCTGAGTTTTGAGATTTTTTTGTTTTCTATTTTAACACTTGTTATTTCTGATCCAGCACCACTAGATTTCTGTACAGACTTTTTTTGAAATTTGTGCAATAACTAAAACATAAGATAGTCCACAGTGGATTGTGGGCTTGTCCGTAGGGTCATTGCTGGAGAAACTTCTGCAAACTTGAAAGTTATGAAGTTCCCAGTTAACTATAGTAGTTAAGGTTTTTATAAGTATTATATTTAGAACTGAAACTTAAAGAGTGTTTTTCCTGGTATTATAACATTTGTACCGGTAACTTTTACAGCTTTTCTCTAACTGGAGGACCAGCCATTCATTATAACTTTTCTATTGCCTTTGGGGTATTTTACTTAATCATATGAGAACCCTTATCAAAAACAATGTTCCCAGCTAGTATTCTTAACCTGGTACATGCTGAAATTCTGTGAAGGTAATGATATAAAATTTCTGGTAATAATGAGGAAGCTGATGCATGCAGTGTAAACACAGATTACAAGTATGAGGTTCTTTGTGGGGTTGGTTAACATGAATTGGAGGGGCCACAATAGACCATGCTAGAGCAGTGTTTCAGAAGCTTGGGCTTTAAAATTAAATCAGACTTCTTGTATTGTGCGCTATCCTTTCTTTTTCTGTCCTTCCCACATAAAGGAGGAATACTGAACTAAATTAGTTTTACTATATTAAAACTTTAAACAGTGAAAACAACTCTTCTGTACTTGGTATCTTTATTTGTGCTTAAAATGAAAGTAAGGAAATTGGTTGTGTACATGAAAAAAACATTACATAAAAGCTTTGTGCTGCTTAAATTGAAGGTTTGATACCTGATCGTTGCACTGGCAGTTGTGGTTGCTGTGGGAACTTCTTGTTATAACAGTCCTATTTTTAAGATGCTTTCCTTTACCTTTGACTTGACTTTTATTTATTTATTTTTAAAGAAGATAGTGCCATAACTGTTCGTATCCAAGGTGGAATTTAAAGGGCTAGTATCATTTCATTAGTGTGAGTAGTAATTGGACTTTCAAAATTATATAATATATATATGCTTGTTGTAGGGTTTTGGATATTAAAATGTTGAGGGGAAAGAACACAATAGTAAGTATATAGTGATGTAAGAGGTGGCCACTTAACTGCTTTACTCTGAAAAGGCTGGATTTAAAGACCAAATATTTCATTAAAAGAGGGGGCCAGGGGAGTGAAATGTGCAAAAGTCAAACCTCACTGAGCATGTATCTACCCGTTTATGTATTCTAGGACTAAAACAGCTACTGTGACAGACCCTGGATTCTGTTATGCATTTTGAAGAAGTTGGATAGATTACATCTGGTTCTCTTTTCAGCCTTTTAAGTGTTTCTTTAGGGCCTCAAACATTCATGGCCACTGAGGTCTAGGAGGGGAGAAAGCAGAGTTCAAAGTCAGAAAGAAGGGAGGAGTCAAAACACTTGGATCTCTTAGCTGAAATTATTATATTATTTCAGGGCAAAAATGAAGCTTACAATTGTTAGTTCTAGAGTTGATGCAACTATGGGGGAATAATCAGAATTGTATATTAGTTGGTTAATCAGTTCAATTAGGTTTCAGCTGAAGGGCCAAAACAGTCTTCAATTATGTCTACACAAATGTCATTGAGGAAAATGTAAGCTGCTCATGTGGAAATGGGGCCAAATTTTATCATGCAGAATATCTTATTTCTGGCAATACACGTGTCTGAAAACGTCCTGTTTATTGTGCATTTCAGAATTTGAAGAGCTGAAAATATATGTTGAAAATATTAAGTAAATATATAACATTGAGATATAAAAGGTACAAGTTTGTAGTTTCTTTTCAGAAAAGAACTGTACTTCAACTGTGCGCTTTGTTAATGATACAAGTTAAGCCTGATTTTTTCATTTCAGAGAGAATTATTGAGCAACAGAAGGTGACTAAAACAATATCTAGCTTCATATTTAACTATCTTTGTGTACTGTTTTTACATAATGGCTAATTTCAGAATATCCTCATTTTTGACACTTCTCAAGCTAAGTTTTTGATACATAATTGTATTGACTTCTGTATACACGTTTTTCATTTTTTAAGCCATATTTCACAACTGAAATGAAATTAAATACAAGATAAAACTTTTTTGAAAGAAAATGATGTTCTATATTTTAAACCAATTAAAAATTTTGTCCTCATAAATTTTTTTTGTCTGAAGTTAACGTTTTAATAATCAATTGAAACTGAATTAAATTATCAATTAAAATCGATTAAGCAGAATTCATATTCAAGTGGCAGTGAAAATAAATTGGTTATGAGGTTTTAATAGATCTTTATACGGTTTCTAATTAGTTTGTGACACACATTAAACTGGATATTTGTTGGAAGATGACTGGATACAGGCTCTTGTTGCTCATTAGACCTCAGAGAAAATAAATAGCTCAAGTTGCTATGACTGACCCTCGGAGTGGTGAAAAGACCTGAAATATGTAGTACAGGGCTGTCCAGCTAGTGTCTTGTGGGTCTCATGTAGTCTGCAGAACCCAACGGCTCCCCCTTCCCACTGTTAAGGAGGAAAGGGGCTTGGGGCTCTGCACATTTGTTATTTAATATTAGAGTGGTGTTAATAACAACAGTCCAGAGTAGGAAGCCTGGAATTAATATAGGATTATATAAGAGACTATATTGTATATGTACAATATCACATTATTGATACTGTTTTTTGGTAACAGTTTCAGCCAGTGTTGGGAGAAGAGAACAAGTTCCCTAATTTGACGGAAAAATAAACTAGCCTAAATCCAGGAACTAGTCCATGAGCAGGGATCCAAGTTTTCTTGTTTCCCCTGGAAAAACATGGATTTTGGCAGATGACAGTAAGGAGCAACAGTCTCAAGTTGCAGCAAGGGAAGTTTAGGTTAGACTTTGGGAAGAATTTTCTTACTAGGAGGGTAGTTAAACACTGGATCAGGTTACTCAGAGAGGTGGTAGAATCTCCATCCTTAGAGGTTTATAAGACCTGGCTGCGCAAAGCTTTGGCTGGAATGATTTAGTTGGGCATGGTCCTGCCTTGTAGGGGGTTGGACTAGATGACCTCCTGAGGTCAACCCTAATTTTCTATGATTCTGTGATTTTTCTCCTTTTCCAAGGAGAAAAAATTGGGAAACCACAGGTTTCTCCTTGCAGGCTGGCAGAGTTCCAGTCTCAAGGAGCTGCAGGGAGCTGGAGGAGGGTGATTGCAGGCAGGAGGCCACACATGCACGTGGCCAGCAATGCAGCCAGGTAGCGTGGTGGGGAGCAGCTCCTGCAGCTTCCTGCAGGTAAGTCTATGGGGGGAGGGGAGGCAGAGGCAATGTGTGTGGGGGCATGGCGGGGCATGTGCCCCTCCCCCAAACTTCTGTAAGAACATCAGGGTATGGGGCTGCAGCCTGGCCAGACTGGCACCAGGCAGGAACTGCATCTGTGGCCCAGTAGGTGGGAACTGGTACAGGAGGGTGGAGCAGAGTGGGGTGGATTGGTGCTGCTGCCACTGCTGCTGGGAGCAACATGCCATGCCACCATGGCCACCATGCTGCGGTGCCCCCTGCCCACCTGGCAGCAGCAGGGGGCACAGCTTCACGCTGTCTCTGCCGCAGTGCCTCAGCTTTGCAGCATGGCAGTGGATCTCTCAGTGGCAACAGCCTGGGGTATTCTCTCCCACCTCCCACTGCTGGGCAGGTAGAGGGTGCCTCACTGTGGTGGCCATGGTGGCATGGCACTCCCTCCTGTACTGGGTCCCACCTGCTGGGCCATGAAGGCAGCTCCTTCCCAGTGCTGGTTTGGTTAGGCTGTAGCCCCATACCCCACTGTGGGCACAAGGATCTGTTACTGAGGTACATGCACCTCCAATGCACACTGGTGGGGGGAGGCTATGGGTCAGGAGTGAGGTGGGTACTAGTAGAGCTGGAGGGGGACTGTGTGTCAGGAGTGAGGGGCACTGGTAGGGCCAGGGGGCTGTGGGTTGGGAACAAGGGGCACCAACCAGCAGGGGTTGGGGCGCATGGGGGGGCTGCGGGTCAGGAGTGAGGGGGCACCGACAGAGCTGGGAGTGGTGGGGGACTGGGTTGGGAGTGAGGAGTACCAGGGGGGCTGGGGGTTGGGACTGAGGAGGCATTGTCATGGGCAGGGGCCAGGGCACCGGAATATCAGCACTGCTCAGAACCACAAAGCAGCAGGGGAGAGAGCTGCAGCTGGACTTGCATCCTGGTGAGTGAGGGGGCAGGGCTAGCTCTGATTTTTCCATGATGATAAAACCCCAAATCAGATGCCAAAATATATAGGTATATAGAATTTATTTTATTATAATGGTAGGCTTACTGGTAGGCTTCCAAATTACTTTAAAATTGTAAATCAATAGAATTTTGTGTTCAACTAATGTGTGTGTGCATATGAATGGCATTTAATTTTATCAGAGAATTTATGGGGTTTTAACCAAGAAAACCAGGATCCCTGATCATGAGTAACTTTAAACCCCACTTTTTAAATTTTTCCTTGTCCACACTAGCTGGCATAACTCATCAATACAGTTCAGTGGTCCATTTGAAAACGTTTTTTACTCTGTGAGTAACTTGTAGCCTAGTTGGTTTAAAAAAAAGATGCATAGAATAGCGTATAAGAAACACTTGCAGGAAAGTGTTTTTACCCTGGGAAGTAGATTTTAGTCTCTTATTAAAATTAGATATAATATCTAAATATTACTATTCCTCTGATTTTAAAGGAATATTCCAAACTACTGAGGGTGTTTTAGAAGCTGTGATTTTTTAAATAAAAATCTTGTATACAAAGATCATTTCTATGCATCACTTGCCTACATAGTTGCCCTACTTTGTAACTCAAGTATTCCAGCAAATCACAAGTTTCTTGATACCATTATCAAAGGCAGTGGTGACATGTAGCGGGTACACGGGGGTGCATGTGCACCCCCCTGAGAGTGCTGGTGTTGTGCTCTTCCTACAGACAACAGGCAGTAGGGGTAGGCAGGAGTGCTGGTGCACTCTCTGCGAGCGCTGCGTGTAGGCTGTGGCCACTTCCAGGAGTGCCGTGGCTGCTTTTGTGAGCCGCGCAGCCGCTTACCAGTGGGTAAGTTTTGCCGCGGTGGACTCCCTGGCCCCCGGTCACTGATGGGTCACTGGAGGGGGCATGTGTGCCCCCCCCTCCCCCCCCCCCC
>NW_017729022.1:173656592-173659478 GCF_001723915.1 Gavialis gangeticus | reverse complement strand
GCCCCCCCCCCCCCCCCCCCCCAACTAAGGCGGCACCAGTCGCCCATGAGTAGATTGCTGTGACAACCTCTCCTGCAAGTTGTACCTCTGCATCACTGGTGAATCTGCATCCACAAAGACCACTTCTGAACTTTCCACTCACTCATAGACCTTCTGTTGAACCATACAGTTCTCATCATGTTGTGCCACAAGTCTAATGGTGAATTTCACTAGGCAGTACACCTTTGGCTCAAAAAATGAATAACAGAACCCTATTCTTTACACACACACAACCTGTAAAGCCCTGTTGTACATGGTTACTAGTGTCACGTTAGGGGGCTGGACCCGATGAACTTGCAAGGTTCTTTCCAGCTCTAATGTCTGTGAAATCTGTTGAATGCAAAATGATGGATGCATTTGATAATGCTGCTATCAATGTTCTCTGCTGCTATGCAGCTTCCCATTTGTTGTAAACATACTGTACCGAGCCCTGGAAACTGCATGAGCCAGTATGGGTTTCTTTTAAATTTATATAGGGTCACTGGGAGTTGGGTCACAGGCCAGTGGGTTTAGGAGATTGGGAACACACTGGTGAGTACATTAGGATATATACATGTATAATCTACATAACAAGCGATTTTAAGCATTAAGGTATGTACACTTAGAATAAACATAACAGACAATAGACAGTCACCCAGTGGTAAAAGGTTTCAGCAACAAATAACAGGGTAACCAATGGGAAACACTAACCACAGAATATTGACATTGAGGAACCCTTGAGCTCTTCCCCCAGCTCCAGGGGCTCTCAAACCAGTCACCAGTTCCACAGTGCATCCAGATGCACCTGAACCCCACCACTGTGGCCCACAGAACTGGCTTAACTGTACACTCAGGCCTCACACTTGAGCCCCACCACTGTGGTTCATGGAGTCAGCTGCACTGCAGCTACCAGATCTCTTCCACATATCTTGCCAACTGCAGCCTACGTTGATCACGCTGCTGCAGCTCTGGGGTCTCTGCCCCATGTCTTGCTAGGTGCAGCCTTTCAGGATCATCCCTACTGTAGCTTCTGGATATCTGTCTTGCCACCTACAGCCTGCTGGAATCAGCCCTGCTGCAGCTCCTATATCTCCACTACATGTCTTGCTGCCATTCCTGCACATACTTTCCCAACTGTTACCTGTTTTGGCATATGCCAAAACCCCAGCTCTCACTTTGCTCCCGTCCCCTTTCCTCAGCAGTCTACTGGCAAGTGCGGTTCCGGCTGCCATTACAGTCCATTACAATAGTGTGGGCTGCCATTTTGCTCTTGGTTTCTGAAACACCTTTGTAGTGGCTGTGACCTATGCTAACGCACTTGCACAGTGTTTTCAGAAGGAAGACTGTACCCACAGAGCTCGCTGCAGTTTGTAATGAGAGATTTCCATTGTTAACTTGCTTTATCTGTACATTCAGCATCTTGAGTCAAATGACTGTGTTGATCTGGGCTATCAAGAAAGTGTCTAACCTTTTTAGGTACAGAGAAGATGGAAAATTGGACCACCTAAAGGTTCAGTGTGAAAGACCATTTAAAATTTAAGTTTTGTTTTTTTAATGATTCTCAAACTGACATACTTTTTTCTTGATTTGGTTATTTTTTTTAACATTTGGAATTAAAAGTATTACACATTCAAATATGTTTATAAACTCAGATATAAAAAGGTAACTTTCCTAACCAGTCTAGAAGGAAATAATTTCCTTGTATGTTTCTTTGCTGAGCAAAATAGGTAATGTTCTTTAACAAGTTGTCATGGTTCCTTACCTTTGCACATGCATGGTAACTTGGTAGGCTTAAGCCATACAATTTTATTGAGATTCAGTTGGAAATCAGCTTTTGAAACCAGGACTATGTAACTTTCACATTTAGCTTCAAGAACAGTTGACCCTTCTAGAAGATGCAGCATAATGACTTGAATAGATGTATTCTGAGCTGATTTTGGACACTTCACAGAAATGTGTGTTTAAAATATATTTTGAACTTGGAAATGTACCTTCCTTGAACATAACATCTTAATAAACCCCTGGCAGAATTTATAAACTTTAAATTGAATACCTCAACATAACTGAAGATATTGCCAGAAAATACACATTTAAAAAGTAGCTTTTTTGGCTGCTACTGCTGTCTGGATACTTGTGAAAACTTGAATTATCTCCTGGATAAGTGAGGCATTGATGGTCCTGATTTTAGATCCAGCATAATGAAAAGTATAGGTATGTTTCTCCACAGAGGTCCTTAATTCTATGATTCATCACTCTACTATGCAGTGGCTTGCACTGTGTGGTTTGTGCCCAATGGATAAAGTAGTAGTAATAATAATATTACCATTATTACTATTATTGTTGTTAATAATATTACTGCATTCAGTCTAAGTTTTAAGAGCTCCTCTGTTCTCTGAGTACTTCCCCAGGATTGGACTCTTTTTTTCCTGATTGGTACTGCTGGTTTGTTGTGCCTGTACCATGAATGCTCTCGTCTACCTTCTGAGTACATGCAGGGGCAGCTGTCCCTTACTTCATTTTTATTGGAATTAAGACAGCAGTATCGCCATCTTTTAAACCTGAAGCATAATAGGAAAAAAGTGTGTGCTCAAGGGGCTAATTGCTGTTTTAGCATAGTTTAACAGTAAGTTGGGATACAGCTTTTTAATAGGTTTCCTTTCAGAAAAAGATGTTGTGTTTTATTTGCCTGGTATTATTCTGGTTCATGGCTGACCAGAATCTCCCAGTTTTAAGTAAAGTATTACCCTTCATGTAAGGCAGTTGTAGTATCGGTGATGAACTTTGCAGTTAGGGGTGCACTGATAGAGATTTTTTTTGGGCTGATACCCATGGCTGATTTTTTTTTTGTTTTTTTTTTTTTTTTTTTTT
>NW_017729022.1:173653277-173656559 GCF_001723915.1 Gavialis gangeticus | reverse complement strand
TTTTTTTTTTTTTTTTTTTTTTTTTTTTTTTTTAACAAGTTGTATTGGCCAGTATCAGTTCGATTGCTGATATGCAGCCCGGCAGCTTGGAGACCAGTGTCGGGCTGGTAAGTCCTGTTGTAGGGGAAGGGGTGGGGGGCAGATCGAGGCACCTACAGCGACGGAAGGAGTAGGGCTGGAGCTGAGCCAGGGGCAGGTGCTGCCCAGCAGGGGCGGGGCTTGGGGTGGTATCAATTTCAAATGAGCATTATAGTGAAATAGCATTAAGTGAAACAGCGTTAAGCAGGGGTGCCTGTATTGGAATGTCTCAGAGTACTACAGGGTTCCAGAGGAGAACTTGCATCTTTGGCTTCTGAGAAGAAATAATGGCAAAGACCTGTTAACAAAGTGCTGGGTACTATAGCTAAAGTTACTGGTAGAAATCCTTGGGTTTTTTATAAGATTCAGCAAAGCTGATGATAATTTCCAAATAGTTAATTTGATGGCTCTGTCAAGAGCTGAGAGGAATTGTAAAGAAAGAGCCCTATAAGTCTTTGCCCACTTCAGGGCTAGTTGCTTTACTTTCAGAAGACTTGGGACAACAACAGCATGGATCAAGGGAACCTAGAAATCATTGGGATTGGGTGTTTATACACGTGCTCCATGAGTGTGTGTGGGGCAGTGGGGTGAGGAGGTGCTTTAATTAGAGTGGCTCCAAGAGCTGCTCTAATTAAAGCATCCAGAATGTCTCATTTATCAGCATTGCCACACTTCAAAAAGTAGGGGCACTTCATCTAAAGCTCATTGAACAAGTTTTAGATATAAAACACCCCTGCCACCATTTTGAAGTGCGGGGGCACTAATGCACAAGATGCAGGAGGCTGCTGGAGCATGATAATTGCTGCACTCTGGTGGACTTGATTAATTATATTTAGAATTATAGTGCATCAGAGCAGCCTCCCTGCTTGTGTGTAGGCACCCATAGAGTCAGGTTGCTTTGCCATTTTAGGCATTCCTTAAGCTTGCCCATCTTCTCAGTTTTTTCAAGGCACTCTTCTCTAGAGACCATTTTAGCAAAAGATTAAATTCATTTTTGTTTTCACAGAAATATCTTTTGCCCTGTATTGAAAAGAAACATGCATGTATACCTTGTACATGCTTTTTTCCAAAAAGGCAGGAGGGAAGCCTTTTTCCAATAGGCTGCTTCATTTGTTCAAGTTCAGAATGGTAACCATAACCCTGGTAATGTTCTCAGCACTGGTTCGCAGATCTATACCTCCAGGACACACTTCTCTACATCACTGTCAGTCAGTGAACAAGAAATATTTAATATATGCAAGGGGCTATCACATTTCCAATAGAGTTCTGCTTTTTGGATTCAGTGGCTCTGGAAGTTTTGAAGATGTCCAGCTGTAGGATTTAGCACATTAAAGAACTCGAGCATTTTAGGCTGCCTGTACCTTGACAAAACCTGACTGTTTCCAAGAAACTATAAGAAGTCAAGAAGAGTATTTAATGCATTTTACGCTTCTTGGGCAGTTTGGGGCTCAAAAGCAACAAACAAATTATACTTGGTTACTGCTTAAAAGGGTATGTTTTAAAGGGAGTGCTTTTAGATTCTTACAGCAAGCATATACTTATTCCAAAGCAGATTTGTTGTCATGCAACAGTTGAGATAAGAACGTAGATGCCATAAGAAACCTGATTCAAACCACAGGGCCATCCAGCCAAATACCCTGTATTTCATGGTGGCACAGAGTGGATATTAGGTGGAAGAGTGTTTTATGCAGGACCTGGCCGGACTAAGCCGTCTCCTGCCTCACTTCTCTTAAAGTTGTCAGCACTTGGAGGGCTGTGAAGCTAATTTGGAGCCTGCACATGTTTTAATAACCACTGATGGACCCATTCTTCATGAATGTCGTATCTTCTTTTAGTTAAATTGTTGGACTCTACAGCATCTTGTAGCAATGAATTCCACAAGTGAGTTGCATGCTCTGTGGTGGGGTGGAATCCTTTCGTTAATTTTAAACCTGTTTCCTATAACTAACTTGTATGGTCCTTATTTCTGTATTGTGAAAAATGGCAAATAGTAAATCCCCATTTACTTTCTTCACACTATTCATTATTTTATAGACCTCTATTATATTCCCCATAAGTCACCTTTTTTTTCACCCAGATGAGAAGTCCTAGCCTATTTAATTGCATTGTACAGCAGCCTCTCCAGGCCTTGATTGCCTTTGTTGCTCTTTCCTTTATTTTTTCTATATAGTTGAACTGGAAAAGATATAAAGGAAAGAGCAACAAGGGCAATCAAGGCCTGGAGAGGCTGCTGTACAAGGTGAGGTGGTGGGGAGATGAATACCGTTTGGTCTTTTTGATTTGCCGCTCTTTAGTTTATCAGCTTTTTCTAATCTCCTGCATCTCAATTTGGGTCAATTCTGGTTTGTCCCCTGGGGAGAGTATCTCTGGTATGGGAATTATTTCCACAAGAAGCTGCTAATTACTAGTCAGTTACTGGAGGAGCTTCTGTAATCTATTCCCTCCTATCTACCTCACTACTCTTATAGCCTTCCACTTACTTGATTGATTCATCTCTTCTGATCTGGTTACGAATCCATAGTTTTCCATGTGTGCCTCATTATTATCCTTTAATTCTTACTTTTCAAATTGTAATGAAAAAAATAGATGTGCACCAGTACATTGGTTCTTATCGTATTGGCACCAATAAAAGCAAAATTGACATTATTGGCAATTGGCTTTTTTTGGCTGATGTGGCCAGTAACGTCGCCAATACATACTGCATGCATGCCCACAGCCTGGGAGCTTGGAGAGGAGCATCTGGCTAGTAAGTCTGGTGGGTGGGGGAAAGGGGTGGGGGGAGGAAAAGAGGGGCAGATTGTGGCCCCTGTGGTGAAGGAGGAATGGGGCTGGGGTAGGCACAGCCTAGCTGGGGCAGGGTACAGGACAGAGCCGCAGGGGTGGGGTGGTGGGGGCTGTTCCTGCTGCTGGGAGGGGAGGCCTGGATAATTGGCATGTGCCCCCTGGATCTGCGCGGGGCAAGGGCAGGCTGCTGCTGTGGGCTGGGACCAAGCATGGCGCCAGGCTCTTGGCAGGGGGGCTAGGCCAGGGCTGCGCATAGGGTGGACAATGGTAGCAGCTCTGGGAAGGAGGTTCGGGGGGGCTACAGTGAATTCTGGGGTGACTGTAGCACCCCTGGGGTGTGCCAGTAGCAGGAGCTGCTCCCCCTCGTGCTCCCCAGATTTGCCGTTTGTGGCTCTGTCCCATGCCCCACCCCGCCCCAAC
>NW_017729022.1:173648042-173648277 GCF_001723915.1 Gavialis gangeticus | reverse complement strand
AAATTGTAATGAAAAAAATAGATGTGCACCAGTACATTGGTTCTTATCGTATTGGCACCAATAAAAGCAAAATTGACATTATTGGCAATTGGCTTTTTTTGGCTGATGTGGCCAGTAACGTCGCCAATACATACTGCATGCATGCCCACAGCCTGGGAGCTTGGAGAGGAGCATCTGGCTAGTAAGTCTGGTGGGTGGGGGAAAGGGGTGGGGGGAGGAAAAGAGGGGCAGATTG
>NW_017729022.1:173642364-173648019 GCF_001723915.1 Gavialis gangeticus | reverse complement strand
CCCCTGCCCCAAGCCGTACTCCCTTACCGTGAGGGTCTTGATCTGCCCCCCCCCCTTTCCCCTTTCTCTGCCCCTTTTCCCAGACAGGCTTACCAGCTGGACGCTGCTGTCTAAGCTGGCGGGATGTATATTGGCAATCGGATCAGTATCAGCTGATCTGGCTTGTTAATCTGCCATTGGTATCAGCTCAAAAAATCTTTATTGTTCCACCCCTAGAAAGAACTTGTTTGAGTACTTTGATACAACTGTTTCATATTGCGTGGTTCAGATCTTTAAATATCCCATGTTGAAAATAGTTTAGACTAATGTCCTACTAGCAGAATAGGATTGAAATAACAAAATGCTTTTGTCTAGAATATAGTGAACATTTGATTAATCTATACTTTATTGTAAATTGGTATATTCTGGATTAGGTAGATACTGTTGCAACTCCTGAAAGGTTTTATCAGAATAGACTTGATTGACTGCTTGGAGCTCTTTTAAAACAAATAACTCGTATCCCATGTAGTGTGGGTAAATAGTGAATGCTATTGTTTGTATATGTGAGATGAAGGAAGAATTAAGACTGTTTCTTGCCCCTTAAAATTAAGGCCAATGCAGATTAAAATCTATCTAGCTACTATAGAATCTAAAATCATAAATCACTGTGCTTATACAACAATTTAAATGGCTTTCCTAGCGAAGCCTGCTCGCAGTGAAGGATGGCTAGAAGACTGGAAGGGTCTAGCCGATAGGAGGGCAGGGTGGGAAGGGGCATGGATCTAAGATTTGAGAGAACTACACTGAATTTGTTGCTCCATCCTAGGTATCCTGTGTGGCCTCATTTCCACCTCTGTAGAATGGGAGTAATAGTACTATTTCAGAACTGAGAGTCAACCCACAAAAGATTGGAAAGTATCTGGATGTGTAGTAATGGGAGGGGCTTTAGAATCCCAGTAGATACAAGTTCCTTAGGTAAAGTAACCTTGTATATCCTTCAGATTTGAATATCTGCTAATTAGATCCATTGGAGCTAATTAAGCATTTTGTCTTGAAAGAGTTAGACAGATTCCTGCAGTGGTTTAATTCACTGATGTTCTAATTTCCATTGCTTCTCTCTCCCCCCCAACACCTCTTGATAAGTTGGTCATTACTGGATAATTCATTGTTATTTGCACTCTTTGTACTAGCAAATTTAACCAGAGTTTGCTGCCATTCATAGTTTTCTTTTCCTAGGGTAGGTTTCTTCAAGAAACTGTCCTAGAGGTTATAATGTATAAGAACTTTCTAACCCTTTTGGGGGGGTACTAAAAGATCTAGCTGCTGTTGAAAACTGATTAAATCTGCAAATATCTTCATTTCCATTGCTTAATACTAGCTCAGTTCTGGTAGAAACTGTACTTCAGACTGTTCTTGGGTTCCTGCCACTTTAAATCTGCTAAGAAGTTAAGGTGGTGCTAGATAGAATAAATCTGAAAATTTTCCTACCATGAGCAAAACCTCAGATTAATCAGCCTCTGTTTCTGGTTCCAGCACTGAATCGTTAATGGCCTTAGTTGTTGCTTAATCTGTTACTTACTCCCTGAAAGCATTTTGTTTCTACTGAGCCTGCATCTCAAAACTATTTCTGTGTCTTACTCAGAATCTGGAAGTAATGGTTATTACAGAAAGAAGACTGTGCATTACAGCTATGTGTTTTGCTTTCAACACGCAGTTGATAGGCCTGGTCTAGCCACAGTTCAGGATTCTTTTCAAGATAAATATATAAAATAATCATACAGTGTGTTAGTTTTACAGTTAAATTCTTCTTAGGTAGTTTCTTACTGTATTGCATTCTACTGGACAGCGACATGGAAGCCAGGATTTAAGAGTGAAACTGAGCAAGGGGACAGATGACAGGGAAGTGTACTGCAAAATGGATCCTTAACAGTCTTAACTACTTGTATGCATGCATGCATGCATGCATGCTGCCTTACATATCTGATGCATTTGTTTTGGTTTTTTAAATAAGGTTTAAAAAAAAACCTTAAAGTTTTTTTGAGAATTAAACGTATAGCCTAATTTATTTAAATAAGGTAGTGAATACCATTTTAAAATGTAGTAAAATTTATGTAAACATATACAGATAAATCATACTAAGTATTTTGTCTTGACCAGTTCTAACACAATGAGTCAGTTTACCATCTATTTGATGTTCAGGAGTGGGTGGATGGCTGGGCCCTGATGGAGGCTTCCAGCCTGTTTTGCCCAGCCTAGATAATCAGTTGGAGTGGCAGGCTAGGATTAGTGGCTGCGCCAGGCAGGCTGAGGCCCTGGGTCACAGCTTGACAACTTCACTTTTTCCCCTCTCCCCTCTTCTTTGTCTTTGTTTTTTAAATCACTCCCTCTTTGATAACCTCATCGTTACATGTCCTTTTGTAACATTTGATGGATTTTGTTGTGGCTCATGAAAGCTCATGCATCTCTGTTCAGTTACTCTGTAAGGTGCATCTCTGCCCTGAGGAAAAACGTTCAGACCTGAAGGAAGTCACTTGTGTCTGAAAGCTTGTCTAACATCTCTTCTAGCTACAGTAAAAGAAGTTATCACCAAAAAATCCTTGTCATTGCTGCCACCACTACTGCAGCTTATACAATACAGTACCTTTCAACAGTTGCTTTAAATACCAAATGTAGCTGCAAGAGCAGTGGTTCCCTCACTGTTCTACATGCTACTGGTGGGTTGTCAGGGCCATGGTAAGGGAGCTTCAGATTGCATAAAGGTGCATGGTGGCTTGCAAGAAATGTTGAGGGTTGACTGTGGTCTGGTTCAGTTAGGTTGGGAACCACTGTTCCAAGTATCTTTTTGTTCCTTTAAATTATTTTAAACAACAACAAAAAAAGATTTATTGGAAGTGTAACCCTCCATCACTGAAACAAAGGCTTTCAAAGCACGCAAATTGTGAAAACTCATGCAGATAATTCTATTGAAAACAAGCATGTAATTTTTTTTTTTGCAGGATTGGGTCTTGTATACAAGAATCAAAGTGTAGTAAGGCAGGCATCAGTGCACAGTAAATAAGACATTACAGTCAGTACTCTTTTCAGCGGATCCATTGGTCCAGGTATGCTTTAACTCCCTTTGCATTGTTTTTCATAATTATTGGATACCGTTCCTGAAGAATAAAGTTGCTTAGGTGTTCCTAGTGAAGTCCTGGCAATGCTTTTCTGGTATGACCTTGCTGTGGTAGGCATGTTTAACACTCTTAACTGTTCTGCTTTTATTGATTCTTTTTTTTATCTTAGTAGCTGTCTTGTACTGTTCAGTAGCTTGTGTAGGAGCGGAAAAGTGTCATATTTTCATTGGGGCAATCCTTATACTAGCAGTTGCATTTTATTCAGGGATCTGTGTGTTTGGTTTTTTTTAATATAAAATTCTGCTTGGTGTGCAAGAAGCAGGTTTTTTGCAAGTACCTTTTATTGGACCAGTTATCATTGGGAGAGAAATTAGATTAGCTTTTGGATATGCTTGTCTAATATCCCTCCCAACATAGACTTGGTCCTGTAAAACGTATTGCCAAAAAACTGTGCTGCTTGTATATTTTCTCAATTAATCACAGCTGCAGTGATTCTCCAACCCTGCTTCTGTTTGACGTATTTATACCATGGATGCTAAAATATGTGATGGCCTGTTAGATTGAGGCAGGCAGTCTGGCTTGTGGGCTACATTTGGCCCATGGCAGACTTCCACTTACCAGCTGATGTCCACCTCACTGCAGCCTGTTTCTATGGAGACCTCAGGAGGAGCAGGGCCCTGACAGCGTGGGGCTGGCGTTTCCGTGGAGAATGGCCCAAGCAGCACTGACAAGACACGTGGCTGGGTGGGGAGCTGCACTGGGGCTGGGATTTTGTGGCAGTGACAACACGGTCCAGAGTGGGGGCAGTGCCGCAATTCACTGCCTAGACACCCCTGTCCTGGGGCGTGTGGGCAGCAGATCATGGCTCTGCGCTGGCTTGGGACAATACTGTCAATACTTCAGAATTCTGGCCCAGCCCAAGCCCTGGAGCAGCCCCCTGCCTGGACACACGCCTAGGGTCTGTGGAAATCAGCCTCAGTGACATGGGCAGGGGCTGATAGGAAATGGAGCCTGGCTGCCAGCTGGACCCACCATTTTGCCCACCCCTGTGGTAGATGCTTTGTCTATTAAATCCTGTTAATAAAAGAACAGGCCAGTATTCCTTTTGGCTTCAAAACCATTAGTTTATCGCTATGACATTCGTGTAATGCTGGATTTGGTTAGTTGATACGAAAAGTTACTTCTGTGCTTGCTGGTTTAAAGCACCAGAACAGATTGTTTATTGCATTGTGGGAATGCAGATGCAATGGAAAGGACTAGCTATACAATTTCAGCTGGCATGGCCAAACAGTTGCATAATTATTAGTGCATCAGTTCACCAAATTCTTCATATGGGTTATCTAATCTTAGCTGGTACCCATTCCTTTTTTTTGGTAAGGGGAGTATAATCTTTTTGGATGCCCCTATTTGGCAGAGAATTTGGCTTTGTCCCACTACTTTTAAAGTCGTGCAGTAATTGCTATACAGTCTAGGAAGAACAACAAAAAAGCCTTATCTATAGTCTTGAGTCTCTATTCTGGGGATATGTCTTATATTTGATAATGAGAACTGGTTTATTGTCATTAAGTAGAATTTATCGCTTAACAAGAACAATTTCTCCAAAGTATAGAATTATCCAGTGGAAAATCTCCATTGGAGGGAATTTCAGGAGGTGAGGTAGCCTCCTATTACTTAGTAACTGATGGATCTGAGTCAGTCACCTGATGGTCTGCTTACAGCTTGAGGAAGTATGTGTTGCAATTGACCTGTGGATTTTTAATACTTGAAAAAAGGAATTTTGAAGAGATGGATACTTTTTTTTCCCCTCTTGCTGGTTAACTATGATACAGATTTGCATGTATATGGGAAGATTTACAGTATATGGTATGTAGCTCAGCGTCCTTTGAGTTCCACAATTTGTTTTTGGACCTGAGAAATGCAGATGAAAAAAATAGCTTAATTCCTAAGAACTGAGGTCAAGAAAACCCAGGTAAATCTAATGTTGCACTCTTCAACTTAATAACTAATTTTCATACCCAAAGTCAGATGAGCTCATTAGTTAGAAGTTTCAAAGTTGGAAATTATTGCAAACAATAAAGTTTCTCCCAAGATTTCTGGCAAAGATGATTTAAAAATACTTGTTTCAGCTTGTCCATCTTCATTAAGATGCTTCTTCAGAAAAACTTCAAGAATTGCATTAATTTATATTCTGCTTTATGCTCGAAAAGAATTATCAAAGTTTTTAGTTATGTTGCTTGGAACCTTTACACTGTCTTTGGACAAAAAAACCACACTACCTTCTCTTTAAAGTGGAAGATGGTTAAAGTGTCAAGCAACTGTCACTTTTGTTTGCTTGTTGAAAGTGGAATTAAGTCTTGGTTTCTGTTAGATTTGGGTACTAAATGTAATCTGGATTAGATAAGAAAAAATGAAAACATCTGCAGTGATACATTCTTGTACCAAAGTGAAAAATAAATTATGCTTGTTCATTCTAGCTGTTTTTGTTGAGAGAGAGTTTAATTAGAACTGGCATTCTGTGTAAAGTTATGAATTACCCTGACATCAACTGGGAGGAGCAGTTGGC
>NW_017729022.1:173642083-173642328 GCF_001723915.1 Gavialis gangeticus | reverse complement strand
TCTGGTGGGCAAGCTGAGGGACTGCGGCATTGATGAACGCATGGTCACATGGGTGGCAAACTGGCTCCAGGGTCGCACCCAGAGGGTGGTGGTGGACGGGTCGTTGTTGACCTGGGAGGGTGTGGGCGGCGGAGTTCCCCAGGGCTTGGTCCTTGGGCCGGTGCTGTTCAACATCTTCATTAGTGACCTGGACGAGGGTGTGGAGAGCACCCCGTTCAAGTTCACTGATGACACCAAGCTGTGGG
>NW_017729022.1:173640118-173641591 GCF_001723915.1 Gavialis gangeticus | reverse complement strand
TCACCTTCCCTGGAAATCTTCAAGAGGAGACTGGACAGGTACCTGGCTGGGGTCTTATGACCCCTGCCACCCCCAGTGTCATTCCTGCCCATGGCAGGGGGTCATACTAGATGATCTGTCTAGGTCCCTTCCGACTCATTGATTCTATGATTAAACAGTTACTGCTTGATACTTCCAGGTGTATCTAGAGTGAGTCCTTTTTAGGAGAGAAACTTCCAACTTGGTGCACAGAGGTAGTGTTAATAATTAACTAGGATGAATTGGTTACTGCAATTTTTTCTCTGTGTTGAGAGGAAAAGTAAGTCAGGGAGACTTGGTATACTTAGAATGGAATGAATTCTAGAATTGGCTTTCAGATTTCTGCTTATTCAATTTTTTTTCCTTTTTTAAAGTCAACTAGTAAAGCAATTTACTACTTTTCTATTCATGCAGTTTAATTAGATGCAAACAACCTTTTTACTTTATTGAAACATTACCACTAGTATTAAAATAGTATCAAAAGTGTATGTTACATCATAAATTGTTTGAACTCCCCTTCAGGTTCCCTTTCACAGCTCCTTTAAAAGTCTTGCTAAATATTAGATGCGGTTATCATTTAAATAACAACAGTCTTACAATAAAATAATCCTAATTCTGATTTAAAAAAAAAGTAGCATGAATTAAGACAAATTTAATCCCTTAGAAAATAGCCTAAAACCCTAGGAATGGTGTATTAAGCAAAGATTATTTTTAGATAAAAGCCAATCAACATTCTGTCATTTTTACTGAAATGTTAATTTCTAAATAACACAAATAGATTTATACTGTAGAAATGCTTTTCATTCTTAATGATATATATACCAGTTGACCATGGATGTCATGTTGCATTATATGTAGTTTGGGAACTGTTGTTGGAAGTAATTGGGGCAAACCTCAAGTCTTACAACATGCTTTTCAATTGTGAATACCTGTTTGGACTAGATGATACCTCCTTTCTTTTAAAGTGTCATCTGAAAGAAAAGCATCTAGAATTCTTAGAGAGTAGAGCAAGTATGGTTATAGGTCTGAATCCTTTCCTATTTAACCAAGTAACATTTAAACACTTTACTGTTACCAACATTGGGTACTGATTCCTACATTGGGTGCATAATGATGCATTTGAATCAGGATGGGCTAACTAGTGGCTCCCAAAGGGTTAACTTATGATCCCTGAGCTCCCTGTCTGGGTGCTGCTCCCCTCATCGTTGTGCTGCTACTAATGAGGTTTCTGGGCTCTGTCTTCCTCTTCTAGCTTCCATTTCCTGCCCCTGGGGATGGGGCAAATCACATGGTCCACAGGGCTAGCAGCAGATCCAGGGCAGGGGGGAAATGGTGCTTTGGGCAAGCTTGTATTTTGGTGTGCCGTGCCCCCTCCATGTGCTGTCCCTTAAAGTCAATGGCACTGTGGCAGGCAGAGGTGGTGCGGGGGTGGGGAGGGAAGGGGAAGTATGGCTG
>NW_017729022.1:173633749-173635118 GCF_001723915.1 Gavialis gangeticus | reverse complement strand
TGCTTCTTGAGTGCTCATGTGGAGCTGCCACTAAGACCAGGAACAATTGTGACACCCTCAGTTCAGCTGTGCTGCCAGCCTCAGCCAGGCAGGGTGGGGTGGGGGGGAAGAAAGGAAGGGAGAGAGCTGCTGCCTAGGCAGGTGACCCCATCCCTGGCTTGGTCCCCAGCACTGTGGGTGCATCTCCCTGACCCCATCACAGGAGGTAGGGAGTGTGTTTCCACAGATGCTTGCACTACTAGGCCCACCTTCTCCTGAGCCCTGGGGGGTGGGGGAGGGGATAGGGGTTGGTTGGAGCAGGGCAGGGGTAGAGCACTGCTGTGTGCATGGTGTCCCCTGACCACATCGCCTTGGGCTGTTGCCCATGTCGCCCATCCCTAAGGCCCGCTCTGGGTGCACTTGCACATTTCCCCTCTCCTCTTCCCCTAACCCCCCCACCTTCTTTCTTGCCCCACCTCAACTTTTAAATCAACTGCTTAGGAGGGCAACAGCATTTCTATTCAGACAGTGCTGAGAAGAGTCCATTAACTTCATGGCTCATTATCACCTCTCTGATTCTTGCTCAATTTCTCTCCACTTCACAGGTGTTAATGACCCTCTATACTTTTTTATGATCTTGATGTTCCACTGTTTAAATTATTTTTTTTTCTTCTGTAGTTTTGCTGTCTTTTAGCCCTTTCTGGCAATATCTCTTCTATTTTAACTGTTTTTTAGCTCTCATTAAAAGCCTTAACTCAAGTGTGGTAATGTTAATTCACGCGTAGAAATGACCAAAGTATTGGAAGCACTGTTGGAATATTCAAGGAAGCTAGATCTTATGAATCTGAATGAGACATACATTTCAATTGTAATGACTACAAGACTAGTGAGGCAATATCTGTTGACTATTTTGACTATTCTTTGCCTACTTCGTTATGCTTTTTATTTTTATGTATAAACATAGGAAATGAGTGCACATTCTAATAGTTACGGGTTTTTTTTGCTTTGATCTTAAACTGAATAACATAGTGCTAGCCTCTAGCATATTAGTAAAGCTTCTGCTTTCTTTTTAATTGGAGAAAGTGTTGTGTTTATATCTAATGCAATTCCATATTTAGGGTGGTCATTGGTTCTGTTTTATACTGGATCATTCTGTTTAAACCTTTTGTACCTTGGCTGTTCCTGAATGAGGAACAGATAGCAAAAAGTCCTGTTTTTTAGTTTATTGGTGGAAATATGTCAGTCATTTGTCCCCATGATTTTATTTGTGCCTAGAGGTAGAGCAGTGAATAGCCAGGAGGAGAGGGGCTCTGAACCAGCGAGGGAGGGAGGTGGTGGCCCTACCTATCGCTGCTGATTGACTGAAGAGACAGCAGCCCCTTCCCTGCCC
>NW_017729022.1:173629880-173633432 GCF_001723915.1 Gavialis gangeticus | reverse complement strand
CAATCTGCACCCCCCCTCTTCTAAACTAGATCCACCCATGCATAGGACTGTGGTAGCCCACAGCTCAGGGCTCAGGAGGCACGTGCCATGTGGCATAATAGTGTTGGTGGGGTCCATATGGTGCAGATGGGGGGAGGGAGCTATGCAGCATAGTGCAGGGGTGCCAGTAGGGGGGATGCTGTGCACTGTGGCAGGGGAGCCACGTGGTGGGCAGCCATGGATTTTAAATTCTCTATCCTTGTGTTTAATGTACTTAGTCAGAGTGGTACTCACATACAGCTGGAAATTAAATATTTGGTAACTATTGATCACTGCAAATTCTATAAGGTTTACTGTTGTACCACTGCAGTACTTTGCAAGCAATAATGCATTGTTTATTGGCAGTCTAAAATAGGTGGAACATCTGTTTTCAGCAACCTCTAAATTCAGGTTTAATTACTGTGGCTCAGATGAGTCTCATGACCATCACCTGTTAGTAAAACATCTCCTTCATGAGAAGTAGTGAATTATTTTGAAAGTCATGAGGTTTTGGCTTGCTCTTTAGTGAAGATTAAAGTTCTCTAAAGATGAATGCTTTAACAAGAATCTGCTTCGTCTCGTATCAGGAATGTTTAACATCCTTTTCTGATCAGTTTCTGTTATGGGACTGAGATCAGCCTCTGGCCTGTAGATCAAATCTGCCTGGCAGAGCCGTATCATTTGGCCCATGGGACTGAGATGTATGGAGTATTTTAAGGAAGTAGGGGTATACTGATAAAGATTTCCTTGGCCGATGCTGATAGCCAATTATAACCAGCCATATCAGCCAATACCAGTCTTATAACTGATATTAACTGTGGGCTGAGTCACGCTGGGCTGGGCTGGGCAGCTTGGCTCTACCCTCCCTTCCCTGGCCCCAGCCTGCAGTTTGTGCCATGCTCAGGACACTGTGGCAGCTGTTCTACTTCAGCCCAGCCTGACCTGCCAGTAAGGGGATGGGGGTTCACTCCAGCTTGCCGGGGTGGGGGGAACCCAGTGTCCAGGGCCCCAGCCATGCGGGCACGAGGAAACCCAGGTGTCCAGGGGTCCCAGCCAGAAAGCATAATTATCAGAGCATAATTATTGGCTACAATGGCCAAAAAAAGCTGATAGCTAGTAATGTAAATTTCCCTCTTATCGGTGCTGATCCAGCAGGCAACTGATATATCGGTGGACTCATTTCTTCATAGATAACTCACAGAGTTGTGTTAGGATCAGTATCTTATACTTTGTTTACAACCAGTGGCATGACACTATTTTAAAAATATGCTGCAATGTTAACAATTGAGTAGCTGCTTATTGTACCTCTCAGAGTAACATTTAGATGCAGTTCTTTGCAAGGTGTTGTAGTATACAGGCAGTCCTCGGACTTATGACAGAATTGGCTCCTGAAAACCCTGTCTTAAGTCAAAAAGTTGTAACTCAGAACCAATTTTCTCATAAGAAACACTTATAAATGGGGGATTGGTTCCTGAGCCAAGGCCCGATACCCAATTTTCATTAAAAATACTCCAGAAAGTTCTACTCAATCAACTATAGATGAGTAATATAGGTACATTTAATGCATTTATATTGTAAATAGCAATCATATTGTTTTGGAAGGACTTCTTTGAGGTGAAAGTACTTTGCTGGACTTTTTAAAAGGCTGGAGTCTTCTTGGGAGTCCTGGCTGTAGGTTTTCCTGGAGTCTTGTCTGCTTTCTTAAAGAAATTGTCCAAGGAAGTTTGGACATGGTCTCCAGGGAGATGAGTGACACAGTGAACTTGTTTGCTGGTGTGGCGTCACATCAGATCAAGCGTTGTAAAGTCGAAACTGACGTCATAAAGTTGAAACAGTGTCAATTTAACGTTGTAAGTGCAAAACGTTGTAACTTGAAATGTTATAGTTTCATAGATTTAGGGTCGGAAGGGACCTAATAGATCTTCTAGCCTGAGGACTGCCTGTAGTCCAAACCTTAAGGTAACAGGAACACAAGAAAACATGGGAATATATGCTTTACCAAGCAGGACAAAGTGCATGTTGCTATTGGCTTGAAATTTAGCAGTAGTAACAAAACATGATCTTCAGTTTGTGAATGCTGGTGATACGTAACATTCATTTTCATGTGCTTGTCAGCTAAAGGAGCTTTTAAAGACCTTGAGACAATTGAGTAGATGCCATTTAGAACTGTGGTGATGAGCCTTCTGACTCTCCTGGTCAGATAAATTGCATGGATGCCAGTCTGCATGCTGGGTCCAGCATGGGGTTAGTCTGTGGGTGCAACCTGGTACACCAGATCTACCTTAGGCGTGACCCATGTGCTGGTCTGGTGCCATGTACTGGGTCTGACCTGCAAGGCTCCCCATGGTGACAGAATTAATTGCCACAGTTCTGGAAGCTATGGTGGTTAATGCTGCCACTGCTGCCAGATTTCTGGAAATGGGAAGCCTCATGGATCAGATTATATGGGCCCCCCCGGGCACACTTAGTCTTCTGGCCAGTGATCTAGAACCTAAAAAAAAGGGGGATAGAGTTAACCATAAAGTAAATTGTAGTATTGTTGGCATGCACTTAATGGGTACTTATTATCTTATGGTCATCTGTATCAAGGGATAAGCCTGTATGCTTGATATTTATCTCTTTTAGGAAGTGTTCATTTACTTGCCCAGTCAGCTTTGGTTCTCTACCTTTATGTATGCCTAAAAACTGCTGACTAGGCCCAGGACATTTTTAGCAATCCAGTTTATTGCAAGAACTTTGTGGTAAGTGTTTTCCTTTTATCTTCCTCAAAATGAAGGTTTAGGCATGACAGATAATGACAAGGTTGTCCACATTGAGACAGCTGATTTATGCCATATTTGAAATTTTTTTGAGTACAAATTTTTTAATTCCCAGGAACTCCTGAGACTTTTTGCTTATCTACTCAGATGGCTTATAGGATAAGAGAATCTTTTAGGGGATATGAAGATGTGCCATTTTTTGACTCCCTGAACTGTCACTGGTCACTCAAGGCACTTTCAGTACTTATTTTCAGTCAGCTATAAGAAACAAGATGTAAGGCATCTCTAACATCTTAACTCTGCCTTTATTTTTAGATTTGGAAGAGTCTTGCAACCTGTTAATTTTAGCTTTTAAATGAATATGCCTCTTTAAAAATCTGTTCAGCCATTTAGCTAAAATATTCAGAGTTTATCGTATAACTTCCTAATTCATAGGTATTTTGAAGACCTAAGATTAAAAAAAAGAACCAGCATGAATCTAGTAGCAGATTTTTGTGTTACCACACTGGAGTTCCAAGTTAGGAAACTCCTAGTCTTAACTCTTATAAGGAGAGAGAATGACAGCACTGAGTAGGAAGCTAATAGTTTTTATAGCTCTAGAGGATAGATGTTTTAATCAGAAAGGAACAGACTGAAGAATGAAATGTATACTGTGGTCACATTTTAATTCTGGACCGTAGAAGTAGCTGTTCAATTATATAACTACATCTAATATTAAAATACTGCTTTTAAAGAGGATTGAGGTAGGGAAGAGGGAATTCAGTATGTAGATAAG
>NW_017729022.1:173612282-173624880 GCF_001723915.1 Gavialis gangeticus | reverse complement strand
ACATACCTACCAGTGCAGCACAGTGTGTCATTAGCCTTCTTGGCAACAAGGGAATATTTTGTCATGAGGAGGGTTTGTGGGATTTTAGTATGTAGATAAGCTTTCAGCAGTATGTTTATTTTAAGGAACAGACATTCTTTCAAGAGGACTATCCAACTTAATTAGAAATTGAGGCATTGCTTACAAGTTTCTAATAGTCTTGGTCACTTAGATGTTTGTGAGAAGACTTGCAGCGCTGGATATTTAATTTACCATGAGGGTTTTAAGAATGTCTGACATAGAGCAGCATTTTTTTATTAAAACACTGGAAACTCCTTTGGCTTTTCAGTTGCCTATAACAATGTAAGTAGATACAGTAGCATGTTTTGTGGTAGTTTAAAGAAATAGCGCTTGCAGGACTAAAGAACTGATACTTTATAAAGTTTCATTTTTTGTTAAATGACTTCACAGAATATTTTGATAGTCTGTTAAGAGAATCTGGGTTTAGTCCCAGCTACGATTGTGAATGCAATTATCTGATTTCACAGTTAAGTAGTACATGCATTTATATCTGAGCACCTGTTCTGTAGTACCTTTTTAAGACATTTACTGGTTTAGTTGTGTGGTGAGTTGGTTGTTGTTGAGTTCCTTTTGTTTCCACTGTCCCTCCTCCTTTCAAGGAAAGGAACAATAAAGTTGTCCATCTAACTTTTTAAAATCTTCATGCATAGCTGTATTGACTTTCAAATTTTGGTGCAGCTGTTTAGGAGAGCATCTTCTGCTGAAACAAGTTACGTGCATATGTTTGGTTTTTGTTTTTTGTTTTTTTGTAGACCATTTGCACTATAGAAGTGAATGATGTATTTCACTTTACACTGTGTGTTTGCCACAAGTGCAAAGTTTGCCTAATTGCATAATGCAAGTCTAGTCCCAGCTACCTGCATTGTGACAAACTTTGGTTATGTGTATGTTGACTAAGTGTATAAATCATTTAAATGCTAGGAATTTTTGGCCATCCTGTCAATTTTATCAGTAATTGTACTCCACTAATTGCATAATTGACGATACTGACTTAGAGCAGTTGATTTCAAGACCTCTAAATCAGCTTTGAACTGATTAGATTTTGTTAATTTCAAGGCTGCTGATTAGAGCAGTGTTTTTCAGTCTGTGGTCCAGGGACCCCTGAGGGTCCACAGACTATGCCCAAGGGGTCTGCAAAAGATGACTATGATAAATCAAAACTCTGTGAATACCCATACTTAAAATTCAGAGGGTTCCACCCTTGTATTCAAAATTTTCAAAGGGGTCCACACTTCCATTCAAAAATTTTTAGGGGTCCACAAATGAAAAAGGTTGAAAACCACTGTATTAGAGGCATGAGGCACTCTAAGAAATGATGTAATGGGCCTTAATGAGATACAAAAAGTGTTGTGCAAGTTGTTCCTATAGTTAATGAATATTGTTTAGATTGAGTTGGAGAAAATGCCATAGGTTGTCTTTAGTTCAGAGGCTATGCACTTAAATTGAGTATGCTGTATAAATAGGTTGTAGTGATAGGTTTCATAGAAGTTCTCTGTTCCTATTTAGGAGATCCTAATAGACTTTGTAGGTACTTAAGCACTTACACCTAAATTTCCAACTTAAAGGATGTATAAGTCAGAGTGATCTTGATTTGACACTTCTCAGTGGCTGCAAAACTGCCTAGGCATCTAGATTCTCATAACATAGCAGTGTACTAGTACTAATCTGTCAGAGAACCCCCAAAACCTATATAGGGAAGATTTTATATTTTACGTACATGAGCCTCTCCTATTCCAGAATTAATATGTTAAGAAAGCAAAAGGAAAGAGAAACCCACCCACACTTTAGATCAGCGGTTCTCAATCTGTGGTACGCATACCACCAGTGGTATGCAGAAAACCTGTTAGTGGTATGCATTAACAGATTTATTATAATTACTGTATGACAAAAATTTGCTGGTTGTACTTAAGGTTGTATGGTTTTAAATTGGTGGTGTGCAGTCTCTCAGAGTTTGGGAACTGCTGCCATAGATATTCAGTGGCTATGAAGTTAGGTTCTGACCAGGCTCTTCAAACCCATAAAGCAGCTGCTTAGCAAGGATCCAGCCACTTTGTTGGAATTTGATAGCGGAGATGTATAATTTAATTCCCAGATACTGCTCTGAAGAGCAACCTTTTCCCCTTTCCCCTTGCTAAAATCTATACAGGCAACCCCCACTTAGCACTCTTAACTGGTTCCTGAAAAACTGAGCGTTAAGCGAAACCGAAAGTATTTGACGACCTAAGATGGTGAGCACAGTTATTTTTAATGACTGAAGATGGCAACCGTGAGCGTTATCATAAAACTCGCTGAGTGCTAAGTGAAATCAGGTATCAATTTAAAATAAGTGTTATAATGAAATAGTGCAACGTGAAACAGTGTTAAGCAAGGGTTACCTGTACAGCTCTTCCGTATCTGACTGGGACTGGGGTGGCATGGGCACTGAGGTGCATGGTTGACAGCCCAGAGGTTGCAAGGTCAAGACCATAGCAGAAGTGCTCATGGTGCAGCCCTGTCAGATTCCAGTGAATCTACAAATTCTGCAAAATGCCTCATCATACAAGGACGTGAAAAAGGAAGAAAGTGTCTGACTTCATTTTAAATAAATGGAAAAAGTAAATGTTTTAAATCCAAATCTAAAATGGAATTTTGTTTGTTAATGAATAGGATGACCATCCATCCCAAGCAAACCTGAACACTCCCAGCTTCTGTGTTCCAGTCCTAGCCGGTTGGTTGGAAGTCCTGGAGTGGAGCCTGCGAAGGACACAGAGCAGCTTGTGTGCCTGTTGGCTGGGCAGACACCACTGCTGCTGGGTGGGAGCAAGGTGGGTGGACTGAAGCAGGGTGGCTTTGGGGGACATTACTGCATTTACTCAAATCCAAGACAAAGTTTCCCCCATTTAATGGGTGTGGTACAAGAAGCCCCTCATCTCGGATTCGGTTTACAAGGTGGTTGTTGCTTTAGCTCCAGCACTGGCCCTAACTTAGGGTTGGAGCCAGAGCTAAGGCTGGTGTTTGTCCCTGTCCCCATCCCCCTGTCTCCTTCTACCCCCCAGTCTCTGTTCCCCTATCTGTTCCTTCCCTTTCCCTGCTTTCCCCCCTCCTCTTTTCCCCCTAAAACTCCCCCTATTGTTTAGCCTGGCTCCAGCTTCAGCTTCAGCAGGCTGTAGCCTCTCCACAGCCTGGGCCACAGAGAATGTTTACTCCAGCCCCAACCCCCGCCCAAACATAGGATAGTGGGGGAGGTGAGTGGTGTGGACAGACAGGTGGCAAGGACAAGGTGTTGTGGAGCAAGGGGCAGGGAGCAAGCTGCTTTACCTCCCCTGCTGCCTACCCTTTCCACTCTCTCCACCCCTTTTTTTTGTCAATGAGAACTTGAATTTTCTTATCATTCTCATCAGACCAGTCCTGATATTTCTTTGTGGAGAAGCCTAGCGATTCTTCCCATGACTCAACCATGCCTTTCCTGAGTCTTTCCCAGTGATCAGTGGTGTCAATTTCATCAGTGAGGTTGGAGAGTACTGCTGGAAATAATTGCTTTTAGCAGGATCTTTGAAGCACTTAATATTGAACCTCCTCTTTGGTTGTTTCTTTTGCTTACACCATTTTGGGGCGATGAATGGGCATGATGGAACTTATTGTCAGGGCATCTTCATCAACCATGCCAGTCTGGGCCAAGCACTTGAGCCAGCATGCCTGCCTCAATCCTTGGTTAACAAGATTGCCCTAGTTTTCTGTGGAGGTGAGCAACTGGATGGGCTGCTGAAAGCACCACTTACCCCTTTTAAGCATATCTCTGCAGTGTTTTGAGTAGGGGGTGCATCCATGATGTTTTTTAATTTCTTCTGTGACTGAATAGGGAGATTGTAATGATAAGACTACATTCCAAACACTTGCTCAGAAGGAAAATTCCATTTGAATTGACTTTTCCCATCCCTTCCTTTCCAAGTGTTCCTTTCCATAGTTCACATTCCCCGCCCAGTCTAGCATTGAAATTGCCAAGAACGGTCTTATCTTCTTTGGGGGAAGATGACAAGACTTGGCTGAGTTTAGAATAGGATTCTTCCTTTGTTTCATCCTGTGCATCCAGGGCCAGAGCATAAGCACTGACCACTGTTGCATGTTGTCTGTGGGTCAGTGGAAAACAAAAGGCCACGAGACACTTGTGTATGCCAAGTGGACATTTTGCATCTGAGTAACAGTTTTGGTCTAGATAGCAAAATCAACACGTGACTTTATCTGCAAGCAACACTGAGATCTTTATATGGCCTTTGTTGACCTAAGGCCTTTCTTTCAATCAACAGAAAGACCCTTTGGAAGATACTGATGAGATTAGAATGCCCATCAGAAGTTGTTGCCATTGTTAGATTTCTTTGTGATGATGACATGATGGGAAGTGCTGTAAGCTGTGGCTCAGAAATTGATCCCTTTGCTGTTAGAACCGGAGTCAAGCAGGGATGCATGATTGCACCAGTATTTTCTTTTATCTATATTGCAGCTATTTCACATCTCATTGCTGTTAGGCTTCCATCTGGAGTCAGCATCCAGTATTGTGTGGCTGGGGAATCTCTTTAACATCAACCAGTTAGGTTCCAAATCCGTGACAACCAACATTGCCATTACTGATCTTCAGTATGTTGTTGTCATATGTATCCACTTGATCAAAGAGATCCAGGTCATTCACTGCTTCTGTGAAGCATGTGAAATGCTTAGACTTGCTGTCAACTGCACGAAACCCAAAATACTTGTATCAACCTACCCCAAATCAGCTAGCTGCTCCCTCCTCCCTCCCCCACACAGTACAATTAGAGGGTAATACTTGGAGAATTTTGAGCATTTCCCTGACCAAAAATGGAAACGTAGATGATGATGATTTCTCTGATTTCTAGATTCATCATTGAAAAAAATCTGCCATTGCTGCCTTTGAACATCTACAAAATCGTGTTCCTGATCATGACATCAGGACCCAAACCCAAGTTCTTGTCTATCAGGCTGTTGTTATCCCTAGCCTGCTGTGTGGGTGCAAAACTTGGACAACTTAACAGAAGCACCAGAGGGCTTTTGGAGTGTTACCACCAATGATGTCTTCAGAAAATCCTCTACATCAATTAAAAGGACAAAATAATTCATGCTGGAGTTCTGGCTCAAGCAAAGATCACTGGTGTTGAAGCCATGTTTATATATAGCACCAGCTCCATTAGACAGGACAGGTCATAAGGATGGCTCCTGAAATGGGTCCTATACCCACAACTTGCAATGATCACAATTCTAGAAGTAGGCAAAAGAAGAGCTTCAAGGACACCTTAAAGGCCAATCTGAAGAAATGTGATATTGATATCAATACTCAGGGGACTTGAGCTCTGAATCATCCCCAGCGGAGTATGACAAGGCGTTGACCATTTTGATCAAATTTGTCTCATTATGGAGGTGAATAGGTGAGAGAGATAAAGGAAAAGAGGTGAGACCCAACATCACCAGGATCCACTTTCTTCTGTAACTGTGTACCATGCCTGCAATCAACATGCAGATCTTGCATTGGTCTCTTCATTCATCTCCAGATTTACTAATGACTTCCCTGTTTATAGGAAGAGTGTCATCCTGATATTGAGGGACTGCTGACTACATGGAAAAGTGTAGCATTTTAATAGATTTTCTATATATAGAATCTAATTACTGGGTAGTTGTCTTAATTTAAGTTTTGTCTTGGATTCAGGTAAATACAGTAGTTGCTACTGAGGATAGATTTTGCTAGATAGAATGCAGATTATTTTATTTGTTTTAAGGGGATTCCTAATATTTTTTTCCTTCGGGTTGTTTGTTGTGATTTGTGTTAGACCTTCATATAAAATCAGATTGCCTTTTTTAATAAAATATGCTCATTTTGTAATAGTGTAATCATTAGTTTGAAGATTGTTCCAAACTTCTTCCACGTGCTGCTTGGAAAGTGATATTTAAAATATATCTGGCCATTAAATTACTTTGGTATTTAGTCAATAAACATTCAAACCACAAGCGTCAAAGAACAGGCCATATTTTCCAGGTGAACTTGAGAAAATGATCTACTGATATCATTGCTAACCATATGTTTTGCATTAAATGTCACAATAAGGCATAAACTAATTTGTGAAGGGTACAAAGGTGTTTTTGCATGACTGTTCTTTTATATATCCAGTACAGTGGCTCTCAGCCTTTTTTGGTCTTAAAGCACCCCCTGGAAAGTGCCAGCTCTTAGCCTTTCCTCAGTTTTTGATTATGGAAAAATAATAGAGCAATGCTGTTCCAAAAAAATTAAAAAGACCACAAAAATGTTTTTGACACTGGTTTCCTATTTAAAATCTCTTGGTTTATCTTGCAAACCATGTGCAGGTGCTTGCACCCTGAACAGCCTTAATGTTGCATGGTACCCAGGAGGATGCTGCAGCACCCTGGTGGAGCATCAGTGGTCTAGTCTCTTTTATATAAATTGAGACTATTGAGAAATAATAAATGAATATAACATCAAAAAGTCTCTCGTTAAAATTATTTAGGATTCTGAGTTGTTTGTACTGCTAGTGTTGCAGTTGCTCCTCTTCTACGCAGACATTCTCTGAGAAAAAGCATAGGAAGCATTAAAGAACGATATGTTTGGATTCATAAATCTCTGCTTTGATTTACTTAAAATGATCTTACTGCAAGACTGCTAGTCTGACAGCCAGCAGAATTCTTCAGGCAATGAATTTTTCTGCTCAGACTGTTTCTGAGCCTTTTTTACCAAACATGGATACCTTGAGGGATTTGGGATAACACAGTTGCTGAGATTCCTCTTGGATGAGATGTTTAGTTTTATGTGAAGGTGATGCAGAGGGAGGGCTTAATGAGTCAAAAATGTGCAAGATGTAATTCTTAGTCCCTAGAAGTGTTATTTATTTTAAGATACATTAGAAATCTTGTGTATTGTTCCAGATAATTTCTATTATTTAACAAGGCTTGTTAAGAGTTTTCTGAATCTAGACCAATTAAAAAAAATGTTGTATAGAGTAAGAAGTGTATTGGTTATGTTTGTATGTGCTTCTTTAGTTATTTCTTTCTCCTTTCTTTGTATGATGCAACTAGAAACATAGGAAGGTGCATGTTTTGTTGACTTGTCTGATAGAAACATGAATTTTTCACCGTATAAAGTTAGATGAAAATTTCTTCATGTTGGTATTAGTAATCTCTTATTCTCTTCATGCTATTTTTCCCTGATATTGAAGGGAAAAACCATATGGATGATCTGTGGGGTAATTTCTGAGTTTAACTAAACAACTTGCAGCTGTAAACCTTTTATTTTTGATATATTTATCTGTTCTTGAGTTATCATGCCAGACATTTTGAAACCATGAATTTATTTATTTTTGAGATCAAAGTTGGATAAAATCAGAAGTCTAATTATTTTTAGAGGGTCTTGATGATACCCAATTTCCAATCGCCTAAATTAACTTTTGGCATATAATTTTGTAAAACGGGGTATAAATTATATTAAAAAAAAAAAATGACCCCCTCCAAAAAAAAATCAAAAATCTTGTTCCATGTTAATTGAAAACACCGCTTGTTACTTGCTAGTTTTTGCCAATTTCCCCTGCTTTTCTTATGATTCTGTTAGAGCAGTGTTCAACTCTTTCAAGGTTTGCTTCATTTTCTTTTTCTTTTCCTTTTTTTAATGAAGAAAGTGAGCTTAGGGCCTCATAGAAAAACATTATAACTCTATACTTTGGAGTTTAAAGTATAGAGTTATAAAATATAGAGTTTTAAATATTAAAAACTAATATTAAGTATTTTATATGGTTTTGCTTTCCAGCATTACTTATTTTAGTATTTTTAGGCTTATTTATGTGAAGTAAAAGTTCAATATTCTATTGTATTATTTAAAAACTTCTAAACATAATTAAACCTTTAAAAAGAATTACCAAAAATAAGATCAACCATAATCTTGTACAAGATAATTAAAGAATTTCTCTCAGATGACAGATGGTGATTGCCCAGCTGGCAACATGGGATCTTATTTCAGTTGTCTGTGCTTCCCAGCCCTACTAGCACCTCCTAAAGGGAGAGTTGTGTGCTTTTGGAAACACAGTGCGGGTTGGGACCAAACTGCCCCAGAGCAATGGGGTTTTCATTTCTTTGAGGTGATGTAGCCAGGGCAAGGAAAAGAGGGTCCAAGCAGTAACTGTGAAGTGAGTGATCAGCTCTTGAGCTGTGTGAAAGCTCAGAGTTCCCTGGTATGTCAGCAAGCGTGAACACTGCTGCTGCTTATCCCTTTTTCCCATCACTGAATTTAGTAGCAGGAGAAAGGAGGAACTAGTAGCATGAGTGTTCACCCACGCTGACATGTTGGTGACAATCAGATGTTCCCACTGCCTTTGCATCTGGCTCTGTGTCTGGCTGGTGGACTGAAGGTTGAGCAGCACCATACTAGTATATTAAGGTAGATAAAGTACAACCTGGATCTTTGCAAGTTTAGGTTGCTTACTGTTCTGTAAAGATGAGGGTTTGGGAACTAGCCATAGCAAACAGCACTGAAAGACTCCTGAGGTACTCCAGCCGTTTATTGCAGCTTTCATTTTAAAGTACACCCTTTCTCCAACCAGCTGTGTGGCGAAAGAATGTAATTTGACGTAAAAGCTGGAGCGAACAGTTCAGTGCATTGATTTTCAACCAGGGTGAAGTGTGATGTTACCACTCTCATGTGTGCAAACTTGGGTTCATAAGAGAAACCCAGAGATTTCAAATAGGAATCCAGTGTGTCAAAAATATTCTGACCTGTTTTAGTCTTTTGGAGTTATTTACAACAAAAAAACTGCTCTATAAAGTTTGTGCACTCAATAAATGAGCAAAACCTAAGGGGTGGAATTTTGAGGGGTGCCTCAAGTCTAACAAGGTTGAGAACCACTGGTGCAGTTGGCTTTATCTTGACTTGGTAATTTGGTGCAAATGTAAGCGGGTTGGGAACCATCATTATATAAAGGTCTAGATTCTACTGCACCTTATTTTGCCACCTTATGGTTTCTTTAACTTTGACATCCTTAATTTCCGTTTTGCTTCTTCTCGGTCCATTCGTATCAGTGCAGTGAAGTTCTTTTTCACGAGTTACTACTTCCTGTTCTTCATCACCTATATTATAATGGAGTGATAGTAAAACTGTAGTTAAAAGCATTAGATATTTTTTGAAACTTAAGGTTTTTCATGATTTACTTCACTCTTCCTTTACCTATTTCTCTGTTACAATTTATTACTTTTGCTCACCATTTTACCTTACTGATTTAAGGCAGCTTCACCACTCTTTGTATGGCTTCTATGCTTAAAACATGCTCTTTCAGTATCGCAGGGGTCATTTTTTCTTTTCAAATTAGTTAAGCTAAACTCTCAAACACTAAAGTACATTTTCAAAACATTAAGAAAACTTGATATTTCGCTTAGTTTCTTAGGTTGTCTGTTGAGACTGTTAGCTGCTTGGCATCAAAGATCTATGTATAGCTTCACACAGAACACATCGCTGGCTATAGGGTTAGCGCAGCAATTTTGATGCAGATTGGTACATAGTGAACATTTCAGTGAGGAGGTTACCTTTAAAAATTTTAATTGACAGGCCCATTGTTTTTGCACAGTGAAGTGTACACATCTGTACTTGATTTCAAAAAATCACAAATCTAGTTTAACAGGATTTCATATGGAATTGTCATTGATCTTTGCCATCACACTGTTTCTTTCCATGAAGCAAGCAAGGTTCTTTGGGTAGATGTAGTATCTTTTATTAGGTCAACTAAATAGTGAACTTTCTTTGTAACTGTCTTGCAGTCAAGTGTAGCACCTGTTGTTCATCAGCCTGTTGCCATGGAAATAATTGTCACCAAAACTGCAAAAACATGAAGGAAGAACAGCTGGGCTGCAGTGGGACAAGCCCTTTTTTAAGCCTCATAGCATGGGACTGAGCATGAAATGTACTACGAATGGATTTGTGTAAGGCAGGGGTGTTGCATTCACCCAGCTCCCTGGGCTGGATCTAGATTGGTAGTGGCTACCAGAGGGATAGACTCCACCCATCGCTTCACCCCTGCTGCTAGCATGTACCCCCAGTGGGACCTCATAACCCAGATTTCAGTAGTAGGCATAGCTTTTCTAGGAGTGCTGCAGCTGAGTGACACAGTTCCACAGTCCTGATCCCATCCCATGGGCTGTGCATTAGGTATTGCCTCTAGGTTAAGTCTTCAAACACATGAAGGGAAATTATAGAACAGATGTAGGCTTTTCTCTGTGTCTGTATGAGACAGGACTAGGTCAAGAGCCTCAAGCTGCAACAAAGGAAGTTTTAGGTAGATGATAAGGAGGAACATTCTGACTGTGAAGGGTGGTCAAGCATTTGAACAGGCTACCTAGAGAAGTTGTGGAATCTCTACCTCTAGAAACTAAAATGTCTCTTATTACAATTCAGGATATTAATTATATCTGTTCATATGGCATTGCTTGTCTACCTTCCCAGTAGTTACCCCAATCTTAATGAGCATGGGGGTAGTTTTAAATTACTAACTAAAATATGGTTCTGTTTTATGAAAGTAACCTGAATTTGTGCTATTAGAAATATGCGATGAATTAAGCACTACTTTTTTTTCTTGTAAATCCCACTGATTCTTAGAGCATCATTTGAATTCTATAAAACTGCTGTAGGCAGTATAATACTTGGACAGGTGTGTAAGCCTGAATAGTCCTATTAAATATTATTTTGCTTAGTGATATAAAATTACCACTTTTAAAACAAAATTGCTTCACTTGATGGAAAGTTGCATCAATGTAATGAACGTAATGGAAGCTGGACCCATCCTGCCACTGCTTATTTTCCCTCTCCCTTCTGACTGCAGCAGCAATATAGGCAAAAAACCCCCACCTACCATCACAATGCCGCTGAAGCCCCTGGCCTGCATCAGACCAGAGGCAGGTTGTTTTGGCCCATGATTTCCAAAGCTTGCTCACTGCTGGCTTAGACCAACTTCAGCAGCCTGCATCTCATGCCTCAGGATTATTCTCATGCTCTCCCAAGGCATAAAGCCTAGGAATGACATTATGCACATGCTCAGGCCCCACTTAATCATTTTGCCTTGTTTGTTTGCCAGGCTTGTGTACGTGTGGAGTAGCACGGAATATGTGGTGCTTGTTTCTTTAGCAGGAGTCCTGGGCAGGCAAATTGGCATTATGGACAAGCCATAAGGCACCCCATTTCAATAAGTAAAGTATTTATTACAGAACTTAATTCCAGGTTGGGTTGGGGATGGTGTGCAGAAGGGATGAGCACATAACGCCTCACAGAGCAGCAAGGCAGGGACAATCATGAGCTTAAACCTTCTTGCGTTGGAGCTGGGTGGGCATAAATGAGCCTGTGTTTAGCTTCTCATACACAAAGGAAAGGGATGGGAGTCAGGGAAGGGGAGGAGTGAGCACTTAGTTCTTTACATAAGGGGTCAGCAGTGACAAGCCTGGCCTTTACTCAGAGGTGAGTCTGCACTTACCTCCTAGCATAGGGGCCAGGTGGAGAAGACCAAGTGCTAGCCTACCCTATAGCCTCCCCTCCCAGTGCTGCCGCCCACCCCCAGTCCAGGCTCCCCCCACCACTGGAAAGAGGCTGGTGCAGCCTATGGGCCCAAGCCCGCAATGGGCAGCCCACCCTTGCCCCATGCACAAGTCGGGGGCCCACATGCCCCCTCATACTTCCCCAAGCGGTGTGTGTGGCATCTAGGAACCGCTCCCCTCCGCACCTCCTGTGCCCCTTGGACGAGCCACCCATGGCTCTGTCTTGGGCCCTGCCCTGACTGGGCAGCACCTGTCCTGGCTCCACTCCCTCCCTCACCATGGGGGGACCTCAGTCTGCCCCCCACACCCTTTCCCTTCCGCTTCCACAGGCTTACCAACCAGAGGCTACTATAAAAGCTGCCAGGCTGCATATCAGCTATGGGATCAGTATCGGCCAATTTGGTTGGTTAATAATTGGTCATTGGTATTAGCCAAAAAAATCTTTATTGGTGCACCCTTAGAGTGCAGTACTAACTTGTGATGTGACTGCCAAAAAGGTTGACCCCCACTGCTTTAGGAGATATAGTTTGACAACAAAATGGAGTCTTTGCAGTTGATTAATGAGAGTATGAAACCACCTACGTGCAGCTCAGTGGATGTTCTTTATGAGGTACCATGCATGATAGGGTTGCCTGGAGTCAGGCTGGGTCCCAACATCCATGGTGCTTCTGTTGCATCTAGTAGTAGAGTCCTTGTGTCCTTGTAGGAATACATTCTTAATATACCGTATTTCCTCAAATCCAAGACAACTTTGGACTTAAGATGACTACTGCCCCCAATAATTAGATGTTATACATAAAAAATTATAAATTTGTTTTATGTTCCATGTATAGAATCTTGTTAGTGGAAGGTCATCCTAAATATGTCCCCCCACTGCTGTGGTGGAGAAAGAAGCAAAGGGGGCAAGTGGCCAGCTTACCCCTTGGGTCCCCCCCCCCCCTGTTCAACCAGGGACTGCTCCCCCCCCCCACCACCCAGTATA
>NW_017729022.1:173608638-173612164 GCF_001723915.1 Gavialis gangeticus | reverse complement strand
CCCCTCCCCTACCACACAGTCTTTCCTGGGTGCACGTCCTCTTCCCTGCTGCACAAGCGACTCCAGCCTAGGGGCAGGGGGTGGCTTGGCTTTGGCTCTGAGCCTGGGGCCGTAGCTGGAGCTGAGTTGCTACCTGTTCCAGGCTGGTACTTGAATCTAAGACAAGGCTTTTCCCTCCAATGTTGTTTGGGGTTGGGGAACTTCATCTTGGATTTGAGCAAATATGGTAGTACATGACTGATTGGGCCATATTTATAGACCTTGCCCTCAAAAGTAACTGTTTTTCTCTTGATTCTTTATGTTGGGAAAGCATGCAGCTAATAAGTCTTTGATATTTCCTGAATTTAGCATATTTAATTTTATTTAAATGTTTTTTAAGATTATGAAAATTCTATCCCTGAGCATATTTTACACAAAAATTGGGTTTTGTTTTAGACTGATCTGTTTATGAAAAGAAGAAAAACTCTTAATTTAAAAATAGTTAAAAGAATATCACTTATTTTTAGCCCTAAGAAGCAGGAAAGCTTTGACAAGAAAAACCTGTTCTTAGTACAAAAAGTGTTCTCAGTTTGGGCAACCTGGACCCAGTGCTGGCTCCTGGTAGTTGATCTGCAAACTGTTTGAACCAGTCAGTCAGCCTTTTAGTTTGCTTTAAAGAGAGCATTTCTTTGCAATTTCTGCTTTCCAACACTTGTACAATCATACTGAGACCTGTCTTTCTCAGTGGTATTGAAGTTGTCAAGAGACTCTTAGGTACCCTGCAATGCAAGAGCCTGTTTCTGCCAGAAACCTAAATACAATCTTTCTTATACTCCTGGAGCTTTACTTACTCTCTCTGGGAATGCTCCATATTTCCTGCAGCCTGTTGCAGCCAGAAGAGTGACCAAGTTTTAGGCCTGTGCAGCTGAGTCTCTCTCCATGGCATTCCACAAAGATGAGGTAATGTGAAAATCTCACCCAGAATTCATCCCCATGGGTGGTCTTTGTTCGGTGAAAGCCCATTGGTTAATGTCCACCAGTTATTTTCTTTAAGTTCCATTCTCGTATCTGGATGTCTTTTAGATTCTTGCTTTAAAGGACTTAACATACAAAATCAATCAGACGTTTGGTTGGGAGTTCACACACTTTCAGGTTTTCAGTGATCAGATCTAGCTGTAGTAGAAATTCATTAGTATTATGCATGTTGTCTGTACTGTGCTTTGTATGAATTGAGTCACATGAAGTCCCTTCTGGCCCTACTTTCCTGTGATCTGATAGGTTTTAAAAGGCTGTGCAAGAGGCCTCTAGATCTTGACTTCAGCAAGATAATTGTTAGGGAAACAATCTAAATACAGCAGGGTAGAATACATTTTAAAATAATCTTGTCCTTTGAGAGAACCTTTTAGCTAGCTATAGCAGACTTTAATGGAGCTGTAAAATGCATCTAAAAATCATGTATTTAAATAGGTAGATTATTAGTTTCTGACCAGTCTCTCCAGGGGCCATTTGTTGTCCTTGAGCTCTAAATTATGTTCCCCAAAGGCAAGTATGGTAAGAAAATGCATATTTGATTTTTGAAGTTGGAACCCATGCTCACTGACTCATACCCTGTGACTGTTTTGAATCTCTTCTTACAGGAAGCAAGAAGAGAACCTGGCTCTAGTGCTTTTCTTTTTAGCCCTATAGGCTGTTTTTGGTTACATCTTTGCCATCTTACCTGCAAAGAATTTCTCCTTTCCTACAAATGACCTAGAGCAGTGGTTCTCAACTGCTGGTACCTTACGTACCACCTGCTGATTGACGTGGCAAAAGCGAAACCGGAAGTCTCACCATGACGCTTCTGGATTCGCTGCCACAAGCCGAGTCTCACCACAGCCTGGGGCGAAGCAGCCTGTGTGAGGGGGGCCCCCCTTCCCTGTGCCCTGGCGCACTGATGGCAGGGAGTGAAAGCCCCGGTGTACTGGTTGCGGCGGGAGGGGTGGTGGCTGGAACGTCCAGCCTGAACAGGTAAAGACACCTCCAACCTGCCAGGCAGGGGGGTGGGCAAAACTCAGAATACGGCACCTGCATACCCCCTGCCCATGTCTCACGTACCCCCAGGGGTATGCGTGCCATGGGTTGAGAAACACTGATTTAGAGTAGGGTGGAAGGAGTGGGCCAGATCTGAGGGATTACCTTTGAGTCTCAAGTAGCAGTGTCCCCTTCGGGGTATGTGCCAGTTCTAGAATAGCTGGAGTTCAGCATGCTCCACCCACTTCCCATTTCTATCTCAGCTTGTCTCCTACACCAGAAGCTGCAGCAGGGGGCTCATAGAAGCCAGTTAGGTTTACTGTGTTCCTGCTGGAATCTCCTTCTATATGGCAGTATCCCTGCAGAGGTTTTGTGAGGATCTTCTGTCCCACTGCACGTCCTAATTAGTGCAAAGGGAGAAGAACAGGGGGAAATGTGCTTAAAGCAGTTTTGGCTCTACCTTTTTTAAATATTTTCAGTCCTCAGGCTAAAAAGATGGGATACCACTCTTAAATGATGATTTTATTAATTGCTAAGCCACCAGAATTCCTCAAAGGCCAGAATTTGGCGTAGACTTATTTTTTAGATCAGTGGAATGTTCAGACATCATCCTTCTTCCTAAAATGGTTGCAGTGTGGTGTAGATGAAGTAATATACAAATGTTCTTGATCTCTTACAGCTGGATGACTTGTATTGTGTGCTGATGTGCCTTTGTATGGTCTCAGACTTACTGCATAAGATAATGTTCCCTAACTTTTGAACCTAAGGCATACTTTCTTGGATTAAAATTGATGGCACTTTTCACTCTTATATTCAAAAACATGTCTCTATGAATGTATATGACTTGTGTCGTGTTTGCATGCATGTGCACATGCACACTCTCTTAAAGAGAAATGTCTGTTTCAAAACTTGAGTTAACTTTGTGGATGTGGTGGATGATGCTTTTTTCAAACAGCTAATAGAAGTTTCCTGATCACTGGCCCTGGTTCTTATGGGGGACTTCAGTCACCATGACATCTGGGAGGGCAATACAACAGTGCGCAGGCAATCCAGGAAGTTTTTGGAGAGTGTTGGAGGCAAGTTCCTAGTGTAAGTGCTGGAGTGGCCAACTAGGCGTCATGTTCTTTTTGACCTGCTGCTCACAAACAGTAGTAGAATTGGTAGAGAATGTAGTATAGTGGATGGCAACTTGGGCATCAGCAACTGCAAGATGATTGAGTTCAGGATCCTGAGGAAAGGAAAGATGGAGGGATGCTGAGTAAGGACCCTGGTCTTCAGAAAAGCAGACTGACTCAATCGGGGAACTCATGGGCAGGTTTCCCTGGGAAGCCAGACTGAAGGGGAGAGGAGTCCAGGAGAGCCAGCTGTACTTTAAAGAAGCCTTCCTGAGAGCACAGGAACAAACCATCCTGATGCACAGAAAGACTAGCAAGTATGGCAGAAGACCAGCTTGGCTTAGCATGGAACTCTAAGTCCTATAAAAGAAGCTTGTAAAAAGTAGAAACTTAAATAAACACCCAAGGAAGAATGTAAGAGC
>NW_017729022.1:173601292-173603638 GCF_001723915.1 Gavialis gangeticus | reverse complement strand
AAGTAGAAACTTAAATAAACACCCAAGGAAGAATGTAAGAGCATTGCTTGGGCATGCAGGGATGAAGCCAGGAAGGCTGAAGTGCAATTGGAGTTGCAGCTAGCAAGGGATGTGAAAAGCAACAAGAAGGGTTTCTATAAGTATGCTGGTAGCAAGAGGAGGATTAGGAAAAGTGTGGGTCTCTTACTGAATGGGGGAGGCAGCCTTGTGACAGGATACAGAAAAGGCTGAAGTGCTTAGTGCCTTTTTTGCCTTGGTCTTCACAGGCAAGGTCAGCTCCCAAACTACTGCACCAGGCAGCACAGTTTGGGGAGGAGGTAAGCAGCCTTCAGTGGTGAAAGAACAGGTTAGGGAATACCTAGGAAAGCTGGACATGTACAAAGCCATGGGGCTGGATGGAATGCACCCGAGGGTGCTGAAGGAGTTGGTTCATGTGATTGTAGAGCCATTGGCCCTCACTGAAAACTCATGATGATCAGAAGAGGTCCTGGATGATTGGAAAAGGGCAAACGTAGGGCCCATATTTAAGAAGGGGAAAAAGGAGGACCCAGGGAACTACAGACCAGTCAGCCTCACCTCAGTTCCTTTAAAAAAAATCATGGAGCCAGATCCTCAAGGAATCCATTTCTAAGCACTTGGAGGGAAAAAAGGGTGATTAGGAACAGTCAGCATGGATTCACCAGGGGCAAGTCATGCCTGACTAACCTGATTGTCTTCTGTGATGAGGTGACTGGCTTTGTGGATGTGGGGAGCCTGGTGAATGTGGTATACAGGTTTTCCTTGCTTTATGCAACTTCTGTATGCGCAAATTCATTCTTATGCGATGACCCTTTGTATACCAAAATACGTTATATGCAAGGTAAATTCACTCTTACGCGATTGATGTGATGGCAGCCCACAGTCAGCTGCTTTGTGTGGTGCATTGTGGGGGTGACATGCACCAAAATAGTCTGCTGTGTGCATCTGTGCTCCTTGCTAGTTGTCTGCAGTATGTGTTTCTGTAGTTGCCATCCCCATTATGATAGTGCCCTTTGCTTGTGTGTACTGTCTGCTGTTGGTGAGTACCACAGTTGTCTTGTAAAAGTGGTAGAAATGGGTCTGGGGGCCAGTACAGTAGAGGTCTTGGAACATATCCCTATCTGTTACATTGTAAAGTGGGTTCCTTTTATGGGAATTTGAGTTATGCACCCTTTTCCAGGAACACATGTACAGCATAAAGTGAGGGAAACCTGTACCTTCATTTTAGCAAGGCTTTTGATAGTCTCCCAACATACTCCTAGGCAAGCAAAGGAAGTATGGGCTGGATGAATGGACTGTAAGGTGGATAGAAAAGTGGCTGGAGCATCGGACATGGAGAGTAGTAATCAATGCTTTGATGTCTACTGGCAGCTGGTATCAAATGGAGTGCCCCGGAGATCAGTCCTGAGGTTGGTTTTGTTTATTGTCTTCATCAGTGACCTAGAAGATGACAGTGCACCGTCAGCAAGTTTGCAGATGACATCAAGCTGGGGGGATATTCTAGAGGGTAGGGCTAGGATTCAGAGTGACCTAAACAAATTGGAGGATTGGGCCGAAAGGAATCTCATGAAGTTTAACAATGACAAGTACAAAGTCCTGCGCTTAAGACAGAACAGTGCCATGTACTGCTACAGGCTGGGAGCTGGCTGGCTGGGCATCAGATCTGCAGAAAAGGACCTGGGGTTTACAGTGGACAGTAAGCTGAATATGAGCCAACAGTATGCCTTTGTTTCCAACAAGGCTAATGGCATACTGGGCAGCATTGGTAGGTGTGCTGCCAGTATGTCAAGGGAAGTGATTGTTTCCCTCTATTCAGTGCTGGTGAGGCCACATCTGGAGTACTGTGTTCAGTTTTGGGCCCCCCACTACAGAAAGGATGTGGACAAATTGGAGAGTGTCCAGTGGAGGGTGACAAAAAATGGTGAGGCTGGGGGACATGACTTATGAAGAAAGACTGAGGGAACCGGGCTTATTTAGTTTAGAGAAAAGGGGACTTAATAGCAGCCTTCAACTACCTGAAGGGGGGTTTGAAAGAGGATGGAGCTAGACCAGGGGTGGGCAAAATACGGCCCGTAGGCCAGATCCAACCCATGAGGCCATTCTGTGCGGCCCATGGGGCCCCTAAAAATAAATAAATAAATAAATAAATAAATGTAGAAAATCACTATTTCTCTGCCTTTGGTTCCTGTCAAAAAATGACAGGAGCCAAGGGCAGTAGGACCCAGGGGAAGCCCAGCAGGCTCCAACAACAGCGGGGCCTGCCCCCCAGCCAGAAGCCCAAGCCATGGTTTCTGGGCTGGGAGCATGTGGCTGCCATAGCGCAGGAAA
>NW_017729022.1:173573678-173596292 GCF_001723915.1 Gavialis gangeticus | reverse complement strand
GTGGCCCTTCCCTGCCCACGTCGGGTGCCCCATGCTGCAGCTGCTTGCAGCTCGCATGGGGCTGCCTCTGCCCGCTCCAGACAGCCCTGTGCAGGCTGTGAGTGCCTGCAGTGTGGGGCACCGGGTGTGGGAGGGACCACTTCCCCCTGCAATCATCTTTTCCCTGGGCTCCTTCACTGCGAGAGAAAAGCAGCCCCTCACCTGCCCCATGGCTGGCGCCCTGTGCTGCAGGCACTCGCAGCCCATGCGGGGTTATCTGGAGTAGGCACAGGCAGCCCCAGGTGAGCTGTGAGTGGCTGCAGCGTAGGGCGCAGGGCATGGGGAGGGTGAGGGGCCACTTTTCCCCACGCTCAGCACCAGCTTCTTCACTGCTGTACTGTGGGGCTGGGGGGCACTGGGTGTGAGCAGGCAGGGAGCCAGTGTGAGCACCGGTGTGGGCCAGTGCCGGTGGGGCCCAGAGCAGGGTGGCAGGAGTGTGGGGTCCCAGCTGGCGGGGGCTCTATGGAGCCAGGCCAGCCCCCCGCCCGTGCTGGTGCAGGCCAGCCCAGCTCCACAGACCTCTGCTGGCCTGTACCCCACTCTGGGCACCACCAGTGCTGGCCACGGGACAGTTGGTCCCAAGATGGTGACCAGGGGGTGGGGCACCTGTTAAGGGGCAGGGCTACCCATGCAGCCCTCGACAGCCTGCCAAAACTTGATAAGTGGCCCTCCACCCAAAATAATTGCCCACCGCTGAGCTAGACTGTTCTCAGTGGTGGCAGATGACAAAACAATGGTCTGAAGTTGCAGCAAAGGAAGATTAGGTTAGATATTAGAAAGAATTTCCTCACTAGGAGGGTAGTAAAACACTGGAACATGTTACCCAGAGAGGTGGTGGAAGCTCCATCACTGGAGGTTTTCAAAACCTAGCTAGACAAAGCCTTGGCTGGGATGATCTAGTTGGGGCTTATCCTGCTTTGAGCAGGGGGTTGGACTAGATGACCTCCTGAGGTCCCTTCCAACCTTAACTTTCTATGATTCCTTGAATGAACTAATGCTACTTAATTTTTTTTTAATTTTTTTTTTTTAATGCATAGGGAAAGCCTTTCTTTCAATTTTATATTTTAATTAGATGTAGCTTATTCTGCATTTCTCCTTTGTAGGCTGCCTTTGCAGATTGTCCATTTTCCCAACTGAAAGGGGATGCAGCATTCCGTGCAAGCTAGGGCACTATATGCACTTCCTGTGATGTCACAACTATGTATTTAAAGAATTTGACATAGTGATAAGTAACCATCCCTTGCTATTTTTTTTATGCCGGTCTGTGTCTAGGCCCTTACTGGAAGGGAATTGTCTTTACTGAAGATAGTATTTCTCATCTGTTCTCTTTTGTGGGTTCACATGGCTTCCCCTAAACTTAAGAGTGAACCTTGATCTCAACATGACTGCTGTACTCAGGGCTTATCTACAAAGACTTCATCAGTATAACTCATTAGTGCTCAACCTGTTGGCCCAATGGGCCATATGAGGTGCATGGGTCTGGTCCACAGGACAGATTGGACCTCCAAATGCCTGGGATTGGGCCCTGCATTGCCTCCACCTGCAAGATAAGGCTCCAGGGGCCCTGTACCACCTCTGCCCAGGCCCATGTGTCAAGATTGGGTCTGATGTGCAAGGCCACAGTCCCACGGGGGTTCCCCATGGAGCTGTGGGGAGCACTGTGGACTGGATGACAGTCCATGGGCCTGTGGGTAGGGGGTTGAGCACCCTGATATAATTAAATGTGTAAAGTTCCTAGCTTATACCAGCAAAAGGGGTTTTTTTTAAGTTTACGTAGTCACTTCATCATCAAATGGCATGCTATACTGGCAAAGGAGCTCTTACTGAAAAGCTGTAGAAAGCCATAGAACAGTTGATTCCCAACCAGGATGCTGGAGGTCCTTTCAGGGGTGCTACAGGGTGCCTTGCAAACTTAACAAATATGAGTCACAAGATGAACATAAATCAAGTATGATTCAAAAGGTAGACCCAGAGATTTCAAACAAAGTCATTTTGTTAAAAACTTTGACCTGCTGTAGCCTTTCTGAATTCTTTTCAACAGAAGAATTGCTCTGTTATTTTTCTGTAGTCAAAAATGAGTGAAAGCTAAGAGCTGCATTTTCCAGAGCGCTGTCTTGAGTCTGAAAAAAGGCTGAGAACCATCGAATGTCAGTACATCAAGTTTTTCACAGATTTTTAAGTCGTGTTTTACAGTTTTCACTCGCAGGGCAATGACTCAAGGTCATGTTTATTGGCAAACTTTCCTTTAGAAAAACCTGATAAACATTTGTTTAGCAAGTCTAATATATTGTTTTGTTTATTTGTTTGCCTGAATATTGTTCTTTCATTTGTGTTAACAATGTTTTTACGTTTTAACCTTAACAGTGAACAGAGTATCTGCCAAGCACGAGCTGCAGTAATGGTCTATGATGATGCCAATAAGAAATGGGTACCAGCTGGTGGGTCAACTGGATTCAGCAGAGTTCATATTTATCATCATACAGGCAACAATACATTTCGAGTAGTGGGCAGGAAAATTCAAGACCATCAGGTAAGTGAACCTCCTAAAAACAATTCTCCTAGAAAACATACTGGTAAATATCCTAACTATTCACTTAGGAGAGCTGTCTTCTCAATGAGGTAATGGCATGATCTGAAATAAGTTTAGTTTATGGTATTATCTGCAATACACCAGGAAGTTTCTAAGCCTTTAAGAAGAGATGGCCACTTCTCCAAGTATCTGAACTTCTAGTAGACAGGCAAATAGATTAGGTCAAGGAGAACATCAAGCAATTGCTTTATACATCAACTTGATTCATGGTAAACTGTCAAATTACAAAACAAATCCTCCTTCCCAAATCTGTACCCACTACCTTCCTTCTTTATGTTTCCCTTAACCTCCACATCATAAGATTGAGGTCCCCGTGGTGAGGGAGTGGGGCTGGGGCAGGCACTGCTCAGCTGGAGTGGGGTGGAGAGCAGGATGGAGCCACAGCTTGTCTGGGGTGTGGGAGGGAAGCTCTCTCCTTGCATGCTCCCTGAGAGGGTATGGGGGGGTTTACGCACCTGCATTTGTGCAGGGTGGGGGTGGGATGCCGCTGGGCTGTGCTGCACTCGGAATAGGTGGTGGCAGAGCTAGGATCAGAGCTATGGCAGGGAGGCTGCAGCCACCTCAAAAATTTGGGGAGCGTAAGGGCAAAAAAGAAGGCATATAGGCGGTGGAAGCTGCCAAGGAGGAGTATACCTACTTGGCCCCCCACTTGCAAGGGAGGCAGTTAGAAAGGCCAAAGCAACTACAGAGCTGAGGCTGGCAACACAAATTAAAGACATCAAAAAGTCTTTTTTTTTTAGGTATGTAGGGAGTAAAAGGAAGGTGCAGGGCAGCGTAGGACCCCTACTGAACAAGAAGGAGCAATTAGTGACAGAGGGGACAAGGCTGAGCTATTCGGTGAGTTTTTTGCCTCTGTTCCTGAACAGGGTTCAAGATAAGTCTCATAATGGGTTTGTAGATGGGCATCAGAGGGACACCATCCCACCACCTGTTGCCGATGACTTGGTGCAGAGTTACTTGGATGGACTGGATACGTTTAAGTCAGCAAACCCATGTGAGCTGCATCCGAGTGTACTGAAGGAATTGGCGGGTGTTTTAGCCACTGGCATGGCTTTTTGAGCGCTTATGGCGCTCGGGTCAAGTCCTGGAGGACTGGAAAAGGGCCAGCGTGATCCCTATTTTCAAGAAGGGGAGGAAGGAAGATTCGAGTAATTATAAGCCAGTTAGTCTCACCTCCATCCTTGGAAAAGTCTTTGAAAAGATTATGAAGGATCATATTTTTGCGATTCCAGCAGGAAAAATAATGCCATAGGGCAACCAGCATGGCTTCATAGCAGGTAAAGCATGCCTGACCAATCTGGTTTGGTTTTGTTTTATGACAGGGTCACAAAACGCTTAGACGCAGGAGTTAGAGGTAGATGTTGTTGTTTTCTTGGATTTTAGCAAGGCCTTTGATGCAGTAGCTCATCCCATACTCATAAATAAAGAGGCTGTGACAGATGTTTACAAGTTTTGGTGGGTGGAAAATTGGCTTAGCGGTTGCACCCGGAAAGTGGTAGTAGACAGGTCAGTATTGATCTGGAAGGGTGTGGGTACTGGGGTCCGGTAGGGTTCGTTCCTTTGACCTGTACTCTTCAAAGTCTTCATCAGTGACTTGGATGTGGGTGTGAAGTGTACTCCATCCAAATTTGCAGACAGTACTAAATTGTGGGGTGAAGTGCACACTCCGGGAGGTAGGGAAACAATTGTAGGCAGACCTGGAAAGGTCAGAAAAGTGGGCAGTACACAATAGGATGCAGTACAACAAGGACAAATGTGGAGTGCTGCACCTATGGCACAAAAATGTCCAGCACACCTACTGGCTAGGAAACGACCCTCTCAGCAGCACAGAAGTGGAGAGGGATCTTGGAGTCATAGTGGACTCTAAGATGAACATAAGTCATCAGTGTGACGAAATCATCAGCAGAGCTAACTGCACTTCATCGTGGATCAACAGATGCATGACAAATAAAACCAAGGAGGTGATACTTCCCCTCTATTACTAGAATTGGTCAGACCACAGTTGGAGTACTGCGTCTGGTTTTGGGTGCCATACTTCAAGAAGGATGTTGATAGACTCGAGAGGGTCCAGAGGAGGGTCACTTGTATGATTAGGGACTTACGGGACAAGCCCTATGAGGAGAGACTGAGGGACCTGGACCTCTTCAGTCTCCGCAAGAAAAGGCTGAGAGGTGATCTTGCTGCGTTCCCCTAATGAATTTATAGGTGGCCACAAGGGGTCGGAGATCCTCTGTTCACCAGGGTGCCTCTTGGGGTAACAACAAACAGTGGTCACGAACTGACAGAGTAGATTTAGGCTAGGTATCAGGAAATACTTGATCACGGTAAGGGTGGCCAAAATTTGGAATGGGCTTCCAAGAGAGGCGGTGCTGCCCCCTATCTTGGGGTATCATAGTAGCTAGGGTCAGAAGAGACCTAAACAGATCATCAAGTCTTGGGCAGGAATGGATGCTGGGGTCATATGACCCCAGTCAGGTGTCTATCCAGCCTCCTCTTAAAGACCCCCAAAGTAGGAGCGAACACCTTAGAAGTTGGTTCTAGGTCCTAGCTGCCCTAACCGTAAAATAATGCCTCCTGATGTCTAGCCTGAACCTGCTCTTTATCAATTTGTGACTGTTATTCCTAGTATTCCTGTGTGGTGCCCAGGGGAACAGGGCATCTCCCATTCCCTGCTGGTTCCCCCCTCCGGTAAATTGGTAGATGTAGATGACCACCAGAATCCCCCCTCAGCCTTCTCTTGTGGAGGCAGAATAGGTTCAGACCCTCTAGTTTCTCCTCGTATGGCCTGCCCTGCTGCCCCCTGATCATACGAGTGGCCCTCCCCTGGACCCTCTCAGTGCTAGCCACATCTCTCTTGAAGTGCAGTGCCCAAAACTGGACACAGTACTCCAACTGCGGCCTGACCAAAGCTGCATAGAGGGGGAGGATCACCTCCCTGGACCTGCTTGTGATGCATCTGTGGATGCATGACAAGGTGCAGTTAGCCTTACTCGACAGCTTCCTCACGTTGGCAGCTCGTGTTCAACCTGGAGTCAGTAATGACTCCAAGATCCCTTTCTACCTCTGTGCTGATGAGAAGGGTGTTCCTCACCCTGTAGGTATACTGCTGGTTCCTTTTCCCTAGATGCAGTACCCTGCACTTGTCTGTGTTGAATTCCGTCCTATTCTTATCTGCCCATCCCTGTAACCTGTCCAGATCTAGCTGGATTCTGTCCCTCCTTTCTGGTGTGCCCACCTCACCCCACATCTTGTTGTCATCACCGAACTTGGACAACGTGCTTTCCACCCCCTCGTCCAAGTTGTTGATAAAGATGTTGGACAGTATGGGCCCCAAGGACTGAGCCCTGGGGAACCCCACTGCCCATGTGCCTCCAGGTGGAAAATGACCTGTCCACCACCACTTTCTACGTGCGACTGTCCAGCCAATTAGCCACCCATGTGACTGTGTAGGCATCAATGCCGCGGTCACGTAGTGTTTTTTATGAGAATGGGGTGAGAGACAGTGTCAAAGGCCTTCTCAAAGTCCAGGAAGATGACATCCACCCCCATGCCTTCATCCAAGGACTTTGTGACCTGATCATAAAAGGAAATAAGGTTAATCTGACAGGATCTTCCCTTAATGAACCCATGTTGGTTCCCCCTGAGCATGATCTCCCCTGCTGGTCCCTCACAGATGTGCTCCTTGATAATTTTCTCAAAGATCTTCCCCAGGACTGAGGTAAGGCCTATGGTTACCTGGGTCCTCCTTTCTTGTAAATGGAGACCACATTGGCTTTTTTCCAGTCATCCGGCACCTGATGAGCTCCATGAACGCTTGTATAGCTGTGTCAGGAGCCCTGCAATGACCCCTGCCAATTCCCTCAGCACCCTTGGATGAAGAGCATCCGGGCCTGCTGATTTGAACACATCCAGCCCCTCCAGAAGTTCCCTAAGTACGTCATCCCTAACCTTGGGCCTGGCGGTGCCTCCCCTGAGTCTTTCTGTACTTCCGGTGGGGGAGATGTCTCAGTCCCTGCTCAGAAAATGGAGGCAAAGAATTTGTTAAAGAGGTCCACTTTTTCATTTGCAGCAATCACCAGATTGCCAAGTGCATCCTGCAGGGGCCCTACGTTACCTTCTTCTTGCTCCCTATGCATTTGAAAAAGGACTTTTTGTTATCCTTAATCCTGGTCACCAGCCCCAGTTCCGTCTTAGCCTTGGCCTTCCTAACAGCCCACCCTACAGCCTTGAGCAATGGAGGTGTGAACCTCTTTGATAGTAGCCCCTTGCTTCCATTGGATGTACGCCTCCTTTTTAGCCCTCAGGCATACCTGAATGCCCTTGCTGAGCCATAGGGGCTTTTTAGCTCTCTTACCCCCTTTTGTTTATGCATTGGGACTGACCCCCTTGGGGCTTGGAGGATTGTCTCCTTGAGGAATGACCACCTGTCTTGGACTCCCGTCTCCCCAAAACTTCAGGATCCCAATGCCCCTCATATTAGTCGTCTTAACTCATTGAAGTTGGCCCTCCTGAAGTCAAGGACTTCTGCCCTACTGCTAGCTGTTGACACCCTGGACTGGATAGTGAATTCCAGCAGGCGATGATCACTATCGCCCAGTTGGCCGAGAACCCTCAATTCCCTCACCAAGTCATCGCCTGTGGCAAGGATCAGGTCCAGCAGGGCATTTCCCTTGGTGGGACTGTGCACCTCCTGAGTTAGGTGGAGGTCCTGTATCTCAGCTAGGAATCTACATGAACGGTCAAACCTAGCTGACTGCTCTTCCCAGCAGGTGTCTGGGTAGTTCAGGTCACCCATATTCTCCATACTTCTAGCATTAGTGTAGAGGCATTTAAGACTTCCTGTGGGTGTTTGTGCTGCCCCCTTGTTCCTAAGTCTGTTGTAGTCCCTGTCACTTACCTGGGTACTTCCTGTGCTCAACACCTGGCTTGATGGTGAAGTATCCTTTTGTGCCTCTGTGGCCCTGTCCCCTTGTGAGACTAGTTTAAAGCCTGCTGTACGAGGTCAGCCAACCTGGAAGAAAAGACACGTTTACCTTTTGGGAAAAGATGAAGCCCATCCCACCCGAGCATGCCCCCTGTGTGGAAATGCGGGTCATTGTTGAAGAACCCGAAGCCCGCTTAGTAACACCAGCTCCGAAGCCGCTGGTTGACTTTACCGATGCAGGCATTGTGGCGCCGTCTGTGTCTACTCACCAGGAGAATAGAGGAGAATACCACCTGCGCCTTTGTCTCCTTGAGCTTGGCAGAGCCTTGTAGTCCTTCATGATGCGGTCTGGACTGCTCTTGGCCACATCATTTGTTCCCATGTGTATTAGGACCATGGGGTACTGGTCAGAGGGTCGGATGAGGTCTGGGATCATCTCTGTGACATCCCGAATCTGGGCCCCAGGCAGGCAGCAGACCTCATGTGCCATGTGATCGGGGCGACAGATGGGTTCCTCTGTTTCCTTCAGGGTGGAATCTCTGATGATGAGGACTCTGCATCTCCTCTTCTTGGCGTTCCATCCTTGCTCAATCCATGCATTGCCTGGAGTGGCTCTATCTCCTCCGGAGGCATCGCGTCAGCCCCCTCCTCCAAGGCTGCGAGGGCCTTGTATCTGTTCCCCAGCTGTACCTGGGGAGCTGACACTGTGCTAGCCTGGGCAGGCTTTGTTCTGGTGGGTACCTTCTGCCATGCCTTTGCAATGCATCCTACTTGCAGGGCCTTTCCGCTTGATTTCTGACCCTGCAGAGAATGGAAACAACCGTCAATTTTGTCCTCTGTAGCCCTGATTCCCCTGCAGCCTTCTCACCTCAGCCTGGAGCTTCCTCACCTGCTCCTCCAGGGCCTGTAGGCGGTCACAAGAGGGACAGGCGGAGGAGCTCCCAGCCCCGACCGCAGGGCCCTTGCCAGGCAGCCCCTGCAGACAGATCTTCAAGAGAAGGCTGGATGGGCATTTGCCTGGGGTCATGTGATCTCAGCACTCTTTCCTGCCTAGGCAGGGGTTTGGGCTCAGTGTTCTGTTGAGGTCCCTTCCAACCCTAGCATCCGTGAATCGTGTTCCTTTCCCGTCCCTGTCTACTGTTTTCCATCAGCTGCTTCTAAGAAATAAGGCCCCCTGCATCATGTGCCTTCTGTAGTTGAGAGAGTCTCCATTTTTTTTCCCCTCAGTTAGGCAGGACCTAACCCATGGCCTGTCAGCATAATTTCCCTCAAGTCACCTGACTTCAAGCTGTTTACCTCTTGAAGTGGGGTACGCTTGTCACAGGTGGATGTGCTAAATAACTTTACTATTTTATACAGAAGTCCCATGTGGCTTGGATGTGCATTATTTGTAAGTTGTTTATCTCCTAGGTTAAAGACTATGAAGCTAAACTCCAGGTTATTTGCTGGGTAAATCTGTGGGGTCAGCATTTTGATCCAGGAGCATAGGACTCAGCTGGGTACAGACCCTTTTGGAGTGTAGGTTCCAGAAAGACCTTGGAGTGTGGGTTCTAGAAAGACAGCAGGTCAGGATGGTTTAGAAATTATGAATTCTGACTTATGAACCACGTATGTTTGCACTGCACACCTAACACTGCTAATATTGTGTGGCACCCTGGTTGATCATCACTGGTCTGTTAGGCTAGGTACAGACAGTCAAAAAGCCCGAGGCTAAATCGATTCAATCTTTGCAGGTTTGTCTAAACTGCAGAGATTAAATTGAAACAAGTGAACAGGTATTTATTTTTGATTCAGGAAATGCACCCACATGCCTGCAGTTGGCTCAGGTCAGAAGCCAGGGTGGGTGCTAGAGCACGGCTCTCTGGCTGTGTGTTCACTTTCTCTTCCTGCTTCCCCCAAAGTCCCTGGAATTTGCAGTCCATAATTACAGCAGCAGGACTCTGGAGGGTTGCTCTTTACTTCCTCTTCCTGCTTCCAGGTACATCTGGGATTTGTAGTCCACAGTTGCAGCCAGCCATAAGTCTGAGCGGGGAGAAGGGCTGTTTAGCTCCCCTTCCTGGCTTCAGACCCCAGCTGGGGTTTGCCTGGGTGGGGTGGGGGCAGTCTTCTCCCCTCCCCCTCCTCCATAGACTGGGCTGCATACCCAGCCAGGCTTGCCTCCCAACCCCTTGTCAGCTAGCCCTCACTGTTCCAGCTAGGGAGCAGAGGGGCTGGGCCAGCCCTGCTTTCTGGAGCAGGCAGCTCAGCCCAGCCCAGGGGATGCAAAGCAAGCTGGGATGCTGGGGGACTGTGATTTAACTTGAACCAGGAAGGGGTCTGGGACAGAAGTTTCATAAACCGGTTTAACCCAAATCCGTTAAATATGATACCACATTCAACCAGGTTTATCTTAAACCAGTTTGAGCCATTTTGAAACTGTTTTATGTGTACTGCGCTTCTGTTCTGTTTAGAGGTTTAAACCAGTTTCTGATCACTTAAACCTGTTTATGTACAACTTCTGTCCCTAGCCTTAGAGACTATGACAGCAGTTTTTTTCTGCTTCAGCCTTTATAGCATCATCCAAAGACCCCTGAGAGTGGAAGTGTTTTACAAAGGCAAAAAATCTTTTGGTAGTGCCCTCAATTTGCCACTCTTCGGGCATTAAGCCTGCAGTTTGAACCAGGGAAAACCTTGCTTGTGGCTCCATTTGTTTCTGTGGCAATAACTTTGGCATGGAGGGTTTGACTAAATCCAAACACTGATCACAGATCCTTGCTATACTGCATTTAACCCAGACCCTAAGTTTGCAAAACTGCATGTGGGGACACAGTAGACAATAGTCACATGAGCCAAGTGGCATAAAGGTACATGCCGTCTTACCATCCTGTCCTAATCTGAAATCTAAAAAATTATATAACCATTCCTGCTCAGGTCTCTGTCTAAGCTGCTGTTGAATGTTCCAAGCATGGAGATACCACAGTTTCTTTAGGCGGCCTATTTCAATACCTGACCACTCTCATAATCATTAATTTCCTCCTTATGTCTGACCTAAATTTTCCCTGCTGCAGTTTGAGGCCACTGCTCCTAGTCTTGTTCCCTACAGCCACAGAAAAAAGCCCGTCTCCATCTTTTCTATAATCGCCCTTCAGGTATTTGAAGACTTACCAAATCCCCTGTCTGCTTTTTCTTTTCTAGGCTAAATAGCCTTAGTTCTTTCTGGCTTTCCTCTTAAGTCTCGTCTCCCAAGACCCTAATCATTTCTGTTGCCCTGCTGTGTATTCTTTTCAAACTGTCCATGTCTTTCTTGGTGTGGGGCCTAAAATTGGACACACTACTTCAGGTGAGGTTCCATGAGTGTTGAATGGAATGGAAGAATTGCTTCCCTTGCTTCACAAGTGACACTTCTGTTAATATAACCCAGGATGCTGCTGGTTTGTTTTTTTTTTTTTAGCAATAAGATCACGCTGTTGGATCATGCTATGATTCTCCATAATCTCCAGGTCCTTCTCTGCAGTACTGCAGCCTAGCTAGTCATTCCCCTGTCTGTATTAGTATATGTGGTTATTCCATCCCACGTGTAGAACTTTGCCCTTGTCCTTGTGTCTTACCTGACTGACTATGGACCATTTCTCCAGCCTATATAGGTCATTTTAGATCCTAGTCCTGGCCTCCAGTTTCCAGAATCCACCTCCCCTCCCCCTTGCTCTTCATTCGTAAGGGGTACCCTGCTTCAAAAATGTTGAAAACCCGTGGTGTAGGTATTTCATAACACCTAATGGTGCTAATATTGAAAAGCTGAGAAGCACTGGTCTAGACTTTACAGAATTTGGATATATTTTATTCTGTTTTTTATCACTGCCCTATTGCTACTCAGCTTCTCTATCCATTCCCGTAACTAGGGATCAGTAAAGTTCAGTACCTTTCTAGTACAGGTGAATGGGGTATCGGATTTTGCTTGTTTGTTTGTTTTCTTTCCTTCTGCTTTCCCAAATCTGTTTTCTAAGGTCTGTCGTGGACTGAAGAAAATAAAGCTTTTTTTTTTTTTTATCAAAAGATAAAATTCAATGCGAGTTTCTTCTGTTATTCTTTGGATCCCACCAGTTGGTGTGTTGGTATCAATCTGTAGGATGCCTTACTTTCATGTGACTACCCATCTAAAAATCTCTGTTTTTTTTTTTTAGTGGTGAGTTCTTTTACCATTATTTGATACTGCATTTTGGCTCCTCCTTGCCTGAAAGGCTCTTCAGTAAGTGCATGATGATGATGGACCTGGCATCCAGGTATAGCATCCAGATAAGTCTTCAAATAGAATAATAGAAAATTAGGGCTGGAAGGGACCTTGAGAGGTCATCTAGTCTAACCCCCTGCTCAAAGCAGGACCATCCCCATCTATATCATCCCACCCAAAGGGCAGTTATAGAGAGGACAGAGAGAGATTTTTCTCTGTGGTCGTAGGAGACAAAACTGGGGGCAAGGGCCTCAAGCAACAGCAGAGGAAACTTAGGTGGGAGATTAGGAGGAACATTCTGACTGTGAAGGGTGGTCAAGCATTGGAACAGGCTGTGTAGGGAAGTTGTGGAATCTCCACCCCTATAAACTTTCAAGAACAAGTTGGGCAGACATTTGACTGGGATGGTTTAGTCCAGGGGTAGGCAAAATATAGCCCACAGGCCGGATTCGGCCTGCTAGGCCATTCTGTCTGGTCTGTGGAGCCCCTAAAACATTTAGTAATTAACATTTATTTGCCCTGGCTCCCTGTCGAAACTTGATGGCGACAGGGGCAGTAGGACCCAGAGGGAGCCCCCAGCAGGCTTGCAGGCTTGAGCAGCCCAGCCCTGCCCACCCCAAGCCAGTTCCCTCCTTTCCTGCTCCAGGACCACCTGGCTGTGGCTCCTGGCTTCATCCCTGGACCACAGAGCAAGGGACCGTGCTGGTAGGGGTGTGTGTGTGTGCACTCATGTCAGCAGGCACAGGGGCAAAGTTTGTGTGTGTGTGTGTCTGCAGGCACAGGGCAAAGTGTGTGTGTTCATAGGGTGAGTCCCATACGCACACCCCTCCATACATATGCACCTACACCTCCCCTCGCACTGCCATACACAAACCCCAGTCACCCTTCCCCCATACCCACCCACACCCCACATATCTACACACCCACAGCTCCCACAAACTTATACCCACCCCCCACAATATACAAGAATAAGACTCCATTTTAAGCTGTTGTGCAGTCACCTCTGTGTATGCTACATGAGCGCATGAAAAATCAGAACAAAATATTTTTTGAAATCAAATTAATGAATGTTGTAGTTGATCACTTTTTAGAATATAATTTGATATTTTTCTGGTTCTGAGATGGCAAAACCCTTTGCTGAAAGGAGTACTTCTGGGGGCAAGGGGAGGGACTTCTGGTGGCAAAGGTCAGGGGTTAGGGGGTGGTGACCAGGGGGCCGGGCACCTGTCAAGGGGCAGGGCTACCTATGCAGCCCTTGACAGCTTGCCAAAACTTGATAAGTTGCTCTCCGCCTGAAATAATTGCCTGCCCCTGGTTTAGTCGGAGAAAATCCTGCCTTGAGCAGGAGGCTAGACTTGACCTTGTACTGACCCTTCCAACCCTACTTTCCTATGATCCTGTATCGGAGATGGTTGGGTGATTCACAGTTGGTTTGTCTACCAAATGATAGAGAGACAGCATTTGTAAGATTTGACACCCCTATTTTATGGATTCTGCATGGCAAGCAACTTCCCAGGGTGTTCAACTTTAAGTACTATGATGCATCTTGCCCCAAGGTACTTCTGCTGTAGAAGTTCTGGTGCAGATTTGGGCTTTCAGGCTCTAGGAAAAAGGGAGAGAATCTAAAATCTCTGTTTTTACAATTCAGGTTATTGATTATGCTTTTGTTCAGATAGCATTGTGTTCATCTCACCTCACCTCAATAATTACCTCAGGCTTAATCAGGATGGGGGTGATTTTAAATTACTAACTAAAATATGGTTAGTTTCACAAAAACAGAACCTGAACATTTGTGCTATTACAAATGTGCCATGAATTAAGCACTGGTTTTGGTTTTTTTTTAAAGCTCGCTGATGCTTAGAGCATCAATTAATATATTATTTGAACGTGCTGATTCATTCATCTCTCAAGTCCTACCATTTTTGAGCTTATGGCTGAGTTCAAAACATTTCTTCAGTGGGGTACCTTACTCTTTCTCTTAGTAGAAACACTGACAGATCAATGCAGTTTGGTCCGCAATCCTGCTTGGATGGGATATGGACTCAGTGACTAAAGTTGATTCAGGAATAAATTCCTCATTTAAGTGTTTTGGACTAGAGCGCAAATGTGGATTTCTCATTTTACCAGAGAAGCCCACAGATTTTGCAGTTTTGCGATGAGCTCCTTGCAGGCTGGCACAGTTCCAGCCTGCAGGTTGCTGAGAGGGAGCAGGGGTAGGGTGGTCAGGCAGGGGCCTGGAGAGCAGCTCTTGCAGGTAAGTAGGTTGGGGGAGGGGGCAGGTGGTATTCAGGCTCAGTAGGGAGAGAGGTGGGGTTGGGCAGGGCTGAGACTGGAGCTTCCCTCCAGCTGGGCGGTGCTTTGGGCTTGGGGCCTGGGGCCACAGTGTGCAGCTGCAGGGCCCCAGCAGGGAGTGGGATGGGGCCTTGGGAAGCTTGTCTGGGGGGGGGAGGGGTGCTCCCCAGCACGGTGCACAACCCTGAGGAGCAGGGGGGAAATATGCCCCCCAGATCTGAGCATGGGGCAGGGGTGGGGGTGGGCATGGGCTGTGGGCTCAAAGTCCCGTTCTGCTGCCTTACCCCGCTGGGTGCAACCCAGTGTGGTAGGGAACAGCAGGGCCATGCAGAGAAGCTGGCTGCCGCTGCAAGCTCCAAGCTGCCCTGGCGACTCATCCACTCTGTGCGGGTCAGCTTTCATTGGCTCAACCCCGCACCGCTGCCCTCAATGCAACCACGCATGCAGGAGGCGTGTTGCCAGGGCACCGTGGAGTCACAGTGGCAGGCAGCTTCTCCTCATGACTCCGCTGTTCCCTGCTGCACTAGATCGCACCCAGCGGGCTGTGGAGGCCCCAGGTTAGGGCAGCAAGGCAGAAGCCATAGTCTGCATCCGCCCCACGCACAGATCTGGTGGGCATGGGTCCCCCCTGCCACCTGGGGAGTGCATGAAGCAGCGGGGAGTTGGCTTCCCCTGCTCAAGCCTGCAGCAGGGGGGATCCAGGCTCCACTCTGCTGCAGCAGCTGTGGTCCACTGCCAGAGGCAGGGGACGGTGGACTTAGAGCTAGGACCCCATAGCCCTGGCAGCTGGGGGTCCCCTCCAGCAGGGCTAGGGGGGCAGTGGCTTGTGGAGGGGGTAAGTTCACTGGCAGGAATAGGGAGCTGTGGGGGGGAGTGAGGGGCACAACTGTGGGGAGTCCTTTATTTTGATAATGGATTTTGGGGTGTTTAGCAAAGAATTTGTGATTTAATTTTTTTTTTAAAACCTGGATCTGTTCATGACTAATGTGAACAGGAAAGGTCACTTGTTCTAGAGCCAAGCAGAATTCAGTTCTGTTGCACATGTGCTGCTTATTTTTATATGCATTCCTTCCAAACCTGATGATTCTGGGTCTGTAGGAAAATTTGAAGTAAACATGTCAGGGTGACTGGTAGCCTGGTCTTGGAAGAGACTCATTTAATTCTCGTACCTGCAAACCTGCCTGTTGAACTACTAATATTACACCTGTTTCGAGGCATGATATCTCAGACTTACTGGCGGGATTCTCTATACTGGTTCTTGTAATCTATACCTCAGCAAATATGTTCTTGTATGTTTGTGTATCGGTAATGATCTGTTTGTAAAATATAAAAAAAATCCTTATTAGCAGCAGGAAATATTTGATAAAAACATCTTAATAGAAAAGATTTTCCATTTGGGTCTGCTGTAATCCACCACCACCATCCAGAATGTGGAGGGGAAAATATTCTGTAATATCTACTGGAACAAAAAAAGCAGGTCTCTCTCTATAACGAGTTGGCAACGTTTTTGCTCAGAGTGCCAAAAGCACCTGCAACCTTGTGTTGTAAGATGTTGGTGTGCCAGGGGTGGATAGTGAAAGAACCACAAGGAGCCTAATCCTTGCGGCAGTGTAGCTCCAGCCCCTTGCCTGCTGTGCACCCTAAGGCGCACATGCGAAATGAGATGCCTTTGCGTGCTACGCTCTGACACCTCTGCTGGAGGTTGGCTACCCTTGCTGTATAAACTTATTATATATCTGCCAAGTTATCTTCTTGCCTGTTCAAGGAGGGTCTATATTCCTAGCTGAGAATAGGGAAGCCTATAACATGTTAAAGGGCTTGCCCACTAGCCAGATACCTGTTGGAATCTAAATTAGTTTTGACAAGACTCATGGGACTGCCTTTAGAGCCATTAGCCCATTGGTCTGTTTCACCTGTTCTTCATATAGTAGTAGGAATGAGGGAATAAGTGCTGATGGTGGCACCTCCATACACAGTTTTCTAATGAGTGAAGTTTTGTTAATTGGTTCTCTTAAATTCCAGTCAGAAATCATAACTAATTTCTATCTGAATTGTGTAATAAATCTCCTGATTTTTCTTCCCAAAAATGTGTTATAGGAATAAAAAGCTGTGCACCCTGGATGTGTGCAAAGTGCTCTTTTGTTGTTGCTGACAGTGCTAAGCAATTCCATGGCTTGTGCTATGTAGAAGGGTAAGATAGCAGGCTGTCGGAGAATTTCAAACCAGATTTTCTGCGAGTAACCTAGCAGACGTATCACGTCTGCAAATAATTCTCACCAGAACTCAGGCTACATCAGAGGCCTATCTGAGGAACTGTCTAGTCATGGACATTTTGGAGAGCAACCTGCTGAATATTTTGATTCTATCAAAGTATTGAAAGCAAACTTTGAAATGATAGTTCATCAGTTTTTGCTTTTTAGACTTTGAGTTCCCACTATCTAAGGAAAACTGTTTGGGAGTCACTTGAAATGAATGATCTGTTTGCAGCTGCTTAAGGAGGGAAGGTTTACATAAAAGTAACTAGTAGTTCAAGAATGTACAAATCCAGATTCCGAGACCTGCACTCAGTCCTGTTGCTGTGGAGTCAGTTATTACCAAACTTCTGGTGGTTAAGTAATTAAAGGTTACAGCTTACAATAACTAAAGGAGCAGCTATGCCCTGTCCTGGAAAAACAAAAACACTTCTGATTATATGCACCACTCCAGTAGGATACCAAAATCTTTAGCTCAAGTGCACTGAATGTACACACACCTGAAGTGGAATGTGGATATGGATAATGCATCTAGTCTGGACCTGATGATCTTGCGAGGTACCTTCCAGGCCTAATGTCTATGAAATCTGTTTAATACAGGTACTGCACACACAACTATTCCTTTCTCCTGTAGTAATAGATGATTATTCTTCTCTAGCACATGGTGTATTAGTAATTTTATGTTTGTGAAGAAGAGTTTCTTAATTTATATAACCAAAATGAGTACTTGCACTGGAATAGGAATGTCTACGTGGAGAGTGGAGTTAACAGTGGTAAAATGATACCTATTTAAATTCATTCTTTAGTTTTCTAATGGACTAAATTCCTCTTTGAACATGCCAATGTCTGTTACATTGGGGAAGTGGCATCCTTGACTCTTAAAGGAGTTGGGAAGCTGTTCGATTCCTTCACTTTCAGCACCTTGCAAGGTGACATGAAAATGGTCTTCTATTACTGATGGGGGAGTCGCAATAGTGTCAAAAACTTCATGGTCATGAGAATAGTGAGAAGCAAAATGTTTAGTGCTTTTCTACTAATTGTTTTTGAGATGTGTGTACATAGATTAAAGGAAAACTGTCAGCTTTGTAAACCTGACTTCCTTTTTTCAGTCATCTTGCACTAAAATCTGAACATACCTATCATATTTGATTTATGGGATATGTGCTTTCTGCTGGTTTTGCCATCAACAAGAATAACTGATTCCTGTGAAATTTTCTATACAGATCTAGATGTGTCCTGCTTCTTCATTGTTGACCATGCTCTTGCACACATGAGAATTGAATCTGTTTTTGTCTGGGAACTTCCTGCTGTAAAGGACTTACTTTACAGAAATAAGTCTGAATGCATATTCAAAGCTTTAGCCTACTTATACAAGTTTTACTGCAATGTAGTCCTCACTAGGGATGTAATTACTGTTTAAAAATATTCCTTTAAACCTCCTCCAGTTGTATTGGTTAAATGGTTAATGGTTAACTGATAGTTCATACCTAGTTTAGTGACCTCCGGTAGGAATGGCCCCAACCCCTTATGTCTTCACTGTGCTGCTGGCAGGGAGCCGTGGATATGAGGTGGTGGGCATATCTTAGCCACTAGAGGGTGCTGTTCAGCTCTGGAGCCACACCTTCCCTTCTCCCCCAGGGGCAAGGGTTGGGGCCGCAGACATCTCCTGTGCTCTGCTCCCACTGCCATGGGGAGGGTGGTGTTGCACCCTCCCCCCCCCTGGGGTCAAGTAGAGCCTTCCCACCACGGTAGTGAGCCTCCTGGCCCTGTGGTGGTGCCAGGGCCCTATGCCTCCTGCTTGTGCTTGTACTGCTGTGACTCTGACATGGAAGGCTATTCCATGCTGCCAGGCTGGGCCCTCCTTAGCTTACCCTGAGGGGAAGGGGGCAATCTGCTCCCCATGGGGCGGCCTCTGCTGAGCGCACTACTTCCTTCTCTCTCCCGAGCAGCCTTCCAGGGGTGCAAGGAGGCATTCTTTCTTAAGTAAAATGTGAATGGAAATGAACCTGTTTTTTGAGTGTGGTGACTTTTGTGAAGTTATTTTGGCATGAATACAACTGAAACTGCTAGGATGCCTGCAAATGTCATTAACTGGCTAAATTGAGGGTTGGCAAACTTACTAAGGGCAGGGTGTAAGAAAAGCTATTCCCCCTGCCTCTGTTCTCATCCACTTGAGAAGCAACGATTTTGAGTAGGTAATTTGAGCAGAGGCTGTAGTGGAAGGGCCAGAGAGCAGTTGGCCATTAGTAAAACATGGAATGGATTGGGCAGAAGCCAGAGATTAGCTAGCTGTTCTTAAAACATGTGCCAGAGCTGGCCCATAGGTCATAGGCTGCCAACCCCTGGTCTAAATGTTTAATCTGAGATGTTGGTATATATTGTATAATGTGTACCTTTTTCCCCAGAATTGGGATGCATGTATTAAATGGAGAAGCACCCAGCTTTTACTGGTATTACTGTTCAGACAGCTGAAAGATTCAGTTGACTTAATGCCTCATTGTTCACTCTACAGGTGTTAATGACCATCTCTCTCTTAATGATTTAGATGTTCTATTAATCATGCTAACGTTTTTAAAGGCAGTTTTGCTGTCTGTTAGGTGTTTTTGGTTTGTTTTACAGCCTCTTAGGATTCCTGTACACAAGCGCGGAGGCTGCTCTGATGCACTAATTACAGTGTGTTGGAGAAGACTCTATTAATCCAACCAGCCTCCATGTCTCATATATTAGGAGCCTTGCACTTCAAAATGGCGGTGGGGTGTTTTATCTAAAGCTTGTTCAAGCTTTAGATAAAGTGCCCTGCTGCCATTTTGAAGTGCAGGGACACTGGTACACAAAATGCTCCGGGCACTCCTAATTAGAGTGGCTCTCAGAGTTGCTCTAGTTAAAGTGCCCTCCTCACCCTTGAAGCATATGTAAAAATGCCCTTAAGTCTTAGTTCAGACTCTTTAGCATAGACTCTAATATTTCAAAATCATAGATCTACCCATGAACCCCAGTCTTCAGCAGCAGTGGCTAAGGATTCAGCTTTAGTCATGCATGAAAGGAAGGGTAAGTCAGCTGAAGATTAAGCTTTGTTCCTATTCTATGCAGCCATAATTCTGGGAAAAGAACTTTTCTTTACTCAGCTTTTCAAAGACAAGATATCTATTATATTTAAGTATGTATTGTATGTGAGAAAATATGGTATGTATTAGCCTTGAAACCTTGATGGAAACTATTGGTCATTATTAATATCACTTATACTCAGTGCATTTATGAATATTAATTCTTTACTATTAAGTCATAATATTAATGACATTCACATCATTGTGTGACATGGTTCAAAATTTGGTTTTAGTTTGATCTTAAATCTTAGACTTTTTTTAAAAGTTAATTTTGATGTCATATTGCTTATCTGAGTGTGGGCACATAAATGTATGTTGGGGGACGGTATTGGTTTAATTGTGCAGACCTTGGGAACATAACATGGTTTGTCCTGACAAAAGGCATTTGACTGAAATAAAAATAGTACTAAGGTCATTTCTTTTCTCACTGCATTTCCATCTCTATTTTTAAACTTCAGTATTTTATAAACAACTGGTCTTTTTCAGACATTTTTCTGCTAGTTATACAAATCATCTGGTAAAATCTAGGGCAAAAAGTGTCATGGTCCATTTTGGCAGTATTCATGTTAATGTTGCACTATTGTTCTGGAGATTAATATGCTGAACTAATGCATCTTAAGGTTAAATTTCACAGTCTTTGGCTTTATTATACACTTAGTTTCCCATGTAAGATTACTTTCCTTAATGGTATGGTAACTAAAAATGTCTCTAGTCTTGATGGTTGCATTTTGTACATGTAGCTAAGTCTGTTTTTTAACTTCAAATATTATAAACCTGTCCTTGAATTATAAATTCTGTCTTTACAGATATTGGTATTAAAACATTTTTGTATGAGAATTTAACTTATTTAGGGTTGACAATAATAAAGAGTAACTTTAGTTAAGAGTAAATAATAGAAAATTCATACAAAAGATGTTTGAAAATTGCCACTTAAAAATAAGTGTTACCTTCATGCCTATATGTCAAAATGTAATATTTTGTTGCCCTTATTTCACAACATCCTTAATACTGATGTGAAAACTTAGACACTTTAATAACATTAACTTTTATCCACAAGGTGCCGTTAAGAACACTTCTATATACTGCATGAAAGCCTTGTCTCCCAATACCTCATTTTGCAACCAGATAGCAACTGACAAGCTATCAGAGCATGTGCACATCCAAGCACTTCTGGCAGACCCATGCAGCTCCACTGCACCAGCTGAGCCACCAGAGTGAAAACAGTAGGTTGGGAAGGTACCAACTGCTGAAGGAATTGTGGCTGTTGTCAGAAGAGCATGTAGACATTCTCATGCCTTGCACCACTTGACAAATGATGCAGTGCTTTACTCCTACTTGGCAGAGTTAAATCAAGTCTGCCAGCAGAAAGGAAGGTCCTGCTATTGCAGAGGAGCTTCAGGTATTACTTACTCAAAGTTTTGACGACAAAACTGGAGTTCTGGTGGCAAAATTTTGTAAGGTAAATCAAATCTTTACCAAGAATAAGTTTTGCAAACAAGTTTCAGAGTACAAATCAAAACAGTATCCATCTCAGTTTTTTTTTAAGCTGTATTGGGTCTGTAGGTTGTTCAGGAGCAAAGCATATTTCATTCAAGTAAAGGCAGGCTTTACATGTATACAAAGGGAACACATCTGTGGTGGTAAAATGTGCCATTTTTCATAGTTGAGTCTCACTTTACAGTTCAGTTTAAAAAAATCATTGTAAAATTTTAAGCTGTGCCAACTCCTGAATGCATTGTGATACTGAGGTGAGATCTGGCACTTTATGCTGCATAGAAAGTGCAGAGGGACTCGGTCATGTACGTGGTTTGATCAAAAAGTTCTAAGACTTGATGTTCGGGGTATTGTTCATCAGGAATTTGTACCGAGTGATCAAACAATCAATCAGGCCTTTTTAAAGAGCTTTTGATTTGATTAAGGGATAAAGTTAGAAGAAACTGCAGTGAGCTGTGTGAAAATGGTCAATGGTTTCTGCATTATGACAACACTCCTTCACACACTGCTGTTTCCGTCCAAGAATTTTTGGCTGAAAAAAACATTCCTGTGATACCACACCCTCTGTATTCACCTGACCTTGTCCCATGTGATTTTTTTATTTTTTTTTTTTCTGTTCCCAAAAATTGAAATGAAGCTGAAAAGAAGGAGATTTGATGACATTCCAACCACCCATAAGAATGTGAAAGCGGAACTCAAGAAACTCACAGTTGAAGACTTCCAGCATTGCTTCTGGAAGTGGCAGGAACGTTGGGACAAGTGCATATCACCTGGGGGAGATTACTTTGAAAGGGACAGCTCATAAAAATGTTGTTTGTACACTATTCTTCAAAATAAAGGCTAAGTCTTAGAACTTTTTGATCACCCCTCATATTTGGTTAAAAGATTTTCCCCATGCAGGAACTGCAGAAATTAGCTGTCAGGTTTCACAGTACCTTTGTCATAAATTTGGGGAATAGGGGTTTATGAATCTGGGGAATAGGGGGTTAGTCTAGGTGTAAAGTCTGATCAAGCTCCTTCTGATAGATACTCACCTGACTGCTTTCTTAGTTCCCGGTACTCTGTGTATTTAAGCCTGTGGAGTCTGAACAGTGTTCAGGTAACACCCATGGCTTTGGAGTCTCTAGGCCAGTGATTCTCAACCAGGGTGCCGTGGCATGCTGAGGTTCTGTGAGATCCTTTTTAAAGATGCCATGAGTGTAAGGAGGTAAGCACTCATACTTTTCCACCTGCCTGGCCCTTGTGCAAGGAGGTAAGCACTGTAATAAATTAGGTTCTGAAATGGGGTACCAAGTAACTTTTAGACTACAGGTACCCCTCCCTAAAGGTTGAGAACCACTGCTCTAGGCACACTGTTGAGGTGCATATCACCTTTCTACTACTCTTCTGATGACTGGAACTCAATGTCCCCCTGCCTTTTCTCCTGAATTTAGTGCTGACTCTTCACATTCTTTTGTGGGCTTGAGACGCCTCTTTGACTCCAGCTTTGAGTGTTCTGTGGCTACAGTTTCTTTAGGAACATGACAGTAAAAGCACATAACCCACATATACAGATAGGATTTCTGATTATTTCTGATTATTATTTAACAGCATAAGAAATGCTCGCATGATCAGGGGACAGCAGGGCAGGCCCTATGAGGAGAGGCTACAGGACCTGAACCTGTTCAGCCTCCAAAAGAGAAGGCTGAGGGGGGGATCTTGTGGCCTGTTAT
>NW_017729022.1:173563548-173573472 GCF_001723915.1 Gavialis gangeticus | reverse complement strand
AATAACGGTCACAAGCTGGCAGAGGGTAGGTTTAGGTTAGATATCAGGAGGCGCTGCTTCACAGTCAGGGTGGCTAGGGTCTGGAACCAACTTCCAAGAGAAGTGGTGCAAGCTCCTACCCTGGGGGTTTTTAAGAGGAGGTTAGACGAACACCTTGCTGGGGTTGTTTGACCCCAGTACTCTTTCCTGCCATAGCAGGGGGTCAGACTAGATGACCTGCTCAGGTCCCTTCTGACCCTAGGAACTATGAAACTATGAAATATACAGTGCTAGACAAAAATTCATCCCTGTGGTCACTCGCACAATGAAGGGTGTGAAGTACTTCTAGAGGTCTGCACAAATATTGTGGTCCTCTTATGTAACTCTAAACAATCAACTTTGTTGGGAGTGGTCTTTGTATTAAACCTTGCAGCTGTCTGCAAAATTAGTCTTCCATATGCCTCTCCATTTGTTGAAATAATGGGTGTAGACAGAACAAGTTGCACTTACATGAGCCTAAGGGCACTTTAAACATGTGCACACATAGTTTAAGCTTGTTAAATCATACTAGTGCCATGCCTAGCTTGTGTTAAGGTAATTTCAGTCTGCTCCACAAAGAGAAAATGAGCAATTTACAGTCCTCCAACATCCTGGGATTCACCACTCCTAGCCCCACTTCCACCCAGAGAAGGGGGAAGAACCTATGTGTTCTGGCTTCTAGCTATAATCCTGCTTCCCAGCCCTTTAATAGCAAGTCAGAGCGGTCAGCCAAGAAACAGTATTAGTGAGCCTGACTGGTTGGGGTGGGGGGTAGGACAGGAGGAAAGAATAGAAAGTAAAATGCAAATACTCATCAGCAAAATAAGACACTAAAAAATTCTGCCAGGCACTCTGTCAGCCTTCCATAGGGATGTATGGGTTGACAGCATGCCCAAAAAGGCCCACCTTGCAATGCCTGTTGTGACCTGGCATCTGCAAAGGCTCCCACTGCAAGGGTGGGGTGGACCTTGTGTCAAAAAAGTCCCCCATGGCAATACCTGGGCTGGCCTGGCATCTGAAAAGGCCTGCCTTGCAATGCCCGGGGTGACTTGGCATCCAAAAAGGCTCCCACTGCAAAGGCTGGGCTGACCCAATGTCCAAAAAGGCCCACCTTGCAATGCCTGGGCTGACCCAGTGTCTGAAAAGCACCCCATGGCAATGCCTGGGCTAACCCGGTGTCTGAAAAGCCCCCCATGGCAATGCCTGGGCTGATCCAGCGTCTAAAAAGGCTCCCACTGCAAGGCTGGGGTGGACCTGGTGTCCGAAACGCACCCTGCCATTCCAGTGCTTGGGCTGAGCCGGTGTCTGAAAAGGCCCACCTTGGAATGACTGGGCTGAGCTGGGGTCCAGAAAGGCCAGTATTGCAATTCCCAGGGTGATCTGGCATCTGAAAAGGCCTGCCATTTAAATGCACAGGTTGACCTGGTGCCCAGAAAGGCTCCATTGCCACGTCTGGGTTGACCTGGTGCTTGAGAGCCCTGCCAGTCAAGTGCACAGGTTGATGTGGTGTCCAGAAAAGCCCCATCACTGGGCCTGGGCTGACCTGGTGCCAGGGAAGCCTTCCATTGAAATGCGTGGGTTGACCTGGTGCCCGCAGGGTCTGCCATTCAAATGCATGGGATGACATGGTGTCCAGAAAAGCCCTGTTGCCATGCCTGGGTTGATCTAGTGCTAGGGAGGCATGCTGTTCAAATGCATGGGTTGATGTGGTGCCTCAAAAGGCCCTAGTGCCAGGCCAGGGTTGACCTGGTGCCAGAGGGGCCTTCTGTTGAAGTGCCGGGGTTGACCTGGTGGCAGAGAGGCCTGCTGTTCAAATGCAGGAGTTGACTTGGTGCCAGGGAGGCTACCCATTCAAATGCCCAGGTTGACCTGGTGTCCAGAAAACCTCCCATAGGAATCAGTGGGTTGACCTGGTGTTTGAAACACACACCCACGCATGCCCTGCCCCCCAAGCACTCAATGATGTTGGTTGACCTGGTACACGATCGGCACCTGGAAGTCTGTAAGGGGTCATGCAAAACGCGCTCCTTGACCCCTTGCCCTGGAGCCCGGCATGGGTACTACATTTAGGAAGGTACCTGCAGGTATATAGGGACAGGAGTCTCAGGCCCGGGTGACTACTGCAAGTCACCACAGGGCTGATTCGCATGCTTCCCCTGCCTGTCCAGAGGTAAGTCTGGGCACCTGGGCAGTGCACGTGGGCCTGCGGACAGGGACAACCAGCATCAGAACGACCTGGAAGCCCAAGCTTGGTGGCAGTTTCAGGAGCCTGGGCACAAATCCAGGTTTGCCACGGTGACTGGCCTGAGGTGCTTCCAAATGATTCCAGCAGAGACATGGGGCCTCGGGGTCAGTGCCCAGCGACCCCTCCAAGCGGAACCAGGTGGCGGCTGGCCCTGGCTGGGGTGGCATGGGGCTGGGCAGCGCTCCAAGAGGCCAGGTCAACCTGGAGGTCAACCTGGAGGTCCAAGCCGGGCAGCAGTATTAACCCTTAACTTGCAGCTACTTACAGAACATTTTAAGTTTAACGTGGCTTAACATTCCACAGATTTCGTATGGTCTAAGTGTAATGTGGTTCCAGGAGCACTCTTAATTTTTCCTCCCCTTCTGTGCCCAGTTAGTCTTTGCTTTGGAACTGATAAAGCATAGATCAATAGTTTGTTGTACACAACTTCATATATTCAGATGCAGAGATTCACACTTTACAAATCATTTATGCTAAAATTGATTGAAGTGTCAACATTAAATATTTTTCTAAGCTTAATAATAACAGTTTAACATTCTGTTGAGATAAAAGGGTAGCGTATGTAAGGTTTGTTTTAGGCTGTCTAAAAACTGAAGAAGAAAATATTGAATTGGATCGCGCTAAAATCTGTACTCTAACTTTGGAAACAGTAAAATTAAGTATTTTGTAGAAACTGATGCGTCACCAATTGGCTGCAAAAAATTCCATGATAGCATACTGGTACTTTTGGCTGTCAGTTTTCAGCACAGATCTAATGCGTTGGGACCAAGGTGTAAAAAGGAGCAGTTCTTTAAATTTATGATGAGTAGCCAAGTGTTAAATTTAGCAATAACATAATGAAAGAGATTTAGTAAATACAAATGACTATGGGAAAGAAGCTGAAATTTGTGAGGAATGATAAACAAAGTACATATCTGAGACTTAAGTTGTGCTTAAAAGTATTTACTTTATTTTCTTAGGTGGTAATAAATTGTGCCATTCCAAAAGGGCTGAAGTACAATCAGGCTACACAAACCTTCCACCAGTGGCGTGATGCTAGACAGGTGTATGGTCTTAACTTTGGCAGCAAAGAAGATGCCAATGTCTTCGCAAGTGCCATGATGCATGCCTTAGAAGTATTAAATTCACAGGAAGCTGGTAAGTCTTTTCTGCTGTTTGTTGAAATATAGAGATTAGAGATGCAAAAATTAAACTGAAATGTTGGACTAAGTCTTGAGATTTTTAATAAATGTATGCAGATGGACTGGGGGAGGGGGGAATTGGGTTTTTGGAGGAAGATTTTATTCCTTTAATAGAGATGGTCTTCCAGCTACTTCATTTAATTGGATATTTGCGTGGCTGAGTGCTTCTCCTAACTGGGGTATGACTCCACTCATCAGTCATACAAGTAGCATTCCTGACAAGAGTATGTCTACTCGTAGTTTATTTTTGTCTACTTGTAGAAATTTGAACTACTTCTGTACCCTTTTCTAGGGGAACCATTAGAATAGCCGTTATCAACCTTTTCAGGGTCAGGGCACTCCATCACCTTTTTGAATGTAGCGGCATCCCTGGTTGAGAAGGACCGGTGCTGCCTCAGCTTACCTCAGTGCTTTGCAGCCAGATTCTGCTGCCTCCAGGTAAGTGCCCTGTGCACCTGCTGCGCAATCAGCCTGGGAAGGGCTTTGGCTCATGCGCACAGTTCAGCTGCATTAGAGCTCTGATCGGCCTAAAGCAGGGAAGAGCTACTTCGTGCGGTGTATTCCTTCCTGGTTTGGCTCCCTCCCCCGTTTCCTCCTGGAACATGGTGGGGGATGGCCTGCTTCAGCGTTATCAGAGCCTTAATGCAGAAGGAATGCACGTGGGGCAGCTTTACTGCCATGGCAGTAGCACCTGTGTTGGAGTACCCCTGTGGGGTCTTGGTGCTACAGTGCCCTGAACTACTACATTAGAACTTAAGCCTAAACTTAGGCTTGTCCTCTACACTAAGGTTTCAGGAAATACCATCTTCTAGGGTAATGTTTGCATGCTAGAACAGTGGGTCATACTATGGAAACATGTCTGTACTGTAGAGATGTTTCACGGACATATAGTAAATTTTGAAGTGTGTGCTTAATTATCTGTTCTGTATAATATGCGCAGGTCACAAATAAATATAAATTGTGCAGTAAGCTCCATAGTAAAATGTAAGTCTTAAACTTTATTTCAAAACCATAAATTTGTTAACATATACATTTGTTAAAAGGACATTCAGAATGTATTAGAACACTTAAAACTCCTAACTTATCTTTGCCCTAACCTCAAATCAAGTTGTTTAATTTTTTCACTAATGGTTTAGATCAGTATTTTTCAACCCATGATGGGTTGTGACCCAAAAGTGGGTTGTAAGAATATATGAAAATGTTGCAAACAAATTTTAAAAATGGATTCTCCTTTAAAGGAGAGAAACGTGGGAAACTGTGAGTTTTCCCTTGCAGGCTGGCAGAGCTCCAGCTTGTGAGGGGTTGCATGAGGAGACCCTCTCTCCTTCCCACCCCCTTGCCCCACACACTAGGGAGCTGTGTGACCTGGGGCAGGGGCAGTGGGGTAGGAGTGAGGGGCATTCAGTTGGGACTGGCCATCAATGTTTACAAATGGGTCCTGGTACAAAAAAGGTTTGAGAACCACTGGTTTAGATACCTGAAAAGAAAATATACTGATCATATTTGAAGATAAGAACTGGAAGAGGTTGAAAAAGCTTTGGATGGTAGTATTAAAATTGAAAGGAGTTTTAATGAGTTGAGCTGGGTTATAGACAGCAAAGTAAAATTCAACAAAGGTGAATGCAAGGTCTTTGCTAGGAGGGGGAAAAATAAGGTGGAGGAGGAGCCCAAATGCACAAATTTCAGCCCAAGTATTTTTGTTTCTGAAGGGATAAAGAAAATCTGTGCCAACATCTGTTTGAAATATAACAGTTTTGGAATGCTTTTCTTCTTTGAGAAGTTCTTTATATATTTTTTCATAAAATCATGGTCAGCAGAAATGTTACCTACTGTCATCTGAAATCTGCTTGCTTGCTTACTCAGGCAGCAAAAACATTTTATTACTGCCAGGAGTATTGTAGAATATTTCAAGTATGCCTCGCACGTTAATTAGATTGTTAGAAACTGATTACACTTTTTATCTATGGAAAGGGTAATGTCTCAAAGATTCAGATTACCTAGGGAACAAAAATGTGTAAAAATGAAGAATAACTCCAGCCTTCTAGTAGTTAACATATTGTTATGAAGAACTGTTTTCTGTTATAAACTTCAACTGTTTGTGTTTATATGTAGCTTCTTTTTAAAATGTTATAGGTTCCTACTTTCTTTGTTCTGTAACCTGTCTATATAATCTGCTTGGGACCAGTATGAATATAAAGGAATAGAAAGTCAAAATAAATACTCCAAGTTCAATCTGTACTCAGTATTTAACTGTGCTTTAACTCTTAACATGAATTCTCACTTAGCCCTGAATGCTGACAACATATCATCATATGCTGTTAAGCACAATGGGACTCTATTCTTAGTGGGACCTTAGGTAGTGCTAGAAATCATAATTAATATGATTATTATGAATTAAATGTGAATAGAGACAGTGTAAACCTTACAGTAATTTTACAAATGTGCTACTGTATCTGATAGTATGCTAGTGTGGAGAAGCTGAACAGTGGTTTCTACTTCTTATAACAGTACAATGACTTTATAAGTAGTAGAAACCACAGCTTAACTATTCAGATCTCAGGTGGAGTTTGGACTAGCAGAAAGCTAAAAACACTTGATATGTAGGATCTGATCTGAAGCCATTATTAATATAATGAGGCTTTGGATCAGATATTGAGAGAATAACTCTGGAAATTTGTTATTTTAGTCTTAATAAAGCTACTTTTAAATCCAATGTCAGATGGCAAGTTTAAGAATATCAGTATGTGGTGAAAATCATTTAGCTTAAATAGTTCTTTCTTACATTTAGATTCCATCTCTCACGCATCCCCTCGCCACTGCCCCCCCCAAGTGGAGTTAGAGAGAGCAATAATATATACATTTAGTCATCGTCTTGCTGAGATGAACAAGCCAAGCTCTTTTAGGCTGTTTACAGGCATTACATTTTCTACTGGGAGAATTCACTTTTCTACTACTAGAAATGACAAGCATATAAGCATTCACTCAATTTCTCCCCAAGAGAAACATGCCCATTCTGGGGGAACATCTTCCAGGTGTCAACAAGATCTCTCTTGTGAGAGACTCCCCCCCTGCCCCTTTGCAAGAGTAAATGGTTGCATGCTTCTTTCCTGGTCTGGGAGAGTTGGGGGAGGGAAGAGAGTAGCAGCAACAGCTGCCTGCTGAGTCTCTCTTTCCCAAACCAGGCAGCCCCCATTTGCGGAAGTGACTGCAGGACTCCATGGTCCTGACTATCAATATAGAAAATGGCTTTGAAAAGTCACTAAAAACTAGCTGTGTTCCTTGATTTCTCGGCTGCATATGATACAGTCTAGAGACAAGGACTTATCTTAAAGTTTTTGGACATCATACCTTGTCTTAAAGTTGCTTATTTACTAGACAACATGCTTAGCAATCAGTGGTTCTAGATTGTTTCTGATAACAGTAAAAGTAGACCACATAAATTGAGCAGTGGACTCCAGCAGGTATTAGCCCTCGCACCTCTGCTGTTTAATCTTTACATTCATGACCTCCTGGACACTTCCTCAAGAAAATTCAAGTATGCTGATGATATTATTCTCTTTACGCAAAACTCCTGTTTCTCCAGAGCAGAAATAATACTTTCATCTAATCTAAATTCTTTAGATACCTACTTTAAGCAATGGCTTGTGTGCCCAAACCCTGGGAAAATGAAAGTGTCTATACTTCACGTGAACAATAAACAAGCTAATTATAAATCCATTCTTGTTTTCAGAAATCAGCTTCCATAATAGTACTCCAAAATATTTAGGAATCATTATAGATAGAACAATGTCCTATAAAATCACTTAACTATGACAGCAGCTAAGTTAAAAACCTACAGTAATTTTCTTCAGAAATCCGCTGGTCCTTCTTGAGAAGCCGGTGCTGACGCACTGAGGAAAAACAGCCTTAGCACTGGTCTAATCTTTAGTGGAATACTATGCCCCAGTCTGGTTAAACAGTTTCATAGTTAGTAGGGTCAGAAGGGACCTGAGCAGATCATCAAGTCCGACACCCTGCCAAGGCAGGAAAGAGTACTGGGGTCAGAAGACCCTGGCAGGGTGTCTATCTAGGCTCCTCTTAAAGACCCCCAGGGTAGGAGTGAGCACCACTTCCCTTGGAAGTTGGTTCCAGATCCTAGCCACCCTGACTGTGAAGTAGTGCTTCCTGATATCCAGCCTGAATCTGCTCTCTGTCAGCTTATGGCCGTTGTTCCTTGTTACTCCCAGTAGTGCTGGAGGGAACAGAGACTCTCCCATTGCCTGCTGGTCTCCCTTGGCCAGTTTATAGACGACCACCAGATCCCCTCTCAGCCTTCCCTTGTGGAGGCTGAACAGGTTCAAATCCTGTACCCTATCCTCATAGGACCTGCCCTGCTGCCCCCTGATCATGCAAATGGCCCTCCTCTGGACCCTCTCAATGTTGTCCACATCCCTCCTGAAGTGCAGCGCCCGGAATTGGATGCAGTACTCCAACTGGGGTGTGACCAAGGTCGCATGGGGGGGGGGGATCACCTCCTTGGAGCTTCTTGTGATGCATCTGTGTATGCATGACAAGGTGCAGTTAGCCTTTCTGACTGCATCCCCACACTGGTGGCCCATGTTCATCTTTGAATCAATAATGACTTCAAGATCCTTTTCTGCCTCTGTGCTGGCGAGAGGGGAGTTCCCCAGGCTGTAAGTATGCTGCTGATTCTTCCTCCCCACGCGCAGTACCCTGCACTTGTCAGTGTTGAAACCCATCCTGTTCTCATCCGCCCACCCCTGTAACCTGTCCAGATCTGATTGTAGCTTGTCCCTCCCTTCTAGCATGCCCACTTCCCCCAACATCTTAGTGTCATCTGCGAATTTGAACAAGGTGCTATTCACCACCTCATGCAAGTCACTGATGAAGATGTTGAACAGTGCGGGCCCGAGGACCGAGCCCTGCAGAACCCCACTGCCCACATCATTCCAGGTTGAAAAAGACCTATCCACCACCACTCTCTGGGTATGGCCCTCCAGCCAATTGGCAACCCATCTGACCATGTAGGGATTGACACCACAGTCGCCTAATTTTTTAATGAGAATGGGGTGAGAGACAGTGTCGAAGGCTTTTCTAAAGTCCAGAAAGACTATGTCCACCGTGATGCCCATGTCCAAGGATTTAGTGACCTGATTATAGAAGGCCACCCATTTGGTCTGACAGGACCTGCCTCTGATGAACACATGTTGTTTGCTCCTAAGTGTATACTCCCCGCTGGTCCCTTGCAGATGTGCTCCTGGACAATTTTCACAAAGAGCTTCCCCAGGACCGAGGTAAGACTAACTGGCCTATAGTTTCCTGGGTCCTCCCTCCTCCCTTTTTTGAAAATGGGGACCAAATTGGCCCTCTTCCAGTCCTCTGGCACCTCGCCAGAGCACCACGAATGCTTGTAAAGCTGTGCCAGGGGACCTACAATGACCTCTGCTAATTCTTTCAGCACTCTGGGGTGGAGATCATCAGGACCTGCTGATTTGGATGCGTCCAGTCCCACCAGGAGGTCCCTGACTAGGTCCACTCCAACCCTGGGCCTTTTGAGCACTCTTGTCCCTTTGACCCTTGTTGGGATTGCCACCCTTTGAGCATGCAGGATTGTCTCCTTAAGGAACGACCACTCTTCTTGGACTCCCATCTCCCCTCCCCTCCGGGACCTCAGTCTTTCCCCGACTGATCTCCTTACCTCATTGAAATCTGCCCTCCTGAAGTCCCGGGTTACTGTCTTGCTGCAGGCCTTTGCTGCCCTGCACTGGATGATGAATTCCAGTAGGCAATGATCACTGTTGCTCAGGTGATCGAGCACCCGCAGTCCCCTCACCAGGTTGTCGCCTGTGGCCAGGACCAGGTCTAAGAGAGCATTTCTCCTGGTGGGACTGTGTACCTCCTGGGTTAGATGGAGGTCCTGTATCTCGGCTAGGAACCTACGTGAGCAGTCAGACCTGGCTGACTGCTCTTCCCAGCAGATGTCCGGATAGTTTAGGTCCCCCATGATGACCACGTCCTTTCATAGTTTCATAGTAGCTAGGGTCAGGAGGGACCTGAACAGATCATCTAGACTGACCCCCTGCCACAGGCAGAAATGAACCCCCCAGACAGGTGATCATCAACCTTCTCTTGAATTTACCGAAGTAGGGGCAAGGACCACTTCCCTGGGAAGCTGGTTCCAGATATTGGCTACCCTAACTGTAAAATATTGCCTTCTGATCTCTAACCTATACCTATTCTCCATCAGCTTATTACCATTGTTTCTTGTCACCCAGGGTGGTGCTTGGGAGAAAAGGGCTCTACCTATTTGCTGTTGATCTCCCGTGATGAGTTTGTAGGCAGCCACCAGATCTCCCCTCAGCCACCTCTTGCTGAGGCTGAACAGATTCAGGTCCCCCAGTCTCCTCATACGGCCTGTCCTCCTGCCCTCTCACCAAGCAGGTGGCCCTCCTCTGAACCCTCTCCAGGCTGGCCGCATCC
>NW_017729022.1:173561260-173563145 GCF_001723915.1 Gavialis gangeticus | reverse complement strand
TCTTAGAGTCAATAATGACTCCATGATCCCATTCTGCCTCTGTGCTTTCAAGAGGGGAACTCCCCAGCCTGTACGTATGCTGTGGATTCCTTCTCCCAGGTGCAGCACCCTGCATTTATCTACATTGAACCCCATCCTATTCTCATCTGCCCACTTTTGTAGCCTGTCTAAATATTTGCAGCCTCTCTCTCCCTTCAACTGTGTCCACTTTGCCCTAAATCTTAGTGTCATCAGCAAACTTGGACAGTGTGCTTTCCACCCCCTTTGACCTATCAGTTCTCATACTGATAAGGTTGACAACCAACTCAACTAAGCAATGCAAATCATAACAGGAACAAATCAATCTACTCCCTTTCAGTGTCTCCCTATTCCTAGCAATATACATCCTCCCCCATTAAGAAGAAAAAATGCCTTAACTAAATTATGAACTAAAATAAAAAAATAACTCACAGCTGCCTATACACGCAGATCTTCTAAACCCACTGCATCCGAGATCAAAATCCTAAACATCCTGCTTGGAGAACAACAGTTCAACTTGAGCAAGATTCAGTTAACACCCAGGATGCCTGGCCACAAGAGTGACTCAATTCATCCTCTAATGGAAATTATTATTACAAATCCTACCATTAGACCAACTGGCTCTGATCTCCGTAGACATCTTTGGTCTTCTCTAAACCAAATTGGGACAGCGCACAGCAGATTTCAGTTACATTGATGGGGCTGGACTAGTTCACTGAACTGTGACTGTAGCGCCCCTTTTCAGACTTTGAATCTCATCACTTCTGAATGTCCTCTTCATGCATTTAATGGATCTCTGTTGGATCTGCACAGTACTACACCTGAGGCAATCAGCTGGCTACAAAATTTGGACATAAAATTGGAAATGTTTATCTTTGCTTTGTGATCATTGTATCATCATATCCTAGATAAAATAACTGCAGGTTTTGCCCTATTGCTCTCTGTCTCTTCTGCAAATCTAAGAGCCTCCAGTTTGAGGAAGAGGCCAGGGCCTATGTTGGCCCCCTCTGGCTTCCCAATGCCACCCCTGCTACCCAGCTTGGTAGTGGGGGTGAGAATTGCTAAGCCTAGGGATCAGAAATTGATAGAGCTGCACCAATACATTGGTCCGATATCAGATCAACACAGATATAAAGAAAATTGACTATATTGAAAATCAGCCTGATGTTGCTCATAATCTGGCCTATAAATGTGCGTGTGTGCAGCTGCAGCACAGCACGCAGGCAGTGAGGAGCACAGCCCAGTAGCATGGAGAGCTGTGTCCAGCTGATAAATCTGTTGTGGTGAAAGGGGAGGGAAGGGGCATGGCGGGGCAGATCAATGACCCCTGCAGTGAGGGAGGGAATGGGGCTGGGGCTCAGGTAGGTGCTGCCCAGGTGGGGTGGGTGTGGGATGGAGCTGTGGCTCGTCCAGGGGGAGGGGCAGCTCCTGCTGCTGCACACCACTTATCTAGTGGCTTGTCCAGCAGCTCCCGCTGCTGCTCCTGCAGGTTGTCTGGGAGGGCGGGGGGAGGGGGGGTGTGCCCCAGAGCTCTGCAGGTTGGCCTGGGGCCAGGGGCCACTCTGTGCTTGGGGCAGGTGGCAGTAGCACTGGGAGGGGGCTATGGTGAAATTTGGGGTGGCTACAGGCGCCCACCCATCACGTCATTCTCAGCGCTACGTTAGGAAATTTAGTCATCACACCAGATGATAAAGCCAACATATTTAACGATTTCTTTGCCTCCATCTTCCTAAGCAGGGACCGGTACAGCCACCCCCCCCTCTGGGCCCCCCTCAGGCCCCAGGGGAGGTGCACCTGGGCCAAGGGTTAGTGAGGAACTAGTTAGGGAGCTTCTGGAGGGACTGGCCATATTCAGCTCAGCCCGTCC
>NW_017729022.1:173553125-173556260 GCF_001723915.1 Gavialis gangeticus | reverse complement strand
GCAGCTGGAGTACTGCGTCCAGTTCTGGGCACCACGCTTCAGGAGGGGTGTGGACAACATGGAGAGAGTCCAGAGGCGGGCCACTCATATGATCAGGGGGCAGCAGGGCAGGCCTTATGAGGAGAGGCTACAGGACCTGAACCTGTTCAGCCTCCATAAGAGAAGACTGAGGGGGGATCTAGCGGCCTGTTACAAACTAGTCAGGGGGGATCAGCCAGCACTGGGGAAGTCCCTGTTCCCCCAAGCACTGCCAGGAGTGACCAGAAATAATGGTCACAAGCTGGCAGAGGGTAGATTTAGGCTAGATATCAGGAGGCGCTACTTCACTGTCAGGGCAGCTAGGATCTGGAACCAACTTCCAAGAGAAGTGGTGCTTGCCCCTACCCTGGGGGTCTTTAAGAGAAGGTTAGATGAACACCTTGCTGGGGTCGTTTGACCCCAGTAATCTTTCCTGCCGTGGCAGGGGGTTGGACTAGATGATCTACTCAGCTCCCTTCCAACCCTAGAAACTATGAAACCTGCCCTGAATGCAGTGCTGCAGCCTGCCCGGCCTGTCTAGCACAGATCCAGGGGCACACCCCCCTCCCCCCACCCCCATCCTCCCAGATGAGGTGGGAGCCATGTCTCCCCCTATGTGCCCTGGATGAGCTACAGCTCTGTCCCGTGCCTGCCCTGCCCCAGCTGGGCAGCGCCTACCTCAGCCCCAGGCCCACTCTCTCCCTCACTGTGGGGGGTGTTGATCTGCCCCCCACAATGCCCTTTCCCTCCCCTCTCCCCTTTCACCACAACAGACTTACCAGCTGCACACAGCTGTATCAGAAATTGGATCGGTATTGGCAGATATGCCTCCTTAAAAATCAGCTATCGGTATCAGCCCCCAAAATCTCTATTGGTGCACCCTTAGAAATTGGGCTTGAGGAAGATGTCCCAAAGCCTGGTTCTTGGCCCCCAGGCTTTAAATGCCACTCCCATACTCAGGGTGTGGCCAGTCTTGGCAGTAGCCTTAAGTGAACTGGCCAGGGAGGGGGCATGGCCCCTGAAGCAGAGGGAGCAGGGAGGGGGTTTATCCCCACCTCCACCCCCTCTACTCCTGAGGGACTGCAGCTGGGGTGTGCCTGCCCTGACTTCTGTCACTGCTGATCACTCCCTGTGCAAGGCAAGCCACAGAATAAACTCCTTCTCTGCCTCCTTCACCAGATGCTGGAAGGAGGTGGGGAAATAACTCTCTTCCTTGTTCTCTTGCCTAAGGGTGCCATGCTGGCCAGCTTCTAGGTGTGCCCCCACCCTTCCTGATGCAGTGGTGATGGGGGAGTGGGAGGCATACCCCAGCCATGTTAAACCCCCTCCCTGGCCAGTTCACTTGAGGCTACTGCCAGGGCTGGCCATGCCTCCGCTGCTGGAGCAAGGACCTGCTGTGCCCTGCCTGTTAGACGCTGACTGGAGTTTGTGCTGGTGGGACAGGGGAGGGAGGAGGAATAAACCTCTTGCCTGCCCCCTTCACCTTGGGGCTGACATCTGGCCACACCCCTGTCTGCCCCTGCTCCAGCTAGGGGTTATGGGGCCTAGAGGGGTGTGGCCAGCTCTGCTGTACTGGTGCAGAGAGCACAGCCCCACCCATGGCTGAAGAGCATCCCAGGATGCTTGGGGATTCTTGTTTAGGTTAAACCAGGAAGCGGTTTGGGACAGAAGTTGCATAAACCAGTTTGAACTCAATCAGTTAAGTCTGATACTACATTCAACAAAGTTTATCTCAAACTGGTTTCAGCTATTTTGAAACTGGTTTATGTGCACTGAACTTCTGTTCTGTTACAGGTTTAAACCAATTTCTGATCACTTAAACTGGTTTATGTGTAACGTCTGTCCCTATGCCCAATTGAATAAACATCCTAAATATTCCTAGTGCGTAATAGTTCTCTTGTGATCAACTAATACACACAAGTCTTTCTCCTCCTCTGCCATTTTCAGCTGCCAACACTCCAATTTATAGTGGAAACTTGTATTGGTCTATAGATAACATGACCTTGAACTTCATACTATTTAATCCCATTTCTGTTACTCCAGTCCTCAAGGTCGTCCAGGTTTTCCTGCATGGTATGCTGAGCTTTCTCTGTATCAGTGATTCTCCCAACATTGTGTCATCACTGCTAATCTAGTGCCAAGGTCATTAATGAAAATACTTGATGAGATCAGTCCCAGACTAAATTTTGAAGAATTCCATGATTTTCCTGTCAGCACAACCTGTTGTTATCTGTTCTTTAGCCAGCTCCTCATCTGCTTTTAAGTTTTTGTACTAATTTCCATGTTTTCCATATTCATGTGTTGTGTGCTGTATGAAATGCTTTACCAAAATCCACATAGAGTATATTTAATTTATACTTAAATTAGAAAATGCATATGGTAAACTTGAATTCTTTATCGGGCACAATCTACCTGGGTTAATCTCATCCCTTTTTTTCCATTTACTGCATTGACTTAAATTTTGAAGGAAAAATGATTCTAAAGGCTTGTACACTACTGAAGTCAGACTAAAACAGTGGTCATCGACCAGTTGATCCTGATCAACTGGTCAATCGGGGAGCCCCTAACAGTTGATTTCAGTCTGGCAGGGCTAGCACCCCCAGACTGAGATCGACTGTCAGAGGCACCGCGATTGGGAGTGGTGGGATGCATGTGGGGAGCCACCGGGACGTAGGAGCATCAGGATGCACATGGCTAGGCTGAGCCATGCCCCCTGCTGCCAGGGCCAGGCCGGGTTAGGGGGATGATCCCCCGCACCACCAGGTGAGTGGGGCAAGTACAGAGTGGAGCGGCTGCTGCTGCAGACTGGACCTTGCGCCCCAAACCCTGCTGCAGCGTGGGGCAGGCAGTGACAGCGCTTGTAGTGGGGCCCCGGGGGGGGGGCATGCAGCCACCCAAAAATTTGCTGTAGCCCTCCCCCAACCCTCCATCCCAGCACCGCCACCCCTGAATGCAGTGCAGCTGGGAACACCCTAATGCAGCCATCCTCCTGAGGGCATGGGGGTTGTGTGCCCTGGATCTGCATGGGGGTGGGGTAGCTGCCGCTAAAGGCTGGGGCTGGGAGGCTGTGCTGCACTCTGGCTGAGGGTGGGTAGGGGGGGCTACTATCCCCCCGCC
>NW_017729022.1:173543218-173552921 GCF_001723915.1 Gavialis gangeticus | reverse complement strand
GGTGGGTGGGGGGGGCTACTATCCCCCCGCCCCCGAAGCCCTACTTTTAGCTGCAGGCCAGGCTGTTCCTGGCTGCTTGGCCCCAGTCCACAGCTGGAGCCTGCCCCACCCCGCATGCAGATCTGGGGGCATGCGTCCTCCTAGGGTGTGTGCACACGCCCCCAGATGAGCCCCGATCAACTCTGTCCTGCCCCACCTTGGCTGCAGGGCCTGCCCCTGTTTCAACCCAACTCTCTGTCAGTGCCATTCGGGGTGGGGGCAGCACAGGTTGAGGCCCCAGCAGTGAGAGGGGGAGTGGGGCTAGGGTTGGGGCCTTGATCTGCTCCCCCCCATGGCCCTTTCCTCTCCCCCTGCCTCTTCCTCCACAGACTGGGGGGATGCGCCTCCAAATATTTTTTTCTCCCTCTGCCTTAATCTGTACCCCTCCCCACAGCTTTACTTGCTGGACAGGGGGTAGATCTTGGTTTGCTTTTAAATTCCAAAAGTGAACTCCTACTGAAAAAGGTTGGAGACCACTGGACTAAAGGAATTGCAGTTATCCTGATTGCTTCTCTGCCTCCTTAAATATAAGGTGCCGTGTTTGCTGTTCTTCAGCTGTTTAGTACCATATATGCTTTCATAGATTGATTAAAATTTCTTGATACCAGACTTGTGATTTGCACATGTCAGTTATTTTAGTATTCTGGGATAGGGATTATATGTTCTCCTAACTTGAGCCCATTTGCTCTTTGAATGTTATTTCTACCTCAAATGTAGTAATTTCCATTTCTATATATTCATTCCTAGTAGCTTATATGCTTTTGTCCCCATGTTCTAATTCTGAGTATCAGTTCTATGAAAGAATGAGATGCTTAGTTTGGGGGTATACTTTGATTATTTTTTTAAAATTGACCCCTTCTTCATTTTTTGCAACCCCAATTTTTTTTTTTAATTTGTATAGCCAGAGATACTTTATTTCTTTTAATTTCCTGTGCAAGGTCTAATGCACTTTGTCCTTCAGCCTTTTTTTTCCTGATAAGAAAAAAAAATAAGAAAAAAAAAAAGTGTTTTTTATCAGGTGGTTAGTTTTTTTTAAATTATTGTTAGTCCTTGTAAGCTTCCTATTTACTCCAAATATCCCAAGTGACTGACCTATTCAGTTAGGTCTAAAATCCTTCCCTATAAGGTTTCACACTCACCTTGCTATAAAAGTTCCAGATATTATTATTATTATTATTATTATTTTGTTTAACTCTCTCCACCTTCATGATGCAACTCAGCTGTGTAAAAGCAAGTACCTAAAATGCTTCATGCAAAGCACTTGAGATGTGAGGAATGGGAATATAGGAAAATGGTTAAATGAGTATACTTCTGATGTGTCCCTAGAACTCTTACATTATTGGTTTCTTTGGCCTAGTGCCTGGGGTCAGCTAATAGATTATTTGGTGTATTGGATTTACTGTCAACTTCACAAAAACCAAGATACTTTACCAACCTACCCCAAACTAACCAGCTATTCCCCCACATATTACAGTTGGAGGAGGGCAATCTTTGAAGAATATTGGGTGTTTCTTATACCTGACTAGCCACCTTTCCCAAATAGTAAACATGGATGACATTCAACACCAGATAAGATCTGCCACTGTTGCTTTTGGATATCTCCAAAATTGTCTTCAGTGATCATGACATCAGGAACTGGACCAAGCTTCTTGTCTACCAGGCTTTTGACATCCCTGCCCTGTTGTATGGGTGTGAAACTTGAACAACATATTAGAAACACCTGAAAGTTTTGGAATGCTACCACCAGTGATGTCTTCAGAAAATCCTCCAAATCAATTAGAAAGACAGAAGAATGAATGCTAATTTTCTAGTTCAAGCAAATAACAGCATTAAAGCCACATTTTTATGACACCAGCTTCATTAGGTAGGACATGTCATAAGAATGAATGACAACTGGTTCCCAAAACCGGGGTCCTATATTTCCAGCTCACCCCCCAACAAGAGCCAGCAGGGAGGAGAGGTGGGGGGAGCGGAAGGGGTGGTTATTGGTAGCCACGGGTGCCACCCTGTGCCTGTGGCCACTGCCAAGCCTGGGCCTACTGCCACCAGGCCTGTACCTGCCACTGATGCTGGGCCCACAACCACCACTGGGCTTGTGGCCACTGCCGGGCCTGCAGGCGTGGGTCAGTGGTGGCATGGGTGTGGCAGCAGCTGTGGGGGGGAGCGGGCCCAGACCCAAAGCTGCAGGGGTGGGGTAGGGGAACAGGCCCAGATCCAAAGCAGCAAGCAGGGGGTGCAGATATGGGCCCAGCCTTGGAGCAGGGGGGTGAGGGGAAACGGCTGAAGTGATGGGGGTGGGGGGAGCAGACCTGGCCCCAACACTGGAGCAGAGCCCCCGCAGCAAGGGATGGGGGGAAATGGGGTCAGGCCCGTGGCAGAGGTGGGGGGAGGAAGGATGGGGAGCCCCAGCCCCGAACCCAAACTGCCTGAGTGGAAAGGGTTGGACCTGAAGGGGGTAGGGCCAGACTAGTGCAAAGAGGTGGGGAATGGCGGTGCAGGGCCAAAAGCTGGGCTTTGTCACTGCCACCCCTCTCTGCTGTCATTTTTGATGGGCAATTTGCATATACATATACATATAACAAGGCAATCCACTTACCAGTAAGAGTGAGTGCTACATTCTTCCCCAGCTTCAGTTTCCAAATATTTTTTTAGGATGCATCTCCATGTAAAAGTCATTGAAATAGTCTATATTCTTAAAGTGGCAAGGGTCTGGGTAACAGCATTGCACCTTTCATGTTGTGTGCAAAAGAGAAAGCTGAGCTCTCCATTACTGCTACCTGATTTTTCCAGTAGCAGTTGAGACTTTAACCATATTCTTAGGCTACCAACCTGACCCAACTATTGTGGACACCATAAGTTAAAGGAACAGATAGTATTCCTGCATTCTTTTGCTACTTCTTGCTGCTAATCAATATTACCTCAGGGTATAGACAGGCATAACAGTTGTATCTCTGTTCAAGGATTCAAGAATAAGCTAAAACCACTCCAACTTGTGCCATGAGTCATCCAGGGAAGTTCAGCTCACTTGTGTTGCTACAGGATTATGCAGGCATATGTTACAGTGTAACACTTGCTCTTAGCATCTGAACTTTTAAAAGCTCCCCTTTTAACGTACTTGAAATGTATGTTTTGTTTGTTCACACCCTCAGTGTTGTTAGGATGAACCCCAATACTCTATTTTTCATCTATTTTCTAGTCTCACCTAGTCACACGCCTGCTCCGATGTGTTCTAATTGGAACTTGTTGGAAGTCTGCTTGATTAAGCAAACTTGATTAATCGAGTATGCAGGAGCATTCTATTTAGAACACTCCTTGGTGTCTTGTGTATTTCGCACCCCCATACTTCAAAATGGCAGTGGGGGGCGCTTTAACTAAAAGTTCATAAATCCAGATTTAGTTAAAGCAATCCCACCACCATTTTGAAGTGTAGGGATGTGTGTGCCCTTGGATCTGTGCGACATGGGACAGGTTGCAGCTACGGGGTGGAGCTGGCGGTGCACAGGGCTTTTCTTGCTGGGGGCTGGGCTTGGAGCAGGCTCTAGCGGCACTGGGAGGAGGCTGCAGCCACCCCATATTTCACCACAGCTGTGCTCCCAGCCCCGTGCCACCGTCTTGCGCAGCCCCAGCTTTTCCTGGTGCTTGGGTGGAGGTGGGGTGTTGAGCTGGAGTTACAGCAGGCAGTGTGGGGCTGGAAGTGTAGCTATGGTGAAATTTGGGGTGGCTGCAGCCTCCTCCCAATGTTGCTGGAGCCTGTTCTGAGCCCAGCCCCTACTGAGAAAAGCCCCATGGAGTGCCAGATCCAGCTCCACCCTGCAACTACAGCCTGCCCTGCATCACACCCCCCGCCCTCTCGGGGTGCAAGCAGTGGCAGAAGCTACCCCCACCCAACGAGCAGCACCTCTGTCCCATGTGCCCACCCCTACCCCAGTTGGCAGCGCCTGCACCTGCCCCGTCCCTCACTGTGGGGGGCGTTAATCTGTGTCCCCTCCCCCATGACCCTTCCCTCTCCCCTCTTCTGACATAACAGCTGGAGGCAGCTCTTCACGCTGCCAGCTCTCCTCTGTGCTGTGCTGCAGCTACATGCAGCCAGGCATTTATCAGCTAAATTATTGGCCCCATCGGGCTGATATCAGATGCAGCCAGTTTTCTTCGTATTGGTACCGATCCGATGTGAGACCAATGTATTGGTGCACCTCTAATCAGAAGGTTAGTTGTCCCATAAATTGTTCTCCATTTTTAGATTGACAGATTTCAACGAGATCTTAAGAACCTGATATTTAAGGAGTTTTCTTAACTTTTTCAATAGTATTCATGAAAAGTAGAAAATAACACGGGTTAGTAGTTGGCCAGACGGTTGATATCCAGTAATGAGTTCTATAGTTTTGGCTATACCAATGCTACTTTTTAAGGTAGGCAGGTGCTAATAGAGTTCTGTGGTCATAGAAATATGGCCGTTTGAGGGGGGGGGGGGGTTGTTTATTTTTGGAAACTTTATTAATTTTGCCAGAGTTAAATTATTTAGTTTATAGCAAATGTTGAGTCTTACTAATGATGTTTTAAATACTTCTGTATGTGGTCCAACCCTTATTCTTGATGACCACCAGACACTCTAAGTAATGTCAAAATGAGGTTATTTGTAAAACTGATATTTTTGTACCTGTTTATGTACTCTAAAGCATTAAAAAAGTACACGTAGCAACATTTTAAAATAAAATGTAATATACTGGCTTAATTATAGTATATTATGAAATAAAGCACTATTGAGCATGAGCTGTTCTATGGATGAGTGTGTACCTTTTTGAGAGAGAAGGATTTTACATCAAAAGGAAAAGTACAGTTCAAAGGATATTATTGATTTCCTTTGCAGATGGCTTCCATGCTTTCCATAGTTGAAGGGTTCTTGCTGTTCACATTGCAGGGTTTTTTTATTTCTTCAGTCAGTCTTTTCTTTCCATTATGTGCCAAGCTTTGTGGAAGAAATACTGCATTTAATCTTGTTTTGAGAGATCTTGATCATCACAAATTGGTCATATTCCAGGTTTAAGAAAGTATTAAAGGGCTTTAAAATGTTTTATGATAATTATTAATACAGAGATCAGAGTGTTTTATATAGAAATATTACAATTTTCATTCTCAATCCATGTAATCTCCATAAATTTACCAAGTAACAGATGGAAATTGGCTAAAAAATTCCTTGGGTCCTAACAGCTGTCAATCTTCACTGATGTACACATGTTGGTTTCAGGTCATTTCAAGTAAGGATTCTTATTTGATACCCAAACTCCATTGTATTTGGGTTTGAGGGGGTCTGAATTAGCTATAGCAGTGAAAGGGAATGTGGGATCTTGACTACAAAGGAAGGAGATTTAACCAGCATCTCTAACTTAATGAGAAATCAAGAGTATCTTAACATCCAGTGTTTCTTCTTGAGGTCATAGCTAAATTTCCATTATTTCAGTTGAAGTTATTTGTACACAAAGATAAATCCTGACTTCTGCTTGCTTTTTTTCTTTTTTTAAGTATTTCACAATGCTCAGGTGCTTTAACTATTTATCTGTGCTACTTGCATGAGCTTTTAAGTGCAGGACTTTTCTCTAGCTCTTTTCCTAGTGATTCTGACATCATGGAATTTTTTTTTCATTTGGGCAGATCACTGGCTCTGCAGTATCAGTGTCATCAGCACTTTTATTGCTAGGAAACTGTCCTTGACTTAAATAGATTTTTATTAAAAATATGCTTCAGTCTATTTTAAGACGTGCATTTTATTTTAAATAGTACATTACATTGGCAGTTTCAGCATATATCCTTTAATAAGGATATTGTTCATTTTGAGTTTCCTATTGTATTTAAAATAATTTACAAATACATTTAACCCCTGAAAATATATTATTTTATTTCATCTAGCTTAACTGAATTAAGAAAATATTAATCTTCAAGAGGATAACTTACCTACAGTGATATTTTTTACTTTTATTTTTCTAAATCTAAATGTATGTAACAGTATTTTACAACTTTTAAATTCAAACTAACTAGGAGAATCCTGTTTAAGTATCTTCAGTTTTGTTGCACACATTCCTTACTTTCGCAGGCCAAGAAATATAAAAGAAAAAGTAAGACTCTTAGTTGCTGTTATATATTGGTTGGACTCTTCCTACAACAGTGAAATACTTCTATTTTTTATTGTATTTTTAATTTTATTACAAGTTGCTGGGCATGCTCTTCAGATAATTTTTGGATTTATCTGTGATATGGGGGACTGTATTTTAACTTGTAAATGTTGGCTTTCTTACGATGACATTTAGATCCCATGAAAATTTACAAAAGATTGTTTTTAAAAGATCCAAGCTGGAAGTTCTTATACTTTTTTATAGGTAAATGTTTCTAACATTCCTTCAGAAGTTGGATGGCTTATGCATCCCCCAGATTGTTTTAAAATGAAGAATGAACTTTCTCTTTTTGTTTGCAACTTATATGTTTACATGCTGCGTCATTGTGACAATAGATCTGGGATGAGGTTATGTCAATATGAACTCTCCTACTAGTTCTGCAGGAGAGGACTCAAAATATAGTACTTGCTTAGATACTATTTATATTATCAGCTGGGTTTTATGATTCTAATAGCCTTGAGTGTAGGGTACAAATATTTTAAATGTGAGAGCTTAGGGATCTCAACTAAATTGGGGGTATTCTAAAGAAGACAATCACATTTTTCTCTTCAGTAGAAATTGTGGTAAGTCAGTATATTTAGGGGTATTTCATAGATGTTAGGGGCTAGAAGAGACCTTATAAAATCATCGGGGCCTACCCTTGGGCAGGAAAGACTGCTGGGGTCAGGTGACCTCAGCAAGGTGGGCATCAAGACGCTTTTTGAAGATTACTGATGTTTGTCATTGTCAACAATACTAAATATACTCAATATATTTTGATGTAAGAGTTTTTAGTGTCCATGATTTTTAATGACAGACAATATAATCTGTATTTCGTAGTTGTTTCATAGTTGGTAGGGTCGAAAGGGACCTGAGCAGATCATCAAATCCGACCCCCTGCCATGGGCAGGAAAGAATGCTGGGGTCAAACAACCCCGGCAAGGTGATTATTTAGTCTCCTTTTGAAGACCCCCAGGGTAGGAGTGAGTACCACTTCTCTTGGAAGTTGGTTCCAGATCCTACCTGCCCTGACTGTGAAGTAGTGCTTCCTGATGTCTAGCCTGAACCTACTCTCACAGTCAACTTGTGGCCATTGTTCCTAGTTACTCCTGGTAGTGCTCAGGGGAACAGGGACTCTTCCATTCCCGTCTGGTAAGTTCATAGACAACCACCAAATCCCCTCTCAGCCTTCTCTTGTGGAGGATGAACAAGTTCAGGTCCCATAGCCTCTCCTTGTAGGGCCTCCTCTGCTGCCCCCTGACCAGGGGAGGCACAGCCAGACCCAGGGTCAGTGAAGACCCAGTCAGGGAACCTCTGGTGGGACTAGATGTGTTCAAATTAGCAGGTCTTGATGATCTCCACCCCAGAGTGCTAAGGGAATTAGCAGAGGTCATTGCGGAACACCTGGCACAGCTTTACTAGCACTCATGGAGCTCTGGTGAAGTGCCAGAGGACTGGGAAAAGGTCAATATGGTTCCCATTTTCAAAAAAGGGAGGAAGGTGGACCCAGTAAACTACAGGCCTGCCAGTCCCACCTCGGTCCTAGGGAAGCTGGCCGAGAAAACCATCCAGGTGCATATCTGTGAGGGACCAGCAGGGGAGACCACACTCAGGGGCAACCAGCCTTTACTGCTTTGATTTCATAAAGAAATGCAGAAGGCCATATAAGAATAGGTTGTGCCAAATTAAGAAAATGGTACTCAGTTCCTTTTATCATTTAAGAGGCAACAGGAATTGTATTGCATTCTCTGCCACAGGTTAAATCCATTTATTCAGGAAATAGGCAGAATCTTTTACTGGATTAAGCAAAACAAAGGGTTTCCAGGAGTAAATAGAGCTCATTTGTCTATATAGTAATGTAAAACTAAAACTTTGTCTGAAGTACAATATTTTGACCATTTTGATAAATAGGAGATTTCTTTGTTTTCTTGCATTTAATGAGTGGCAAGCTAGCTAAGCTATTTCTTTGCCACTGATCAGTGGCTGGCTCATTGGCAGGGATGGTCTTCTATAAACACAGAATCAGTAGACATAAATGTAAGAGTATACACTGAGTGTGATTTTTTTTTTTTTGAAGTAATGTATTGCATGAAGTATTAAACCTAGCAGAATACCTTAGGAAAGCTGGAAATACTATCTTTCCAAATATCAATATGGTGCATGAATTTCTAGCAGTGATGAGGTATTAGCTGCTGTGACATTTTGATAGTATAGTACTGTTAAATGAGTAGTGTGGATTAACCTCAGTTGATTGCTGGTTCTAATGCTCATTTTAAGAACCTTTGAAAGCTTTAATCAAGAACTAATGGGTAATTGTATGTCTACAGTGGTCAAAAGAAATCATAACTCCTGATCAACTAAAATAGTGGGGGCTTGCCTTTTAGGCAAATGTGCCGTGAATTAAGCCCTGTGCTGTTCCCTGAGTGCCACTCCAATTCCCTTCCCCTGCCAGATCTGCTGCTCTGCTTTCTGTTCCCTACATTGTGCAGGGATCCCTGTCTGATCTGCTGCCTGCCCCATCCCTGACTTAACATGTCAGGGCACGCACACAGTGACTGCCTTTGCTACTTGTGGCACTCATGCCACAGGTTGGACACCCTCAAGCCAGAAAACTGATAGCTAGCAAGGTTAAAGAGTTCAAATTAAAATGGTCCAAGTGGGGTTTTTTGTTTGTTTTCTTTGTTTGCTTTTTAAGTCGCTACCCATGTGGGATTATGGTCAGTTATTGATAGCAGGTAATTTCTCATTTGAAAATCTGGTTCCCCCCCCTTGTGGGGTGAAGAAGAGACTTTGGAAATAGGAACAGCTATATTAACTTCTGAAAACAACAGTATTTTTCAGATGAGAGTTGTGCCTCCATAATTATACTATTATGGATTATTAAACTAAGGCTTGAGATCAAACTGGTCACGATTGCTTCTATACTTAGCTCATGATATATATAATACATGTTTTAAAGCTATGAGGTTGTTCAATGTTTTTTTTTTCCTTACTCAGTAAAGATAGAGTTAACAGAATCATTGCTGATAGGGTTAGCTATATGCATAGTATGGAATGAATAATTTAGTAACTTCGGGAAATGCAAACTGCAGTAAGAACTCAAGGAGCCTTTCCAGAATATGTGACTACTATGCTACCGAACAGAATGAATCTGCTAAACAAGAAAAAAAAATTCTCAGATTTGGGTGATCAAGAATGTCATACTTCAAACTGCAATAAGAACCTGTAAACCTTAGTGGGGGGCGGGGAAGGGAGAACTGATTCTGCTGCATTAAAGTAATGGTGGTTTACCTGCATTCTGACAATTCTCTGGAGGGGACTGAGATTACTTCTTGCCAGCACAGTAGTAATGGGATGTGGCAGTGTCTGTGTTGTCAGAAGTGGAATAAAATCTCCATATTTGCTTGTAAGTTTTTTGTTCTGTTTTCTTCCTGTTTAAATGATTCATTTAACATTTATTAAAAGAAAAATAATTTAGACCTATATTTGGTATATTCTGTAACAGTAGCCATTTTTTC
>NW_017729022.1:173513605-173538218 GCF_001723915.1 Gavialis gangeticus | reverse complement strand
ATATGGGTCAAGTTTTTATAAGGACCTAAGCCTCTTAGCCCTTTGAAAAGATGTCATGTGCTTGTCCATGCCTTTACTAAGGGCTAAGTTGCTTTTAGTGCTGTGGTAGTTAACCTGTTTTTTATTGAGCCACATTATCCCTGTATCAGCATCCTAGGAAGCCATTTTTTCTTTTAGTTACACTGGGTTTTATGAAAGGTGACTTAGGTCGCAAGATGACTTAGGTCACCTAGGAGGATTACTTTACATTACCAATTTGTCAAAATCTGAACAGTGTGGTTTAATAATAGGAATTTTGTCATTTAGTTATTGTCTATCCATTCCACTTCCTTTATAATTCTATAGCATGTAACATTATTAAAAAATATTAACTTTAATTTTAGTTATTGTATGCTTTGGGGCTCAAACTGTTCAGCATTATTGCAGTTGTCTCTCGCCATTACCTGTATGCTGTTTTCTGTTGCATAGTATTATCACAAAGATCAGTAATATATCACATAAAAGTACTAAGCTAAAATTTGGGTTCAAGTCTTGAAGAATAGTATTAAAATTCTCCAGTTGGCCTGACTTCAGAGTGATCATGAAGATGCCGTATTTGAAACCTCTTATTCACAAAATGAGCATAGATGTAAAGGTTTTTTTAAATTAATTCAGTAATGCAATCTATTGGTCCTGAGTAACATCATTATGAGCATCAGCTATTTTAAAGGTTTGTGTTACAAAATGAACAGTGCCTTTACAATCTCAAGCTTATATTTCCAAAACTGCCAATTTAAAGTCTCATTTAGTAGTATCAAAAGTAAAAAGTGATGATTGTCTTCTGTGCAGACAACAGCATTTCTGTCTACGACTGCTGATGAAATTTAAGAAGAAGCAAGTTTGCAATAGATAATATTGGCATAATGGATTTAAAGTGATAGTGGTAGTGCTTTTATCAGTTCATCTCAAAGTGCTTGCAAAAGTGTTCAGTATCATTATCCTCATTATATACATGGGGAGACTGAGGCACAGCAGAGATTAAGTGTTTGACTTGCCTGAAGTCACACAGTAAGATGATGATGATGCCAGGAATAGAACAAACAATAGGGAGGAAAAAAGGTCTCTTGGCCTTTGTAAACCAATAAATAAAAGTATGTTGCTTCAAAGACATGAAAAATATTTACAAATGACAGTACCCTTCCTTCAGAAATCCATTTCCTGTTTTTTTCTTTTTATATATATATAGAGAGAGAGACAGACAGACAGACAGACAGACAGAGAAATCTATAGAGATATCCTCCAAAATTCTTAGTTTAGTTATGAATTTGTCTGCACAAAAGGGTTGCGAAACCATAATTTGAGCCTGGATTTAAAATTTTGAGTCAAAATAAAAATGTAAGTAACTGAGTAAAGAATGTTACATATAAACCAATAAAAAAGAACTATGTATAGACTGGTCTGTCATCTACACTACCATCAGGGATGGTATTGGGAACAAGTGCACAAGAGAAATGGTCTTTAGTGGATAGAAAGGGGACTGAAAACAATTAGTCAAGAATGATACTGCTTTGAGCACAGAGCTGGACTAGACCTCATGAGGTCCATTCCAGTGATACTTTTCTATGATCCTAAGTTATGAAAATAGGACTTGCATGTTTCTAGGGAAGAGCTACTTGTGCATAAAAAGGTGTATGTGCTCTACTTTTGAAACTTGTTTAATAAATGGGTTTTAGCTACATTTTCTAATATCTTTCTGTCAGGATTTTTATCAAAATTACAAAGTTTCTTTCCCAGCAATTTTTATGCATATGTTTTTGTTTGCTTGCTGTTACAAGTGTACTAAATCCTCTGATAATGATATCTTAAATGTAAATAAGATCAACTGCATAGAACAACTAGCATAAGGAAATTGAAATCATAATGTTTTTTAGCAGCAGGTCCTCAGGTGCCTACTGTTAGTACTGAATAAAACTAAATGCTTTGCCAAATCTGAAATTCTCTCCCCAAAAGTAAGTAGTTTTAATGGAGGAAAATGAGAGGAAGTTTTCCTTTTATATAATACTAATATGAGCTTTCCTTGAAGTAGCTAAGAAATCTGTTCTTTCTAACCTTCATAGTACTTCATCAACTTGCTGTTTATTTTCAGTTGATTCTTTGCTTGAAAAGCCTTGTTTCATATTTTGACTTGAACAACCAGTTTCAGCACTACTTAGGTTAGTTTCATGTGAGCTTAAGTTTGTGACAGCTTTGCAGTTTTTAATTGTTAAACCAGAGCTGTCCAACTTCTGGGCAATTGGGTCACATGTTGAATGAGTTGTAGTCCTAGGCTCAGGCTACAGGCACCAGGCTCAGGCCATAGGCTAAGGCAGGCAGCACCTCCCTCCCCCAGGCTTTCCCCAGTCTAGCACTGCTCCCTCCATCACAAGCAGAGCGTAGGTAGATAGCCTGGCTCCCCTCTTCTCTCTTGGCTGTGTGCACCACACAGGTGGCCTACACCCCACCTCACTTACATGTGCATTATCCTTCTCCTCTCCTAGCCATACAGCCACCTGCAGCTCAGCTCATGCCTTTTTCTCATGCAGAGCAAGCAACTCTGCCTCATGCCCTGCCACACATGCATCATGGGCACCCTGGCCTTCTACCGCGTGCACACCTTGCACACACCACCCACTCCTGTTGCATTACCCCACCCCCAGGAGTGAGGGCAGGAACTAAAAGCTGGAGAGGGCAGAGGAGCCTGAAGAGGGGACCACAGCAGGAGCTGGCCAGCCATGTACTAACACTTTGGGGGCCACATGCAGCCCACAAGCTATTAGGTGGATAGCCCTATCATTAAACAATAATACCATAAACTAGAGATTTTATATTGCTGTTCAGGAAATGCTTTCTAAAGGGAGCTCATTTTCCTCAACCAGTTTTAGTGCATAGATCGTATGTAGTTGACTAAGTTACAGCTACACTTTTTCCAATAACAGCCATTCTTTAAGAAGAATTTTTTGTTCTAGTGTTGAAAAGGGCTTACAAAAGATGTATTTTAATGATATATTCAGTGATTAAAAGATGCATTTTAATGATATACACTGATTACAAGTACATTTTCGCATTGTACTTAATTTAAAAATAAAAAGGCAAATACACTTCACAGAGAAATAGGTTCATTCTGCACTAAACAGAGATAAAATAATATAGCCTCATAAATGGACCGGAATGCTTTCTCAAGATAAGCCCTGTTCATGCTATTTTACTTATACCTGCTTTTCTGGGACAGAAGTGAGCCAAATAGTGACAGGGTAACTGAACAAACTGGACTTACTGGAAACAGCATATCAAAGTAGGTAGTGATTTTCTTTGGCTTAGTGCTGTCTGCAAGGGTGCCTATACACGAGCAAGGAGGCTGATCTGACATGCTGGAATTTCAGCACGTTGGAGCAGACTTGATTATTCGAGTCGTCTGGAGTGTGGCAGTTACCGCTGTCCAGCAGCCTTCCGCATCTGATGTATCAGCATTCCTATGCTTCAAAATGGTGGTTTTGACTTACCTAAAGTTTGTTCAGTGAGCTTTAGATAAAGCACTCCCACTGCCATTTTGAAGCATGGGGACATTGATGCATAAGCTGCTCCGGATGCTTTAATTAGTGGCTCTTAGAGCTGCTCTAATTAAGCGCCCCCTCACCCCTAGTGCTGGAGCACATGTATGAGCACCCCAAGAGAACCAGCTCAAAATGGTTAATTGCATTTGCTTCCTGGAGGGGTTACCATTTACAGGTCATGTTATATATATATAATTCCATTAGAAACCTACCAGTCATAATAAAATAATCTCATTAATTTGGCCTATTAAAATCTGTAGAGCAGCCAAATGTTTACTAAATATTTTTACAACAGTATTGTATAGACACTGCACCACTAAACATAAATAGACATGGCCTTTCTGTTTTGCAAAATCTGTTTTTGTACTAAGATAAATTATTTTTTAAATGCCTTGTTTCTTTTATTTGTTGAATCTCCACTTGGTGATGTGTGAATCACCACATGGAAAGAGAATTGGAATAAAGAGTACCAAAGATTGTTCATTCTGTTTTTTGACATGCATCTCTTGGTAAGGAGAGTCTGTTGGCTAGATTAAGGACCAGTATATAGGATGAATGGATTTTGTTGCTTATTTTACTATGTACTCAGTAATGCAATATATTGAGCGAGTCATTTAACCTCTGTGCTTCAGTTCATGCAGTTGTAAAATGGATGGGACATCTACCTTACAGGGGGGTTGAGGTTTAGAGAACATTTTCAGGTGTCTGAGAGGACCTGCAATGAGTGCTTATTTATTATGTATCCAGTATCCAGGTTGTAGCCGTATTGGTCTAGAGGAAACAGCAGTTGGGGCTCATAGTAGAGGAGATGTGTTTTATTAGACCAACAAGATTTTTGCACAAACGTTCTTTAATTGCAAGTTTTCAGGCACAAACACCCGTCAGGCATTGGAGAAAAGATTGTTAAAGTCCTCCTGGGTAGAAATGGAAGTTCATATTTCATAGGATTTCACAGAGGAGTCAAAAGATGGAGTACTTACGGCAGATAGTTCTTAGCTGATAAGTCTCTCTCAGCTTCTTGTAAGGCTCTATGGTGATGCAAATTGCCTTGAGCAATGGCAGGAGCAGTATCTCATGTTACAGGTGGTCAAAATTGCTTCCTGCCTGGGAAATTATGAAGATTTAATTTTAAAAATTGGCTAAAATTTGATATCTTCCATGTGTCAGGTATCCAGGTTGTAGCTGTAGTGAGCTAGAGCAAAAAGCAATTGGGGCTCATAATGGAGGGTATAGTAGGGCTCCTCTACTCTGAGCTCCAGTTGTTGTTTATTATGTAGTCTTTTCTTTATTTATTCCCTTATTTGCTTCAGTATCTTTTGGGGTTCAGATAGGTGGGGGTAGATGTGTAGGGGTATTCCAGCAGAAGAATAATTGCTTATTCTCTTATCTTTCAGCTACAACTGAATATTTTTTAGGATAGATAATGAGTAGTTCTTTCCCTGCCCCTCATCTTCCTTCCCTACCCATTTTATGTTATTCCCCCTCATACTGTACTTTTAACTTGACATTAGTCTTGTTAAGTCTGTACTTGTCCTGAGGAGCTGGCCAGAATACAAGTGAGACAAGTGTATTATAATAGCTTTTCCTTCACAGAAACATACTAAAGTTTTCTGATACAAGAATGCTTCTAATATATCTATTAGGGTACCTAATACATGTTTTGTATCTATTATAACAAGTGTAACCTGGAAACATTGTGTTGATTGTTGGCACTTTCGTAGTAAGGTATTTATCTAGACAAATAGGCCAAACATAGATGTGGAAAAAAATGCTACAATTGGCAAAAAAACCTCTATTTGGCTGTCCTTCTGGTTTTCTGCATTGCAGCTGCCGCAAAACATGGGATACCTTTCCCATTAGAGTCTTGTTTGTGCCACTACAAATCTGAAGCAAGGTACCATATTTTCTACCATATAACATACACTTGAATGTAACATGCAACCCATTTTGAGAAGGCCCCAAGAAGGAAAAAGCTCTTACCTTAGAGTAATGGTAAGTATATCAGGTCTGGGGTCTCGAGAGCTATGGGGTTGTGCATGGGGGCTGGGGGATCTGTGTACCTGGACTGGGAGTTCGGGTGTTGGGAGTTGCATGCTGGCCCTGATGCTGTGCGCTGGGTCCTGAACTGGCCAAGCCAGTGCTGGAGCTGAAGCTGCATGGCAGGTCTGGGCCAGTGCTGGAGCCAGACCTGCATGATGGGTGTCACCTGCCTCCACATACCAGCCCAGTCTGGCACACAGCTGGGGAGGAGGCTTCCCCATGGATGCAGAAATTTGGTGACAGAGGGCCAGGGAGGGAGGAAGTAAGTGGTGGATTGTTAATTGCTATGGCTCCCATTGCTGTCACTGCTCTGCTCTGCTCTTCCTTGCTCCCTCTTCCCCCCACCCCCAGATTTTTGTACCTATAGAGAGCTCTTTCCCTCACATAATACATGCCCTCATTTCTCTGGGAGGGGAGAGGTGGGATATATACAAAAAAGGTGTATGATCAAATGTTATAGTAAATTGTTACCCTTGGCAAGCTGTGATAAAAAGTTCTTGGCTCCTTGTTTTTTAACAATTTCCTTTTCCTGCTAGGCTTTCATTAGTAAAATCTGATTGATAACCATACAGTAGAAATGTGATCAACTCTTGTCGATGACAAAGCTGACATATCAATGGCTAAACTTTCACTTCTAAAATAGAAACTGTTTAATGTTTAAGTAATGCCTGCAATGTATGCTCTTAAGAGCTCACAACATATAACAAAGTCCAGGACGAAGAAAATATATGTTATATTTAAAAAAAAAAAAAAGAAAAAAGAATCAATTCCTTTCTCCAGGAATTTAAAAAAGTAAAACATAAAAAAAAATTCTGTCATGTTGTCAGTGACATCAGTAGGATTGGAACTGTTAGATTCATCACAGACTTCAACTATTTGAGCCTACAGGGTGTGTCTACACAGTCATTAATGCACTTTTGCTACTGTGCGTTAAGTTTAGTACCTCTTATGTAAAGGAACTAAGTAAACGGGCATTAGGCTGCCCAAACACACAGTAGCGAAAGTGCACTTTTATAGTGATGCTTAATGCCTAGTAACCTGTTTTTACTGGTCACTTGCATATTATTATAGTTTTTGGCGTGATGCTTTGATGCACAGTAAAATAGGCTACAGTGCATTAAAGCGCACGTGTAGATGTACCCACAGAGAAATTGATACCTGTAAACTGTTATCCTCCTATATGGGCCAGGACTAAAAGAATATGAGATGCTTCAGTACTGTGGTTTCACAGATGGATGCTTACAGCAGAGGTTGAGACTTAAAATACTCAGGTTCTACTTGATGCCCTGCAGGAGAGTATACTTTTGTGGGCAGAGAGTTTGACCCTTCTGTTCTGTTCATTCCAACCTGATAGTGTTCCACTCTTATCTTTACTCTACCCTGACCCTTCCCCCGGTAGCACTGTCCTTCCCTTTACTGTTTCCTGACCTCAAGATTTCCAAACTGGTCTCATGGTCCTTTTCAAATCAGGCCTGATTCTTCTCATCCACCCCTTCCCCCTTGCCCTATGTCCAGGTTTCCCTTTCCCAATGCCTCCAAGTCTTAGAGTGCTTTCCCTGGGCTCATTATACAGCCTTGACTATCACTTATTGTTATGGATCTATATATCCCAGTGTATGTGACCAGGTAGGCTCATTTTTCTGACCACATCACTGCCCTTCATTACATCCTTTTCTTTTCCATCTTGATGGTTTTCAATCCCTTTCGTCCCTTAGCTCCTGATATGACCAGTTTTCACTCATTCTTTATTTACTACATAGTCCAGATTTCCTTTGCCCATCCAATAATAGTCCTTCCTGTACCCCCAACTTCCAAACTTTCTTCATTCAGACAATTGCAGTCTTTTCCCTCTCATTACCTCTTTCCCAGCAGGTCCAGTTTATATTTTCTTGACATTCTAATCAGGTAGCGTCTTTCTTCTTACCATCAAGGGGATCACAGAGAATAAGAGAGAGAGGCTCCAAGCTTTTAGTTTGGTTCCTCAACATGGTACAGTCCTCGGAAGGTCAAAGTCTTTCAGTCCTTCTAGATGAAGTCCTCCTCAGCCACAGGTTAGAACATGACCAATGCAGATATATTTTGGGGGTATTCAGCAGTCATGGATAGAGATTTCCATGTTAACAGGGATAGAAAGGGATAACTGAGAGATCTAAAAGTTGAGCAGTATCAGTCCAGAGATTGTCAAGCTGAATATTGGCAGTGTGAAATTGTGCTATATGACCACTGAAGTGTGGAACCTCTCTTCTCTGATATGAACCCACTCTATAACAGGACCTAGGTTATCTCCCTTGTAATCTTAAACAACATTGTTACAGGGGATGTCTGCAGACCAGTCACTTGGAGCTTGATGCATACTTTCACCAAGCACTATGCAATTGCAGAAGTTTTTGTGCAGAATGAAGCATCTGATACAATGGCCTTCTAGTTACTTTTTGTCTACAGGTTCTCCAAGACTGATCTTCAGATTCATGCAGGCACTACTTTGGTGTTGCCTACAGCAAGAAAATGTGTAGGTTGACAGTTGCTGAAAAGATAGAAAATCTTTTTCAGTTACAGGAATTCAAGCTATAATGTCCACGTACATATTTGCATCCTGCCCTTCTTGCCTTCTTTTTCTGAATTACATTCAGAAGAAGATGGCACAGGAAAAGAAACTGAAGAGCAGGATGTGCATGCTGCCCTTTCTCTTGTGTGCCCTAGGTACAAGGAGGGTTAGTAAATGTTATAAAAAATAACATCTTCCCAGAAAACTAGCTGCCATTCAGAATTTACACCAGTTGATTCACAGGAGAATTTTTTACATTTAGATATAAAAAAAAGTTATTCAGCATTTAATATGTTTTCTTGAGAAATTGGTACCTTAAGCAAATTTGGCTTATTCAGTTGTTTTTCACAACTAAAATCTGTAGAATACATAAAGGAAAGTCACAAATTAATCTGACTCCCATATTTTTTTCACATATTTTAAGTGTATACCAGGATACATACTTGATAATGTATCCATTGTTACCTATTCAGTTGAGCTATTTTTCCTGTTTTGTTTTGTTTTTTTAAATCACTTATCTAATTGTGAACATCCCTGATTACCATGTAAGACTGGAAATCACTATATTGAACAAGATTTTCTCACAACACCATTGAGTATTCTGCCTCATTCTACATACCATTCTCTTATTCCATGTTGTGCTGTATGCACTTGCCTGCTTCTTAGTTTACAGCAGTGATTCTCGACCAAGGTACCATGTAGTAGGGGTGTGCAAAAGTGGCTGTATTCAATTCGGATTTGGCCTGAATTGGGGAGAGTGATTTGATTTGTTGATTCAGATCACTGTCCCCGATTCGATTCGGCTGAATCAGAATCTGAAGATTCAGTGCTGATTTGGAGAATCAGTGATTCGGCCATAGACACAGCTCAAATGTTTTTTCTGCATACCTTGAGGTACCAGGTGTGGCTCCTGAATGCTGCGATGCTGGGGTGGATGGAACGTCCCACAGGAGTGCTGGGGGGAGCGGGGGATTAGCATGCTCCCCGGCAGATCTGGAAGCTTTTCTGGTCCACTTCCAGGTCTGCTGAGCACACTGTGGAGCCCTCTGCGCTCCTGTGGGATGCTTCACCCACCCTAGCATCTCAGGATTCATGAGCCGCCTGGTATCTTGAGGTACATAGAAAAAACATTTAAAGCTGTGTTTATGTCGGAATCATCAAATCTTTCCAAATCCCTCCAAATTAATTTGGAGGATTCCTATTCGATTCGGAGAGATTAAAGGGTCTCTTGATTCAATTCAGATTTGGAGATTCGGCCACTGAATCAGGCCGAATCGCCGCTGAATCGAATCAGGGACTGAAGCTTCTCACAGCCCTACCTTGTAGTATTTGCACTATCATGTATGGAAACATCTGTATGTGATTCACAAGATATAACTAAGGATTTCAAATAGGGAATCCATAGTGTCAAAAATATTCTGAACTGTTATGGTCTTTGTGTTCTTTGCAATGGAAAATTTTCTCCATTATTTCTTCTGTAGTTAAAAACCAGGTGAAAGCTAAGAGCTGGCATTTTTCCAGTCTAACAAATTTTCTCTAGTCTAACAAAGGTGTCTTGAGTCTAAAAAGTTTGAGAACTACTGTTTTACAGAGAATGTCATACCCACATCTTGTCATATCCATTTACTATTTTTATGTTCCATGTCAAATGTGAGTTCTGTTGTTTTCTGATGTCTGGTCAATGACGTTACAAACAACTTAGGTGACGATGTGACTAGTAAACAGCATGATGAATTACATCTCTTTGGAGATTCGTTTATGAGTTATACTGTCCTTTTCTAGAGAGAGAGTATCTGTTTATGATGTAGCTATTTTAATGTATTTTAAATTATATGGTTTTAAAAATGTTAATATGCACTGCTGTGTCCAGGCAAGACTACTGTAGAAAAGTCGATACCTGAACACTTCTTTTTATGACTCAAATAGGAAATATTGGGGACATTTGCAGAAACATGACACTGACATTTTGAAAATGTGTTGTCTTTTCATGGTGATACATGATTTGGGGTATAACAAACAATGATAGATAATTATATATAAAATATATATTTTAAAATTTCTACCCAAGTAGGAGCAATAGTTAATGTTGACACATCATACAGTATTTATTCATTGCTTGCTTATACACTCCTCTATTTCACCTCAAAACCAGTGCATAGTATTAGTTATAAAGCAGGTCTTACAAAACACTGTTAAGGAAGAATATGGATGTGAAATAACTCCTGAATAGAGAAGCTTGTCCGTGAAAGTGTCTAGAAAAATGTAAAGCCTATAATAAAACTAGGCACACTGTGCAATCTAGTACAGCATTTTGAAGAAAATGCCATATATAAGAGGATACATTAATATGACAGCTAGTCATAAATAAGTTTCAAGGAATATAGGATCTGAAACTCAGAGTTGCCTTATCAGGTTTTGCAGTCTTGCATTCCCACATTTTTTAAATTCTGAGTTTTCCCTTTTGCTGTGTGATACTTTGAATATCAGTAGATGTTCAGACTGTGTACACATGTTCAGATGATCTGGAAGAATTCTTCTAAGTTTGTTTTGCTGGGAGAAAAACTTACCCAGTGATGCCTGAACTTAAGTTTGATATTGAGCTCTTGAAAAGCAGAGAGCTTTCAGTGCTGATTCTGTGCAGCCAGGGGGGCCTTGTGCGTACATCTTGGCATCCTCTGAAGGGTCCCTCAGTTTGCCTGGGAACAGATGGCAGCAGTGCACAAGGCAGCTCTGATTGGCTGATCCAGACTTCTGCAGGGAGAGACAGCCTGCAGGGCATGGTGTGGTGATTGTGAAAGGGGTGGTGCATTCTGCTCCTCAGGGGGTGGGGGGCAAAGCTGAAGAAAAGCACCCTAGGATGCTATAGGAATGTGTTGTGCCTTCTCTCAGAAGAGATCATGTACTTGTAGGAGAAACTCTTATGGGAGTGATTTAACTCTAGTTACTCCCAGTTATTTTGCTCCCAGAGTGGCGATTTTTGCTCTGGAAGAAAAAATCCTGAACATTGGTATACTTGTGGTTTCTCCTGGGAGAGTAGCAACTCTCCCAGGAGAAACTGAATGTCTGTATGTGGCCTCTGTTGGATCAGTTTCAAAAGAAGGGGAACTGCTGCCCTGGACTGCAGAGCAGCTCTTTTTCTGTAACAACTCTGAGTGTAGGAGCCTGTAGCAATACGAATGTAGCCAGACTGCTTCAACTTTAACCCTGGATGAAGCAAGGTTAAAGTTGGCATGATTAAGTTCACTTGTATCACTATAGGTTCCTGTACATATAGCAATTAAGAGTGGAACTGCTGCTGCATGCCATGAGCAGCAACAGCGCCCCGTCCCCTTCCTTTTTGGAAGTAAGCATTTGTTTGGCTGCCTATACAAGGGCAAGAGTGTAGTTATAGCTGTGATGGCCAGGAAATGTCTGAGGTGCAATGGAAATCACAAAAACTACTATCTATAATAGGGCTGTCCAGCTGGCTGTTCATGTATGAGCTGTGTCTGGCCCCCAAGGGGAACCCTGCAGCCCTCAGGTACTTAATCTGGGTGCCACTCCCTTGATCATTCTCCTTCTGCTGCCACTGGAGTCTCTGGGCTACCCCTCCCTCTTCCTGCTTCTGCTGTGTGCCCCTGTCCTGGGGGCAGTGCAGCATGACATGGCCCACAGGGCTGAGGGAGCCCACAGTAGGTGGGTTTGGCAGGGACCCAAGGGATTATATCCTTTGTCAGGGTGGTGGGAAGGAAGGGGAGCACCTCCAGCAAGGGGACCTGTGCAGCGTGGCATGTGCTGTATGGCCTGGGAGGTGCACGGCCCACACAGTCAGAAGTTGGACAGCCCTGATCTATAAAATGGTGTCAAATGCAAAAAGTTAAACGGAAGTATAGCTTTCCCTAACCTCTCTATGTAGCAACCATAGATGGTGGTACACATTTTAAAATAAATCAGTATGCTGTATCCTTGGAAAAATGCACTATTTCTAAGGCTTTTTGTGCTACAGTTTCAGATTTTAGGAGTAAAATATTAGAAATAAATGAGTAAATAAATAAATACTCCTTGTGCAGAAGAATTTACCTTAGTCCAGATGACAAAATGTATTCGTGAAATTTACTTTAATGCAGTCTTAGGGAACATAAACTTATCTTCACACTTTCAGTATGGTGATAAACATCTGATTTTTTTCTCCTGTTTTTCATTTCCAGTGTTCTATTTAGGTGAGTTTTTAATTCTTTGAGTCTTTCCCCTTCACTCAAGGGTGTGTTTGTTCATTGTCAAAGAAAATTTTTAATATGGGAGCCTTTTCAAAGCCTACAAACACCTGTTTAGTCTTAAACCTCATCATATGTAAAACTTTATTTTTGCATTCCTGTTAAACTTTTTCATTCATTTGAAATGATTCCATTCTGGAAATACATAAAGCAATATTTGTGGCAGCTTTTATTTGCTATATTACATTATGGAGCTTGTTTTGTTTTGCTAGAAAAAATGAGTAATTTATATAGCTTCATGTTGTGGCTATTTGATTTTCCTGATTTTCTGGTTGTTGTTTTTTTGCATACCTTAAAAGTTGAAGATATGTTCATTTCTGATCTGTCTCCATTCACAGGTCCAACGTTGCCTCGACAGAATTCTCAGCTTCCCCCACAAGTTCAAAATGGCCCATCACAAGAAGAGCTGGAAATCCAGAGAAGGTAAAATGTATTACATGAATAGAGCCATACTGATGGGCATAACTTTTACCCATTTTTACCGCTCAACTTTTGGATTGAAATACCAATACTTATTAGTTTTTACATTACACCAGCAATCTGTAACACAGTACTTGCTATTATTCTTTTGTCCCTACTGATGTTATAGAGCTTTACTTGTTTGCTAGTTGAACCATTTATATTTCATGACGAGATCCAGAAAAACCTAGGTTAGAAATTCAGACTTTTTGGCGGGGATAAGTGAATGGGTGTGTAGTGCAAATACTCTGGTATAAAAAGTAATTTGCGTTGATGCAGTTACCTGTTTGCAGATTGTGCTGTGCAGTAGTGCACCATTTCTAGTCAGTTTGCTCAGGTGCAGCAACTCAGTACAGAAATCTAGTTGAGTCAAATCTTTTGTCAGAAATCCACATAGGCCTTTTCATATTCCAGTCACTAAGGACATCAGAAGGGAATACTAGGGAAAATTCAGTACCATAATTTTCAAGCAGATTGATTTTTTTTTTCCCTCCAGTCCAAATTTCCACTTTTATAAATGCCTACTTTCTTGAGCTCTAGGTATGTCTATGTCCTCGTATTCTTTTCTAAAAAAAGAAACGGGTGTCAGGAAAGGGAACTTCTTATATTAGAAATAGCTAAAATAGCTTGAGACTGAATAGCCTTGTTTCTAAATGTGGTCCATCCAGGAGATTGAAAAATATTGTTAAATTAATATTGGGAAGTGGGCTCAGCTTTCATTGGTGATGCATAGGGGGTGCATGCAGGTGTACGTACATCCCCTGAGATCAGCCATGCACCCCCTGGCAGTTCCAGCCACAAAACCAGAAGTACGCTTCCAGTTTTGCTGCTGGCTTGGCGATCGACCATGGGGGGGGGACTCTCCCCTCTCCACCCTCCCGGCAGTGATTTGGTGCCCCTCCAGACTCGGGAGGCACCAGTCACCCATGTCAGCTTCCCTGCTTGTACTGTGTTCTGCGGACAGAGTATTCTCTGCCAACAGCGTGCAGTATTTTGAAAGTCCCAATATGTTTTAATATTAAATGCAATATAAAAATAGTAATGAAAAGCTAATTTTAAAGCATTCAGGTATTTAACTCTGGTTTTATTTTCTCCATGCATTTTATTTTGAAGTTGTCAATTGAACCAGATGGTGGATAATTTATAATAAACTGTAATTCATCATCTACATTTGACTCAGTAGCAGTGCATAGTGAACAGACAATTGACATTAAAAAATCATAGCATTATGCACCTTTCTACAGTATGACATTTCCTATATCTAGATTAGGGTCCCTTTATTTAAGTTTGACTTGTTTTTGAAAATGATTTATTTATATTTAACATAAATAATCTTCCTGTTACCATCTGAATTTAATATTGATCATTGATCAGGAGCTAACCACATGAACAAATTACTTATTTGATTCTGTTATTTTTATCTAAACAACCTCAGTACAGTAGAATCCAGACCATTCACACTTGGGTTGTTCACAACCTACTTAATTCTCAGTGGGGATGCGGAAGTAAGAATAAACTATTGGGCTGTTCGTTACAGCTTTTATTTCAAAAGTCTCTGCTTCTCTACTCAACTGGAGCTGATCAGTAGTCCCACAGAGCTCATCGGAGAAGCTTCATAAACCCCCAGTTACTTCCTAAACCCTCATGTTTGCAGAGGGGTAAGGAATTTAACCACATGAAGATTCTGGCTTCTGCTATAATTATTTGAAATGTAATTTCAAACCATATTTCAAGGAAACAGAAGATGTAAATAACTCTTAATACAGGTCATTACCTTGCCCCAGAATTTTGTTTGAGAAAATACATTAGTACAAAAAACAGTAGCAAATGGAGTTCTGGTGCCAAATAGAAGAGATTTCATTTTCTTCCTGTTAATATGCAGCATTACTTCCATTTCCCACTTCATTGCTTCTTTGAACTCTTAGAAAGTTAATTTTTGGCACAGTTTTCAATATGCCTTTACTAGTCCTATTGTAGCAGGAAAATTGCTTTGTGAATGCTTTTTAATTTTTTTTCAAAGACTGTATATGAAAGCCCAGTAACTAGATTTTGTCATTTTTAAATCCTTTTTAAGTTTTTCTACTACAGTAACTGTATTTTTAAAATTGATTAGAACTTAATTGTTGGTGTTAACAAGTTTTAGACTCCCACAGACTTTTCTATCACAGTGAAAATCCATTATAATATTCAGGAATAGACTTTGGATAATTGAGGGAGCAATGAATGTGTGGGAAGAAAGTAGGGTTCTGTATATGTTTTGAATATATTTACAGATGTCTGACACTTCTAGCCTCTAGATACAGGGCACAATGCTCAGAGCCAACATTTAGCTGGACAGTTAACCAAGGTTTCTGCTACTTGAGAACATTAAAAGTGAATGAATTTTGAAACAAATAAAGCTGTTATCTCAAGTGGCCCAGCTAATAAAATGAATTTATTAGACAAAAGTCATGCTTAAGGTTTGGATTTTAATGATATATTAAGCTTATCCTTAAATGTATAATGTTGCTGCTCCGTACAGAAGACAGGTTGGTTCCAATACCTGGTTGGTTATGTGTATTTAGGGATAGAGATGTGTTATATTAAAGTGCACTCAGGTAAGCGATATAAACATATATTGTCTCCTGTACAGAGATAAACAGTAGAATCTACTTTGTATCTTCTGGAACAGAAGAAATTACTAATTTTCTTAATCATAGGCATACTTTGTAATTCAATTGAATTAAGAGTTCCAAGATTCTTTTTTGTCATCATAACATTGACTGCCATATTATGTAGCAGATTTAATAATGGCAGTGGAGTAGTGAAAATGCTATCTATATGCAGGCACCTGCTATTCTAGAATATATTTACTTGGTGTAAAGATTTTGCTGTAAAGCACTTCCTAGTATTAGTTTTTATATTAAGAAACTGTATTTTTAAGTGACAACACTTAGCAAGTTTTTATTTTGTTGTTCTCCCGTTTTTTCCTAACCAGTGTTGATTTATCCAGTGGAGATGATCTATTTCTTTTATATTTAGAGATCAGGCAGGGAGAATGCTGAGCGTTTGCTAATATTGGGCCATTAGTGACAGACTCCTTCTTGTCACATCACTTAAATTCCTAAAATATATTCATTCACTTCATAACAGTGTTGAGCACTGAGTGAGATTAAAAATAAAATGTTCTAAAGTATTTTAGTTAAAATTTTGTCCTTTGAATGTCTTTTTAGTAGTTCACAAGAAATTTATAATCTAATACTCTCGGGTTCAAATGCATAAAGCATAAATTAAAGTAAAAATGCTTCTTTAAGGTGAATACTTTTTACTGTTGGTCCTCATGGATGTGGATCTAAATTAGTGATTGTGCAGTTAATGATGTAATCATCTGTAAAGCCACTAGCACTAACTTTGCAATCCATAGTATTTTGAATTATTTTTCTTCCTGTAGTTTTACATTATATAGTCAAATCAGTATTGAAATGCTTAAGTCTGGGCAGTTTTCATATTACCATCCAAAGCTGGTAGTCCTATCTTTGTTTGGTTTACTGAAGTTTTTCCAAAATATTAGCATGTGATTGTTAGCATTTGTACCTAGTATTACAGAGAATAACCAAGCAAACTGAAGGCACAGTGTATATTTTTTACCAGCATTCATTTACATAAGATCAATAATGGATCTCAAAAGTGATTGTGGCTACAGTTTTACAGATATATATTAACCTGCACTTTTGAGGAAAACTTACATAACTTAGTTTCGTAACTATAGCCAAAGTGGATTGTCCTTAGTTTTTTCATGGAGGGAATGGTAGTCAAAAACAGGAGACTTAACTCAGTAGGAAAGGGAAAAGCTGCTGAGTGCACTTCATTGGTTCTAACTGAAGGCGCATTCTCAAATAGGCATCTGTATATATTAAATGATTTCAGAACAGATTGGTATTATAACGTCCATGTTAAAATATAATATTAGATCATGTCATGCCTCTTTGTATTACTCATGTTATGTGTATAATATTGTACCACCTATTTTAGCAGTGATAAATAATATTGTGAGGCATGTAAATCAATCACTGTGCCAGTGTCTCATATGTCAGTAGGAAACTCATTGGCTAAGATTTATAAATAGCTTGGAAATCATCACCACTTCAAACAAGTATTTATAAAGAGAACAGGAACTCCATAGGCAGAAAATAAGTGTATAGATTGTAGGAGCAATGAAAACATATAGGCCTCCCATTGTCTTTCAGAGAGGTAATGGACCAAAGGTTGACCGGCTTCTGTTGTAAGTACTCAAAAATCTGATTTGCTTTTTCAGGAGAATGTATGTAAGGTGTTTCGTTATTAGTGTTAAATGTTGTAAAGATCTGCTGTAGTTTTTGTCTATATTCTGTTCATTGAGATAAAGTTTCTAAGAGGGGGAAGAATAATCATAACATATAACTACACTACTGTACAGCTCTTATACATAAAACTATTTTGAGTCCTCACTAATATTTTTGAGCTTAATTCTGGAGAGTGGTAGATTGTTGGATTCTTGTCACTTGAAAAAAGGTCGACAAGAAGTGGATGACTTTAAAGTAGGTTGGACAATTTGAAAAGGAATGTATTTTATTCTAAACTTTAACAATACTATCATTCTTTAAAATGTCTATATTCAACCTTGACTTGACTTAGTTATAATTAGCTTTAGGTTGTAATTGAAATTATTGACTGACTTCAAGAGGTAAACCAAATTTATACAACATCTTAAAGTAGTCAGTAGAGTGCTGTAACAGGATATGATTGACTTACATATCTTAGAGGCACACTGCACAACTTGTGTCCTATAGGCGGATGTCATGCAGGAGGCATTAAAAACTGCCTCAATATTCTCCCATCTCAATTGTTGTGGGGCTAAGATTATCCCTAGTATAATTTAGGTAGCCCATTTTTTTGTTGTGTTCCAGAACATTGATTTTCTGACTAAACATAATTTTATGTATGAAATCTCACATGAGAAAAAATAATGCATGCATTAAAACTTGTGTGATAATGGCTTGGGACAAAAGAAATGGAGGAAGAAAGTAAGAAAGCAAACTGGGTGGGAGATGATGCCTTTTGTGTGGTAGATGGTAATAATGGACTGAAGTATAAATTAAAATCTTAAACAAGTATTAAGCAAGATTTGTGTCTTGAAAAAATATTTACTCCGTAGTGAGACTTAAGAACTTCTTCCATTTGCTGACAAAAAATTCTGGCTTTCCATTCATGCTAGACCTTTTCTTAAGAAGGCCATTCCTGTTGAGTCTGGCTTTTTAAGTCTTAATGGAATAAGTGTCTTTATCTGGATCCAGTAGGCATAATTTGATCAGAATATAACTTAGTAGAGATGTTGGATAACATTGACATGTCTATCATATTGTGAAGCACTGTTTCAGCTAAGTAGTCTTGCATTCCTTGAGAGAGAGAGAGAGAGAGAAACTACTACATTACCCTTTCTTCAAAATCAGGTAGTTATTCCTTAAGACAATTACAGAACTTTTCTAGGTATGACAATATCCTCAGTTGCTACAATTAATCCAATATATGTTGCCATTTTAAGAACAGTATTGAGACTTTATGACTCTTGGTTTCTATTATTTGAATCACATTTCTCTTTTGAAATCTTACCCTTTCTTAAATCTTTAAATTTAGATTAATGATTTAAAGTAGAAAACAAAGATAAAAAATCAGTTTTTAACTGAGCATTAATTATCTTTAATCAGCATTAATTAGAATGTAGGATTGGAAGGCGCCTTGTAAGTTATTGAGTCTAGTTTTATCAAACGACAATTTTAAATCAACTAAGTTTTCCTGCCTCTCCAACCCACTGTTCCAGAACTTGACTCTTTTCATGGTTAGAAATCTAACTCCAACCTAAATTTATTTGTGAAAAGTTTAATACTAGGGCTGTCAATTAATTGGTGTTAATGTGCACAGTTAACTCAAGAATGAATTAATGCGTTAATTTTTTTAACATGTTAATTGTGCACGTGGTTTTGGAGCCTGCACCCGGATTGCCCTGCCCTGCCCTGCCCTGCCACCATTACTACTGTCTTTGGGCCTGCCAGTGGGGCAGCAGTGGCAGTCCAGAAGGGCCACAGGGCAGCCTAGGTGTGGGCTCCAGGCAGCTACAGCAGGTGAGGGGGGGGCACACCCACCCCACATAACCCCCATGCAGGGCCCCAAGCAGCTAGGCTGGCAGTTCTGGGGATTTTGGGAAGGTGGTGCTGGGCCATGGCAGGATTTCCTGGCATGCTTGGGCTCCACAGCTTGGCCTCAGGGTGGGTCAGGACTGCCTGGAATACACTGAGCCAGGTAGGTGAGGAATTTTGGATCTGGGCTGGGGCTAGAGCAGCTGTCCCAGCCCAGGCAGCCTGTGGCCACCATTGCTGGGGCAAGGATGGAGTGAGCCTACTGCCACTGGGGCCATGCTTGGGTGGGGGGTGTATCCTGGACCCAGGGCAGCTCTGCGGAGATGCCACTCAAGTTGGGCATTCTGCTAGGGAGTGTGGGGGTCTCCCCTCCTGGGGCTCCAGATCCCCCTGTGGGGAATCCCCTTCCCCGGCTCCAAAACCCACACACATTCCCACATCCCCCCACACCTTCACAAATTGCCCCCCATACACACCCCTCCAACCATACACATTACTTGCATAATTTTGAGTTTTTCTGCCCATAATTTGGAGTTTTTAGCTGTTCAATTAAAATCACGATTAATTGCAACTCATTTTCTAATCACGATTACATTTTTTAAAAGTTTGACAGCCCTAGATACAGATTTGCTTTTGTGCCAACATATGTCTAAGTTTAAATAGCTTGCTTTCTCCCTCATGTTCCCTCTCTGTTGTTTATCCACCAATATGATTATGCAAAACAATCCTGTGCCCTCTCAATATATGGGTAAATTAGCATAGCAAAACAATCTCTTTTAGTCTCCTGTCATAGGGTAGGTTCTCTATGCTTCTGATGATTGTAGGAGCCTTCCTCTGTACTTCTTCCAGTTGGAATACATTTTTTTTTAATATGGGTTACCAGAATTTACATAGAAAATTCCATATGATACTTGGTGCCTTGTACACACATCAGTAATAGCTCCCTCTCTTTTATTAGCTATCCTGTATTTATTCCAGTACAAGAGAAGGGTTTCCCCCCCCCCGCAAGTAGCATGGGGGGGGAAGGTAAGCTTCTTGCCTTACATTTGCTTACAGGTACTCCTCACTTAACGTTGTCCTTGTTAATGTTGTTTTGTTATTATGTCGCTAATCTATTAGAGGATCTATACTTGTTTAAAGTTGCACAATGTTCAGTTATAACATTTGGCCACCACCTGCTAGTAGGTAACTACTGTGACGTAATTGGATTTGCTTAACATCATTTTGCTTAAAGTTACATTTTTCAAGAACGTAACTATGATGTTAAGTGAGAAGTACCTGTACAAAGAAACTTCATTAAATACATTGTCTGTCATTAAACTGCTGGCAAAAATAAGTGCTTCGTCATGAAAACCAGCTGAGAAGTTGATTTAAATGCCACACTGAGTATGACTATAATACACATGGCCCATGCTGATGGGAACCTGCTACAAGGATAAGTCATTGCAGTCCATCTGAATAGGAGAAATGGTTGTGTCAATAGACCACAGTCCCCCTCAGCACCAACTCTTCAAGTCATGGTTGTCACTACTTTGCATTTGTTTTGACTTCCTCTTCACTCTCATAGCTGAGCTGTGCCTTTCTTTCCCATTTCCAGTGATTCCTGTTTCTTCACTAACCTTAAATGTGTGGCAAACATTGCCAAACAGGGTCCCAAACTGTTCACTCAGTATCGCTCTTTTGCCTCTTCCCCCTCAGCCTGTTGCATATGATTAGTGTGGCCCTGCTCTCCATAAGGTGAAGCTGGACCAGGTTGTCCTGCATCTCATCTGCATCGAATATTTGGTGGGATCCCAGGACTTGTGACAGGAACAACCGGTTGCGGTCATGAGTTGGGGGCTAATTAGCACATGGATCTTCTGTTTGGTGGGGAGAGGAATATCTGGAGTACACATGTATACTAAGCAGTGCTGAGCTGTGGGGTCACCATGGCTTGGTAAGTCACGAGCATTTTGTCCTTGGATAAATATTACGTCGCTTTTCGGCCTCTTGAAGGCTCAGATCAAGTGTACTGTGTATAAGTAAGTAGGTACAAAAGTGCTGCTTTAAAGTATGTTTATGGAGTACCTCAATTCTGGATGAACTAAGTCTTTGAACATATGCAAACAACTGCAGGTATGTTTATTTCAAGGTCTGAATTTTCAAATTTGCCCCTCACTTTCATGTGCTCAGGAAGAGCAAGTTTTTAATGGTAGGGAGCGGGGGAATGGATTGCAGTAGGAAGAAGTTGAAGGGAAGTGGTGGGGGAGGGCTATCTGATCCACCAGATTTATTTCCCTCCTGTAGCAGTGGCAGGGGGCAGGGAAGTAGGGGGGCTACCTGATCCCCCAGTTTTATTCCCCACCATAAAAGTAAGAGGATAACAAATTCAAGGCAAGTCTCCAGTAATTGGATTCTATACCTGAAAAATTATAACACATATATACATTTTCCATGTATAGAATCTAAGTATTGGGGGGGTTGTCTTATCAGAGTTGTCTTGTATTCAAGTAAATGAAGTACTTTACCCAGTATGTGATAGGATTGCATTTGCCTTTTTCTTGGTTGCCTCACATTGGTGGTTCAGTTGTTTCGTGACGGATCACTACCCCCAGGTCTCTTTCCTGTTTTCAGTTGATGAGCCTCAGGTTATAGAAGAAAGCCCTTCTGATCTGAGCAACTACATATCTGCTAGCCAATAGTATGGAAGGCCTTGGAACAAATTCTGGAGGATAGAATAATTAAAGATGAGTACAGGCAGTCCTTGACTTACAAAGTTTTGAGTTATAACATTTTGCACTTACAATGTTTATAAGTTGAAACCCTGTTTCAACTTTCTGGTGTCAGTTTTGACTTTACAACGCTTGATCTGATGCGACACAGTGCCACGCCAGTGAACAAGTTAGCTGCGTTGCCCATCTCCCTGGAGAACAACTTCCTTGGACACTTTCTTTAAGAAAGCAGACAAGACTCCAGAAAAACCTGCAGCCAAGACTCCTGAGAAGACTCCAGCCAAGAACCCTTCAAAAAGTCCAGCAGAATCATCTCAAAGAAGTCCTTCCAAATCAATATGATTGCTGTTTACAACGTAAATACATTAATGTAGCTATATTACTTATCTGTAATTGCGTGCAAAATTCTGGGTTATTCTTGGTGAAAATACGGTATTAGGCCTTCATTCAGGAATCAACCCCCCCATTTATAACATTGTTTTGTGTGGGGAAAATCAGTTCCAAGTTACAACGTTTTGACTCGAGACATGGTTTTTAGGAAACAATTGTGTCATAAGTCCAAGGACTGCCTGTAGAAGGAAAACGGGATAACATGCAGAATTAGTATATCAAAGGTTTCTTTCTTTGCTTGCTTATTTTTTTAGAAAAGGTAAATGCTGTCCATTTAGTCTACCTGTCACCCACAAATGTAAATGAAAAATCACATTCTTACCAGCTACCACTTCAAATCTGTATTCAGCTGCTGAACTTAGCAGTGTTCATAGGTCAGCAGAATTCCATAGCTGCCGAGTTCCTTGCTCATTTAGTCCTATTAGGCAAGTTGCAGCTAGAGTGCCTCAGCTTATTTAATATGACGTAGTATGTAGTGTCCTCAAAAAGCTGGTATGTCAGGTGGAAATGTAGGTGGGTTTGAGTTGGGGAAAAGTCCTGGTCACTGTTACAACTGAAACATACCTTGCTGTACATGAGATATTATATATGAGCTGATATATAATTGAAAACCCTTCTAGTAACTTCAGAGGGGGAAGTTTGGGGCGGGGTATTGTTTTGGGGGTTCTTTGGAGTGAGGAAGGGCACTTTGGTTTGAAGACCTTGTCTGACATCCCTCCAAATCATATAGTTGATCCAGTAAAAGATAACACCAAAAATTGTTGCCTTTCATTTTTCCTCTCAGTATTTTTCACTCCAGATGGAGGCTGGCTATAGAAGGAATTGAAATTCATATGTTGCAGTGCATTGAAACAATTCAGGACTCCCATTCTTGACTAAAAATGATTTATCTACACCAAATTTAGTAGTTCAATAATACGTGCAATGCACTGAGTTTTGAGATCTTTGGAATACATATTCCATTGGACTGTGTTGTTTATATTAGACATATGGGGTCATTGGGGCAAAACCTGCAATGAATTTAGAGTGCTTAAATAAAAGCTCAGTAATCACAGAAACATAGAACCAGAAGGGACCTGTAAGATCATCAAGTCTGGTGCCCTGCCATGGGCTGGAAGTTATTGGGCTCAGATGCGCTTGACCAGGTGCCTGTCCAACATTATCTTGAACACCTCCAAAGAGGGTGACTGTACCACCTCTGCTGGGAGTGTGTTCCAGATTCAGGTGACTCTTACAGAGAAAAAGTTTTTCCTTGAGGTTATCCTGAATTTACCCTCAATTAGCTTATGTCCATCGGTCCTCGTCCTCCCTTGAGGTGCCCTCCTGAAAAGTTGGTCTCTTAGTTCTTGATGCTCCCCCTGATGTACTTGTAGGTAGCTATCAAATGACCTCTCAGCTTTTTCTTACTCAGGCTGAACAGACCAAGTTCTTGGAGCCTCTCCTCACAGGGCCCACCCTCCATGCCCTTAACCATATGGGTGGCCCTTCTTTGTACCTTCTCAAGCTTATCCACATCCTTATTGAAATGCGGTGCTCAGAACAGGCCACAGTACTGCAGGTGAGGGCCTCACCAATGCCGAATAGAGGGAGGAGTACCTCCCTGGATCTGTTGGCCACACATCATCCGATGCACACCAGAGTTTTATTTGCCCTTCTGGCAACTTCATCGCACTGTTAGCTCATACTCTTCTTCCAGTCAATTGTGATCCCCAGGCCTCATTCAGATGCTGTGCCAGCCACTGGGCCACCACCCCTTATATAGTTGTGGTGAGTGTTCTTCCTACCCGGGTGAAGGACCGTGTACTTCTCCCTGTTAAACCTCACCTGATTTTGTTCTGCCCATAAATCCAATCTCTCAAGGTCATTTTGGATCTTTGCCCTATCCTCTGGTGTGCCCACATTTCCCCACAGCTTGGTATCATCTGTGAACTTAATAATTGAGCTTTCCATCTCCTCATTCAAGTCAGTTTCGTAGTTTGTAGGGTCGGAAGGGCCCTGAGCAGATTATCAAGTCTGACCCCCTGCCTTGGCAGGAAAAAGTACTGGGGTCAAACGACTTCAGCAAGATGTTCATCTAGCCTTGTCTTAAAGACCCCCAGGGTAGGAGCCAGCACCATTTTGCTTGGAAGTTGGTTCCAGATCCTAGCCACCCTGACAGTGAAGTAGCGACTCCTGATGTCTAGTGTGAATTTACCCTCTGCCAGCTTGTGACCGTTATTTCTAGTCACTCCTGGTAGTGCTCAGGGGAACAGGGACTCCCCCAGTGCCTGCTGGTCCCCTCTGACTAGTTTGTAACAGGCCACTAGATCTCCCCCTCAGCCTTCTCTTGTGGAGGCTGAACAGGTTCAGGTCCCATAGCCTCTCCTTGTAGGGCCTGCCCTGCTGCCCCCTGATCATACGAGTGACCCTCCTCTGGATCCTCTCCATGTTGTTGCTTGAGATGCATCTATGGTTGGCCTTCCTGACTGCATCCGCACAATGCCGGCCCATGTTC
>NW_017729022.1:173506053-173508605 GCF_001723915.1 Gavialis gangeticus | reverse complement strand
GGAGGCTGAACAGGTTCAGGTCCCATAGCCTCTCCTTGTAGGGCCTGCCCTGCTGCCCCCTGATCATACGAGTGACCCTCCTCTGGATCCTCTCCATGTTGTTGCTTGAGATGCATCTATGGTTGGCCTTCCTGACTGCATCCGCACAATGCCGGCCCATGTTCATCTTTGCATCAGTGATGACTCCAAGATCCTTTTCTGCCTCTGCACCGACGAGAAGGGAGTTCCCCAGCCTGTAGGTATGCTGCTGGTTCTTCCTCCCCAGGTGCATCACCTTGCACTTGTCAGCATTGAAACCATCCTGTTCTCATCCGCCCACCCCTGTAACCTGGCTAGGTCCGATTGCCGCCTGTTCCTCCCTTCTAGTGTGCCCACATCCCCCCACATCTTGGTGTCGTCAGCAAATTTGAACAGGGTGCTTTTTACCCCCTCATCCAAGTCACTGATGAAGATGTTGAACAGACAGCTTGGCCAGTGGTGCTGCTATAAGCTCGGCCGGTTCTTTCAGGACTCTCAAGTACAGGTCATCTGGCCCAGCAGACTTGAAAACATCCAAGTGTTATAGAAGATCCCTCCTGTTCTGGGCTGATTTAATGTATTCTGTTGCCTTCCCCATGTTCCCTGGGCCTCTGGTCAGGTGAGCACCCCCTGTTGGATTTCAGGAATACCGACGCAAAGTATGTATTTAGGAGTTCTGCCTTTTTGCAGCCATCAACTGGGCTGCCCCTGGGTATTCAGTAGGGGTCCCACAGTGGAGTATGATCTTTTCCTGCTGCCTGTGTATCTGTAGAAGGACTTTTTGTTGTCTTCAATACTGGTTGCCAGCTTGATCTGCATACCTGCCTTAGCTTTCTGTGTCTCGTATCTGCAGGCCCTGGTGATACAGGTGTATTCCTCCCTGGTTCCTGAGCAGTTCCTCCATTGTATGTATATTTCTTTTTCAATAGCTCCCTAATATCTTTAGGGTGTCTCCTGGATCCTTTCCTGCTTCTTGTCATGTAATGACAATGGGAAATCAGTATTAACTTTGAAAATCTGTGCTCTTGCATATTTGAGAGGCCACACATATCAAAGGAGTTTTTATAAATATAATGAAAATAACAACTCAAATAACAGAATTATCTGAATTGTATGTATCAGCTAAGAATGCCACAATTGGATTACTCAAGACACCAGCATAAAACCAGGCAACTACTTAAATAACAGCAGTGATTTAGGAATTTATATATTAAACTTAGCATTATGAAGCATAGAAGAATCTAAGCTTTGAAATACTATGCTTAAGATAAAAATCATATAGTTAGGCCTGCTTTTATCTGTAAGCCTCTTTATTAGTGCTGTCCATCATTGGCCAGAGTAATATTTCTCTACTGTCCTGCATGTGAATCCAGGTATATATTTGGAGCTTTAAAATTACATTTTGATGGCTTTTCCTACCTATCTCTTTGCTGATTTTCCTTTCCCATAGAACTCTCACTTTGATATCAAAAACAGACTTGCTGTATAAGTTTTTCAGTTTTGGAGATGTAACCCTTCAGTTCTTTTTATCCCATATGAGGTAATTATTCTCCAATACTTTTTGGTTGAAGACAAGGTCAGTAAGTGCACCAGCCAGTCTTTCCATGCCAATTCATCTGTCAGTTTTTCTTATAAATGCTTAACACTAATTGCAGAACCATGCCAGTGAGTCAAAGTTAGGTGACCTTTTCAAATTGCAGCAAAGCTTCTTAAAATAATAGCAGTTACATATATACTACACTGGAAATTAGCTTTTATTGGCTGATTACAAACATTAATGCTGTAGCTGGTTTAATATTCTAGAATAAAATAAAGTACCTGAAATTTGCTTCAGTTTGTCAACATCAGTGATTTTTCAACCAGGGTGGCAGGGCACCCTAGGGTTCCACCAGATCCTTTGAAGGGTGCCGTGAGGTACGAGGAGGTAAACAGATAAGCCAGGCTCAGGTTTATTCATGATTGCCTGGATGATTCCCTCACCCCTACAACCGAGCCCTTATGTAAAGAGGTTAGTACTGTAATATATAAATTAGTTTTTGAAATTGGGTGCCACACAATTCACAAAAGTTATGAATGGGAGTGCCTGGAATCTGTTGAGGGGTTTCTCAAGCCCAGCGAGGGGTGGGTCCCTTGAGTCCAAAAAGGTTGGGGACCACTGGTCTACATGTTGAAATCAAATTTAAAAGAAACAAAAATCAAGGTAGGGTGTATATGTTTTAAAAGGTGATAATTCAGAAAGTTGCTGGTCACAATTCAGGTTAAGGTTGAGTTCTGTTTTGTCCTTGAATTTTTATCTTTTCCTCAAAACATTTAGTACCTTGTGCGTACAAAATGAATTTTCCAAAAATTTAAGATGAAATGTGTTAATTTGAGTTAGAATTAATAGTTGGGCTAGACTTTTCCTGAAGTTATTTTACTGACTCTCTATTTGTCACGGGCTGGCTACAGATTTGGCAGCTGTTGGAGTTACTTCAGCTGTGAGCCATTCTGTTCAGCCGGTGCAGCTCCCTTGAGTGCACTTTAGTTCTAATGCC
>NW_017729022.1:173505223-173506019 GCF_001723915.1 Gavialis gangeticus | reverse complement strand
GCCTGATTAAAAAAAAAAAAAAAAATAGGACCAGATTTCTCATAAGGTTTGGTGGTACTCTCTCTCCTTTACAAGAAGGGAAAGAAACAGCATGTCTCCAATAAGGAAACGGGACCATGTGGAAAAACAGCTGCTTAAACAGTATTAAGCATTACTTTTTAAAGGATAGCTCTGGATAGGAAAGCCCTGCAGATCTAAGTATTTTACAAGAGATCTCTGATTTAGGAAGTGTTTTTTAGTTGATCTTGCTAGGTTTGCATAAATAGATTTCAAGTGGATTTGGAGGCTGCTTTGGATAAAATAGTGGTTTTAATATGCTGCTGGTTTCTGAGGTTCAGAGCCAATGCGTGGGTCTTTTCCACAAAAGTGATAGCCTGGGTTAATCTTCTAACTTTCCCTTGTCTTCATTGTGGAAGAAAAAATCTTTAGTATCAGGATCTCAGGTTCAAGATGATCAGGTCAGTATTAATACCACTGGGTCTTAATGAATTTTGAAGTTTGACAGCAGTACGGAAACACTTTATTCATAGTTTCATAGATTAAGGGTCGGAAGGGATCTAGCAGATCTTCTAGCCCGACCCCCCGCCAGGGCGGGAGAACAACAAAAACCCCAAAAACAAGAAACGGGACTCAAATGAGTCCAGCCAGGTAGGCATCCAGCTTCTTCTTAAAGACCCCCAGGGTAGGGGCCAGCACCACTTCCCTTGGAAGTTGGTTCCAGCTCCTAGCCGCCCTAACTGTGAAGTAGTTCTTGCGGATGTCCAATCTATACCTCCTCTCCATCAACTTGTGCCCA
>NW_017729022.1:173498516-173500223 GCF_001723915.1 Gavialis gangeticus | reverse complement strand
CCCATCCACCACCACCCTCTGAGTGCAACCCCTCAGCCAATCTGCAATCCATCTGACTGTGTAGGCATCTATGCCACAGTCGCCTAGTTTTTTAACTAGGATGGGGTGAGAGACGGTGTCAAAGGCCTTGCTGAAGTCCAGAAAGACTACATCCACCGTGACACCTGCATCCATGGCCTTTGTGACCTGATCGTAGAAGGCAATCAGGTTGGTCTTTACTAAGGAACTCATTGGGAAGCCAGCTCAGATGAGAGTTGGCTTCCATGGACAGTTCCCATATTGGGGATTCCGACTACATAGGCTCCTCTTTTGCAGTTTTTGATTTGACCCTTCTGGCAAAAATAAACATTTTTTCTCAGGCATGAGGACATACCTATGTCTTCAACTGACAAACCTGTATCTTTTCATACTTTCTGAAGAAAACCATGGCTCTTTTTCCTAATGCTGTCTTCTCTCTTTACTCGCACTGCAATTGGGGTTGATTGCAGTGTGAGTAAGGAGGTGGGGCTTGCCTAAGCAGAAGGTTAGGCTTGCTAAAAGTTAGCAATGTGAAAGTGAGCAGCACAGTACCAGCCAACAGGCCAGCAGTGTAGTTTGAGTGGGAGTCCTGCTTGGGAGAGGAGCAGGAAGCTATTGCTGCCTGGGGAGAAGGTTTGTGAAGGCTGGTGACTAGTAAGGCCTGCCTGGTTCGGGTTTGGTGGTGTAGTTTTAGTTGGGGAGCCATTCTTCAGGCTTGTTTGGGGGAGTGAAGCTAGTTAAAAAGTCCCGTCATCTCACGTATTCTTTAGCTTGAAGCTAAATAGTAAGAATAGTAAAGCATCAGAAGAGGCTGCCCAGAGAGGTTGTAGTATCTCCATCCATGGAGGCTTTTAAGACCTGGCTAGACCAGGGATGGGTAAAATACAGCCCATGGGCTGGATCTGGCCTGCAAGCTCATGGGATCTGGCCTGCAGGCAGGCATCCACCAATTAATTGCACCTGCATGGGGCTAAGTCCTGCCTGCTCCCACCTGGGGTAGTGTGTGCTGTGCTCCTAGCCTCTGCTGCTAGAGGGTACCAGCTCCAGCCACCAGGCACAACTTCTGGGCAGGGCTGCTGCTGCTGCTGCCGCTACCCAGGGAACTGCTGGGCTGCCCCAGCCTCCAATGACGACTCCTCCTGTCGCCACCGCAGCGCTCTAGGCAGCAGATAGGGAGGGGAAGCTGCAGCGTTGAGGGGAGTGGGGCTATACCTGCAGCTCACTCTGATCCTGTTCATATACGGCTAGGCAAGTGAGCATGTGGATAGGGAGGTGGGGAGGGACCTGAAAGAGCTTGGTTGTTCACAGAGCCTCTCTGGGCAGGCATGGGACAGGCAGGTGAGGTGGGAGCAGCAGCAGGAGCCAGCGTGGGCTTGATTCAGCCCCACCAGGCAGGCATGGGACAGGCAGGTGGGATAAGAGCAGCAGTAGGAGCGAGTGAGAGATTGGTGCAGCCCTGCCAGACAGGTGTGGGCAGAGACCAAGGGTGCCAGGCTCTGCTCCCTGTCCCCTCTTCCCCTATCCTAGGGGCCTGTCTTGCTTCCTGCCGGCAGTGGCAAATGTTTTCCCTGCCTTTGCAGCACACTGGGAGCCAGGCAGCGCCAATTCCCTTCCACCCCCTCCCTCCCCTCAATCTGAGGAGGGGCTGGGCTCAGTCAGGTCACAAAGGGTGGGTGGGAGGGGGAGGGA
>NW_017729022.1:173455358-173498387 GCF_001723915.1 Gavialis gangeticus | reverse complement strand
GGGTGGGAGGGGGAGGGAAAGCATCTCACATGCACACATCCAACCCACCCAAGCCCCAATCACACCTCAACCCTTGTACCCACACTGCCTCACACACCCCACCATACTCACGCACGCACCCAACACTGCCTGAGTGTGTCCTACCATTGGCTCTTGCATCCTGCTGCTGGCTTCCCCTGGGTCCTACTACCCCTGTCTCCTGTCATCTTTGACAAGCAGCTAGAAGCAGATAGATACTAATTTTCTAAATGTTTTTAGGGACCCTGCGGGCTGGACAGAATGGCCTGGTGGGCTGCATCTGGCCTGTGGGCCATATTTTGCTCACCCCTGGACTAGATGACTTCCTGAGGTCCCTTCCAACTCTCACTTTCTGTGATTCTATGAAAGGGCTAACAGAAAGGAGATCTGAAAATTTTAGTTTTCATAATTAGGCTGCACAGTAGGGCTAGCATGATTTGATATTTTTGAAATCTGTAAATATATTTCTATATCTGTATATGTATTGTTATATTTGTATTATGAAAGACTTATGCCATGTTATTTAGTTTTACAGTACCCGCTCTTGACTTTTGAAGTAAATCAGCTAATAGGTTTCCATTAATCCAAATTTTAAAATATAATTAGAATAATTTAACCCCAGTGACAGTATAATTAACTTTTGACTTCAAGATGGCATGAATGGCAGATTTTCAGAATAATTTTTGTAGCATTTCAACTGCATAGACTGTCCAGAGAGAATACATACATGTTTACTAAGTTGGCAATTTAATAGTGAAAAGAGTTGTTTAATGTCGTCATAACTGTAGTAAAACAGTATTGCGTTAGGCTACTTTCCTTGGAAACCTAGATTAGAATTCACCTCTGGTCGAAAGAGAAACTGTTTTAACAATAGAAGATTTTGGGGGTTGGTTGATGCCTTGTGAAGCTAATCTCTTTTATAGGGGATGAGAAGGCACATTCTCAGAGGTATGAAAAAGGAAGAGAAAAATGTTTGGGATCTTTTTCAAAAATTCTTACCTTTTGAAACAATCCATTTTCAAAAGTCTAGTCGTCTAGTAATGTGGAATACTAGTCCTAGCTGTGTCCGAATGAAATGCAATATTTTCTTAAATAGTTGATTGTAGTTAGAGGCTTTTGGTATCCCTCATTAAGTTTCTTCAGGGGCTTTTTCTTTTTTTGCTTCTTTCTGTACCAATTTTAATTTATTAAATAAATTGTGCAGCACTTAAGAGGCCTGAAAGAGTGGATACAGAACTGAAGTGGAAACAAGGATTAGCATTCCAGTATTTTCAGAATTGTAGGCAGCAAAACAGTCGTTTATTTTAAGTAGACACAGCTTCTAAGCTTCTCTTGACTTGGAAAATAGGGTATTTGAGCTATAACTTTCCAGAACCAGTTTGTTCTAAAACTAGTGTAGATAAGGCACATTGTACTTCACTTCATGCAGGTTTTCACGTGCAGTGAATTTTAGCATAGGCTGGTAAACATACTCTTAAAAAAAACTTTTTTATGTTAGTCAAGATATGCCTTTACAACTAGCTGCAGGTAAGCAAGCTCACAAAAACTTGATGACAAAGAGCCTAAATATTGTTACTTTATCATGCTTGTTCAATACTTTATATTTTAACAATCTTTTAAAAAATGTTTGTAAATGTTACAAATGTCTTTCCATTGCCATGATCAAAAGTGTTTCTTAACCTGATCAGTGGTATAAGGCCCTAAGCAGACATTACATTTATTGCATACTATTTATGAGCATCCCACACTCCTAACATTCCAGGCATTAAACCAGTTTATCCCTGGATAAAAATGGCAGAATAGCTACAGAAAAGTTGCTTGTTAAACAGCAAAACAGCAACTCTTTTGTGGTGCAGAAGTATACCAAGATAATTTTAATGTATGGCCAGTTGTCATGTTACAATTTGCACAACACTGGCGTATAATATACAATAAATGTAAAATCTACCAGAGTGTAAGAAGACAGCTGAACAAGAATATTAAATTGATTTTTTTAACCTTAATTTCTTTTAAAATGCACTCTAAATGAGTTTCAGTTTTTTGTTTGTTTGCTTTTATTTGTTCTGAGTGGTATTGGTGGTCAGCTGCTGAACATGAAAATTGTGATTGCCTAGTGAATCACAACAAACTGCTGCTGACATGCCCCTCTTACTTTTGGCTACAGAGCATGACACTCTTCCCTCCCACCCCCAACTGTGTTATGCTCAGTTTAATAGAGCTTTGTGTAGTCTTAAAGCTTGGAAGGGTCTTACATTGCTTCTGCTGGAAAAAATATGAGGTACTTCAATAAGAAATAAATCACAATGTCAGTGTATTTTTTATAATTTTATTTTGTAGCTGACTTCTTTAGCATGTGAGATGGATGAATTATGTATATTACTCTTAAAAGCATGTGAACAGAGGATTCTAACTCTTCACGAAACAGCGTGAGGGAGGGACAAATAAATTTCTAGCTAGCCAACTGGTGAATTCTCACACTTGCAGTTGGATAATTAACACAATAGCTTGCCTATGATCACGCAACCAAAATATATATGGCGCATTGTAAAAGAGAAGGACTCTAGATTGGCTAGGGAAATAGATAATGGTATCTATAAAAATGCACACTGAATGATATGAATGGCTTTAAATATTTAAAGCTAAGTAATATTAAATGGATTCACAGAAAAAAATATTACTGATAAGGCTGTTTCAGTGAATGGTACCTTTATAAAACATAACAGGCAGGAAATGCTTGCAAGCTCTAACAAGGATTTTGCTGCCCCCTGTTAATAGAGCATTCTTACTAATATAAGCCAGTGGTTCTTAACCTTTCTTAAACTCAAGGTACCCCTTCTAAAAATGCCAGGTATTAGCTTTCACTTGTTTTTTGACAACAGAAAAATAATAGAGCAATTCTTTTGTGGCATAGAACTCAAAAGACTACAACAGGTCATAGTGTTTTTGACACTGGATTCCTTCTTGAAGTCTCTGGGTCTGTCTTATGAATCTTGTAGGTGTGTATATCTAATAGTGTTAATTTTGTGCGGTACCCTGCCAGACTCTTAAAGAGATCTCCCAGCACTCTGGCTGTAAATCACTGATGTAAATGCTCATTTTTTTCTGCTGGCTTTCTGGACAAGCTTTTCCTTCAGTTGCTTTTTAATCTTGTAGGTGCTGAAGAAAATGGAAAACGGGGAAGTGCATGGAACAAAAGTAAATAATGCCATACATACAGTAGGGTGCTGAATGGCTCAAGTTTGGTATTTTGATTTAAAAATACTGATTCAGGTATTATCCCTGATCAGCAATGACTGAAAATAGTTACCAAGTATTATCAAGTTATTCGATACATTTTTGGTCCATTTTTACTAACAAGTCTTCCATTATTACCAAACTACCACCACTAGGGAGTCCAAAGACTTCAAGAGTCATGACTATTAAATTAATCTCTTCCCCTGAGAGTAACTCTTTTTAGAATATGATAAAAGCATATTACAATGGCTAATGTTTATGAAGTGGTTTTGAGCTGACAGGGGATGCCTTGGTCTTGTTCATCCTTATACTTACTTAGGATTACTTCAGCTCTGCAGGGGGAAAGAAGTGTCCAGTAAGTCTTAAGAGCCTCGAGTTTTTTCACTCTGCAGAAGTTTTGGAGAACCCAGGTACCTTCCAAAAAGCCAATTGATTGCAAACGTCCTTTTTTTTTCTGTTATGAACCTCCCTTACATTTGGGTTATGCCAATGCAATTATATATCAGTAAGGAAGAAAGAGTATCTTTTTAAAAAATGAAACCTTAAATACATTTCTAGTGGTCTTTTGAGATGTTATAACAAGCTCTGTGCCACTAGTGTTTCTTATTGACATTCCACTAAAGGAAATACATTTTGAAACTTCAAATTCAACATATAAATTTTAGTCTTAAATGTTAGATCTCAGCTGAAGAAATCAGTGTTCAATAAAATTGGTATTCGTCAAAAAACAAAAGGGAAAGAAAGTGTTAAAAAGTGAAACTTCCAAATTTTTTTTTAAACATTTCTACTAAATGTAAAATGTTAACATCTCTACTAAATGTTCTACCCCATTTCTAAGGGGTTATAATTCAGGTTTAATTAGCTTCATGTACTGCAGAAAATACCTTTACATATAGCAGAACAGGGGTATCAAACTCATCTGGATGAGAAGCACAGGTCTGATCCGTAGGCTGGATTGGGCCCACAAACTAGTCCCATTTCTGGTTCCAGTGCAGAGGGCTATTCCAGCTTGGATGCCACATGGTGCCTGTGCTGGACTGGCCCTGTGTGCTGCATGCTGTGTGTGCAGTCCTGTGCAGTGCACACCAGACAGGCTCTTCATGCCACATGCAGCACATTGGACTGGAGCTGGTGCATGTTTTACGCAGTATGCAGGCCTGATCTGGGATGCACAGGCAGCACTGCAGGGCAGATCATAGGGCTCTGCAGGCCAGCCCTATCTTTGATGTCCCTGTTGTATAAAATTTCCTAGATCTTTTTGGTGGATTTTAGTCAGATGAGGCTTATAATAGAAAGGAAGGTGGAGCTTTAATTATTGAACAATGACCAGTGCCATTGAGTAAAGGGTTACTGTAGGATAAACTAACTGTGAGAGTGAGAACACGACACCTATTATGTAGTAATTTTCCTACGTAATAAAGTTACTACATATATTTCAAGGGAGAATTTTACCTTTGATACTGGTGACTTGCTACGTGGAAAGGTCAGCTAACTCTGGAGTAAACCATGGAGTGTATCCATTCCTTGAGAGTTAATGGTGTTCTGTGTGAGCAAATTAAGTGTCAGTGCAAATGTGAACAGTTCTCAAATATTTTAGACTTCCAGCTTTTATAAAAGTATGCATTGGAAAAAATTTCTTTAGTAAAATAAGTCTTGAATAGAAAAGTTGAAAATTAGTCTAATTTCTTAAACCTGGACCCAAATTTTCGTCTCTTCCTGGTACCTGCTGAGCAAAAGTAGGAGATAGTTGAGAAGCTGTTAAGGAGCAGTTGAAAGCTCCTTGATTACAGAGCAAGTTCTGTACAGGCCTGGGCATAGTTAAGAGAAACCTTAGACCAGGAGTTGGCAACCTTCAGCACCCAGACTAGATCTGGCCTGTGAAGACGTGCAATCTGGCCCAAGGGGGATTGGGAAGTATGGAACTGTACCAAACTGTCTCTCTTCCTCAGCATCCTCCTCCATAACTCTCCCTGCTGCTCTCTGTGCCTCTGTTTATTCTTGCTGCAGAGGGGCTGGGTATTTGCAGTAAGGGTAAGCACAGGTAACTTGAGCTCTCTGTGGAGTGGAGATTTGAAGCTTGCAGCAAGGGGCCAAGTCATATACTCCATTCTGGGGTGCCAGATTGTCTCTGACTTTTGCCTTTAGACTGTTTTAAAGTGTGTTGGTGATCTTCTAGCTTGGGATAGCTGTAGTGCAGCATTGCACTACTTCACTCACGCCTCTGTGCCAGTGACTGCAAAAAGTATTGTCTAACTGGCTACTCTGGCTTCACAAAAATGAAGGAATCCTCAGGTTTTGAACCTCCTGATTCAAAACAATACTAGATAATAATCAAGCTGATCTTCATGGATTTGCCAATGTGTTATTCAAGCTGGAAAATGTTGATAGGTAATGTATACTCTGTGTGTGTGGGGGGGGGGGTATCAGTGTTGTCTTTGCAGAAAAAGTCTTCGTTTATATTACCTATTATGATTAACTTGCAAGAGAGACATTTTATATTGTTGTGAGAATTATGTTTTTGTGTGATTGTTCTGGGTTCTTTATATCATCACTTCATATGTAAACTGATAATATATATATAAAACAAGCACAAATGTATTTTGCAGCTCCCAAACTTGAAAAACTAGATATTGGTTAGTAAATTATTTAGCACTAATGGTTTGTCAGTCTTGCATTTGGAAGCTGCCTCCCAAAATTTAAATATGTATATTGTACTTTGATAGACCACTAGTAAAAAAAGAAACTGGATATATAACTATTCTGTTACTCTTAATAACTTACCTAATTATTACATTAGTTGGAGAAGTTAATATGTATAAGTAAGACTCCTGAGTGGGTAAGAAGTATCACAATATAGACATAGATATCACCAAATGAGGCAGATTAGCTGTGAAGTGTCCTGGCACAGCAGATCTACTAAATTGGATTAAACATACATTGCCCATTGTTCCTTCTGTTGATACTGCAGGACAACAGGTGGCATGTTCTCCCAGGGCTTATGGGGAAACTCCTGCACAGGATTGGGCCCCTCAGGTCCTGGGAATACCCATTCTGCTTTTCCCACTTACTGAGACATGTCTGGGATGTACCTCAGTAAACAGGGGAAGTCAGAGACATGTCTCTGGAAGCAGGGAAAGTTGAGCCTGATCCTCTGTCAGCTGCAATTTATGGTGTGACAAGGGATAAAAAAATTTATTGTGGCACAAAGGCAGCATCTCTTTCTACCCATAGCATTGTCTTCATTAGTGCCAAGATCAGGAAGTTGCCTTTTTTAAACAGTAAAAGCCTAAAAAACCTAGAACCCCTTGCCCAAGTAATTTCTTGGTCGCCTGTTTTCATTCTTCAATTTTTCTTAATTGTAGACAGTTGCAAGAGCAGCAACGGCAGAAGGAGCTGGAACGGGAGAGGCTGGATCGTGAAAGAATGGAACGGGAGAGGCTGGAAAGAGAGCGACTAGAAAGGGAAAGACTTGAAAGAGAGCGTCTAGAACAAGAACAGCTAGAAAGAGAGCGGCAAGAAAGAGAGCGGCAGGAACGTCTAGAAAGGGAGAGACAAGAAAGAGAGAGGCAAGAACGAGAGAGACTGGAACGGCTTGAACGGGAAAGGCAAGAGAGAGAACGGCAAGAACAGTTAGAAAGGGAACAACTGGAATGGGAAAGAGAGAGAAGAATTTCAAATGCTGGTAAGAATTTTAGAACAGTGTGTTTGACTACTGTCTTGATTATTTGCATATATGGTCAATGCAATAGGGCTGGAAAGAACTGATAGTAATTATATAACATTTCTGTACAAATAAATGGTTTCTCAAAGATTTCATACTTTGATTTTCTGAATGAGCATCACTCTTCACTATGAAAAATGTAGATTCCCATAGGAGCCCCTGACAACAATTCTTCAGAATTGCCTTAATTTCTAGTGGTTCTGGAGTAAAATACTTAGTTTACTGTATTTTCTAACTGCATGAAAGTGTTTTAATATGCTGGTCCTGCTGAGGCGTGACCTGTTAAAAACGAACTACGATTTCTAAATACTTCCTAATCTAGTTTGCTCAATTAAGCCAGACTGTATTTTATACGTATAATCTGAAAATGACACCATCAATTATATGAGAATCTAAGTGTTAGAGGTGTACATGTTCATAAGCCATGATTGATAGTGAAAGGTCTGCCTTGAAATAAAGCCACTGCCACATATTCATTTAATGTCACCATGGGATCTGATCCCTGGTCCAAACAATTGTCTTCTCTCCTATCACATATGCATGGCAGGAGGTGCAATTTTGGGGATCAGGGATCAGTTCCAAATCTCACCTTCCTACTTGCCCTTGCAAGGGGAGCCTGGGATCATGATTTTTACGTGTTTTTATAAAAATCATGATACTGGGTTCCCCTGCGAAGACGAGTCGAAAGCTGGCTGCCTGCAAGCCCCACTTGTGACATCTGGGCTGTCTCAGCTGGGTCCAGCAGTTGTCCCCAGGACTGCACTGGGCTAGTTCAAGATGCAGGCATTTAAAGTCCCCAGCAGGGGAACCCCTTCAGCTCTCCCCCGCACCCTGCCACCAGGGACCTCATCTCCTGTGCTGGGCCTCACCATGGCAGCTTTGTAGTGGGGGAACCTTTCAGCTCCTCCTGGCCAGGAGCTTGCAGGGCAGCCCCAGGCTACTTTAGCTGGAGACTCAGGGATGTCTACTGCTAATCCTAACAATCAGCTGACTGTTAAGAATCTGCACTGGTGTGTTAATATGCCACTGGTTCAGTTAAGGCACCATAGAAACCAGTGATGAAAATGTTCTACATGCAGAATATTTTTGTGGCTGGTGTTTCATTTTATAGTGTCTTAAATTGGGCACCCCTACCATTCATGGCACAATTAATATGTGAGTTGCGGCATACATGTAATGTGGACTGGGGCCTAAGAGTCTTATTCCTTATTTATTAATTAACTTTGTAGTGAGATGTCAGTACAATGTGTTTGATGTACCAGCAGATGTATTAGTGAACTATCTAAGTAGATATGGATCTAAAGATAAGCCAGAGCCAGCTTTACCTTCCCTGTTTTGTAATATAATGAGCCATCTGATTATTTCTTAGCTGTTCTTCAATAATAAACTTAATGCACGTGAGAAATCAACTATTGGTAAAATTAAAGCATTTATTGTACAGACAAATCGAGTGAGGAAGAAGGTATCAACTTTCTTGGCATTTTACTTGAATTGTTTTTACTTTTGTATGAAGTGATCTCTGTTTTCAGAAGAGGGGAGTAAAATCTTGCCACCTAGGTGCTGTGAGCTTTATTAGTGGAATTGTAATTAACATTAAGATCACTACACTTGTTTTGGAACCAAGTAAGATGCAAGCTGATATGGAAGGACCTAAAAAAGCAGTCACCTGATCAATCCCACCGATGGGAGTTGAGCAAACTTATTCCATATTTCTCTAGATTTCCAGAATGTGCTTGTAAATTTAAACAAAGGCACAAAAATAGTTGGTGAGATCAAAAACAGCTGTTAATAGTGTGTGAAAACTTTCCTAACAGTATTTTCACTTGTGCCTAATCCTCTGGTACTAACTGTAGTCTACATTTATACATTTTGTTTGAATGCTGGTTTTGTTGCTTCATTAGCTCCCTTTTTCTCTTTCTCCTTTTTTATCCTGCCTTTGCTGCTGCTTTCCATCTTCTGTCCAGCTCCATCTTTCGACAACTCCCTGTATAGCACTCCACTTCCTGAATACTCCAGTTGCCAGCCTCCTTCAGCACCTCCTCCATCATATGCAAAAGCAGTCTCAGCACCAATATCAGATTCCACTCCGGATTATGCTGTAGTGACTTCTGCACCAGCGACTTCCGCTCCCCCTACACCACCACTAAGGCACTCTGCATCACGTTTTGCTACATCTTTAGGCTCAGCCTTCCACCCTGTTCTTCCCCATTATGCTACAATTCCTCGTCCTCTGAACAAAAGTTCTCGACCACCTTCTCCTGTGAATGCTCCAAGTTCTTTGCCCCCAAATACAAAGCCTGTTGCCTGGTCTGCTCCCAGTTTTGCACCTCTCCCCCCATCTCCTCCAGTCATGATTAGCAGTCCACCAGGCAAGGCTACTGGTCCAAGACCTGTTCTCCCAATTCCTGCTTCTAGTCCATTGTCCCAAATGCCCCCATCCCCTACTGCTCCCAATGGGCTTCCTGAATGCGTAGCTTATCCAGCTCCTTCACCTTCTACCTCAGGTCCAACTCCCCCGCCACCACCCCCACCTCCACCACTGCCTTCCTTTCCACCTCTCTCACTCTCTGGACCTCAAGCTTCTCCTTCTCCAAGTTCCCCTAATGCCTCAACTCCCTCATCCAAGCCTAGTGTTCTCCCTTCTCCCTCTGCAGCTACCCCTGCCTCTGTTGAGAACTCTCTAAACTCTGTGCTGGGAGACTCCTCTGCTTCTGAGCCAGTCTTGCAGGCAGCCTCTCAGCCGATTGAACCTCCGACCCAGCAGGGTAAGGCTTTCTGTTATTGCTACTAATTAACTAAACAGGTGTGCACTCTAAAATAATTTGCATCAAAAGCCCCTTAGTTGCCTTTAAAATATTTATTTATTTATTAGGTTTATATCCCACCCTGTCCAAAAAACCTAGAAACACATTGAAAGTTGCAGTGATCTTAATACCACCATAGAACACAGTGTGCAAGTAGGGGGCATTAAAAAATTTAATAGAGAAATATATGGGGGTTGCATTATTCTGTAACATGTCCAGGCTCTTTGGATCTCATGCTTCAAGAAAAAATTAAGTGAGATTCTTATTTGATGAATTCTGCATCATTGGTTTATTTAGAATTTCGTAATACTAATGCAGTAGTAATTAGCTCTTTAATTTAGAGCATAAATGAAGGAACATATATTGCAGTTTTGAACCAACTTTAGTGAAAGGTAGTTTGACCTGTCAAGTGATGCTTATAATGTAGTTCAAGTTTTAGAAATCAGAATGCAACTACTATATAATTCCAGAGTGAGTTTGAGATTATATACTTACATTTTAGAATAGTAACATAGAGTTAAACCAATTTAGCTAAAACTGGCTTTAAAATCAGTCTAGTTCAACCAGTGCAAAACCCTGGGGACACACTTAATTTGACATGAATATGATTTTGAAAATTGATTTGAGTGCCCGTATGTAAATTTTAGTTAAATCAATGCAACTTTTGTTTGAAGTCAAACTGTTAGAGATTTGTTAGATTAGGTGATGATCCAGTGGTCCATCAGCCATTTATTAAGACTGGCCTATAGCAACTGGGATAGAGGGCTGAGTTTTTAAGCCATTAAGTTGCACTTTCATTTGTGTTTGCCATTTTGTGGTAATGTAATCCCCTATTTTGCATATGTGTTTATATTTATGTGGTGCTCTTCAAAATGTAGGCATACTGCATATCAATCTGAATTGCATAATTAGTCACGTAAATTTTTCTTTCACAAAATGAAAACTTATCTCCCTTAAGTTCTGTCTTACTAGAATAACTAGCTGCTAACTCACTAACATATGTTTATATTAAACTATTTGAATTTTGAGTCCCAAAATGTTTCATGTCAGATTAAATTGTCTAGAGACCAGAGTTGAAAACGCTTCCACTTCTAAACATTTTTTAGTGCTGGAGAGCAGGAGTATCTGGTTCTAAAGTTGCATTGCATTATAAGCTCAATTTAAAGCCATTCTGGGTTCCCAGGTAAATTATTATTTTTCTTATTAGTTACCATGCTTACAATTCTTATTTGCTTGCTTTAAAAATTCTGCTCTGTCCTCTGTCTTACATAGGAATCTTCCTGTTTATGGTACAAAGGCCGATTAGTGTTATCATATTCTAAGTAATTGCAGCAGCTATTTGACCTCTTCTGAAGCATTTTTATACCATATCCTACCCTCTAATGGGTTTTAAAAGTTTTTCCTTCTGAGGTAGATTATTTTCATGGGCAAAGACCAAACTATTTTCTAATGAATTTGGAAAGACTACTTGATATACAAGAAAAGCCCCTATTTCAATAAAAATAAAATCCCTACTCTACATTCTTTTTCTTTTCTTTTGAATAGGTGTCATCCAAGGACCACCTGCACCTCCACCCCCACCCCCACTGCCACCTGGCCCAATCCAGTCTTCAGTAGCAGTCCCACCTCCTCCTGGTCCACCACCACCACCACCTCTTCCACCCTCAGGGCCGCCACCACCACCACCTCCTCCCCTTCCCAGCCAAGTTCCTCCTCCAGCTCCTCCTCCACCTCCTGCTCCTCCTCTCCCTGCCTCTGGATTTTCTATGGGATATATGTCTGAAGACAATCGCCCTTTAACTGGACTAGCAGCTGCACTGGCTGGAGCCAAACTTAGGAAAGTGTCACGGGTAAATGTAATTCTGCATTTTACTTTTCTGACTTCTGCTTTGAAAAACTATGGGTAGCTTTGGAATAATTTCTGGTATCCATTTAGTACACTGTATAGCAGAAATAGGGCTATCCAAAAGATAACCTGGCTGATTAAAGCAGTGTTGTAGGACTTATTCACAGCAGATTCATTTATCCCTATTTGATTTTTGTAGCTTCTGAAATCAGTTTTCTTGCATTAATGTAAAATGATGCATTTTATAAACTAATTTAGACTTGCAACATTATTTTGTATATTGTCATAAAGGGTGAAGAATCTTCTAGTTCAGGTGGAGGAACAAGTTCTGCTTTATCTAAAGCAGATAGCGGTCGTGGAAATGGGCCACTTCCCTTAGGGGGGAGTGGATTAATGGAGGAAATGAGTGCCCTGCTGGCCAGGAGGTAAGCAGATCATTTAATTCCTAAGCAACTGTAACCAGCAGAATTTTTTCACTGTTATCTTAAAGAGATTACATCAACATAAGAAGCAAACCTGTCTGAAACTCTTGTACCTACTATTAACATCAATTTATAACTTGGAGAAATATGTCAGTTAGAGATATTTGTTTACTCTGAGCTTTTGATGGTAATTTATAAATAGGTTCACTCATATAAATGAGGTAGCTTGTTTCTTCTGCATGGGCCTTCCATTTAGTAGCATGGGATAAAAATCTGTGAAAAGTGCCTCTTTGTCACTGGTTTTTACTCCTTTTAAATTGATATTGCTTTCAGGTATCACTAAACAAATGTTTTCCATCTTTTACCTCTAGCATTGAAGACTTTAGCCATCTACTAATTTGTGTCTTTTCATTGTAGGAGAAGAATTGCAGAAAAGGGATCAACAGAACCAGAACAAAAGGAGGATAAAATTGTAAGTTGACAAATAATTTTGTCTGCTTTGAATTATTCAACACTAGTTGTACACTTAAGCCATTTTAATGATGAAATTAAGGGCCATTTATAGTTTATTTTAATATGAATCATAACACCCCTTTTTCAGAAGATTTCAGTATAATAAGGTTGTGTTACATATTTAAATTTGGTACTTACAAATTGCTTGTGTAGTTTTTAGAAAAATTCATATGAATAGAGCCAATAACTTCCTATTAAAAAATTACAAATATTTCAACAGTTCAGTTAAACAGCTGTACATATATCTGACCAGCCTACTTAACTTTCTAAGACTTTCTTTTTCTTCTTTAATCAGGAAGAATCAGAACCATCAACATCAAAAGCTTCTTCAACGAGCACACCTGGTAAGTAATGTAGATTTGTGTTGTGAATGATACACCCTCTGTAAATCCTCTCTAAATGTTCATCCTGAAATTCTGTTACAAACTGAATTGATATGGTATCAGACTTTTTAATCCTGAATATTTCTCCTCTCGGGGGAAAGAATAAAACTATCTTAGCATGTCCAATAATTTAAAATAAATCTCTGTTGGTATATTGATATACTTTATCCAAAGATTGGTTTATCCCTAGTTGTCATCCTTGCCAGTGATCTTTTCTTGTGTTATTTTATGCAAGTCCCTTGATAATTTTATTAAAAAGATCTTACGCTCTAGTGAGACTTGAAAAGGTACTTCATTTGAACAAAGTGAGGGTGAGCAAAGTCGTACATTTTTAATGGATCCACCTGTCTGGCATTTAGATGCACACAACCAAATATAAAGTTTCACGCAAGTTATACACTAGAAGTATTCAAACTGTATCCAGTTTTTTAAAAAATAGCAAGGACTGATGGCAGTATATATGACTTATTCCCAATAACTAAATTAGAACTCTTTCATATTCCATATCAGACCATCATGTGTTGTATTGTAGAACAATCTGTCTACCAAGTTTAGTAAAAGAATAAGCGTCTCAGGTGAAATACAATTAATCTTACTCCGAGCCAGGATGGAGTAGTTAAAGTGTGTAAGGAAAGGGAGGCAGCTGGCCGGGAACATAAGAAAAATTGTTTGATAGCCCTTTTATCTAATCTTTCCATTTGAAGGTAGTACTCAGGAGGAAGAAAACAAGATAGTCATGGTCAGACCTAAAATGTTTGCAGATATGCAGTAACTGCAATAGGTTTATACACAGTGGAATGCTTTTATTTGCTGCGTTTAATCATGAATGGTTCATTCTTCCTATCACTTGACAAAGACTTCAGCAATCATTTTAACTGGTGGACAAAAGTTCACCACACAGCTCATTATCATGAATATTGTGTGTCTTCAGATTGCTGCAGGTGACTCACAGTAGGAATCCAAATCTTGTTGGGGAGAATTCCAAATAGAACTGAAAACACAGTTCAGTATAATGTGTCACAGAGCTTGATCAAGTATGAGGGCAGTTCCCCACTTAAGTCTGAAAAAAGTGGTGGTTCTGGAGTAGGCCTCATCTGAGATATAGCATTCTATTGTACAGGATACTGGACAAAGACAGAAACAGGCCTTACCCTAAAGTGTTTTATCTAAATAGACAAAAACAGATAAGAGGCACAAAAGGGAAATAGAGACACAAGTGCAGTAACTTGCTCAGCATCACACAGAAGGTTCATTGCAGAACTAAGAGTGTATAAACCAAGGCTGTCCTCCAGTGCGCTACCTACTGTACCATGATGATTTTACTTATACTTGTTCAGCTAACAAGCTAAAGCAATATTCTTTTTCAGTAGTTTTAGGTATCATTTTACATTCATTTACAAGACAAAACAATAAACTGTTCTTAATATTAAACATATAAGGTAATTTCACTAAAAAGAATAAAAATTACACTGTGAAGTAAAATACATATTTTGTTTGTTAAGGAAAATAGTCCAGCCTCCTTGTAATACTCTAGGTCTGCTGAAACTGTTTTTAGCAGTGTTTGTAAAACAAGGCGGTCTAACTTCCAAGTATCCAGGGGCTGCATGCCATGAGGGCCACAGACCTAAAGACTACATACTGCGTTGGTGGATGAGCAGACCCCCAGATCCTCTGCACCTTGTAGGCTGCAGAGTGCACAGTGTGGGTAGGGTGTGGGCAGGAGCCCATGGGCTGCATGCTAACCTTTTAGGGACTTCATGCTGCTCACAGTTCACCAACTGGACAGCTCCATTGTAAGGCATGTCTGCAGTTTGAAACAGAACCCAGCTAACTTGAAAGCTCCAATATTGTTCTTTTTACGTGTTAGACAAAATTTTAAAACTCTAATCTTTTCGTAAGTATTTTATTTTTTCACTTTAACTAAAGATTATAAGTAGCTTGGGGCAGCCCCTCTGTCTCCCCCTCTGCCTCTCTCTTTAGTGTTTATATAGTGGTCCGTGATTGAGTCTCAATACAATGACAGTGTAACCTCATAAAAGTGATGAGAGTATTGTAGGTGACAGCTTTCATATTGAAGAACTAGCTAATTGCCCATCAAGAGTGACAGGAGGGGAGCGGGTGGGGAGGGAGCCCTGGCACCCCTCCCCCCTGTCCGGGCCTGCTCCCCCTTCCCTCGTGCAGTGGTGGAAGGAAGGGAGGAGCAGGCCTGGGCCCAATGCAGGGAAGGAACAGGCCCAAGGGTGGGGAGAAGCTGGGCTGCTGTGGCAGGGGCGAGCAGTGGGCCTGGGCTGACCTGGTGACAGTGTGGGGATGAGAAGAGCGGGCTTGGGGCCGATGCAGGGGAGCAGGGGTTGGGGGAGGAGTGGGCCTGGGGCCAACGAGGGGAGGAGACTTGCTCCTCCTCTCCCCCTGTAGCTGCCGTGTTGGGCTGGGCCGGACTAGGCCATGCCTGCTGTCCTCCCCCCACTTCTGCAGCAGGCTGCCTTCTGTTTGAATGCTTCTTCGTGCTCTGATTGGCTGTTTGTTATTCAATCAGAGTGTGAATAAAGCATTACATATAGACAGTCAGATTTAGGCTTTTATAATACTAGGGTTAGTGTAGAGTGGTGAAGTTCCTAACTAATTTACTCACATCTGCATGAAATTACTTCAGATGCATTGTTAAGGCAATGTAATGAGTATGTTGTTTAACAATTTCACTTTAATTATTTCTTAAAGAACTAACAAGAAAGCCTTGGGAAAGAACAAATACAGTGAATGGAAGCAAGTCACCTGTTATTTCCAGGTATCCTGCTTTTTGTACCAATACTTATCCTTTTCACATGTACATCATTGTCATTACTCATGCTGCTTAAAACTGATGGGAATAAAATTGCAAAAACCCACCTGAATATTCTACAGCATCTGAAACTGTTTTGTTTTAATATTTTTATGGGGTTAGAAGTGTAACTTTGTTATTGGATAAAATGTAAGTTTTGCTAATGAGGTTTGAGGAGGAGTGATAAATGAGGTTTTGATACTAAATACAATAGAAGGCAAAATAGAATCTTATTAACAGCTTTCAGAGCATAACTGTATGAATTGCAGTATAACTTTCGTTATCAAAACTTTTAATTTTCCTTCTAAAGAATCCTTAAATGCTAGTTAACCTCCTGACCTCAGTCAGATTAGAGAGACTGTTCATGCACAGAAGATGAATCTATCTGACAGATTAGTCAGTATTATTGTGCTAGTTGAAATATACTTACCTCACTAAATATATAAACTTGATTAAATCTGATTCTGAAAGCAGCCTTGAGCAATTCTTTGGGTCAACCCCATCCTTGGTGTCACCTTAAAATGTGCAGGCCTTTCAATATGTGACTGCATTATTGCCTGTATGCCATCTGGAACATCACAGGCTAGTTAGATGATGACAGAAATGGCTGCAATGGTAATTCTACAGATTGGGACAACTTATTTGATGAATGTTCCTCCGAGTGTCCAAAATGCATATACTTGGCCACTGGGGGAGGAAAGGAATTGTTCATTTCAGTGTTCCTCATAAGGCACTCAATAAGAATTTGCCATCAGTTAATCAAAAGACAGACTTTTTTCTTTGTTAGTATCTTAAGTGTCTTAAGATAATTTGCAGAATTTCAGATAGACCTGGGGGAGACTGTTCTTTTAAATAAGCATTTTGCAGTAGAATTCTCAAGGATAGAAAAGGCTAATTGAAGCAGCTGAAATAAGGTTTGATAACCGAATAGAAGGAAAGAATTGTTACTTAGTTGAATGTCCCATTTGTGTCACTGGCAAAACATTCTGACATCTGGCAACTAAAATAAAGGTAGTGCCTAAGGGCCAGTCAGCCTTCTAGCACCTTTTTCTTATTTTCAGAAACCAGGCAGGCTCAAGCAGTTGATGACTTCTTTAGTCTTGAGACAACATCCTTGCTTTGTTTTCTCTCACTGCTAATGCAAGCAGTCTTTGAGATTTAGTGGTCTGTGTTTGATAGCCAATGACATAGAACCCTTCAGGGACAGATTTCCACTCCTGAAGCAATTGTCAGAGTAAAAGTAGAAGGGTCAAAAATGGGGTTATTTCCGTTGGTGTTTTTTTCCTCTGCTGTTTTGTTAACACCATATCTTGTATGAAACCAGGTTTAACGTTGTAGTCTGTGCACAGAATCTGAACTAGGTTTTAAATGTTTGTTCTACCTGTTTCTATGGCTATGACTCCCATACGCTGCCTTCTTTTTTTTAAAAAACAGCATTTATCATTGTGACTACTTCAGTTAGTTGAGCTGTAGAACTGTCATTTCTTATGAACAGCTTGTGACCTGCGTGAGTGAAGCTGTGCTCAGAACAGTCCTGCGAGTTATTTGTAAGTCAGGACTTGGATTTCACATCATGAAAATGCTTCATCAAGATTTTTATGTACCTTCTACAACATCTAACAAGAGATCTTAACATAGTTTGGAGTGTCCATAGCCTTTTAGTTATATTTTTGAAGGATTCATCTATTAAAACAAGAATTTTTTACTTCTGGCCTGGAAAAGTATTGACAAAGTTTATTGTCCACATAACTAAGTGAAGACAGTCTTTCACTGTTTCTTTTATTTAAAGTCCCAAACCCATATCAACATTTAAGAAGTGTCACCTAGATGTCCTTGAATACATTTAAACCATTTTAGGTTTGACACTTCTGCCTCAGCAAGTAATTTCTGCTGGGAATTGTCTTCATGTAGGTCTTGCTCTCCAGAATCAGTCATTGAACACTATTGCATAAAGCACATTTGGCCATTTGGTTTAATGCTTTGCCATCAAAGCTTATTTTTCAGGGAAGAAAATTCTCCTTGAGCTGAAATTTGTCTCCAGCCTATGCAAAGAGGGCATGAGTCACATAGGAGGATTGGTGGAATGTTTGAAAAAATGATAAGCAGAATTTTCTATCTTTGGTATCCAGGGAATTAGTATTCATGGTAAATATATATAAAGCACCTACTGTCTTATTTAAAACAAAGCTTCTCTTATTTAGGTCTGCACTTCTAAATTAGTTAAGCATCTTTCATTTGATAGTCCCTGATTTATCTGATACAGTAATTTTCTGAAAGCAGTCAGTTACACTATAAATCAGATTAAAAATGCATATAGCTTAGCTCTGTTACATAGCTTGTTAAGTTAGTGTTTTTCCCCCTTCATAGACGGGAATCTCCATGGAAAAATCTGATTGTTTCTGAAAACAGGTCCTATGATTCGTTAAACAGGTATCATCCTGTTAGGATTTGTGGTTTGGGGTTGTTTTGGTTTTGCTTTCATAACCAACTTTGATTGTTACAGGGTTGAGCTTTTTCTACATAGATTGGTAGTCACCATAGACATATGTGATGTATGACCTCTTGCATGGACTGTCTCTCACCCCCTAGCACCTCAATTTACATTTCAGTGACTGGCTTTCTTGCATGCATACCAGCCTCTGGCTTCTTTACTATTCATTCCATGAATGCCACATGTCCCCAGAGGCTGCGGGGGCATGGTGAGCTCCCGTAGATGTCAGCGGCAGCGTGGTGGCAGCAAGTGGGGAGCTCCTGCAGGCGACCACAGCGCTGTTGGTGGTGGGGGGTGTGGTGCTGCTGGTAGCATCGGCGTCAGCCAGCTGGAATTGTGGGCTGCGCTCAGGCACTGCTGGCAGTGTTGGCAGTGCATTTTTGCAGGGGGTGCATGTGCACCCATGTGCACCCCCTATGCATCTCCAGTGATTCATTCCATCCAGGAAGACACACACACACCAACTGCAGATGCTTCCTCAGCCTGATGAAGGGTTTTTAAACCCAAAAACTTGCTAAGATATATTTCTCCAACTATTCAGTTGGTCTAATAAAAGATATCAGATTGACCCAAAGAACCTTGTCTGCCTGTGTCCTTAGACCAACATGGCTACAACCTATACCCCTTAATACAAACAAGCGATATAAGTTTTGCTTTCAGAACCTTGAAGTGCACTTTAACAAACACCCCTGCACCTATCTCCTTGAAACTTGGCAGGTTTCATGCTCTCAGAAGGGGCTACCATACCTGCTGTTTTCATCTGAATCTGCAAAAAAAATGACAAAGTTATAGGTATTTTAGTGATTCTCCATTATAGTCTATGGCTGAATCTCCAAATCAATGCTGAATCTGAATTGCCGAATTGAATTGGGACAGTGACTCAAATTGCTGTCCTGCCGAATCCGAATTGAATACTTGTCGCTTCACACAGGCCTAGCATCTGTTATCCAGAGCATTAGTTTGATGGTTCATAAAGCACCCAGTGTTCAGATGTTCTTTAAGAAAGTGCCACACTTGATTTTTGGACAAAATGATTAGTTAAGATGCTGGCTGTTGGTATTTTCAAATCAAAGAGTGGTATTATGTTGTAGAAAATTACTAACGCAAAGTTCTCAACTTTTTGCCATATCTTTTGCAACAAAACGTGTACTATGGTGACTACCTGTTCTTTTGTATAAAAAGTTCTGCCACTATCTGATTATCTTGGGTGGTGGTATTTTGCATGTTAGCATGAGTAAAATCTATCTTGCATGTGTAAATCACATTTTCTTCTTTTGTTTCGAAGGTGGCTTATTGAGCTAGTAGGTAATGAACCAGTAATGACCTCAGGGTACAAAGGTTGGGTTGTCTTTTTGGCTACACTTTCAGTGATTGGTAGTTTCTTGTAGCAGTTTCTCGTAGCCTGTTATCCTTGTAAGTGTGGAAAATAAGAGAATCAAATAGTTAAAGGGAAACTGTTAAGTTGTTTGAAATTTAACAAAAAATTATCAGACTTGGAAGGAAATTAGAGTTCCTAGATCAGGGGTATACAAAATAGTGGACTCAGCCAGCAGCCGGACTCCATTTCCCAGTAGCCCTTGCCTGTGCTGTTGCAGCTGGTTTCCATGGAGACCTCAAGAGTGGCAGGGCTGTGCTGGCTCAGGGCCAGGTTTCCATGGAGACTGCCTCAGTAGTGCTGGCAGGACGCATGGCTGGGTGGGGAGTTGCTTCAGCCAGGGCCATGATCTTGCGGTGGTAACAGTGTGGCCCAGAGCTGAGACAGAGCCATGATCCGCTGCCTGCATGCCCCTGCCTGGGGTGCGTGGACAACGGACTGCAGTTCTGCCCTGGCTCCAGCCTGTGCTGTCAATGCTGCAAATTCCAACCCTGGCCTTGGAGGAGCTTCCAGCTGCATGCCCTGCCAGTGCTGCTTGGGCCAGTCTCCATGGAAACCATGGCCCTGCTGCTCCTGGGGTCTCCATGGAAACAGGCTGCAGTGAAGTGGGCCGGGGCTGCTGGGAAATGGAGTTTGCTGCGCGCATCATCTGGCCCACAGGCTGGATTTTGCCTGCCCCATCCTAGATTTTGCTGGATGAACAACCTTTCCTGGAATGGACCAAGACATCCATGAAAGAATGCACTCTTCACATGGAGAATTTTCCTCCTACAGTTCTCAGGCAGATAATTACAATGTTGGCAGGAGGTGACAGAATTTGGTTAGGGGAGCAAAAATAATGTGATATTAATAATGTTGGTGTTTCTTACAGTTCTAAAACAAAAGGACTGGGAAGTTTTTATTTTGTAAGAGCTACATTTTTCCATTAATGTATGTTCCTGTCTTTATTCATCAGTAGTTGGGAAGCATGTTATCGGTCTCTGACTGGAAAAATTGCACTGGCTCTTTCCAGGGAGTGGTGTTAGTCATAAAACAAGGCACTGTATGTGAAAGCAGTGGAAATGCTTTCAATATGCATTGAAAGTGAAGTACGTGGCATATGGGTGGAGAGGGAGTGTATACAATTCTTATTGTATGGAAAATTCCCCTTTTAAAAATAAAAATACTTGTATTTATTTCTAGCTTTCCAAGACACACATTCTGCTGCCAGATTCTGCATGCTCTTTCAACATTTTCAGATGTATGATAAAGCAACAGTTGTTGGCAAGTTAATTTTCTAAGTTTGAAAGGATTCTCTCATGCCATAGTAGAGCTCAATATCTAAAGATTACAACAGACTTATAATTGGCTTGTCATAGCAGTAACATGTACTATGTAGCTTTTTATGGGTACAAGATAAACTATATTTTTCAGCTATTGTATAGTTACTTAACTTCTCTTATTTTCTAGCATTTCATTGGCTCCCATTGTTTTTAAACGTATAGTCCATTTTTAATTTTAATGTGGTCAGCTTCAAATAATTTGAGAGATTTCACTTTTAAATTAACAGCCAAACAAAACTAATACAATTTGGCTGCCACAGTCTGCTTCAAGGGTTTTGCTTTTGAGAAAAGGTGAAGAAATTCTAGTATTTTGGTTTATAGATTTCATAGACATTAGGGCTGGAAGGGACCTCAGAAGATCATCGAGTCCAGCTCCCTGCCCAAAGGGCAGGAAGTCAGCTGGGGTCACAGGATCCCAGCAAGATAAGCATCCAATTTGCTCTTGAAGGTGTTCAATGTAGGTGCTTGAACCACCTCCGATGGCAGACTGTTCCAGACCTTGGGGGCTCGGACAGTAAAGAAATTCTTCCTTATGTCCAGCCTGAAACAGTCTTGTCGTAGTTTATGACCGTTTAACGTGTCTCCTCTCATGAATTTGTATTTTGGGTAGGAATGAGTATTCAAATAACGCAAATAAACAAACATCTCAACCATCTGTTCCAGATGTTTTTAACCTTTCAGCATACTTTTGTGTATAAGATATTACAGGGAAAATCCAAGTTTTGCCTAAGAATACGTAAGTTTGAATAGCTTCTATAATATCAAATGTTCCATGCAGAATGAATACGCAGCCCATTCCACCTCAATAGGTGATATTTTAATTTCCCCCCCCTTCGGTTAGATGTTTTTTTAGTCGGCTTTCTGTCCATTTATAGTAGTACCTAAAGGTGAATAGAACATAAAGCGTGCTGTCCTAGATACTGGGCAAATGTTGTGCGATAGATAGTCCATATCCCAGAAAAACTTACAATAATGCTTTGCATTTTTTTGAGGGCAAATACAGCTTGTTTAGGTTTGCTTAAATAGAAAGTAAGTACAAAGGCAAAAGGAGGAAAGCTGGGCATTCAGAGGAGGGAGATATAAGGTATACTTTCTTCTATTTATAAATCAGTTTTTAATGCCACCCAAATGTTCTGACTTTGAACAGATGGACCTGATAGGTGAACTGAGATATATCCTGTCCCATGAAAGAAGTTAAACTCTGTTGCTGGACCTTCCTAGTCTGTGGCTCAGACGTCCTCAACTAAAGTAAATTTAGGCCATTCCTTAGGATGACAAAAATAAGAGAAACAATGCTTCTTACCTTTGCTACTAAATGTAGCACAGCATGGAGTTTTTTTATACCTTAAAGCAGGGACAGGCAATTATTTCGGGTGGAGGGCCACTTACTGCGTTTTGGCAAGCCATTGAGGGCTTCATGACAGTTGGCTGGGGGCAGATAAATACTACTTTTCTAAATTTTTTAGGGGCCCTGCGGGCCGGATAGAATAGTCTGGTGGGCTGGATCCATCCTGTGGGCCGCATTTTGCCCATCCCTGCCTTACAGACTAACTGAATCAGAGCTATATAGCATAAGCTTTCATGAGCGTGAGCTCACTTCATCAGATGTTGTGAAGGGACATGTACAGGGCAGTGTATAAAATGGAAAAAGTGATTTGAATATGAAAGACAGGAGGGGAAGGTGGGGGGCAGTGCTGAAAGAGGCAAACAAGCAATAAACTCCCTAGGGACAAAGGAGTCAGAAAAGCTCTGCCCTCTCATTCCCCTGATATATCTAAGGTACATCAACAGTATCATCATGTGGACACATGGCAACAAACCTTAAGGAGAAATTTCACCAGGATTTTAACAACTTCCACCCTTCCATCAAACTAATTCTGGAGTACTCCTGTAATGGAATATAGGTTATATTGTGATAGTTTTGTGTTAACTATGTTCACGTTATATTGTATGACTTAGTTGACCTCATTAACATGTGCACAGAGAATGAGAGTTAAGTGTTTGGGCTGGCTATGTGCAGAATGAGAACAGGTGGACCTTAGCATCCATTTTGAATGGCTGAAGCTTTGAATGGCTTTGACATATCAACAAAGGGGAGACGCCTGACATACAAGAGGTGTCCAGAGGAGAGAGAGATGACAATGGGAGAGCAGGCTGGAAGCAAGCACCCTGGCAGGTCCTGTTGAGAAGTCAGGTGACTGAAGCAAGTGGAGAATCTCTCAGGATATTCATGGTTGTGCAGGTTAGATTGAGGATGGAGGGATGAAGGGGCAGAGAACCCTACACATACGGCTTTTTCCCCAGTAAATGCCTGTCCTGAAGAGACAGTCTGCTGTGGTGCTGGGGAACTGTGCATTGTTCTGGGTCATCCCAAAAAGAGGTGAAGTCCTTCTCTCAGGCACGGAACTGGATGATCACTCCTGCAGTCAGCGCCACTGAGAACCAGGGAAGGCTGAGAGACTGAAAGTCCAGGGTCTCAGAGTGGGAAGGAGCTCAGGCTGTCCCCTTGCCCTAGAAGCCAAGCCTGGACCATCTTCAAGGGGTACTCTCAGAGACCAGACAAGACTCCAGCAGTCCTGAGTAAACATTCTTGGAGGGCACTCCATAAAAAATCTACCCAGCAAATTCATTTTGTGGGTACCATGGTGAAGGTTTGCAGCGGCCATGTTGCTACCACATTGTATTAGAAACCAGTCACCATGCTACCTTCATGCTACCAGTTTTCATCCTAAGCACAGCACTAGATCCATCATCTTACAGCAGAGTTCTGGACTGGGATGCACAATTTAAGGATCTGGAGCAGGGTTTCCTACAATTATAATACAATTCCCAAACTGTTCTTGCCAAAATTAATGAAGCTAGATTCAGACCTCGCTCCAGCCTGCTACAATATCAACCCTGGAAGAAGGGCAACAAAATCCCTCTGGCTTTCATCTACAACCCCTAGCTTGCATACCTTGGACACATCATTAATGACCTCCAACCCTTCCTGCAAACGACAGCCATTTCAAATTAGCCATGAGGGACAACCCTAGTCTTGGCTTACAGATTGCCCCCCAACCTCCAAATAGCATCTCTCAAGCAACAGGCTGAATATCTCTCATTCTTACAAGGGCACAAAGCCTTGTAACAAGCCCATATGTGCCTCCTAGGGATTATAACATCCAATGTTCATTCACCTATAATTCTACCAATACCATACGCACCTTCACCTGTTTACAGTGCCTCTCTGCTATCTACATTGAACAAACTCCCTGGATGTTCCATTGCTGACCTCAGAGTAGCTGTTCTTAAAACAGCAAAACTTTAAAAACTAACTTGAACAGGACATTGCAGAGAAAAGAAATCCAGAGACTGGACTGTGTTCAGTGTGGTCTAAACAGGGATTATAGATTCTTATTCCATTACCTGGTGTATCTTATTCAAATAAGCAAAAAATCCACAGGGGCAAAAGGGGTCAGAAAATCTCAGTACTGCATCCCTCTTGCCTCCTTCCCTTCCTATCTTTTGTATTCAAATCACTCACTCCATTTTATGCACTGATCTCACAGCATCTGATGAAGTGAGCACAGGCTCAAGAAAGCTTGCACCATATACCTCTGATTTAGTTAGTTTATAAGGTGCAAATGTTCCCTGCAGTCGACCTCACTTCAGGTTAACAGCGCTATCTACCTCTCACAGCATGACAGAGGTACAGAGCCTGCTGTCTTCTAGCCAGGTAGGAAGGCTCTTTAAAGTAATATGCCAGATTATTTCTAATATAAGGAGATGAAATTTTGAAATTGATGGGGTGTGTGTGCGCACGCGTGTGCGTGCATACATTTGAAGCCTAACCAGGGTTAGTGGAGAAGGTAGTATGTATTAGAAGGCAGGATTTTAAAAGTAATCACTGCATGTGAATACATGAACTGTTAACAGCAGCACAGGGTAAACTTGCATGGAAATCTGGAATTTCTGATTAGGTGACTATAGTTTTGACATTCAAAAGACAAATGAGGCATTGGAAAAGACTCCTGGTAGCAACCAGGATAGAAGAGGGCAGGAGATACTTGTTCAAGGCACTCTCTTACCTCCCAAGGCTCATCTCTAGAGCTTCCTGGAGTGACTATTCTACATGAATCATGGCCTGTTAGCCGGATTATTCTAGGGCCTGTAAGGCTTGAAGTATCAAGCATGCTACTACTTGGGAATTGCTATCAAGTTTCAAAAATGCCTGGGACACCAGTGGAAGTTAATGAAAAAGTAATGAGGAGGAGTTTTGGCTTCATCCAAAACATTTTACCTGTTACCCTTTTATTACCATTGTCTCCTTTCCCCCTGTCCCTTCCTCACCCTAACTCCAAGGTACTCTCCAGATGGCCAGGGTTACCCCAGCAGCATAACAGATGCACCTAATCTTGTGCTTAGCTGACAGGCAGTGTCTGTATGGAAGAGGACAAAACAGGTAAATGTGGAGAACTTACTGACAAACTCTTAAGCCAGCAGTCTTTGGCTTTTCAGAGCTGCAGGACAGAAGAACCCACTCATGTCCAAGGTGGACTACTGCATTGACCCTGGATGCCACTTCTCCTTGCCCCATAGTTGTGGTATAGATGTAGCTGCCCAACCCCAGCACAGTTTGTTGTTGCCCAGCCCTGGTATTGGCACAAGCAAAGCCCCACAATAATGAAGTCTTTTGGCTCTGTGAGCTCGATCCAGTCCATGGGCTGACCCCTGCTCTAAGCAGGCTGTGTACTAAAGACTTTTTGAAAATACATGCAGGAAAAATGTCAATGTGAGAGAGTCGTCTGCAAGCCTGTCTTAACATAATGCTTTCCTCTGAAACAGGTAGAAGTGTTAGAACTGCCAAACTAGCATGAGTGGTATATCTTGCAATCCTTTGGTACAGTCTTGCAAGCATGTACATTAATCCTTAACAGCCTCTTTAAAGGCTAGCTCACATACTGCATATTGCAGGATGAGTGTAGAGCCATCCTCAGTCAGGGGAAAGTCACCATGACAGTACATTTTAATGACCAGTTTCCTAAAAAAAAAAAAAAGAAATACATGAAGGACTTCAAGTTAAGCTCAGAGGCAACACTTTTCCATGAGTTGTAGAAAGGAAAAATCAAAGGTAAAAATAGCTTTACTTGTTGAATTGTAAATGTATTGAACTAACAATTCATTATATATTAATACAATACTTGGTAGTTCCAGGCTGAGAAAATGCCCTTTATTGTTGGTTTCCTTTCTATATGTACAACTTTGATGTTTGTGGGTCTGACTGCATCTTTGAACAAATCCTATTTTCATCTCTGTTCTTTAAAGTTTGATATGCTGTTACTATTAACAAAATAAGTGAGTTGTTTTCGTGGAAATGTCTGCTTTATAATATGTCTCTATACAGTATGGTAATTGGAGACCTGTAATACATTGTCATCTTCTTTTGTTCTACAGACCAAAATCTACACCATCGGGGCAACCCAGTGCCAATGGAGTTCAGTCAGAAGGGCTAGATTATGACAGATTGAAACAGGTATATAATACAATTCCATAGGAACCTTTCTAGAATTGGTAATAAGAGCACCTCTGAAGATCTTAACAGCAGCTCTTAACTAAACATAAGATTTTAACTTTGCATTATCTCCATTAATAGTTATAATTTTTCAGAATTGTTTAATTATTTGCTACTAGTTGTAATTATATAATGACACATATAGTACATCCAGCAGTATAGTTTCAAGATACATTTAACAGATAATGAACATTGTTGTGTGTAAAATATGTCATTGTGGATCCTATTACTAATATGTCTACACCAGATGAATGTGAACTGTGCCTTTTTTTCTAAGTAGTAATGTTTGGAGCTAAACATGTACCCAGTGCTGCCTATGTTCCTGTGTGAGAACATAAAAGGCAGAACAACTGTGACTGTCCTTCAGCTTCTGCTTACCACCTGTGTATCAGTTTGGCGCATGTCCAATCTGCTATTCTTTCTGGAATTTAAAACAAAGACATTTGGAATGAGTATGATGAAAACATCCCTTTTAATTACTTGATTGATATCACAAAGAGCAATAGGACAGAGCTATTTCCCTGTACAGCAGCGATGGAGAGGGAGGTTTTGTGCCACCCACCATCATGTCAGGCTTGAAACCAAGAAGTTTTAAGCCCTGTCCACCATGCTGTGGTATTCTGCCCTTAATTGATGGGCACATCTCTTGCCTGCCTTGTCACAAATGTAACAAGTCTTCAATCTGCCATTCTTTTAATTCCTCATCTGAAAATAGAGATGTGAGCTTTGAATTAAATCTGTGATATCAGTCTGTGGAAGTCTTCTGGACTTTGAAAGGATTGAACAGAATTGGAGAATCAAGCCATAGCAAGTACCATAGTAACCAGGCACCATGCACGTAGGTTCAGTGGAGAAGACAGTCCTATCAGTACCAGCGCCAGGATCTACACTGATTCCAGCACCACCATAACTGACTCCAGGATAAAAACTGAGCATCCATTTAATCTTCTTAATGAAATGCTGAATGACAAATCTACTCTAAGCACAGTTCATTGTCCAGCATGATAATCCTACAAGAAGAATTCCCCTGAAGATGAACCTTCCAAACTCATTGACACTGAGGTCTAATGAGCAGCAAGGGATGGATTAAAAAAAAGAGAGGCTGTAGTGCCAGTACTAACAGAGGTATCTATATTTGTACCAGCATTGATAAATTAACTTATTTTGGTGCTTAGATATGCCTTAGAGAAACTGTTATCTTCTCTTGCCTCAGAACCCAGCCAAATTCTAATACTGGTAGCCTTGGCAACAGGAATGTCTTAAATGGTACCACCTTCCTAGAGATAAATTCCTCTTAACCATCTTCAGTTCAATTTTGCATCTAGCAGGGAATCTCCTGTCATGTTAGAAAGGAACCCTAGAGGAACATGCACAAGCTACTGAATGTTCTTATATCCTTTCTGTCATTAAGAATTGCCCTCCAAATTAATGAAGACATATTGGGCCTAGAAAACTTTGGCACCTGAAGTCTTTAGAAAACGTCAGCAGGGTTTCTTGTAGAATCTGCAGTTCAAAACTGGGTACACCAAAGGTAAGGCTGCCAAATAAATTAGCCCTTTTTAGTCAGAAAGTATATCGATCTGCCCTCCTTCCAACTTCATATTATAAAGTGCCAGGCCTAGTTCATAAAGTAGTTTGTTGATGTGGGAAATAATAACTCCTCCTTTTCAGTTTTAGCTTGCTTATGGTTTTGGAGCAGAGCTGAGCAACACCATCAGACAGCTAGATGGCAGTGAAAGCAGTACTAAAAACATCAATGAAGTCTGATGTAGCTAGTAGGTCTATGCCCACAGCAATCATGTTATGCCTCCTGGTCATAGGAATCTGGTATTCCAAGGAGAATGTCCAAGAAACTATATATAGAGACATTACCCTCCAGAGGAACAGAGCTTTTCAAGAGCAAGATGGTTGAGTCGCTTCATTTCCTCAGGGATTTGAAGGCTACTCCTCTAGGGATCTCCACTCCAGCACTAAACTGTAAGCACATCTGAAACAGCACTTGCGAAGACAAAGGATGTCTCCTTTTTCCACAGTTACCATCTGGGAATACTCATCCCAAAAATAATCATGTTAAATCAGGAAATGCTTGTTTATTCTTATTCTATCATTCACCATGCTTCCTTTGAAACAAGTTTGAAAGGGTGGTAAACAAAGTCAAAATCAAGCCAAAGCTGATCATTATAAGTCCTTTCCCCCTCCCATCTGGCATGGTCAGAGGTTACAGCCAGTAATTAAGTCCTGGAGGTTATTGTCCAGAGCTATCTTATCCATTTTGGCTGTTGTCTGATGGTGGCACAAACCAGGAATCATTGCTGGCTACCTTCCTTCTGCAGGGGGGTAAGTTCTGGTTTTAATCTTTCCCATCAATTGTACTAATGCCAAGTTTAATTATTGTGATACCAGACCACAGACATCTTAGTAGCTCCTTCTTTGCCCAAGTGGTTTTGGCTGACCAGTTTTACAGATCTCTTTGGTCACCACTCAGGCATGTTACCTGTTGAACTAGGGCCAAGTATTCCACCCAGTTTCTGTGTTTCAGTAACTTGGGTGGAACGGACAGTTTATCTTATGTTCAAGAAATCCTGCTGCAGAGCAGGACAGTTTCTTTTCCAGTTAGCAGAATAAGTTCTTAGCAGAGTCTCAATATGGGGTTTCCAACACAGTCTAAATCCTGATGTATGCCCAGTTTTGAAGATGCTTGACTTGGTTACAGTTAAAATCTCTGTACCTTTCTTCAGCTGAATCAAATTCCTCTTGCAAGCAGTAGCTGGTATATTATCAACTGATAGTCACTGACTTTTCTCATCTGATAGTATACAAGTTTCTCCCAAACTTGATTATAAAACTTGCTTCAGCATAGAACAGGGGTTGTCAAATGGGGGTACGCGTACACCTGGGGGTACTTGGGAAGGCCCCAGGGGGTATGCGGCAGCGGCGCAGAGAAACAGGGGTACTTGGGAAGTGGCAGCATGGTGGGGTGAGGCTGCCACCACCATCCATCCATTACTCTGTGTTGCTGCTTAGGGGAGGGGGTGCTGATGGCCAGCTGCATGTAAAGCCGGTGGCACACAGATGCAGGGATACTTGGGCATGGGAAAGCAGTGCCTGGAGGCAACATGGTGTGTATAAATGGCAGCGGTAGATGTGTGCAAGCCCCCTGTGCCACCGGTTCCTCATCTGTCAGGGTCCCCTGCTCCCTAGCTGGCTGTCAGCCCTACCTTCCCCCTGCATCCAGATGGAGTACCCACCAGAAGGTACCCTGCTTTTGAGCCTTTCTTGGAGTGCTTCATCTATCATCTCACCCTCAGAACAGTCTTGTGGCCTTGAAGCAGCCAGGAGTGTGAGAGAGCTTTAGGCTGTCATGGTGGGAGTCTTCATATGTGTTTTCATTAAAAACAGGTGATACTGAGATCTCATGTAAAATTTATTCCCAAATTGGTTACTTCCTCTTAAACCAATCAGTTGAGTTGCATGTGTTCTTCCCAGACCATATTCCACATTAAGGAAGAAGAAATTACTCACTTTGAGGCTCTGTAGTACTTGCAGAGAGCGACAAATCTTTTACATTGTTCTAATATTTATTTATTTGACTACAGTGGCCATGTTGGCTGTCCAGGCCATTTTATCACAGAGACTATAAAAATGACTAACATAATATTTCATTTAGTTATTAGATAGCTAGTTATACCTCTTCCACTGATGGTTTCTGGCTTACTTCAACAAAGCCCTTTCTAAAATGTGCCTGTCTGAAATATGCTAAGCTCCTGCATGGAGCAGTTTCTCATGTTTATCAAGCAGTAGGCATGGGATTGGCTACTAAATTAAATACCAAATTTGGGAGAGCAGTACTCAAGCCTGTTCAGCTGACACAGCAGCCACTCCTTAGTTCCACTATACAGAGAGAATGCTGCTAGCTAGTAGGGGTGTGCGAATCAGGGCCTATTTAATTTGGATTCAGATTTGGCTTGAATCAGGAACAGCAATTTAATTTGTTGATTCAGATCACTGTCCCTGATTCGATTCAGCTGAATCAGCGGCAAACATGGAAGTGGACCAGAAATACTTCTGGGTCCGTTGGGGAGCACACAGGCTACCCCCGTATCCCCCTGGCTTGGCAATCGACAATGGGGGGGGACCCGAGAGCCAGGAGTTACCAGTTACTGGGGGGGAAGAGGGGGGTCTTATACACTCCCCTGTAGACTTGGAAGTGGACTGGAAGTACTTCTGGTCCACTTCCGAGTCTGCTGCTGAGCGCACTGGGAAGTGCCCCAGCATCACAGCATTCACGAACTGCCTGCTACCTAGAGGTATGTAGTAAAAACATTTAAAGCTGTGTCTATATCCGAATCGCTGAATCTTTCCGAATCTCTCCAGATCAATTCAGAGGGTTCTGATTCAATTCGAAGAGATTCAAGGGTCCTCTGATTCGATTCGGATTCAGAGATTTGGCCGCCGAATCTCTGCTGAATTGAATCGGGGACCGAAGCTTCGCACAGCCCTGCTAGCTAGTTGCCTAGAATGGGGATGCACACTTAAATCTGTTATGAGACTTGTTACTTGAACCACAATAGTAAGTAACAGTTCCTTTGAATAATAAGTAAGTGCACGGTTCCTTTGAATAACATTTTTTCAGCTACAACAATATCTATCATTTTAATGATAACTGCAGATGATGAGATAATACTGTATTTACTTGCATACTACATGCGCCCAAGTAAAACATTACCTTGTTTTTTGGAAGGCAGAATATAGAGAAAGAAAAAGATATTGCCAAAGTCATGGCCAGCTGTGTTCCAGCAAGTCCTCCTGGAAACAGTGTCCAGGAAGTGTGGTACCCCAGGAGAGGCAACAAACTTCCTGGTGTGGCAGAAGAGCAGTAAGGCTAGTCCCCAGGCCCTTTTAAGAGTAGTAAAAGTGTTACTTCTACTATACAGAGTTCTTTATGCCATATTTTCTTGCATAAAACACATGTGTTTACCTCTAAAATGAGCTGGGGGAAATATGGGTGTGTATTGTATGTAAGGATGTATGCATCTTCACCAGGGATCCAGAGATTTGACAGCAAGAAGGGAGGCTTGGGAGCTGTGGCAATGAATGCTGCCACTGCTCCCCCTGCTGCAAATCTGTGGTCCCTGCAGGGACTCTACTGGCCAGCTCACATGGTCCTGCGTGCTGAATTGGGCTGGCACACAGGGGTAGTCCATTAGCAAACCCACCATGTAGTCCCAAGAGTGGCATGCTGGATTGGGCCCTGGCACACAGTCCCTGATCTCAGGTACTTACCCATACTCCAAGATAAAATATTTTTTCCTTCTTAGGGCCCTCAAAAATAGTCTGTTATATTCAGCGGTGTGTTATATATGAGAAAATACATTAAGTTCCTGTAAGAAAGCATTGCTTCCACAACACAAGCATCAACAAGATGCTACAGACTTCATACAGCAGCTCCCTTGCCCTCAGGCAGCTCAGTGACTCTTCACCCAAAAGCTACTGTCTCACCATCAGCTATGAGAGGGTTAACATTGGGGTTTGCCTCAGCTACTTGCTGCTCCAGGGAGGAGTGACAGCCATTTTAGCAGAGTGTCCACATGCTTCTTTTTCTCCCTACTTCTATTCCAGTGGAGAAAAATCAGCTTCCCCACTTAAGGCACACCCCCTAGTCTTGCAGGACTGATTGTCTGGGGGAAGAGTGCATGTGGTATGCAAGTAAATAGTTGCAGTCTTTTGGATGTCAGTTTGTTGTTCCCATTGATTACTGAGCATGCCAAGATTAAAAGTACATCCCTGTAGGAACAGTCAGTACTTCTTCCCACTCTGCTTTTAAATGAATTCATGAAATATAATGATCTACAATATCAAATCAGAAATGGGAAATAGGAAGAGAAAAGGGTAAATGTATAAGAACTTTAACTTGAATAATTTTGGTTAGTGCCCAAATTCTAGTTGTATTTTACATATGTAACTGAGAATAATTAGACCCTTGCTGATTTAATTGTTTTAGGTTCTTTTTTTTGTTCATTTTCTTTTTTTTACCTTGTTTACAGGATAAGTCTTATTTCTGGCTGTGCCTGATAGTTTTAAGAAAATGACACCCCTTATTGTGGGGAGCACATGCATGAAATCTGTGCAGTAAATCTTTGCAACTGGACTATTTCCTTATTCAGGTGATAAGCATTACAGAAATCATATATACAATGATTTAGACAGGAGGTTTTAAAATTTTCTGCTTGTTTTACTGGCATTTTATTAGGTCTTGCTGACTTTTGATGATATAGACACAGGATGAAATACCTTTTTCAAAGATGTTGCAAAATGAGCAAAGATTAGAATCATTTTGGATTTCCTTTAGCTGAAAGGCTAATCTTGAGAAATACACTAGAATTATGTATCTTCTGATCCATAGGACATTTTAGATGAAATGAGAAAGGAATTAACAAAATTAAAGGAAGAACTCATTGATGGTGAGTAAAGATCTATTCCATATATATTTTTCATTCTTAAGTCATATAGACTGGATAAGCACTTACTAAAACTTGTCTGACTGTAAAAAAACATGTAGTTTGTTTTCAAAATTTTCCTACCTTCTGAAGATGATAGATTGGCAAGATAATAGTAAAACTGCTCTAACATACTCCTTTTCTCATTTGCGATGTAATAAGAGAAATTAACTATTTTGTTTGTTGCTCTTGCAAAATGAGATGATTTACATCTTATCAGGTTTATGGATAGAGGAATGATTATACAGTTGTCTCAGAATGAATTGACAGGTGCAGGAATTGATCAATATCATACTTGCAGGGACAAAGGTGAGCAGTCTCACAGGATTCCTTTAATTTATGAGCTGACAAGTCTTTGTTCTGTAATCTACCACAATTGCATCAGAGGGTTTGGGGTACAGATTTCAAAGCAATGCATATTTAGCTCCTAAATTCCATAAACACACTTTTAAGCAGCAGTTTTATAGTTACTTAAATATAGTATGAACTATGCATAATCCCATTAGTTCATAGCCAAAAAGCTCACAGTTTCCCATATAATTATATGGTAATTTCATTGGGCTGGGCCCCAACAGAGTCAACAGCATTTCAAGCCACGGTGACCTCAGTCAGCACTGCTCAGTAAGTGTGTGTACTCCAGATCCTCCCCCACAAAGGTTCCATGTACTAATTAGCCCACTACTCATGACTGGAACTGGGAGTTCTTGTCATGACTCCTGAGATTCTCCAACAATGTATATGTAGATGAGGTGCAGGGCAACTTGGTTCAGCTCCAGCTCATGGAGGGCTGGGCCACACTAATCATATGTGACAGGCTGAGAGGGGGGGCAACAAAGGGATTCTGGGTGAAGTTTGGGGCTGCATCTGGCAATCTTTGTCAGATATTTAAGGCAGGTGAAGAAACAGAAATCATTGGAAATGGAAGCGAAAGGCACAGCTCAGCTGTGGGAGTGAAGAAGTCAAAATGCATTCAATGTTTTTGCTCACCATAACTTGAAAAAGAGCTGGCACTGAGTTGGCACTGCATGCAGTGGCTATTACCATGCATTTTATACAGATGGGTTGTGCTTGGCTGAGGTCAGATAATTTTGGTATCGAAGGGAGAGCTGCCTTTGGTCTTCTTGCTGCTGACCTAGTCTTGTAATACTTGGTGCCAGTTTTTTGTGAAGAGAACACCCACCTGTTTGTTGTTATTTTAAATGGCTGAAAAAGAAGTTCCCATCAGTATATGTTTGCCCAATACTGGCTATACGTTTCTAGTTACGTTTAGTGTTAGCTGCATGTACTGAGCTTTGTGGCTGGTTTCCATTACTGAGAACATGCTGCTTTCCTTGTATGCAAATATAAGATGATTATTTTTTCCCCATGTTGATTGGAGAAAAAACCTCATCTTGTATTTGAGTAAATACAGTAGTTTTGTTTTGTTTGTTTGTTTTAGCCACTTTTGTAGTAGAATCTTGGGTGGGGTGGAGTCTCAGGGATTTTTGAATGCCTGAGACTTCAGTATGATAATTCAGTTCGTATAACAATTCATGATAATACTAGTGTAGTAGAATGATAGTTGCCTCCTTTCCTATTATGGAAAAATATTTTTTCTATATAGAGATGATTAAAATTATGACATTTTCTGTTATGTCAAGCCAAAATAAAATACAGTATACTTTTTAATAAGATAGCTTCTTAACTTCTTGTGGTAGCGTTAATGTTTTATTGTTAACTTCATACAGAACTATCTTTAAAAGGTCAGTTCTATCAGTTTGGCCAGTCCCTTTTTTATTTAGGATGTGGAATTTATTCATTTTCCTTGTTTTATTCCAAATCAGCAATCAGGCAGGAACTGAACAAGTCGAATACTGCATAGAAGGATTGGACTAAGCAGATGTGACTCTCTAACTTGGTATAAAACAGACTACATTTGTGAGCCGTTAGAAGAAAATGGGAGACAGACACTTGGAAGGAGGGAAAAGTGACATTCTGAAACCCGTCAGACGCATCACTGGTGATATGCTATTTCCCTCCTAGTTTGCTGCTTTTTTCTGACCTTTACAGCAGGTGGAAAAGAGTCTTAAAAGTTGCTGTAGTGATTATGCAGAAATTCCTATACCTGTCAGACAGCATCACAGTGCGTTGAAATATTCTCATGACAAGATAAAATCGCACATATTTCAGAATTCATTGTTAAAAAAAGAAAAAAGCTTGGGAAGGCTTTTCAGAGAGGTTTTCTTTATTAATGAAGAATTTAGCAAGTTATACAGTTGTACTGCAAATGTATCTCAGGTTTGTCTTCCTATCACATTTGATATTTCCATGAATAATTAAAAAAAATCAGGCGTGCACAAGTCCAGATCACAAAATATGAAACAATTAGAGCATACTTTAAAGGGCAATATTTGTAAGTAAATGACCTAGGAAGTGATAACATATCAAGTTTATGGAATTTTATTATGGGAAGCCTCTCTAGTTAGCCTTCATGCAATTTTGTAGACACAAAAAGCAAATACAGTCCAGAGTTTAAAGATGTAGATGCCTTCCTAAATTGTTACAACGCTTTACCAAATCTAAGACTTCTACATAATACAAATCAGTGGACAAATGTAAATCATTAGTATGTTGTAGATTTACAGTAGATTTTCAGGCTTTTTTTAGATTTATGCATGTGAACATTTTTGTAATGTAACACAACACGATCAGCTTTCTAATTAAAAAAAATGCATGTCACAAATATTAGGTAGCCTTTTCATTTTTAAGGCTTAATTAATGCCCAGGGGAAAAATTGGGATGAAGGATTTGTGGGGGGCGGGGGGGGTAATACTTTTGGTTTAACAGTTTTTTAATTAATTTCTGCACTATTTTTCCTTATATTTACATGCATGTGTAATAATGAGGAAAATGTTGTGACTTTTATCAGTAACCATGTTAATAGAACCAGGTACTTAATCCTTTTTATATCATTTCTTCAGCTATTTGTATATCATATTCAGTAACACTTCAGTAATTGTTCTTTGGAAGTTCTTAAAGTGTTGTTTCATTTTTAACTTGGTCAAAGAACAAACATTTGGTCATTTAAATCTGGGTCATTACCAAGGTGTACATTTGTTAGTACAAGAACTAACTGCTCCTGTGTTTTCTGAGGCTGATTTTTGACTGATCAAATAAGGGCAGTAGTTATAATGATGCATTAGAGCACAAGGTCACAGCAGAAAAAGGGAAGCTGAAGATCAGCAGTGGTGCAACATTCACTTTAGTGAATAATGTGAATGCTTCAGGGGAGACGATACCGTCTTTACTGTAGTTTAAAAAGTCAACACTTCAGCTACATAAATTTTTCTCCACCAACAAAGAGTAAAAGAATAAAAACTGCACAAGTCAGAGCCACAATGCTTTGGAAAATATTGCGGATCAAAATCTGCACTTGTTCCATTGTATCTTGAATTTCTCTGAACTGTAAGAGTGCCACCTTTGCTTTGTGATCTGTGCTAATCAGAAAAATTACTTACGATTTTGGAGAGATTATTCCTGTTTCAGTTTACTGGAGTTCATGCAGCTTTGCTCACAGGACATTAGCTTTAAATAGCATATCCTCTTCAAGTGCTGGACACCAAAACAAAGCAACAGCACTTATGCTTCCAAAAGGCTGGAATGAGGGTTTTTTCCAGTTTAAGCATTTTCCTGTTTCTATAGCCATTCATATTCTACGACTGGACTACAATGGAAATAATAGCTAAGTCAGTATATTATTTTTTCCAAAAAATACTCATTTTTCTGCATGCATTAGTGAAGGCATTAAAAAAAAATGCAGCAAGCTTGTAAAGTACTGTTTCCTTCTAAATAAGAGGAGGCATGTTCATCTTTCTTAATGTAACTTTTGTTTATGCAGATATTTCAATCTTAAGGAAATTTATCCTTGTGAGAAATCATGCTTTTTTTGTTTGTTGTTTTGTTTTAGAAAAAATTAAGAATAGCCTAGTGGAATAGTGTAATGGGTATAAGTGGTCCAAAATCAGATAAATGATTAAACTACTAGATTGTGAAAGAAACTGGTTTATGCACTAAACGCTTTGTGCCTTGGTCTAAAATTAACATGATTTCTGTTTAAAAGGGAAAAAAAAGGAACAGATGTCTTCTTTCGTGCTATTTCTGCATACATACTTCACATAATTGCAGATTGTTGAATTGGTCCTTTCCAGAAAACTTTATTGGATTAAAAATTACTGTAAACACTTGCTGTCATAATGACAGCTATGCCATTTATAGAGATTTCAGTAATTAGACTAACTACAGAAGCTAAGAGTATTTTGCTTACTGTTAAACTAAGTTCTTTAAAACCATGTTATGATGGTTCTCTGCTTTTGTACAGTGGATGTCTTAAGCTGGGTGCAGTTTAGGGATCCTTTCTAATTCCAGGAAGGTTCTGCTTTCCTCAACACTGTGATCTGATCTGTGATAAATCTGTACTATACACAAGTGGCTAATAAGTCAATTGCAAACAAACTGAATGTACGAATCTTAGTGCTGGTGCTGAAATCTCTTCAGATAGTTGTCATGATTTCAGGTTCATTGTTTAAAAAGTTTAAACATCAAGTGTCAATCAAAGCTGAAGATGAAACACTAATGAATGTTGAATTTTCATGCATTTAGTTTTACTTCCTTTTTAGGTTTTTTTCAGTTCATTCTCTGCTATTTTTACCATATTGTGTCATTTTAAATTTCTTACATGCTAACTTTGTTTGTTTGAGCGAATGAAATAAAATTGCAATATATACATGTTGCCACCATTCATTTGTGATGCTTAATTAAAAATAGATTCTACCTTTTAATTCTCAAATAGGTCTTAACGAATGTGAAAACTACCTTTTAATCCATGATTTCATCATGAGTTAGATTGCTGCTCTATTTCTGAATTTGAAAGGTTATTTTAAAAAATGCTCACTCTACAAAGAATGTAATCAAAGGGAATATGTACAATTCATGAATGAAAAGTACTGTATGTAAATTCAAAACTGTTGTAATTGTGTAACATGTTTGTATGGCCCCTGCTGTCAGTCAAACGTAGCACAGGGTTCTCATATCCAACAGAAACTATGAAAAATCCAGATCAGATTAGCCCAACCTTTTCTCTTTATTTTTTCCTGTATAATAAAATATTTAAACAATAATAATAAAAAGGGTCACCCTTAAAAATTAACATCATCTTCTACACAGCAAGAAAAATCTTGCTTAGAAAGTTTTTTTGGAAGTATGCTATAAGTAACTGTTTAACTATTTGTTTATTCGATTAGAACGGGGTGGGGGGATTTACCTTCTGTTCATCTTTTCCATTTGAGAAATGTGGGTTTCTTTTTTTCCCCTACTCCTTTAAATTGCTTCGTCATCTTTTGGGAATCCAAAGCAATATAGCCTTTTTTGTTTATTTGGTATGTTTTCCATAAGCTTCATTGATACCCTCTGTGCAACCCTGGAAGTGACAACATAATCAGCCTGCATTCACTCGTCTGCTTGCTGCTTGCATTTCAGAGTGTGTATGTCCATGCAACTTTTGTAAACTGTGACAGTTTTTAACAGGGGCTATTGAAGATTTTTATTAACACATGTGGTGAGCGTATTTTAAAAAAAGGCAAAATCCCCCTGCTTCTAGCAGATAATATTTAAATGGCCAAAGCTCAGTTTTTTGGGAAAATAATTTAAGACCGATTTCTTTCCCCATGACAAGGGGAGTACTTAAAGCCTGGGCTGAATCATTTAATGTACCTTAAAATTGCTACGGCCTATGCCCATGAAGCTTCTAATCCTTTAGAGTTGGAGTTTCAAACTCACTTGGGCCCTTGGGCCAGGTCCAGACCATGAAAAGCTTCAGGGGCTGCATCCAGACCTAGTGTTGACAGCAGAATGAGTGTTGGCAGCATAGGAGTTGATGCTCTTCACACCCCTGAATTATTAGCCTTTCTAGGAGACCTGTGGGCTGGGTGAAACAGCTTTGTGGGCCAGATTTGTCCCACCAGTCATATCTTTGACACCCCTGCTTTAGAGTACTGTTTACAGAGGCACCTCAGTCACTTAATGTCTTTACGCAGCTTCTTTAACATAGCTTTTCCAAAAACCTCAGCTCACCAGGCATTCAGGTCAGAATGGAAGTCCAGAATTTCACTGCTGAATTGTATGTTTGGTCTGTTGTTCATACACAGATGGTGTTGCGTTTTTCTGTGTTCCAAAAAATACAAAATAAAGAAGGTGCAGTAGCATGTAATGTAGTTACCATATGCCTGCTCTGCGCTTTATACAATCTTGTTTAAAGCTCTCCAGAATCAACTTCCAGAGTTTGATTTAACCCTTTGTAACGTGCTGAGGATTATCCAATATCTATTGAAATAGATGGGGAGGAAGGATATGGTTAACACTATCTATGCCAAGAACTTTAAAGTACAATAAAATAATAGCTAAGGCAGTAGTGCTTGAGGTTGAAAAAAATGATTTCAAGATTTTGTTAAATTTTCTGTCAGCGTAATCATAAAATTGGATAATTACAATGCAAATAAATCTGTTGCCCATAGAAGTCTTTACCTTGATAATCAAGTATGCAGCTTGCAAAGTGGAGAGAGGAATTTTATCTTTTTCCATGGGCTGTAAGAGAACAAGACATGAATAACTTGAGAGTAACAGGGGAAAAGCAAGCTTTCCAGAATCATATATATATTGTTATTGACATGATCCTTGTTACTGACAATAAGAACTTTCCTAAACATGACTAGTTAAGCCTGTTATTTTGTGACAGGAGGAAGAGAGAACAGAGCTGAATCTAAATATTTTTTTTTAAATTAAAAATACAGTGGAGCATACAGTAGGTGAAAGATGTTAACCTTCTCTCTCTCAAACCACCTCTTTTAAGGGAGTAATTTGTGTATACAGAAAAACTTACGGTATAAGTAGTAGGGATGTACCGGTAGAGGTGTGAGGGCCAATACTAATAGCTGATTTTTAAGGAGGCATATTGACTGATACAGCTGTTTGCAGCTGGTAAGCCTGTTGTGGTGGGAGGAGAGGGAAAGGATGTGAGGAGGGCAGATTAACACCCCCCGTGGTGAGGGATGGAAGGAATGGGGCAGGGGAAGATGCTGCCTGGCCAGGGCAGGATGCATGACAGAGCCACAGCTCGTGGGGGGGGGGAGGGGGAGGTGGCTCCCACGGCTGCATGCACCCTGGGAGTGCACAGGAGGGGAGGGGAGATGTGCCCCCAGATCTGCTCAGGACAGGCTGCAGCTGTGGGCTGGAGCTGGGGCTGCACCAAGCTTTTCTCAGCAGGGCTGGGCTCAGGGCAGGCAGTGGCAGTGCGTGGGGGGGCGGGGCTACGGTGAAATTTGGGGTGGCTGCAGGCCCCCCCCCCATAGCCCCCTCCCAGCACTGTCACCACAAAGCCTGCAGCTGCAGCCCTCCCTGCCCAGTGCAGATCTGGGGGCAAATCTGCCCCTCCCAGCCTTGCCCTTCCATGGTGTGGACAGTGGTGGGAGCCACCATGCCTTCTGCGCCCCCCGCTATACCCCCCGGACAGGTTGTGGCTCTGTCCTAAGCTCCCTTCACCCTGTCTGGGCAGTGTCTGTCCCTGCCCCACTCCCTGCCTCCCTCGCCATGGTGGGCGTTGATCTGTTCCCCCCATGCCCTTCGCCTCTGCTTCCACCACAACAGACTTACCAGCTGCATGCTGTTCTTCAAGCTGCCAGGCTGTGCTCCTCACTGCCTGCATGCTGTGCTGCGGCTGTGTGCATGCACAGGCATTTCTCAGTCAAATTATCAGCTGCATCAGGCTGATTTCTGATGCAGCCAATTTTCTTTATATCTGCCAATCTAATATTGGACCGATCTATTGGTGCACCTCTAATAAGTAGCTCTTATATCTCACTGGAAATCAAGGAAGAGCTTGGATGAAAGTGCAACAATGCAACATGATACTTGAAAACTAAGGAGAAAAATTGGCATGCTAATGTCTTTATCCCAGTAACTAATTTGCACTTAGCTTAAAAAGGCATTTCCCTGATTCAGCTGATTTAGGGTCCTATCCCAAGTCTTCACTTTGAAGTGTAACCTAAAATAATATAAATTGTTCAAAGTAAACTGTAATGTCAGAAAGGAAATGCAATAAACTTCATTTAGGCTGCTGACTATCCTCAGTAGGACCAAATCTGTCTAAAGTAGTGTTATTGCTTCAAGGACTATAGGAGAGCTCAGCAAAACAAACCTTAATAACTGGTCTTATTATAGTTCTGGACATCAACTGATAACATGAGTTAAGGGTGGCAGCTTTTTATTACCTGACACTTGAAGGAAAAATATAAATTGAAAATGGCTGTCAACATGAAAAGCTTTAGTGGGGCAAGAAAGTCAGAGAACTTTCCTCTTCAACAAACTTCTCTTGTAGTTTAGAATTGAAACAGCTGAACTCAGGACCATAATGTCTTCCCTAAAATCTGCTGCCTTGTAGACCTTGATGTCCTGATTTTACTAATTTAATATTGTTCCCTATGGGTTCTGCTGTATAAACCATGATATGAAAATGGGAATATGGACAAAGTGATGTTGAATGAATGGAATTTGATGGTGGCTCAGCTACCAAGCCCTACTTTTCAACTTGGGCCACCAGAATTTCTAACTGCAACAACTGAACAAGTTGGTGGTTCAGTTTCTTCTCTCTCTTTTTTTTTAATCATTTAAAATGTTATTGCTTCTTGTACAATAGATTGAATTAAAATCTGTTCTTCCTTCTTTCATGAAACAGGTTGGTTGTCAGTATGGTGGTTTCAGGCACCTGAGTCTACTGTTGCAGGAACTATCCTGCCCCCACTCCATGGCAGAGCTGCCCCCAAAAACTGCTTAGGGACCACAGTGCTAAATCTTATCTGAGACAGCTTTTACCAGCTCTCCAGAGAACTTTTTACATCCTTCTGGCCCTCCCCTTGTTGGGGATCAGAGTTGGATTGGCAATGTCATCCCCCACACTCGGGAACCACAGTTTCAACAGAAAAGCCTTAACGGGCTAAGTGTTTTGAAGGGAGGCATTTTAAGGACAAGGAGGACATTCATCTCAGGGGTAAGTCTTCTTAACAGTCCTGGGCTAAAGGGGAGAGCACGCTTCCAAAAGTCCCTGCTTTCCAGATGCAGCAGTGGATCTTCATCTTCCTAAGAAAAGAAGCTAGGCCCTAGATGCACAGTTTCCCTAATTAGGAAAAGTCTAGCTAACCACAAAGAAAGTAGATCCCAAAAAGGCAAATACACCTTAGCAAGCCTGCAGTTAATACTGAAGGAACAACTAAAGCAAAAATCCTTTGTTTTTCTCCTTAGTGGTAGTGTTTGCTCTACTTCAAGCATGCAGCATATAGTGCAGAATGTAGAGAAGCCTTCCCTGGCTTCAGTGTACTATGGATTGTCCCTGGCAGACTTTCAGCCCAAGGAGTTTCATTTGGCCAGGGAAAGCCTCTCGGATATGAAAGATGCATTCTGATTATCTGCTATGCACCTGTGCTCTCTTCCTTCCTCATCGGGAGAGGTGGGCACACAGCAAAAATAGCCATGTCACCACCACCGACAGGACAGCAGCCACTGCTGCCTAGGTCTGGAGCTGCCCTGTTATGCCTCAGCTACTAGGGAAAAGGACTGCCTTTCTCCCAGGCTGATTCCCTGTTAAACATATGGTGTCTTTCAGCCGGTCTTTGACCAGTCCAGGGGTCCAAGGGGATTTTATTTTCATAAAGCTGCTTCAGCATGGGATTACAGTGAGGCAAGTGAGAGAGCCCTTCTCTTGAAAAAGAAATCTACACTGAGTAAACCTGAAGAGGTGCTTGGTCACTCCTGAGCACTTACCATGATGCTAGCCAGCCTCATGGAGCAGGTAGGCAACCTCTCAGGTTTCTGGAAACGTCTAGCAGGCTGCATCCTCAGTTGAGGTATTTGTGCCTAAATCCCATCCATGTGACTGAGGGATTCCTGGGCCAGGGAGAATAGGATGCCATCCTTTAGTACAAGCATGGAAAAGCACAAGCATTCCT
>NW_017729022.1:173438791-173450358 GCF_001723915.1 Gavialis gangeticus | reverse complement strand
CTGCAGTTGTCAAATTGCACACCTGTTCCAAATACAAACTGACCATCATCCCTCCATTTCTTACCCAAAAACCTTCAGGGCTTTTTCAACACAGAATGCCATTGGCTTGCAAACAACTACATACAATAGCTTCCACCAGTACAAGATTGTCATCTTCTGATGAGGATTTCCTTCCGATGAGTTCCATTGACCATAAAGCGTAAGGACACATCACACAGCACTTTGAAAACCTTGTTAGAACCTTTCAGAATTTAGTAAGGGAAACCTGAATAATAAGGAAAATCTATTAGCACCAAGCAATTCATTATCTTGGTGTCTGATCTTTGAAACAACTCTGCAGCCATGCGTTCCTGAATGTCCCAGTCTTAAAGCTAAACATGTTTGGGTCAGTTTTGTGTTTTGCTGGGAGGCTGTTTTGAAAGTATTGAGGCATCTTCCAAACCTAGAGTCTTAAGAAATGTCTTTAGGCTGAAGCATGACCCAAATAATAATGTTTTTTTGCCTGTGTATAATGGCAATTAGTTCTCTTTCCCAGAGATATGACCCATTTATACTTGCATAACTACTGGAAAGAATTCATATCTTCAAAATCATAAAAGCTTTTCTAATTTGGTGTAGGGAATTGGTTATGTAGGGATCAAAAGAGCCTTGGTTCTAGCCATAATTTCATCATCATGGTAAATATTTGTGAAGATCCCAATTCAACTGCAGCAGTCAGCTATCTTCAGTGGTTGCAACTGTTGGTGCATTGTGTGAGTTTCTTTCTCAGTAGATTTTTTCAGAAGGTTCCTGGATAAATTCTTTTTAATGTCATGAAACTATGCACCAGGTAAAATGCAAAGTTGAATATTGGATCACATTCAAATGTCTGCTGTAGGCAGGTAAGTATAACTGACATGCTGAAAGCCTATCCATTATTTGTGTTAGACATGTGCATGCTTGGTATGGAAGCAAGCCTTGGAGGATGAGGAGCCAACCTGGCAGACAGGTTTCCAAAAATTGGTAATATTTTAATTCATCCTGTGGAAATCATCTGGCATTAGATCAGTAGTCCCTTGACTCAAGTACCTCATCTATGATAGTACCAAATGCCTGCTGCTTCAGAAGAAGGTGGAAGAAACAATGTGGCAGGTAACGTGATTATTCCTGTTAGTGATTGCTTTGTGTTTAACACATGAGTCTTTGTATCTGTTTCAAAACTAGGGATTGAACAAGAGGTCTGAGCTCCCTTACGGTAATGGAAATATTGTCTTAGGCAGAGAAGAAGACTGTTTTAAGACAATTCACAAAGGTTGACAAAAGAGAAGGGGTCCCTCCTAGTTCACCACTGGTTCAGCAACCACGCTGGATTTCTTAGATAGCAAATGAATCTATTGCAACTATAGAAATACAAGACTTCTGCAGTCAGTCACTTCAGATTGGGAACACCTGCATTTAATAATCTGGACATCAGAAGAAATGTGTAATATAGTAGCATATATTCTTTCTTGGCCTAGCATATATGCAGCATATATGTGTAGTGCAGCATATATACTTTGTTGATAACGTTAAGTCTGGGTGCCAAAATGACACAAGGAAATGTTACCTCTTTTATTTGGTGATACTTGAAATTCTGGTGCCAAAGGAAACAGAAAACTTGGTTGAGGTGAGGATGACTGCCTCTTTGTTTGTACAGTGCCAAGCATAGCAGAGCCCTGGTTTTTTGCTGCTACTGCAACATTATTATCCACAATCCCTCACAGTTGAGGATGGTTATCTTCCATGATTGCCTTATCTGTGGGTCCAAAGATGATTGACAAAGCCAATCTGAGATCCACAGTTTCTACTGCAACTTGGGCAGTTTTTGTGTGATATGGGTGGCTTTGGGTTCTTGGTTCAGTCCACTGTGCTATTTCTGCCATTCACACTTCTCCGTCTATTGTCTTTGTGAGATTTAAAAGTACTGAGATCTCTGCAGCAGACTCTTCCTCCATTTCTGGTGATCCTGGGCAATAGTCTCCCATGCGCTGATGTTGATGTTACATTTTTTTCAAGCTAGCTTTGAGGATGTCCTTGAAGCACTTTCTCTGCCCTCCTCTTCAGTGTATGCCTTGACTGAGCTGGGAGAATGAAACTTGCTTTGGGAGTTTGGAGTTGGACATACTGATGATGTGGCTAGCCCAACAACGATGTTGGATGATCATCACGTTGATGCTTGTGGTGTTTGCTTGTGAGAGGATGCTAACTTTAGTGTCTGTCTTTCCACTGGATTCGAAAGATCTTCCATGGGCAGTGTTAATGTTACTTCTCCAGCAACTTGAGGTGTCTCCTGCACATTGTCCATGTCTCAGCTCTGTACAGTGAGGTAGGGATCACAACTGCTTGGTAAACCATGAGCTTGTTTTCGAATCTGATGTCACAATTTTTTCAAACACCCATTTCCTCAGGCATCCAAAGGCTGTACTTGCGCATCTGAGGTGATGTTGGATTTCTTCATTGATGTCAACCTTCTGTGAGAGATGGCTTCTAAGCTATGGGAAATAGCATTCTTTGTAAATCTGAATTACCAGAGCTAGGGACTGCTCATTAAGAGCTTGTTGATGGATGACCTTAGTCTTCTGAATGTTAAGTGTCAGTCCCATTTTCTTGTATGCTTCAGTAAAGACATCAACAATTGCCTGAAGATCTGCTTCCAAGTGAGCTCACACTACAGCATCATCAGTGAAACTGGAGCTCAGTGATTGATTGAGGTTAAGGTAATCTTGGTTTTGACTCTGAGTCACCTGAGATTTAAACAGCTTGCCATCCATTTGGTAGTTTAGCTCCACTCTGACTGGAAGCCTTGGTGGTCAAACGTAGCACTGGTGAGGAATATTGAGAAGAGTGTTGGAGTGATGACACGGCCTTGTCTAACTCCAGTCTTAAGTTCAAAGGGATCTGTGATAGATCTGTTACTGAGAACCACCACTCACATACTGTCACAGGGAAGGGAAAGAATGGTGATGAATTTTGGTGGGCATCTGTACCTCAGAAGGTTCCTCCACGGTGCTTCTCTATTGACAGGGTCGAAGGCTTTCATGAAGTTAAAGAAGGCCATATAGAGGTCAAAGACGGCCATTTAGAGACGTTACATATGCAGTGGTTTCTAGCTGCTACTGTAATACCAATATACTTCTAATGGAGTTCTGGTTCTCGTGGCTAAATTAGCATTTCTTCAGAATGACTCGCTGAAGTCCTACAGCCAGCTAGCATAAAAACATGGGTACTAGCCACTGTGAAGGTAGGTGCATTTGATCTCCATCTCTGTATTATTAGTTGTCAAGATCAGTTGGAATGACGGATGCGACAGGCCTATGGGCTGACTGTTCTAGTTGCCATTACCTCAGACAAGACAGATTTTGGAATTACTTCTCCTGTCTCTATACAAACCACACTGCTGTTTCAGTAAGGAAAAATTCATAACCTTTCTGCTCAAGGTCAATCCCACAAGTTGTGGTAAGGGGTTCTTCCACCATTTTGTCTGAGCAGCTGAATGCCTTGGACAGCAGTGATTTCTGACTGCTGGTGCTGCTGGCACAGTTGTGCAGGGGCAGCTGTTATTTTTTGGCCCCCCTGCCACTCCCCTTTTCAAAAGTATTGGTTATTTGAATGGGCAGTCCTAGAGCTTTAAAAGAATATCAAGTGTGTGGAACGTGTACCTGTTCATTTCATTCTATCCAAAAAGCATAAGTCATAGGGTCTCAAAGTCACTATAGGCAAGATATCAAGATATGCATCAGTTGACACTAGGCTTCTGGAAAACTTGACAGGAATCTTGGGAAGAACTGGGAAACAAGTGCATGGTTCTCTGAGGAAAACTTGCAAAGTTTGTTTCTATTCCATTTTGGCGGCATGCTTTGGTAGGAAGTTGGTACCAAGTGGGTTCCCATACAATTGGTTGTTTTATGTATATGGGACATCCATTCATAAGGTTTTACTATAAGAATAATTAAATCTGTGGTTATCTTTTCCTTCTCTACTGCTGCAATTTGCTGCTTGCTCATTTGCACTGACACTGGATGAGGAGAGAAGCTGTGCAGCAGAATGAGAAACTTCTTTCTTTTGTGTTAGCAGTTTCTCTTGCCCAATCTGATAGTGTGGTAAGAAAATACTTCCCAGCCCTAAAGGGAAGCTTAAATAACTTGAAGAGAATTATGCTTATAGTTCATGTCAAGTTGCTGTCTTAATACTAATGATTGGTCACTAGAGTTTTCCTACAGCTTTGGTAGAACTCTTCTGTTGGCCTGAGCTGAAGGGCAGGTCTTCAGAAGTAACGCTGGACTGCCTCCAAATTCCACACGTGGGCGGCATGAACTCATTAGTGGTCAATGAGGAGAGAAGCTGCTAAAAGAGAATTATCTGGTAAGAAATACTATCTCAGCCTTCTGTATCCTTAGGGGTGATGGAAGATCTTATGAGTAATGCTTTGCGTTCATTGCATGATTAGCTCATTTCAATATATTAAACCACCTTGTGAGTTTTCTGCTGTGTTCATCTTCGTTTTGTGCATCCACACATATGGTGTGAACTGTTGGGGAGGAAAGGTGGGGTAGGAGGAACGAGACGGAAAAAAAAGCAAACTATATAAACTTTAAAGATGACCTATTTAAATCATTCACAGTTTAAGGCCAAATACTTTCCAGTCTTCCCAGGTTGTCATAGAGCAGGGGTGGGCAAAATGCAACCCAGGGGCTGGATGCAGCCCACCAGGCTATTCTATCTGGCCAGTGGGGCCCCTAAAAAATTTAGAAAATTAATATTTATTTGCCCCTGGCTGCCTATCATGCAGCCCTCGATGGCTTGCCAAAACTCAGTAAGCAGCCCTCCACCCAAAATAATTGCCCTCCCCTGTCATAGAATCTACAGACCTTTTTATATCCCACACTGATACTACTGGCATTACAGTTGTCATGGCAATGCACTGCAGATATAGGAACACTCAGAGAAATTGGTTATTTATCCCCCACCCCCTGAAGTACCTGCATCCTCTTTGAGGGTTGTTTTAAATTTGCTCATCAAGTTGAAAATCAAACCATATGTGACATGTCCAAGTTTGCATGGAGAGATTGTCCTCAGAGCTTTCACTTTTTCCAAATATTGTGGATTATTTTGCATTTATGCTGATTGAAGCTGCCTATTCAGGACTGCCAAGGCAGGCAGTATTTATGCACATGGGAGAGAATCCCCAACCAGATACTGTATAGTTTAAGTTCTCAACCTATTTGCCATAGTGGGCCACACTTACATCTCTCAATGTGCTGTGGTCCACACCCACACAACTTTTTCTGTGTATCCATTTAAAAAATGTTTTATATCTGTTGTCACATGGGCCGCAGCAGTCTCCTGATGGGCCACATGTGGGCTGAGGGAAGTTATTCTGAACCAAGAGGTTAAGAATTACTGGAAATTATATAGCCATTTAAGTAAGTCAAATTTAGACAGGTTTTAGAGTTTTCATTTTGAAGGAAAATATACAAGTAAAGTGTTCACTGTATGCACTACAATAGATAGAGATCCAAAAGGGACTCAGTTGTAAGCAGTAAGAGTCCTATTCCTCTTGTATGGAGGAACTGTATCATGGCCAGGCCTGCATGAAAAGAAGGTACAGAAGTGATTGAGATGAGGAGAAGCAAATGCAAAGCTGGACAGGGCAGAATAATGGGAGTAGATTTGAAAAGGTCCTGAAGGTGATGACCAGTTTAGACATGGGATGAAGGCACCGTAAGTAGAGGAGTTAACAGGGAAGTGATGTGTTCAAATTGGACAATGAAGGTGACTGGTGGCACCTGCATTATATATCTCCTGTGTGTCTGAAAGCCAGATGAGAGGATGTTGTTTATAAAACATCTGAGCAGAAAATACTTGCAGATCTTAGGTTATTAATTTCAAATACTGGCCACTATAGGCCTATTGCCTTTTATGCACCAGAATGGAACTTACTCAACTGCGTAATTGCTATTTTTTTACACATATGCAGATTGCAATCCTATTGTATATGCAGTGTGGATGTGTAAGTGTCTGAGGAGCCATTGAGCATGCTCAGTAGTCTGTGCTCTGATTGGACAGGTACCTGGCTCTGTACACATACACCTTGAATGCAAATCTTGATGCTGTAACCAGACATAAACAGCTGGCAGGGTTAAGAGGACAACAACCCTCTCATGTTTTAGCTCCAGTGGCTAAGGGGTTAGGTCACTTGCCCAGGAGGTAGGAGACCCAGATTCTAGCTCCCCCTCCCACTCCCCACTTCATGTACATCTCTGATTTCCCAGAACAGTGTTCTAACCACCAGCTTGCAAATTAGGCATTATCCAGTCTCCTCCTGAAAGTGAGCCACTGTACCAAGGTCACTGGATGAAATAAATCAAAAGCACAGGAGGAAGTTTCTGCCTCTGAAACCAAGGACCCTATGGCCTGCTCCCTTCCAAAGCATCAACAGCCATCTCACTGAGCCATGCATCCTCTGATGTTCTCTTCCTCCTGGCTCCTCATATTTTGGTCTCTTGGCTGTCCTGGGGAGCCAGCATCAAGAGAAGGGCTGAAGAGATTGGAGAATGTCTAATCTGTGACCTGATGGTTAGAGCATTTTGGGACTTAATTTGCCCAAGTACATGCATATGAAGCAACATATTTGCCTAGAGCCCGGCCTGATGCGTATGCTTGTGCCCCTATGCTCCACCTGGAATATGATTGCAAACACTGCACCTAAGTGTCAAAAAGAGCCTGTACAGAGCTATGTGAGTGGTATTTTGATGAGTAAAGGGAAATAGGATGCTGCCCTCTGAAATCAAGATTTCAGTTCTGAATTCCTAGCTGCTTTTTCCTACATATAGGGCCTTTTTATTCTCACAAACTAAAGCTCAATCCTGCTTTCAGATCTGCCTGGGCTTGCATGGATCCACTAGCAGGGATGGAGATTCCAGTGAAATGTATTTAATAGGGCCTGTAACCAGAACAATAAATGCAACTCTTTGTATTTTAAAGAGCAAAATTAAGTATGGCAGGCTTTAAAGAATCTATAAAACATAAATAATTGTCATCTTCCCCATAGTCTTGTCTTTTCTTTTTTTTTTTTTAATAGCACCAGTTTAGCCTACAAATGACAAACAGACATTTTTAGAATAAATTGCCCTCAAGCATTTGTTCTATATACGTTGCTGTAAAAGGAGTGGATTTCATACAATGCTTTGCTGACCCCCTAACCCAAGTAGGAATGATCCTGTGCATAGCCAATGACTGTGTGCAATATAAGTGTTTTATATCTTTTGAGTGCTATTTAAAAAAAAATCCTTACCATGACTCTAAAGTACGTAAGCCTTCACTAAGGTTGCCTTAGGACAGTAGGGCCAACCTTTTTGGCAGGTATACCAGCACCCTCACCATGTGCCACTCCAATTCCCTTCCCTGGCATGACCTGTTGCTCTGCTTTCTGCTTCCTGCCCTATCCTCCTCCTTCTATCTGTTGCTTTGCTTTTTGATGCCAGTCTCCTCCGCAGTTTGCTACATGGCAGATGCAGGCTGCCCCTACCACTTGTGGCCTGCATGCTGTAGGTTCGCTACCCTTGCTTTAGGACATCAGACACAATTTCATCTTTAATTATCCATGCTGTCATGCCTTCTATATTAACCAGAAAATACCCTCATTTTTATGCATATGTTATTTCATATAAGCAACACTTGAGTTTTTTTCATTTCATGTACTTGAATTTCAGTAAAGTTACAGTTCTTTGTAACTAGCTCATGGGCCTTCTCCTTGTAACATGCTTCAAAGTATGATATAACAGCTCAAAATAATCACTTTCTTAATTGCTTGATTAACATATATCTATTCTGAATGTGTATGTTTTTCTTTACATCATTGTGCAGTGTTTTTAATATCACAATAACTAATTTCAAATATTAATGTTTATATGACAATGTAGCAACTGTAAAGATCTCATGAATTAACAATAAAGGATCTCTGATGACATTTCATTTTTAAATTAAAGCTGACTGCTAATTCAAGACAAGAATAGATTCTAAATATTAGTAAATAATAATTGTTTAACATTATTAGCATGGTACCCCCTCATCTAACAAAGAAACTGATAGGCTAGGTACAGATATTCAAAAAGGCCAAGGTGGAGTCAATCTAAATTACAGTTTTCTGTAAGCAGAGTAGTTTATATTGGTAGGGAATAGGACACACATTCGTCCTTTGGTAAGAGGAGGGGGGCAAATCTTAGATCTGGTTCTTGCATTTTTAAACCAGTCTGCATACTGAACTTCTGTTCTGTTGCAGGTATAAACTGGTTTTATGTGCCGAACTTCTGTTCTGTTATGGCTATAGATTGGTTTCCAATCACTCGTACTGGTAAATGTGTAATGTCTGCTGTACCTGGCCATAATGTTACAATACTGAATAAACTTAGATCCAGAATTTTGCAATGTTACCTTTTGCAAATCTTGCTACCGAATTCTAATAGTGTTAAGTTTGGTTGGAGAGGAAAAGAAAGTCTGGCTTTTATACTTTAACATAAAAATATCCCTACTAATATGAAAATAATTCATAGATTGCTTGATATCTGCTTTACAGTAAATAAAACTGATCAAGTTCCTCTGACGGAGCTAACTAAAGAGTCATAGTTTTGTGTCAGTTACAGAAGCTAATAATGCTCAAATAGGAAAGCTGCTAGGTGCAATGTTATGACAGCTTTCTAGACAGCAGTCTGTTTCTGCACAAGAAAACAGTGCCTTATCAAGTGTCCTCGTAACACTGTTATGAACTGCATGCAGATTTCATGTTTCATTTAATTTTAATTTGTATGCATATACTATTGATGCATAAGTTTAGAAAACAACATGTTTTTTTCTATTAATCAGTTATTGCGATATTTGGTACTTTTCTTAGCTTCCTCTCCCCATCCCACCCACACTTTCCTGCTTTGTTAGTTTCTAAATGATTCATTTCTGTGTGTCTTGATATCAGTTTTCCTTATGAAATAAATGCTGAATATTTAAGATGTATGCACGGTGTGTATTTTTTTCAGCATTAACAAACTGTGCTTTTTTCCTGTGTTGTAGAAAAATGATTAAAAATGCATGAATTTCATGCTGCTTGTTATCAAGCCATATAACTTTGCTTTTTACCACAAGGGTTTTTAGACATTCAAAATGTGTTGATGAGAATCAGGACATAAATTAGAGCAGCTCTTATTTGGATAGCTTTTGTATGGAATGAAAATCTATTAGAAAGCATGATTGTCTTCAACATTTTGCACATATTTTCAGCTGTGAAATAATTTAAAAACAAAACCCGTGGTTTGTTTTTAAATTCTGAATATACAGGTTTTTTAGTTGCTGTTGAAATATGCAAATACACTTTCTAGCATATATAATCAAGCTTTTTTGTATTTTTAGTTTAGATTAATTCCAAACCATAAAGCACTAGTATGGGGAGAGGCAACCTAGAAATGCCAAAAAGTATTTTTTTAGAAAGTTAATTGCTTCCATGAGACACATTGCCTGCTGAACCCCACCTTTTAAAGCATTTGGCTCCTGCTTGTTATTTGAGTGGTTATCCATATAAGACAGAAAAAAAAAGGAAGGATGACCAGAATGAGGGGGAAGGAGAAAATAGTGATAAAGAAAAGAATGGTATAAAAAGGATGAGAGGATAGCTTGGGTTAAAAGAAAACTTGGGGGCTGGTGGGGGGAGGGGAAGGATTTGTGAAGAAACAAAAGAGCCAGGAGATGACTGAATTAGGCTTACAATTTTTCTTGTTAGTTGTGAAGGGCTTGGCGACCCAGCCCAGGGTAGGGGGTAACCTCAATATTATATTTTATAATATTAAAGTAAGGGCCATAGACCTTGGTGCACACAGCAGCAGGACTAGTTATAATTAGGGACCTACCTAAATCAGAGTTTTGCAGACTTGGCGAAAACTGAAAAATCTGGGGTTGCCCATGAATTCTGCACAACCCCCCATCCCAAAAAACAAAACAAAACTTTAAGTGTTTATAAAGTCTTCCCTCCAGGCACCAGTTGATGAGGTGGCATTAAGGGGGCAGCAGACAAGATGGCAGCTGCCTGTCCTCCCTCCTGCCCCTCCCCCCAGGCCTCTCTGCCAGTCAGCACTGAGGTGCAGGGCCTCTCTGCCAATCAGTGCTGAGGGGCAGGGCTGCCATGAAATGCCCATGGAATGGAGTCTTCATGCAGGGGCAAAGCTGGGAAAATGGCTTTGTCTCACCACAAGTTAGGTAGGTCCCTAGTTATAAGTGCTGCATTCAGGGAGGTTGGGGAGGAATTTGTCTTTTTCCTTTGGAAGCTTTAAGGATCCATCTTTCCTCACTAGCACATTTTTCAGATTGGGTATGTAAGTTGCTGACCTCTATAGCAAAATATCCCTTGCTTGGAAGCTTAGTTTTATGATAAAATTAGTCTGAGTTTGCCTTTTTATTTTCTTATTCTTTCTCAAGCCAATGCTGTTTTCTCTACTTTTAACTGCAATCATCTGTCTGGTAGGTTTAGGAGGGCAATAATTGCTCTTTTAAACTTAGTCTTACTACTTTTGTGCAGGTAAGATCTTTAAACCCTTTTCCCAGATTTGTTTCAAAGGTGAATCTTAGAATCATAGAGTTGAAAGGGAGTTAAAATGTTATCTGGTCCAATCCCTTACATGAATATAGAAATGCTGTTCCTAATCCATCCCTATCAGACGCTTATTGAGCTGCCCCCTCAAAACCTCCAATGAAAAAGATCCCACAACTTCCCTGAGCTATCTAGTCCAGTGCTTCATAGTTTAATAGTTGGAAAGCTTTTTGCTATCTCCTGTAAATCTGTTCTGCAGCACTTTAAAATCATTACTTTGTGTTCTGCCCACTGCAGCAGGTGAGAGCAATTCTCTCCCTCTTTATGGCAAATATTTGAAAACTGCTATTGTGTCCTCCCCTTAATCTCCTTTTCCTCAAGTCAGACACACCCAACTCTCTCAGCCTTTCCTTATATGACTTCTCTTCCAACTCCTCCTCATTTTGCCACTCACCTCTGGATCCTCTCCAGCTTCTCTACATCTTTCTAAAAATGTGGAGCCCAGAACATTGCACAATACTCTAAGGCCTAACAAGCACCAAGTACAGTAGTACTATCACCTCCTGCATCTGACATCCTGCAGAAAAATCATGGGTAGATCTAGGATTTTGAAAAGGCGTGTAGACAGTGGGGTGCATCATCATGTATAAGGCAACAGGTAAAATACAAAAACAAAAAACTAGAAGCTTTACTAATGTGCTAGGGGCCTCGGGCTATCTTACTCAGTTTAAGATTCATGGAAAAACATGCAAAACAAATACAACTTTTTTAAACAGTCTGCAAAGCTCTGAAATAGGTGCTACATTACCAGAAGGCAGCTAGCAGACAGCAGGTTACAGAATACAGAATAGCTTGAGTAGTGGAACATCAAGGCCATTAAAAAGGAGAGTGGGTCATTAACACCTATGGAATAAAGAGTTTAGAAGGAATCAGGTAGATTTTTCATAGTTTCATAGTTTCATAGATTAAGGGTCGGAAG
>NW_017729022.1:173438275-173438780 GCF_001723915.1 Gavialis gangeticus | reverse complement strand
TACCGCCTTGCTGCGGGCCCTTGACACCCTACGCTGGATTTTAATGAGCCATGAAATCAATTGACTCCCTCACTGCTGCCTGAATAAAAATGCTGCTGCCACTGCCAGGAGTTGGATTTAAACTTGGGTGGAGCAGGAATCAAAGTGGGGTGCAGCTGTACCAGTGCATCCCCCTTGGATTCACCTCTGCACCTAATACAACCATTGATGCAGCCCAAAAGTAGTTTTGTTTTTTTGTAACTGTCACATTGCTGACATGTTTCATAGTTTCTAGGTTCGAAAGGGACCTGAGCAGATCATCGAGTCCGACCCCATGCCATGGCAGGAAAGAGTACTGGGGTCAAATGACCCCAGCAAGGTGTACATCTAGCCTCCTCTTAAAGACCCTCAGGGTAGGAGCCAGCACCACTTCTCTTGGAAGTTGGTTCCAGATACTAGCCGCCCTGACCGTGAAGTAGCACCTCCTGATATCTAGCCTAAATCTACCCTCTGCCAGCTTGTGACC
>NW_017729022.1:173405648-173437917 GCF_001723915.1 Gavialis gangeticus | reverse complement strand
GTTTCTTAATGAGAACAGGGTGAGAGATAGTGTCAAAGGCCTTCCGAAAGTCCAGGAAGACTATGTCCACTGCTACCCCTGCATCTAAGGATTTGGTGACCTGGTTGTAGAAGGCCACCAGGTTGGTCTGACAGGACCTGCCTCTGATAAACCCGTGTTGATTGCCCCGAAGCATAATCTCCCCTGCTGGCCCCTTGTGGACGTGCGCCAGAATAATTTTCTTAAAAAGCTTGCCCAGGATTGAGGTAAGACTAACTGGCCTATAGTTTCCTGGGTCCTCCTTCCTCCCCTTTTTGAAGATGGGAACCACATTGGCCCTCTTCCAATCCTCTGGCACCACACCAGAGCACCATGAGTGCTCGTACAGCCGTGCCAGGGGTCCTGCAATGACCTCAGCCAATTCCCTCAGTACTCTAGGGTGCAGATTGTCCGGACCAGCTGATCTGAATACATCCAGTCCCTCCAGAAGTTCCCTAACCAGTTCCTCACTAACCCTTGGCCTAGGTGCGCCTCCCCTGGGGCCTAAGGGTGGCCCAGAGGGGGGGGTGACTGTTCCGGTCCCTGCTCAGGAAAATGGAGGCAAAGAAATCATTAAATATGTTGGCTTTGTCATCTGGTGTAACACCCAAATTTCCTAGCGTGTTTTGCAGGGGCCCCACATTACCCGGAACCTTCTTTTTGCCCCCTATGTATTTAAAAAGGGCTTCTTGTTGTCCTTGATCCAGGAACCTAGTCCCAGTTCCATCTCCGCCTTGGCCTTCCTGACTGCCCCCCTGCATCCCCGAGCAACCGCAGTATAATCCTCCCTGGTGATGGCCCCTCCCTTCCATTGGGTGTACGCCTCCCTTTTAGCTAGGAGACATTCCCGGATGCTTTTGGTGAGCCATGCGGGCGTGGCTTTGAGTCTGATCCGCCAAAATCCCTACATCTGTCTCAGCAACACTACTTCCTTGCTAGTTATCTCCCATTCTGTATTTGTGCATTTAGTTATTCCTCCCTAGGTGTAGCACCTCACATTTTTATATGTACTGAACTTTGTTGCCTGTAATCCATGTCACCAATCTATCAAGATCCTTTAGAAAACTATACTCTGAAGTGTTTGCAGTCTTTCCCAGTTTCATATAATCTGCAAACTTGATTAGATATCTCTCTCCCATCATCCAATTAATTAATAAACACATTAAACAGCATAAGACCCAGGTCAGACCCCTGTGAAAACACTTGAAACCTCCTGCCATTCTGACACTGATCCATTTATAATTACCCTTTCCTTGCAGTTATTGAGCCAATTATGTATCTACCTAATGGTAATTTTATCTAGGCTAGCTCATCAAGGGGGCACAGCAGGGAGAAGGGGAGTGGCTTCCCACTACTGTATGCACCCCCCAGGGGAGGAATGGGGAGGCATGTGCCCCCCATATTTGTGCACAGAGCAGATGTGGGCTTCCTGCTGTGGGCTTGGGGCTGTCTGCTCTGCTGCCTTCCCTTGGGAGCCCTGTGTTAACCGCACACCCCCTGCCCACCTGGCAGCAGCAGGGTTGGTAAGCTATGCCTCTTGCTGTTGGGCAGGCAAGGGACACGTGGCTGGTGCAGGGCTCCTGGGACAAAGAAAGCAGAGTGGAGAGCCCCGAGCCCACAGCGGGCAGCTAACGTTTGCCCTCACCCCACTTGGCTCTGCTCTGGCTGTGGCTAGGGAGTGTGGAGCAGGGAGAAGAGGCAGGCATGTGCCACCCGTCCCCGTTCCCTGCCCACACCCAACCCAGCCAGGTCCATTCAGCCTCCCATGTGGGGTATGGAGGCCCTCCCACCCTTGGCAGTGGCAGCACCAGGAGGGGAAGGGGCCCTTCCCCTGCTAGAATCCAGCTCCAGGGACCTGCAGGGGAGGAGTGGCATGATGCATTCGTGATACAATTCAGTGTGGGGGGCCTCCAATGTTCTGTTTGCCCAGGCCCCAGTAAATCTTAGTCTGCCACTGAGGACATTCCCTGCCAGTCTTTTCTCTTGTCTTTTTCTTTTATTCCCTAAGAGGTCAATGAAATCTTAGCACTGTCTCGCTATAGCTGGAGTTAACCCAGGAAACCTTTTTTCCTCTTTGGCTTTGCTTCCAGAGCCTGGTTCCTAAATGGCAAAGGCCGGTGGTTTATACCTAACTGATGTGATCTTCTATAAAGAAACATAAGGACCAAGTCAAGAGATTGAGGTTGTGTAGCAATATTGCCATATCCAAGTGCTCAAAAACCATGAGATCTGTTTCATAGGGGGGGAAAATTATATTGCATATCTTTTCATTTGTCACAGCCCTATTTTGTGCCCTCATCCAGGTTCAAAAGTCTACTTTAAATACAGCCATAAAAATGAAGTTTCTCCTTTGCTATTCAGAAAGGACTTGCCTTACCCATTCCTGCTTTCTGGGGAGTGGGAGATGCCTTTCTATTCCTGTCAAGCCCTCTCCTTCAATCTGAAAGGGATAGGCAATTGCCCCATTCATATTTTGCCTCTTTGCACCTACATTTTCTGCACGTGTCCAAACAGCACTCCCTTTCTTCAAGAAAGTTCCTTTGGTAGTCTATCGGTTCCTAAAAGGAAAGTTCCAATTTTAACCAAAAGAAGAACACACACAAAAAAAGTGAATATATGAAGATCCAAATACACATCTACGTATGGGTTACAAAAAACAGCATTTCAGTGATTTAGTCCAGTTTTAGCTACTCGTCCTTCTACAGGGTCATCTCAAGATAGAAATCTCGAACTTCCAGTGCACAGTCAATGGAATAGTGCTATGGGGAGGAGTGCTGTTATGCCCTATCAGAAGCATCCAGTGGATGTTTCTTTATCCCAGTTATACAACTACTTGTGGCCTAGTGCTCGAAAGCTGCATACGAAGATGCAAAGGGGCTGTTTCTGGATCTGTGATCAAGTGGCTAAAGGAGAGTGCTATGCAGCCTCTTTCAGGGTCATCAGCAGGGACTAAACCTAGACTCTGTAGATCTAAAAGCATGAGTTTCTACCACTTGTAGGAAAGAGCTTTGGACATTAATGTGTAGGCTGGCACATCTGCCCATGTGGTGTAATGTCTGGAAAGGGACAAAGACCCCTATTCAGTAAGAGGCAAAAATATAAATGTATTTGATTTTAATCTGCAAGACAGTTTAGTAAAATGGATCTCCCTTGCGTTTGTCAGATTGGAGGGATGAGTCCTATTCCCAGCTTTGTCCGCTATAAGGTCTGCCCAGCCTCTCATTTTTCAGCTCACTGCACCTTTCCTTTGCCTACAAGGTATTTGTAAAATAAGACATCATTCTCTTTTCAGGTACATTTCCACAGCACAATGCAGCTTCATGTAAAGACAGCCTGAACTAGTTCAAGTCCAGAGGCGGTATAGTCATATTAATGCAGTGCTGTTCCTGAACTAAAATATTTACCTTCTCGGCAAGGTAAATTAGCAGAGGCAGACCACTAAGAAAGATAGACAACTTACGGCACCATCCTAATTTGCTCACAGCTAGCTCTGCTATCTCTACACATCCCTGCACTAAGCTATAGAGATGTACCCTTAGTAAGTTTCCATTTTTTTTTTTATGTAACTGACATGTCAATTAGTAAAAACACCAGATTTAGAGAACACGCTACTTACAATAACTCATTTTCTCTAAGCATTCAACACAATTAAAAATGCTGCTTAATGTCACAATGTCAAGCTATTTCTAGAACTACATCTCTGAGAGGGTCTCTACATGTAGTTCTATCATCCTAGGTAATGGAAGGCAGGGCTTGGCTTGTTTTGTGGTGTGCCAGCTCTTTCATCTGCTATCGGGTTCTCCAGAATCCCAGTTTTCATTTTAGAAAAATGTCTTCAGCTGTTAGTTGCAGCAGCTTCACAAAGTGTAAAGTGATGCAGAGGTGTCTGAGTGTGCAAAGAGCCTTTAAGAATAGCTTTGGGGATGAAATGGTTCTTCACAGTCAGCAGGCTTTTGACTGTCATGTCCCATGATGATCCTATCCACATAACATCTTCCTCGTATTCCTTGTGTAAGAGAATACACACCTCGTTCACTGCATCACAAAGGGGCAGGGTCCAAGACCACTTTTTCCCAATCAAGTAGTTAAACAGAGCCCATATGCATATTCAGTCCCCCACCTTATGGGTGACACACTTGTGGAGGTCAGAGAATATTTTCCACACCAATTTTAGCTTGACCAGTTAAGCAAGAAGTTAAGCATGCTGCATGCCTCGCCTGTTCTAGACTTTAAAAGTGTGTGCACTAGCACAGGTTAACCTCAGCTTAAACACTAGGCAAGACTTGCCCACTGTTAGACTGGGCATAGGTAAGGCAAAGACATTTTTTCTCATCTCTATTGAATTTTATTCTGTTGGCTTTTATGGTGTTACTATTTCGCTAGTTGTCTATTCATCAGAAGTTCTTCCAGGCTAGGTAGGTAGGTTGGACTAAAGTATCACAAGTTTGAAAAAGCAATGGGGAGGTATGGAGTTCTGAAGGAGGGAAAGTGGAGGGGGTGATCTTTCTGGTGAAAAGCTTTCCCTTTGCAGATCACTTTAAGATAAAAGTTGTGTGCAGGGAAAAAAAAGTACATCTCAAGTAGTCCAGAACCACAATTCACAGCAGCCAGTTTGTGTCTTTCTCTCAGGTGCTGGGAATCAGAAAGAGCTTTATTTATTATGTGATCTGATCCTTTGGCACTAAAAGGTTAATGTTTCAGCCTTTTGTGTTCCTTTCAAAGAAAATTTTGCTCCTCATTGGCAGAAAGCAGCTCTAGCTTTTAAAAACTCCAAACAATCTCAATCTCTTCTCCCTGCACTGTTAAGGTCTTGAAGGATAATATCATTTACATATTTTCAAAGTTAGATTACTATGCAAAACATTAAAATATGCTCTGGAAATTGCCATCTAAGCAATCTTGCTAAATTTGCTTATTTTAATTTTGTAACAATAGAATGCTTATGTGTGCAGAAATCTTAATGAAGCCCAAGGCACTGGCAAGTCAGAGTTCCTGCTGTTAAGCTTGGATGCAAGATATTAATTGCTTGGAAATTTACTCCTAATGCTGAGTGTTTTTTATGAACTTTAAGCTAAAATCTGGAATGTTGTTAAGGAGAGAACATGGAACCTTGCTATGGAAGACAAGATTTTGTGAAACTATCTTGAGACTCTAGTATCTATGCCTTAGCATATGTGTACACAGCGCAATGAAGGTGTGATTGTAGTGTGGGTAGGGGTACCCAGGCTAGGTCTAATCTAACTAACATGGGAAAAATACTAATAAGATGCAGGAGCACAGACTTCAGTGTGGGTTGTACGAGTATGCTGGGACCATTGATGCAAACTAAGATTGTTGTATATCACATGGCTACTTCTTATGTTATCTATACTGACTAATTAAAATTAGCAAAAGTATGTGCCCTGCTGCCCTTGTTATGCAACTGGTATCAAACCTCAAGTAGTGGAGGGCAGAAAAGTGATGGTGTTAACTCTATTGATGAGTAACCAATGAACCATTGAAATGATAATGGGGACAGTTTGATCTGAGAAATCAAAGTTTGCATGAACAGCTGTTACTCAACCACAATACTCTTTCCAAGATGTTCTTTGTAACATGTAAGGTCACCCTTGTATTTCCCATGAACCCAGAATTTCTGTTGTTTTCACTGGGCATTTCTGGGTGCAGAAGGAACCCCTGCTGGATAATAAAATATATAAATAGGGCTATATAAATAGAACTTTGATATGAAAAGCCAGGCTGAGAAAGTAAGGAGCAGCTAACATTACAGTCTCTTCAGTCCTTTGTTTGTTAGATCTTCAATAGGAATATTCCTCAGTGGACATGTCTGCATGAGTTGCTTAATGTGCAGTAGCCTAATAACACTATGCAGTAAGCGTCACTAGCTTTATTAGCCTAATAATACTAGCCTAATAACACTGTGCATTTAGTGTCACTAAAAAACCGCGCACTGGTGCTACTGTGCAGTAACTGTAGTTACTGTTCATTTAGTTGGTATTTAATTAAGCAAGTATTAAACTAAATATAAATGTGTGCAGTAACTATTGCACATTAATGAACATGTAGACGCACCCAGTACCTCTTTTAGTGTTTTTCTCTTTATTGTTATGGAACTTTGATATATTTATATATTTTAGAGGGAACCGTTCCTTCCTCCACCCAGTATTTGCATTTTAAGCATTTTTCTTCCTTTAAAATTAGTATTTTTTTGTCTTTGCTTTACAAGTTGCATTGGGCAAGAATTTCAGAAGTCAGCTTAGAAGCACAGTCCTTTCACAGGAATTGTGCTTCTAAGTCAGATGTTTTTGAAAATACTACCATTTGTATTTTCCATATCTGTAGTTTACATCACTTCAGATAATAAAAGTTACAATAAGGGCATATTGGATGAGGTTCTGTGCTGATCATTTAAAGATGCAGGAGAGATTTCATATCCCAAAGGCATAAGTTGTTAAGGTGGTTTACAGTCATGTTAATGTTGTCCCCATCCTGGTCTGTGCTGTGAATTGGAGTGTCCTCCACCTCTAGGTGTGAATTGGACCTTTGTGCTGTCTGAGTTACAGCACAGTCCCTGCCCCAGAAAAGGCACTCCCATTCCTGGACTTGCTTCTGGCCGATCACCTCCAGAACATGGAGGAAAGTCCTCAGAGGGGAGTACTTTCTCTGTTGTCCCCAGTGCTGTCCTCCAGGCCAGATACAGGCCTTCTGGAGCCTCTTCATGTCATACTATCCTTTTCACCTGAGACAGACAGTGGAGTGCAGAGAGGATCCCTTACCCAGTATGTTTCCAGTTTTAGAAGCCATAATTACTAACTACATTATCTTGCACTTTCTTGTTAGTTTTCTTTTCTTTTCCACTGCATCCCAATTTCAGCCCCTTTTTATTTGGACTCTAGTAGTATCCACAGGCACTGACATTGATGAGGCTCTATTGACTTGGATACTGTGCAGACGTACGGTAAGATCCACTCTTATCTAACTGGATTAAACAGACTAAAGGTGAGAGAAAGTATTCTTATGCAGATGGGGAATGCAGACCTGGACACAAGAATTACTGACTTGTCTAAATCCCAGAGGAAAACTATAGGAAAGCTGAGAATTGACTCCAGATATCCTGAGACTCAGTCCAGTGCCTTAGCTCCGAGACCATCCCGTGCCTTTGTACGAAGACTAACACTTGCTCTCTGTAACATCAGTTAAAAGGCAAGCCAGTGCAAGCTACAATGCAATCAATTCAATAATGTGGTTTTTCAGCTACTTTACCACTCTTTATTTACTGGCAGGCTCACATAAGATTGATATCCACATTTGTTAACATTGAATATGGGCTTCTCAGACTTTTATGTTACAGCACTCCTGATTGCAAAGAAACATTCTTGCTTGATGTACAATTTATTTAATCTGAAAAGAAGTGTTTGATTATTTCCCCCCCAGATAATTCTATCTCAGCTCTTTGTGTCAATGGATCACACAGTCTGTACTATATAAGATCTGGTAATATTGTGCTGTTTAAATGCTCTGCAGTAAAGATGAACAAAGCTCTGGGGTGGCACTGCACCCCCTGCAAGAAGGGAGATAATTTCAGGAGGTTTTGCACTAGGCTGATGTTGTGTCTCCAAACTTCTATTTACTAGTCTGTCTTTTCAAATATGTCTAGCCAGGAAATTTAGTTGCTTTCATCATCACTGATGGTCAGTAGCACAGTGGTGGCATCTTGTGGTCTCTTTAGGCAACTCCCTTTTATCCTTCATGACAGGATTACCTAGCCTATCCTATTTGCTCATTAGATATTCCGTCTTCTTTATGGGTGTGTGAGACTGTGGCTGATAGACGTATGGTTTAAAAATGTCATTTACGTTGCCCATTGTGACCTAAAAATGCTTGAAAAATACTATCAAGAAATTCATAGGGTCTAACATGGATTTAAACAGATCATTAAGGGTGGGTACTAACGGGGAGTAATAAGGAATAAGAAAGATAGATTCTTAGGCATGGAAGGCTAGAAGGGACTTCAAGAGGTTATTTTAGTCAATCTCTCTTTTCTAAGACATGATCAAATATAACATAGGCTGTCTTTGATGGATGTTTGTCTAGTCTCTTAAAATCTCAAGTGATAACTTGTTCCAGTGGTAAAATCTCCACTGGTAACTTGTTCCAGTTCTTAACCGTCCTTAAAGCTGACACTTTTCCTAATATCTAACTTAAATCTTTTACACTGCAAATAATGCCAATGACTTTTCATCCCACTGCTAGTGGACATGAAGAAAATTGATTACAGTCCTCTTTAAAAAGACCTTTTATATACTTAAAGACTGTTGTTATGTTCCTCCTCGCTCTTCTCTTTTATAGACCAGAAAAAAATTGTTTATCCATTATTCATATGTCACACATTCCAAACTTTTTATAGCTATTGTTGCTTTCCTTTGGACTTCTCCCAACATGTCTACATCTTTCTGAAAGTGTGGTACCCCAAATTGGACAGAGTACTCCATTTGGGACCTTGCCAGGACAAAGGCAAGCAAAGTAATGACCTCCTGAGTACTGCATCTGAAATTCCTGTATTAATACATTTGCTGACGATGACATTTGCCTTTTTTGCAACAGCATCATGTTTTTGACTCTTAACTTATAATCTGACATAATGGTCGAGATACTTTTCTGCAGTGCCATTGTCTTGAATTTTTCTCCAGTTTGTATTTATATATTTTTTTTCTTCTTGGGGGCCATATTTTACACTTATTTTTATTGAATTCAGTCTTGTTGATTTTTAAATCATTTTTTCCAATTGATCAAAGTCAGCTTGAATACTAAATCTGTCCTCCACCCATTCACAGTACTATTTTGAATACTAAACAAAAAGTACAAGACTGCTCTGTTTATTATACAAATGAAAATACTGACTAGTACCAGACCCAAGATAAACTTCTGTGGAATTCCCCCTGATATGCCCTCTAGTTGGAACTGTTTCCTAACTACTCTGACGTGATATTTTTTTCCAATCTGTTTTTCACCTCCTTATGATTTCATCAAGGCAATATTTCCCCAGTTTACTTACGGAAATGTTACATGGGACTGAGTCAGCATCTTTATTAAGGTTAAGATACAGTATCTTCTGTTTTGCTTTTATTGACAAGGTCAGTTACCCTATCAAAGAAGATGAAAAGAAAAGCATGATCTGGTCTTATTAGGTGATTACACCTAATAGTTTGTTCAATATCATCCTGGATATCAAAGTTAGACTGACATACAATTCTGTCTTTAACACCCCCCCCCCTTTTTTTTTGGAGATGGATGTTTGGTCTTTCCAGTCCTCTGAAACGTTGACCCTCCATAATTTTTCAGAGATAAACACTACTGATTTGACTAGTTCCTTAAGTACTGTAGAGTGAATTTCATCAGGCTTTGCTGACTGGCATACATCTAACTTTTTTCTTCCTATTCTAGCTTGTACCTTATAGACGGACCACAGTACATATATGTTGGGGTAGACTTGTACCTTATAGACTAACCACAGTAGATGTATACATCTATATAGGTATCTATTGTGGCTAGTCTATAAGATACAAATCTACCCTGCCTTCTATTTGACTTCAGGCTAACACGGCTAACTACATCTCTCTCCCTTTTCTGGCCTGCACTTCTACCCCCTTGTTAATTGACAGTGTATACACCGTATGCACTAATGGTCAATAAGAATCTCAGGAAAGATTTTTCAAAAGAACAGAGAGAGCTTCAGGTCCATTAAATTCCTTTTAAGTTTCTGAACTTAGTTTCCCAGAAGTTTTTAACTACAGTCTTGATCATGTAATGAGAAAATCTTTTCAACATGGAGAGGCAAAAAGGTTGGGCGAGGGATTTGGAAAGGAAGCAGAAGTGCTTACACCTGTTCACATGTCAATATGGCTTTTACCTCAATGCCTTTTATTTAACTACAGTCAGTCCCTAAAATGGAAATAGAGCTGGACTAAGAATAAATTCAGCTTGAGCAAGTGAAGAACATCAGCTTTAAGACAGACAATATAGTGTGATGCTCTGAGTCTTGGTAAAGGGATCCTTACGATGATGTAGCAAATGTAATATCTGAGGTGTAAAACTGAGGTGTGTTTCTTTGCTAGGGGAAATATTTGGCTGTTAAATGATACTTAGCTGAAACGTTTTGAAACAACTCAGATTTGGTTTTAAATTTATTTCCCAGATGACATATTGTAGTACTGGAGGGTTATAATGCCTATTCACTTATGCTTTATCAAAGTTTATCTAGTGTCTGGTATCCACAGGATTCAACTGATTAATGTTTCCCTTGATGCATTAAGGATACATAATATATCACAATTTGGAGAGGAAGGATGATTTTGTGCATAAGCCACTACAGTAGAACTTGAGATTTATGGATGTAATTCCTGGCTGTGCCACAGCTTCCTCCTACAGAAGCAAGTGGCTTAATTTCTTGTGCCCCAGTCACCATCTGTAAAACAGGTATGATCATTCCTGTCTCTCTGCTTTTATATGCCTTGTCTATTTAGATTGCAGACTCTTCAGAGAAGGGGCATTCTCTTACTAGATTTACATAGAGTGTCTTGCACAATGAGGCTCTGACCTCAGTCAGAGCTTATAGTGGCTACTATAATGCAAATATTTTCCTTAAAAGGATCTCAGTTTTGATTAATTGCCAGTTCTAGAACTAGCATTTAAGGTATTGTTAGCTGCTTAACACCAACTTTCACACTCATAAAAATGCAGCCTTAGGACATTCTGTTTGTCTACAAGAAGTAAGGTTGGAGTTTTTGGCAGGAGAATAAGGGGTGGATGAACAGGCTGTGGTTGAGTTCTTAAATGTGGATTCATTTTGCAAGTCAGTATTAGAGTTGACCTGAGTTACAGAAATCAAAAGCTGCAGATTCTCAGAGCTCCATATATAACACATGATTAATTATTGTTTCAGCAGTAATTAAGAGTACCACTACTATTTTGGTCTCATTAAAACAGCAGCCAAAGTTCTGCTATACCAGAATCTACCTCAGATTATTGTGTGACTGCAGGTTGTAAGTGACTTGAGTAGGAATGTTAGAGTTAAGAAAAGAAGAAAAAAGAAAGGAACTCATCGATAAGTGGGTGGGAAAGGAAGACCCCAGAGCCCCATGTCAAGCAACATGGTTCTTGTTACTTAATAAGTAAGATGCATACAACAAGCCCGAGGACACAAGAGCCCAAATGTACAGCATCTGCTCCAATACCAAAAACACAATTTTAAAATGAAAGCGTGCGATTGCCTCTAGAGACTACTTTAAATTTGAGCATTAAGTTAATCAAATGCCTGTATATTAACTAGATTTGCTGCCTCCCAGAAGAGGCAGCAACTTCAGTAGGTTTCTGTGCAGGCCTCTTCCTGACCTAAATACAATGCAGGACATCGTGCCACATCACGCAAGCATGTAAAGTGACTGGGGTCAATCAAGAAGAAAAACAGGGCCTGTGGGAACTGAACCCATATTTATAATAGGGTGTGTTTTGCTGTTTCACTGGTTTCAGCTAAAGTACAACAGGCAATTAAAGTTAAAATGGGAGGAATGTCACACTATACTCCAAAATAAAAAATAGATATGTTTTTAATGAAATTGCTGTAATCTTTCTTCCCCACTAATATCAAATACATAAATCTCCCACTGAGTGCAGAAATAAATGTTTTCCATTCTTTTCCTGGAGTTGTGTGTGTGTCAAAGAGAAATGGGTCATTAACTAGATTTAAAATTTGTTCTTGAGTTAAAGTGATTGACAACAGTCTGTTATAATAACAACTTGCATTAGACGATACTATTTGTTTTTATGGTAGTAAATAGTTTGGACAGTTTAACTGAACCTCATTCCTCTAAACATCAGACTGAAAAATGAAATTTAGGCAACTCCCCCCACTCCCAAACTTAAAAGACTTAATTGAAATTGTCTTTCTAAGAAGACTTACAGGAGGAGTCACAGAAATTAAACACCGCAGTTTACTACCTACACCTGACCTCACAATACATGCAAATACATACCTTGTCTGGGTTTTCCAAAGAATCTTGGAGCCCCACGAGCATTGCACAGTTATTAGACTCTTAGGAGTCTCATAACCTCAAACTCTGAAGGAAAAATACTCTGAGCCTTCAGAGCTGCTCATGCCTCCTGAAATGCTGTTATTTTGCCATGTCAGACATAATTTTATCTGTCCTTCATATTTTTACTGTATAATGGCAATTTCCATTAAAACAAGCTTGTTCCTCCTTAAGACCTCATCCCTTGCTGTTCATGAGGTCACAAAGCAAGAATTTAAGTGGATGAGGGCAGGAAGAAAACAGCAAGAACAGATGAACTCATAAGTGACACAGAAGCTGTTGTAATGCAAATATACCTAGTATTAAGTGAAAAAGGGAACAGTGGAAATACACAAGCAAAACTATGTAGTTGATGAAACAAATCCTTTCTCAAATGAAAGAAGATGATCTTTGAATTTTGAGTGAGATGGAAGAGAGGCAAGAATGCTGAGACACTAATGTCAGTGAAGAATTCAAGTTCGCAAATTAATTTTATTCCCATTAATGCCATTCTAGCTTCAAGAGCAGAGCAGTCTGTTGTTTAAATACACCTCCATCCCAGAAGGCAAGCTGCTGAGCTGCAACATAAAGCCCAACTGTATTCAATATGTGAGTTATTTATTGGAAATCATTGCATCGTCTTCATTTTGATGTGGTTCTGTTAAAAATGGGATCATAAGCCTAATAGATAAATCACATTTACTTCTTTCAGTAAGTATCCTAACATGCTTGTGACTATCCACTTAAATTATACCTTCAACAAGCATTTTAGAAACCACCCTAGACCAAGGGTGCTCAACCTCTGGCCTGGAGGTTGGAATCCAGCCAATGGGACTCCCCACAGGTTGGTAAGTTTGGCAGAGGGGAGCCATGACAGTTAATACTGCCATCTCTTCTCGCTGCCAAAATCCTAAGCCCCACAGCGGATCAAAGCCAGGCCACCACGCTCCCCTGGCAGGGCCTGATCAGGGCAGAGCCATATCCCCTCTTGTGGGTGGATTGGAGCTGGACTGTCCCCTGCTCACCTCCATGTGGCCAGATGGGACACCACAGTACCCACTCTGGACACTTTTAGGACTATAACTGGATCTGGCCCATGGAGAGACCTAACCCTGCCTATCCAGCCCACTGGAGAGAAAGTCTGAGCATCACTGACTAATCCATTGTCTGCAATAGTGACTACTCTGGTTAGCATTAAACTCTTAAATCTTTAGCTATGTTCTATTTTTAAATTTAGAAGTGTTTGGAAAAGTTAATAAGTCAGTCACATCAGTGTTGTTTAAAACCTCTAGCAACCGAGTACACAGTATGAGCTCTCCACCTTTGCTGTGTGCGCATGCATGCACATACATACACTTCCAATATGTCTTACCTCTGTTGAGAAGACTCCCATAATGTTGAAAAAATATTTTACTAGTCAGTGCCACCAAAGCTGTGGACACACTTCACTGAATTGTTCCCAAATGTGACTGATTGGGAACTTGTTCGTAGTTGTTGTGGGTCAAGTGTGCATACTAACATGCCCTAGCATTCAACTAGGACAGTCGCCTTTTAGGCATTGAAGTGCTACAGCTTTGACACCGGAGGGTAGTTTTCTGTTTGCCCTTCAACCTAAACATGGGTTCAATAAACTTCGATAGCCTGTAAGTGACTGAAACCTGTAGTGTACTTGCCTGAATGCAATAGACTTCTGAAGACTGCACTTGACCAAAATCTGCTGTGTACTTGCCTGACTTGGGATACCTATGGTGGTTTCTGGGAGAAGATGGGGAGTGATGGCAGGTTGCAGTTGAGTAGGGAGTGAAGACACAGCTGGTTGCTAAGAAGATGGCTTTTATTGGACAAGCAGTGCAAGGGAGCTCACTGATTTTTTTTTTTTTTTAAGTGATAAAGTAAAAGAAAAAAAGTATGTGAGGAGAGGCACAAGTGTTCTGGCCATGTACCAGAGCTGTCCATTGCAGCACTGAGTGGGGTGAGACCAGGATAATGTGGGGTGCCTGGAAGACTGATCAGACCAGTGTCATGGAACGCTTAGTGTCCACGCATAAAAAAGTACTCAGTTTACACCGAACCAGTTCAGAAAAGTACTTGTTTTCCAGGCGCACTTTTTGAATAATTCCAGACAGTTTTAAACCAATTTAATGGACTTGTATGTCTGTCCATTTCAGGTCAGGGAAGAAAGAGCATAGGTCTGGGGGATGCCGAGTCTTAGAAACCCCCGCCGTGCTACACTTAACTCGACAGGTGTTATATGATGTGTGACAAAACCGAGTAGTTCCTCTTTGAAAGAAGTATTATTTTGTAGCACTTTTGCTATCTTTGTAGTGCTACAAACAGCCGGAACAGCTGTGCACTCGCTTTGTGTAGCATTACAAGGGCGTATTTAGTGCTTACAAATGTATTACTTGTCCATGGTCACTTCTAACAGTACAGCAGCACTTTAAAAAAGAGCTTTCCCTTTTTCAAGTGTTAAGCAGTTGGAAAAAAGAGGCTTTGTAGGATATGTCAGTGTTCTCACAAGGAAAGGCCACTGTAACTTGCTCATAGTTTCACAGATGTCTGTTTTATGATGTATGTTTGATAGATTCCAGTTATATAGCTAGTCTGTGAATTAACGACTGATGGCTCAGAGCTGCACCAGCTGCTTTCAATAACTGAGTCTGCATTATAAACACATTTCAACTGGGGTTAGAATTACATGTGTCTGTATCCTAAATTGTCAGTGTTTCTGTTAAAACTGCCAATGATAATGCCACTTGTGAAACTGTGGATGTCCAAGATTTGCTACTTGATGTCACAATCTGTTGCTCAGGTTTCAGAAGTCATACATAAGGTAGAGGCATGGTCCCCCAGTTTGATCCTACTGACTACAGAAGAGAGGCATTATGTTCTGTTCTGAGTCTTCTGAGGCATAAGTTCTCTGATTTAGTATTTATGTTCCAAGTCAAAATATCCAATTGCTAGGAAGTGAGAGCTCATTTCACTAGAAAATAAGTGCAGCATTATCTGCTTCTTTTGAAAATTTTTCTAAACAGTAAGAGTCATAACACACAACTCTCAACACATAATCTACTCAATATCATGATCAGCTGTGTAGAATATAGAGTGAGGGTGAAACTGGTACCACAGCAGAGCTAGGAAAGGTAAGGGGAGGAAGAACTATGGTAAGGGATAGTCTACCATAGAGGGAACACTTTGCTTGACCATGGTGAAGAAGGGAATGACTAAGGGTTAAAGGGTTTGAGGCACTGGTTACATATTGTCAAGGCTGGCAAAACATCTTCCTCCCCTCAGAAAAGACAAAACACGGGCTCCTCCAATTAACTAGAAGAGTACCTAGTCTAGTCCGTGCTGGAAGCTTGAGATCCACAAGTTAAATCCTGTGGTTATATAGCAGTACCATGTTCTATATATCTACTACCTGTTTGTATTCAGTCACAATTAGAAATGGAAGAGTTATTCATATTAACATGCACCCTTTTGTTAATTGGTGGCTGAGACTGGGGCTTTGATTTTTTTTTTTTTTTTCTGTTGGAGGATATATCTGTTACAGAAGTCTGGGTATTCTCTTAATACAACTTGTTCTTTTAAAAGTTTCTAACTTCCTATTAGCAGTTCTGAATTGTTATTCTGGTAGTACCTAAACTTTCTGTGGCATCTTTAGGGTATTCTTTGTGGGGTCTCTGTATGTAATATAATATGTGTTTGCATCTCCAATCAAAATGCCTTTACTGCTTTTTATTTGTTAGGCCTGCATATTGAAGAGTAAACTGCACTCTGTTGTGGCCTGTACATTGTAACCAGGATTGTTAACTAAGCTCCAGCTGCAGTATTGTCATTGCTGATGATGGTTCCATGATCCACCTGACTTCCACGCCTCAGATTGACCTGGTATGGTTGACAATTAGAAAAGCCATCTCTTTGCTTGTCAGCTGAGTACATCTGATGTTGAACGACACAGCAAATGTGGAAGCCTACAGAACCATTTTTAGGATATACATGAGTGTTCATTTGTAGTGCTACTAAATGTCTTAGCAATTTGTAGCACTGCCAGAAACAGTGCTGTGTGGCTCTGCAGGCATTCCAGCACCCTGACTGGAGAAGTACAAAATCACCTCAAAGGCAAGGTCTCCAGCCAGGGGCAATAGGGGGGCTGCTCCTTTGGTCCACCCCGACCCCAAGAAAACCTGATCACTGACAGCCTACCGTCTCCTGCTGGGGAAAGGGGCAGACTGTCAAAGATTGCCTGTCAGCTGCTGCAAAGCAGCAGCTGCCAAAGACAGCATCTCACTGCCTACCAGGAAGCCAGCCATTCTCCCGCCTCCTTGGAGGAAAGAGCAGAGGACTGCTGGAGGCCCTAAACACCCCTGTAGCACTGACTATAATTACAGGTATTATGTGTAGTGTGACAAAACTGAGAAGTTCTTCTTTGACAGAGGTATTATTTTGTAGCACTTTTATCATCTTTGTAGTGCTGAATGGCTTTGCACAGGCTTTGTGTAGTATTACAAGGGTCTATTTAGGGCTACAAATGTAATGCCTGTCCATGGTCACTTCTAGCAGTACAGTGATACTTTAAATAGAACTTTCCCCTTTTGAAGTAGTTGGAAAAAAGAGGCTTTGTAGGATATGTCAGTGTTCTCACAAGGAAAGGCCACGGTAACTTGCTCATAGTTTCACAGCCGTCTGTTTTATGATGTACGTTTGATAGATTCCAGTTACGTGGCTAGCTTGTGAATTAATGTTTGATCGCTTAGAGCTGCACCAGCTGGTTTCAATAACCTTAATCTGCATTACAAACCTGAAGAAGACTGAGTAGGTAGAAACATCCAAAAGATACTATTATCCAAGGCTGTTGGCTTAAATTCCCCGCAAATTATAAACCAGTGTGGAAAATACCATGTAGTTTAATGTACACAGTCAACAGTATGGCAATAAAACATAGGACTTGGGCTTTTTTGGTCCTCAGCCAGGCAAAACTCGTTCAGGTCACTGGGAGTTTTGCTGAGGAGAGAACTGCAGGATGGAGGCCCTGAAGTTATAAGTTCTCTTATCATAGTAACTGCCTGTATGCACTGTACACACAGTGCACGGTTATTTTTAGCTATAATGGGGGAGCGTGCTGCTACAGCCAAGTAGCTGCTGGTCATGTGTAGATACCTGTGAACACTATGTTGCCATAGCGCATCACTACAGTGACACAGTGTCACTTTTAGACGCATCCTTAGACTTGCATTCACTTTTATTAAAGCTGATAAAAAAAATAAATACTTAGCACTCAGTGTGCTTTTCTTCCATAGATCCCAAAGCATTTCCCAAATGGGGGTGATTAAGCAGAGGAAATCCATTTTTAAGCAGAGGAAATCCGAGTTGCAGAACACGCAAGAGCTGGGAACAGAACCCAGGTCTGGAGGCTCAAGCTCTGTCCACTAAATCAATCTACTCTGCATGTGGCATTAAAACTAGGTCCAGTGTACACAATAGTAGGCTGTATCACAGGAGGAGCATTTAAAATGTTGCATGGTCAGCATGAAAAACCCACCAATTACAAATAGGCATTGGGGGGAGGGGGAAAGAATGACCGCATCTGTTGCTTTCATTTTCTTTTGTGAAATGTGCAGCTGGTATGAGTCAGTGGTATTTTTGTTTAATTACATTCATTCTTTTAAGCGTTTTTTTTTTTTTTTTTTTATAGAGCAAATCCTGTGCTTTTCTTTAAATTCTCTCCAGCAACTGAATCTGTCCTTCTCTATCACTTTGTCCTGCTTGTGTTCAGGTGAAGCTGTCACAGATGCAATGATTAGAAAAATAAAATTATTCATTGATGAGAACCTTTTGGCTGCAGCCTTTACACAATGGTCTAAATTTGAATTAGCTCTGATCCACCAAGACTAAACAGCACCTGGGCTGGCAAGAATCTTGCTCTGTAGGAGCAGGGAGCTTAAACACTTTGGCTGTCTTTTGTCAGTAAGCCCTGTTGTACTTACACAAATTATTAATGGAAAATGGAATGGGGAGCAACCAGGTCAGAAAGAGCATCCTGCCTGCTACTGAAAAACCTGGAAAAGTGCTCAGACCATTGTATTTCTATGATCTGATCTGAGACAGCCTGTTAAAACTGGCAAGAAAATAGAGAAGGAAACCTTGGTCATACATTGCATTATGTCCTTTCCTGATGTGAGGTAACAAATGCATTAGCTGCAATTTGAAGTGTCCAGTCTATAGCTCAAGTGCAAAGGTGTATTTGTTTAGAGTTAAGTCCCATCAACATGCTCACTAGAAATGCAAGAGCGCTTTCATTTGCCCGCCTTCATGACACAGTATCATCTTTGGGGCCAGCAGGACAAATGGAGGTTATGGGTGGCAGCAGTTCTGTGTGGGACCTAGGGAAAACTACTACACATCAGTGCTGCCATTTTTTCAGCGAGCTGTAAGTCCTGAGAGAGTTAGTGTTAAAGTAGCCCTCTATTCTAAGGTGGTCTCCATCATCAGCACTTTGCTGGTGAGCAGACATGTTCCACTTAGCCCTGCTTGAATACACATCTGATAAATCCTGTTACATGGAAAGAGGATAGTTATCTTGGGACCAGATCACTAGCATCCTTTATGCCAGTAGTACAGTCTCTCCTGGCCCTGCTTCCCATCAGAAAGGTTACGCTTGGCCCAGGCTGGTGCAAACCTCAGTGATTTGAATTAGTCCTCCTTTATTTTTCTATTGCAGAACTGAGGTTGCTGTGGGATCTTGAGGTGAAACCTAGTCACTAAGCTAAGAAGGTGCAGACAAGCTGAATCTCCCAGTGTTTCAGCAGTGCATTATTAGCCCTCTTGAAATCACGACCGCTGGGCAGTGATGCATAAAGACAGGCACAAATCAAAAGCATTGATCCATTTATTATTGGACAGTTTCTTGTCACTTTCTGGATGCCTGAAGAAGGCCTAGCAGAACTGGGCCTCCATCTGGTTCAGGTTTTTTGATTGCTACCACATTTAAATGTTAATGGTGTAAACATTTCCCATCAGTTTCCTGGCACATGGAAGTACAAGTATTGTGAGATGAAAGCAATGGATGTATAATAAGCTTCTAAAGTTGTCTGTACTGGTCTGTGTAGGTTCTTATACTGTCTCCATCCACGTAGTATCTGAGCACCTTCTGGTAGCCCATTGAGCAAAATGATAAGCATCTGTCATGTGCTTGCTCTCTCATCCTCTCCCAAGAGGACGAAGTATGTGCTGTGCAGTGATTTATTTTTGGTATGATACTTGTTTTGATTTGTTTTTTAAATGAGTGCATCTGTTGCTATGTATTAGAGTAAGGTCAAAAAATACACCTTACATTTGGAATAGAAGGTGAGGAGGTTCAGGAGAGGGAAGTTATTGGGCTCACAATGCATAGAATTTTTTTTTATATTCTTAGTACCTCTCATGTTTTAGTCGCTTGGACAGAAATCTGGAAGAAAGGCTCTCTAAAGCAGACACCTTAGTCCTGGATTTATCTGCATGCCTGCCAAGGTAGTGCTTGTCCCCAGAAAAGAAATGGAAAGAAAGATTCTCTGCAGAATGTCTCTACATCTTCCAATAGCATTAATCAGTCAGTATCATTGCTAAGCCAGAAGGGATACAATCAGTCTAATTCTCAGTCTCATCTGGTGACATTGCCTTGAGATGCAGGTATTTTGGGTACTGTTGGGAAAGAACCCACCATTACAGAGACCCTTTGTCCCTTTTTCCCTTTTTCCAATAATTATGCTGTAGGTGTTGGAGGGAACAAGGGGGATAATTCTGTACCACCTTGTTAAAAATTTCATGGAGACCTCAGCCTTTAGCTAATACTGCCTATTGAAATCCAACTAGCATCCCCAGGGTTCTTCGGTTTTCCCTAGAATGGTGCTCCAAAACTAGGAGGTTAGTGACTAGGAAGAAACTCTACATATGCAGCTTGTAAAATTGTAGATGGTGTTGGCATATAGACAGTGGGTGTGAAGACTCCATTTAGAGACCACCGAGCCTCTTTGTCCATGTCTGTTCTGCTGCACCTGGCTCTTGAGAGGAGGGCATTTTTTCCCCCTAAACTCTGCTTCTCTTCTCCCAGCCCTTTTAAGAACAAAGCTGTCTGCTTTGCCTTGAAAGTTTAACTGATACCCAGGGATTGCCTTGATGCAAGTTATATGCAGCATTTCTGTTTTTCTGCTCTAGTACCAGTATTTCATGGATGATTAATTTTATAAGCCCTACATGGGTGTGTTTTCTTGCTTTTCTGTGTTCCTCCTCTATTGTCTTCAGAAGTACAGATGTATTAACTACTGCTCTATGGCATGAGCATCTAAGGACCACCTAGACTGTACGCTATAAGCCAAACAAATGCATAATTATGCATTTGTTTGGCTTATGGAGTAATCACAACTTAAGGCGAAAAACCGTCTTTAGCTGTCCTTTACCTGCACTTGCCACTAGAGGCTTGGTGAGCAGAGGTAGGATCAGCTTGCTGCTCCTGCTGGGCCGAGCAAATGCCACAGCCCCTGAGTGCCAAGTGACCGCAAGTGCCTCCTGCCACCACTTGGACCAGCTCACTCTGCCTTGTGGGAGCAGCAAGCCAGTCTGAGTGGCAGTGGGAGGCACCACAGCTGCCTGGTGCTTTGGGGCTCTGGTGGTTGCTATGCCTGCGGGGCAAGGTGCCATGCCTTGTGCCACTGCACCTTGGTGTCCCTGCTTGCCCTGATTTAGGAGGGGCCACTGCATCCTGGGATGCTGGAGGACTTCAGCTTGGGTGGAATAGCTGTGGAGAGTGGCCACACCTTAATGGAACAGGAGCATAATAGGCAGATTAGAGATGATCCTGCCCTGAAATGGCAACATTTTAAACTGAATAACAAGTGCTTTAAGCCTGTTAAAAGGTGTTAATGTGTAGCCAATCCAGGGGTTAAGAGCGCTGCCTAAAATTACCTTGTAGTAAGGCCCTAAGCCCCTGCTATTTGCTTTTCTTTAACTATACTTCCTGCAGTTCAGCCATCCTCCATCTCTGTTTATGAAACCTTCTTCACAATAAAATATTTTCTTACAAAAAATTGTCAGCTGCAGGCGGCTTATTTATAGTGCCATGTTTCTTGCCAGTATAGTGAGCCACTCCTTGAATAAGTCATAGAGCCCAGATGTTCAAGCTGAAGAATGGCATCTGGTCCATTATCATATACCTCAAGTAGCAGAATTGGCAACAGTATTTCTGCAGGCTGGGCCTTTTGTTAGATTACAAAACTTTTTCCAGCCCCTCAAGGCAAAGAATGTGTGACTTCCCTTTTAGTAAAAGGAAAGTTCAGGGACACTGCTGGGTTGCTGAGAACAAGTGGCAGTAGTGCCTATGTGGGGCACAGTTAAAGAACAGCCCACGGACCACGACTACTAACTCTGTGGCTGTGCATTGCTATGTGGTTGCTGAGACCTGTCACTTCTAAATATGGTGCCTACATGGGCCACTTGCATCAAGATGAAACAATATTTGCTGGGTCCTGTGGTCTGTATGCGCCACTTTTGGGCCAGAAAGGCTGGTATCTATGGTCTGCTTTATTAGGCGTGCAAATCAAGTTTTATTGTTGACAATGCATCCTTTGATTCAAGCCTGGGACTTACTATCTGCCTGTAACCTGTTGCTTGGAAAATGACCTGCGCAGCAGTACCAAGTTTTTGTCTGTAGTTTCCAATTACAAGGAGGCTGAAGGATAAGAGGGCTGGATTGTAGAAGCCTCAGGGAATCCCATTCTTTTCCAACCGGAAGAAACTTGATTGGCACTATACACAGGCCACTGTACACTATTCAACATGGCACTCTACACTGGCCATCTGGAAGAGAACTGACTGCTGCAGAGCATGAAGCCACTCACAGAACCATTAGGTCTCTGGAGAAGAATCCATGCAGTGAAATGCAGAATGCTTAAAACACTTGTTATTCTAATTAGCTTCTTACACTTCTCTCATCCATATCTGGGCACCTTCTAGTAATGCATGGGATTAATATCTACCATGTGTAGTTTTGATGTTTGAAAGAAGCAAAAGTCTCACTCGCTTGGACTTCTGTATCTGTTATTGTGCTTAATGAGAGAGCTTGATGCACTAATAGATGTGTAATAGTCAGCGCCATACCTAGAATCCTGGCAGCCCTGGGCAAACTTTTAGTATTAGTCCCCCCTTCGCCAGAGATAATGATGATAAGAATTGGACAACGAAAAAAAATTACCATGTCTGGGCCCCAGGCAGCCACCTGGTTCACCCATGCCTATTCCAACCCTTTCAATAGTGATGATGACATTAAAGAAATTAAGAAATATATATTAAGTTCCAGTGTAAAATTGTAAAGATTAAATCCTTCAGGGCAAGGACTATACCTGCCACTCTACAGCTCCTGGCACAACAAATACTACTGTAATAGAAATAATAATAAACTTCATATAGATCACTCCACTGCCCTGATGCACAAAATGGCTTTACCCTCTCTCTCCTTTTCTCCTTGGTTCTAATATTTTAATACATTTAGCTTCGCTATTAGTGGCATCTGGTGGTAAGGCTTACAACTACAGCATAGACAGTAATCTTTGTTCAGAGGTCAGCGAGTGACCTGGGTACAAGGACCTCAGGTATTAAAGACATGTTCTTTCAAGTCATTTAGAATGTCAGTCTAAGGACTTTAAATCATGTTGTAAGTTTGCTGTTTTCAGGATTTACTTCTTGTGAATTAATGTGCAGGTGCTGTGGATTCTCAAACCCGTGGTAGAGAAGTTGTTATTGTTTTTCTTTTCTTGGAGGTCTGATCCAAATGAAAGGCAAATCCACTCTATTTGGCTACTCTGCTAACCAGGCCCAGTGACTTTAGAATCAGAAACAAGCACAATTGATGTAAAGTGGGGTGTTGTGGTATCTTTTAAAGGGTGCTGCACAATATTAGTGCAGGTGTTATGTGCATGAACACCTACACGTGATTCACAAGATAAACTCAGAGATTTCGGACAGGAAACCAAAGTGTCGTAAACATTCTGCCATGCTGTGGTCTGAATTCTTTTGAACTGAAGAATTGCTCTATTTTTCCTTAGTCAAAAAATGAGTGAAAACTAGGAACTAGCATTTTCCAAGGAGGGCCATGAGTCTAACGAAGGGTGTCTTGAATCTAAAAAGGTTGAGTCTCACTGATGTAAACTGTGCAGAAAGAGCTAATACTCTCTCAAAAGAGAAAAGAGCAGGCTACTTTGAGGGACCTTGATTCCTAGAGTTAAAAAAAAAAAAAAGTTGAAAAATGCTGAACTATAGACACTCAGTCCATTTATAGTTTGCTTGTTTGCAGGTATTCCTCTAAGGCTCATCAATATAATATGTCCATCTCAGTTTAAGTTACTGCATTGCTTATTCGAGCCATTGTTTCAGAGATCAAATTTAAAAAATAGGGCCTGTGGCTTGGCATTACAATATTTACATCAATGTCTTGAGGAGAAGGAAACAAATAGTGTGCAAACCTTAGGAAGGATTATACGTATACTGTATTTCACAGGAGAATTGACTGTCAGTTTAGCTGTGCTGACCTTCAATTTTCACTGGCGCTTCAATTACTGGTTCTGTTTATTTTTTAAATTCCAGAAAAGATAATTTATAGATTTATGTCCAGGGCCGTCACACCTGTTTTAGATGATCCCAGACATTTGTTAAGAAAGAAACTGGTCTCTGAAACTGAGCTATCTACACACAACAGAAAGATTTCTTTCTGGACCCCATGGAAGATACTTTGGAGGGGAAAAAACCAGATTCAGCTAGCAGGTCTTTTTGTATTTATCTTCTATGTTAAACTTGTCAAGCAAGTATTTTACAAATTGTTATAGTGTGTAAAATTCACTGATATTTAACATCCTTCAACAGTCACGTTTTCTACTAGGCTACAGGTAGCACGTTTGGTTTGAAGAGAAAATAAAACTACATGTACTGAGTACTATTGCATTTTTTTAAAATTCTTTTGCAAAATGGCATACAGTTTTAAAACAGAGGTGGTATCCTCGCTATTCTCATCTTGCAAAACAGTGCACAATATATTTCCAGCACTCTTATGTCGGCAGAGTTATGAAATGTCTTGAGCCAGGAGCAAAGATTTCTTAGGGTGATATCTTTTGTTGGGATAAAGCTAGACAAGATGTCAGATGCAAGACATTTTTCCTCAGGTCTCTGATTATAGGAACCACGGGACCATTTATAGCACTCTTTGATATAGGCTAAGTGCAGACATGTGGGGGAGAAGGGGGAAGGCGTAGGGGGAGGTTAAATCGCACTAAAAATGGCCACCTGATCTAACTTAGTTCGTCCCAGTTTGGACCTTACACTTTGGCTAGTTACAGGCATTACAAATAAACCAGCATAAGTGTTCAGAAACCAGTCTGAACCTGGAACAGAACAGAAGTTCAGTGCACATAGACTGGTTTAAAAACTGCAGGACCTGGTCTGGATGGATGTAGTATCAGATTAACTCGGTTTAGGTTAGACCAGTTTATTGAATTTCTGCACCAGATCCCCTCCTGACTGAAGTTAGGTTGCAGTCCCCTGGCACCCCAGTCTGCTTTGTGGGTCCCCTGCTAACCTCCCCTCACAGGGCAGACAGGCTAACCTAGGCCCGCATTTGTCTGCTTTGGCTGAGCCAACCTGACCTTGCCCCTGGGCTGTCACAGAGCTGAGGCAGCAAAGCTCAGCTCCCTGCCTGCATCTGCCAGCTAGGCTTTGAAGCAGTGGTCACAGCTGGAGGAGACCACATAGTAGGGGCTTCCCCCCTCTACCTGGACAGCATGGCTCATCTCCCCAGCCCTGTCTCCTGACAGCTGTCAGCATTGGTGGGGGGGAATCAGAAGCCCCTGCCACATGGCCCTCCCAGCTGTTGTGGCTGGGTCTGTGGGGCTGGGTCTTCTCCCCTTCCCCCTCTACTGCTGACAGCAGGGGGTTGGGAGCATGTGCCTGGAAGCCAGTCATGATGGCCAGCTGTTTGGTTTCATTCAGCTGTCCTCAGCAGTCTTCAGCATGCTGGAAGGCATAGGAGAGCACCCCCAGCCTGCTGGCCTCAGTCAGTGCAGGCATCTACAGGCTCCCTCCTGCCCCCTTCTCCCTCCCCTCCACACAGAAGGGCAAGCACTAGGGCTGTGCAAAGCTTCGGTCCCTGACACAATTCAGTGGAGATTCAGCCCAATTTGGTGGCCAAATCTCCAAATCTGAATTGACTCAAAGGACCCTTTCATTTCTCTGAATCAAATTGGAACTCTCCGAATTGATCCGGTGAGATTCAGAAAGATTCGGCGATTCGGACATAGACATAGCTTTAAATGTTTTTTCTACATACCTCTAGGTAGCATGTGGCTCGTGAATGCGGCGATGCTGAGGCACATGGAGTATCTCACAGAAGCATGGGGGAGTCCCCAACGTGCTTGGCAGCAGACCCAGAAGTGGGCCAGAAGCACTTCTGGTCCTCTTCTGCACGCAAGGGGGGGTCCCCCTGCTTGATGAATGGTGCCTCTTGGTCTGGGGGGCACCTGGGGTCCACCTGCGGCCAATCGCCAAGCCGAAGGAGTGCAGGGGAGGCACCCCTGCATGCTCCCTGGCAGCCCCAGAAGTGGAATGGAAGTACTTGCGGTCCACTTTGGGGTTCACCACCAAGCACGTGGAGGGCTCTCCTGCACTCCTGTGGGATGCTCCATGCACCCCAGCATTGCAGCGTTCACAAGCCACACTGGTACCTCGAGGTATGTAGAAAAAACATTTAAAGCTGTGTTTTATGTCCAAATTGCTGCTTCTCTGAATCGGCATCAAATCTTCAGATTCATATTTGGCTGAATCGAATCAGGGACAGTGATCCAAATAAACTAATCGAATCACTGTCCCTGATTTGGGCCAAATCCAAATCGAATAGGGCCCACTTCTCACACCCCTAGCAAGCATGTACACTGTTTGCTTCCAGTCCAGTCTACACAGATTATAGAAACTTGCAACGGTTTGATCAATTCTGTCTCAGGTTTTTTGAATGTCTATACCTAGCCATAGACCCAGTCTTGGTGACTGGAAATCAGTCTAAACGCTAACGGAACAGAAGTTCCGTGCACATAGACCAGTTTAAAGATGGTGGAATCCAGTCTAAGGTAGACCTGGATCACTGTGCACGCTAACATAATTAATCTAAGACTGGTAAATTGAACTTCAGTACAGTTACCTGGGGTCCAGCCACTGGCCCCAGTCCCAGGACTATACTTTTCCTACCAAAAAAGTAACTCCCAGTGACTAGAGGTAGGAGGGATGTGGGTGTAGGTTCTCCTGGGGATCAGGGGGCTAAAAAGAGCCACAGGTCCCTCCCTAAGTCCTTGTATGAACTCCACAAGCTCCTCTGATCCCACGAAACCCTCTCAGATGCCAAAACCCCCCTCCCGACCCTCCCTCCCACCGATCCTCCCCAATTGCCCTTGCAGATCCTGCTTGCTCCCAATCCCACTGTGGGCACCGCTTGCACCCCCAGTCTCTCTAAACCCTCCCATGGATCCCACCTGCCCCCCCATCCTGCTTGATCACTCTTGGATCCCACCTGCCTCCCCAATTTTTGCCCACAAGCCTGCTTGCCCCTCCCAACCTTCTTCCTTGCCCCTCTCATCCCAACTTATCTTAAACTGGGTGGCCAACTTTAACACAGTCTAATCTTCCCCTAACCCCCAATACTTTCAGCAACTCTTTGTCTTTGTTTGTAGAAGTTGTGACTGAGATACTCATCAGGTGAGAGTCTTCTTGGAATATATTCTGCTGTAATATGAAATGCAAACTTGTCCATATGTAAGTTAAAAAAACACTGATTAGTGCATAGTACAAAGTACTCTTGTGTCTGTCCAATTTATTTTTGAGTGTTATAATCTCCATTCGCATATGAAGTTCCATGGAAAACAAGTGACACATGGCTCATTGGCCTCTATGCTCGTTAGAGCAAGGAACTTTAAGCACTTTAAACCTTACTGTGCAGTGTTTTGGCACAATATAAATTATACTATAATTTCTTAGGGATCTAATTATGAGCAAATTACACCAAATGTAAATCCAGACTGTCTCCTTTAATGTTGACATCATAGAGAGCATCGTTTCTAAACATTTCCAAGTTTCTGTTGAAAAGCTCCTGTCTTAACACATGATTCTTATTCTTGACAATGTTGGGTGGTACAGAGCTGTCTGTGTTAGAAAAAAATACAAATCTACTAATAAAAGATCTAAGAAGCTTAATGTTTATCTGTTAGTCGGTATTTTTATTCTTGAACTCTTGTCCTAGTAGCTATTTCAGCCATTCTGTTTCAGTCTAAAGATTTATAGAAATTAAATTAAGTTAAACAGTTTGCCTAGCTGATCAAACATGCATTTCATAGCTACCTCTTTAGCAATAACATGGAGAAGGCAACAGGCTGCAGCTGCTAACAGGAAATGATCTAAAATACAAAAACCACAGCAAAGAGGTAGTTTTCTTTGTGCACTCTTAATCAGTCTTTCATTTGATGCAGCTAAAAAACTTTGAGTGTACTACCCTCTTGTTCAGTTGCATGCTGGTAATAGGAGCAGGTGTAACTAGTAGAAAACAGAACTTCAGTTCTTGACACAGTGTATTCAGCAAGTCATTCTCTTCATGTGGAAGAATTTCAGGAAATCCTGACAGGCATTCAGTTTACCTATTTACAGCTCAGCCCCTTAAATTGTACTCCAATATCCTGCTGCTTTCCCATCTGGATTAAGGTACTGCCTATTATAATGTAATGCAGACATGCCAACACTTGTACAGGAAGCAGGGGGGAGAGACAGAGTCAGTTGAATAGTTTTTATTCAGTAACTATATCTCAAATTTGTCATTGTCAGATCAAAAGCAAACATTTCATAACTTGCATATGTTTTATGCTGACTCTAGTACCTGATGCCACATTGGTTCTGTTGTTGTTGTAAAAGCTCAATATTACAGAAGTAGCTTTAATTATACTAAACAGAAATACAGAGTATGAATGATAAGAGCAATGTAGGTCAGAGCATTCTCAGGACTGCTTCTTAGAAACGCCAATCACTACTATTTTGTTAGTATTAGTTGAATGATGACTAACTCTCTTGGGTCCTTGAAGTCTTTTGTGCGGTCACCAAAAGCACATTCTTGTTTTTCGTACTGTGCAGCTTCTAACTTGCATGTCACACCCAAATCATAGTGAGATCTAGTCCCTGAATGAAGTTGGACTCTTTTCAGATTAAGATTTTCCTTTTCCACTTGCTCAGGATGCAGTGTTATAAAAATAATCAAAAGTGGTTTCCTGATGACAGGGCGGATCCTATTAGCTCAGTTCCTCGGTTACAGGCAAAAGCAATCTATTTGGCTTTATCCACTATTTCAAAGGCTCAGAGTGAATTCTGTAAGCACCAACCCAATCCTATTCAGTATCATACCACTGAGAACTGCAAACTCTGCCAGCCTACAAAGAATAATAAACCTTATGATCATTTAAATTAAAAATAAATTGAAATTGGTGTCACCACAAGGAAACTAATAGTAAAATGTTGTAGTACCACAGTTTGAAATTAAATCCTTTTAATTAGCAGAGAAAACCAATCTTTTTTCATGGTTCTATTCATGAAATTCAGGTAATAGAGCTGTAATAATAACATTTTGGGCACAAAAGCTAATTTCTAGTAAATATGTTCTATGCTTTTAGTGGACTCTATTACCTTTGTGCTATGAAATAGCAGCAGGCACAAACTGGGCAAAGAAGGGGGAATACAGCAGAACAATAGTTTTGGTTGTAGATATTTATTTCAATCAGACCAATGGACTGTTGGGGGCGGGGGGGGGGGTTGCCTTCCTCTGTAGCCAGGGCTGTGGTCCTTTATACACTCACATGATCCCAGGTATTTAACAACCTTTTACAGAAGCAGGATATTGGCTGTTGTGGTCCTCCTGCTTTACCTGTGGCAGGTTAGAGTGTTATGTCTTATGTTGTATCAAGGTTGATGGTAGTTTTACTATTTTTACTAAGAGGTTAGATTATGGATTTGTATAGGATGTTTTGGCTAAGGCCGATCCTGCCTCAAGCAGGAGGTTGGACTAGACCAGCATTTCTCAACCTGTGGGTCACGACCCAAAAGGGGGTTGCAAGAATATTTGAAAAGGTCACAAGGAAGCATTCAGCGTGCAAGCAGCTGCTTAGGATAATTGGAGGCAGCCAGGTGCATGTGCATTTGTGTGTGGACACACGTGGCCAGCATACAGCAAGGCTGGGTCGTGGGAGCAGCCCCCACCGCTGGATTCAGGTCAGTGTACAGGGAGTGGAAGTCCAAGGCACTGTCCAGAGGGCTGAGAGAGGTGTGTGTGTGTGTCCAAGGCACTGTCTAGAGGGCTGAGGGAGGACTGTGTGTGTGTACCCGCCAGCACTGAGGACAGTGGCCAGGTGCAGGCCTGTGGGAGGGCAGAGGGAGGGGAGAAGGCACTTGGCCCTTCAGCAGGGGAAGTAGGCTGAGGCAGTCCTTTGCAGTGGGCAGTTGTGTGCCCGGGTCAGCAGCACAGGGCAGTGCCCATATGTGCAGGGGCCCGCACTTGCTTCTTGCACTCTGTCCCAAGTGGGACAAGGTGGTGGGGGTGGGGGGAGGCAGGGGACTGTGGATTGGGAGTGAGGGGCACCAGCATGGCCGGCGGGGGGGCAGGGGCTCTGTCTTGGGGGCAAGGGGCACCAATAAGGCAAAGGGGCTGCAGCTTAGGTGTGAGGGGTGCCAGCAGGGCCCAGGGGTTGGGTACCGGCAGGGCCAGGAGGGATGCGGGTCAGGACAAGCCATCAATCTTGTCAAATGGGTCCCAGTATGAAAAAGGTTAAGACTCACTGGACTATACAACCTATGGAGGTCCTTCCAGCCCTACTTCTCTAAGATTCTCTGATTCTAAGTAGGTGGAACAAGATTCCTAGCTGACTGAAGCCTCAGCTTCTATTTCTTTTGAACACCTGGCATTTTTGAGGCAAACCTGATAGCAAACTTGTACCCAGTCTTTGTGAATGGTTTGTGCAAGTCAATCTTATATATATATATATGTAGGGAAGACAAGGTCCCAGCCTTGAAAACTCAGTCTGAGAGAGAATATGTGCTTGAATCGTTTGCCTTAATTCCTTTTGTTCTGAGGTGTGGTTTGCCTGAGATGAACAAGCGGCCACAAGAGGAAGTTAACTCTTTCACACAATCTTTGTGTTGATACGTCATGAAGCATGGTAAAAAATGTATACACAGGAAGGGCTGCTGTAACAGCCAGAAGGGGTTATGAGAGCAACAACCACAAGGAGCTCAATTACCGTTAACTCACCTATTCAGCAAGCAACTCACTTTATATCACTTACAGGCAGTCCTGGGTTTACAGGTTGTTATAGCATCTGGGGAGTTGTTTGAGCCTCTCTTTTCAGTTACCTTCCTTTCAAGGGTATGTGCTACAGCTTTTCAACTCCAAAGCTGGGCTTCTGAGTTACAGTCCTCCTGTTTCTATCTTTGGCTCCTTTGTTGAGTCTAAATGAGTTCAAGTGCCTTTTGAGGCCCTTACCAAGTAGGGAAACAATGTGACTAGTAGTGAATGCTACCTTTCAAAACAGGACAGTATTTATAAGCCAGCTGGAAAAGATTAACATTAATCTGGCAATCACAAACCTAACTGTCCATGGGAGAAGAAGTCTTCATCTGCTTCTCTGGGCTTCCAGGGGACCATCTGTCCCTCAAGCTCTGAGTCAGCATCCCTAACTGTGTGCTCCACTGCCCTGGTACATGATCCTCAACGTTGGGACTTGGCACCCTCCATCTTTCTGTCTCCAGTTGTAGCCCTGCTGTGTTCCCCATCTTGTCTTTGCCTTGGCTGCCAGTCATTACAAAATAATGTCCAGTTGTGAGGATTTTTATTCTTTCCAGGATACTCTATTCATGTACATATAATTCAGTTCTTGAAAGTTCGTTTCTTATTACCTTGACCCTACTAGATGGCATTTAACTATAGCTTACTACTTCCAGTCTCAGGGAAGAAATTAACCCCTGTTTATTTAATGGTTAGTAGGACAAGTGTGAGAGCAAGCTGAGTCGTATGTTATTAATTGAAAATGGTTACAAAAACTCAACTTCTCTACATGGCTCATGTCTCCTCTTTAGCTGAAGAACGTTGTGGGTGTGATGGGGAGGCAACCTCCTGTATGAAGTATGAACATGTTAAGTAGATATTGGTTTCTTGTCTCTGGCCTGGATTCTAGGGCAGGTTTGAAATTTCCATTATCCAACAGTGAACCAAAGTCCCAGGCATGAACACCTGGAACCATGGGATGAAGTCAAAATTCAGACTGGAACTGCTGGATGGACCCATCTGTCTGAGTCAAATGTGAAGTAGAGGTTATAAACCTAACAAACTGTAGGGAATGGGGAGAAAGAGTTGGAAGAAAGATTAGTCTAGAGTTTTAACTAAAATCTACATTTGGAGCTCAGACTGATGCCGAATGCAAAGTCTGTGCTTCCTTGGTTATTTGGTAAAGCACAGTTTGAAGTGGGATGTATATTTTAGTTAGTCCCATGATGGGAGCTGTAGAATATGTTCATACGAAAAGCTTTTCTCTTCAAATGGAAAGACATGATACCTCATAGGACTAGAATAGTCTGAGCAAACCTACTACTAGTCACAATAATCTTTAGGGAACTGAAATGTACAGCTAACTGTGTTTGTCTATGGAAACACTGGGTAAAAATAACTCTTCTACCTGATGACAAAAGCGACTTTTTATTTGCTTAGGCTCAAATTAGGGCAACTATTAGCATAACAAGAGAGACTCAGGCAAGTAAGCCCAGTGAATGCAGGATACTTCACTAAGTGAAATCATTAGCTTGACAATCTGATTATGTGGAAAACAAGTTTTGGATTCTGTTTCTAGTTCTGACTTCTCATCTGACATTCCTAATCCAAAGGAAGTGAACATGTGCAGCTGGAAACAATCTAAGCATTTTAATTGTTCTCGTCTACTAGTTAACAGCCTAGTGGTGTGGAGCATCCAAATATCCTCCTGCATGTGAGTGAGCATACATAAATAACCTTCACCATTACCTTTCCAAGAAATGTATTGGAAGATTATGGAAAAGAACAAGGGAAAAGACTGGATGGGGAGAGGGAGAAATAGGGATAA
>NW_017729022.1:173398973-173400648 GCF_001723915.1 Gavialis gangeticus | reverse complement strand
TCATAAGGGCAAACATAGTGTCCATATTTAAGAAAGGGGAAAAAGGAGGATCCAGGGATAATTGGTATACTTTTTTAATGCAATGAAATCAAACAGCCTAGAGTAATAGCAGAACAGGTTAGAGGTTACTTAGAAAAGCTAGATGCTTTCATATTGTAGAAGTAATTGGCTTACTTGACTAGAAAAACAGACAAAGACCAGAAGTGTTGATACTGCTTAATTCAGTTAAATGTTCTGAGATAAGGAATCCTGCATGCCTTGGGTTATCCTTAGGTTATCTTGATATCTTGCCCTGTGCATAGATAGTTTGTTTAAGTAAACTTCCTAAATTTCTGTGTAATTTACTATTGTTTTGTTTCTCCAAGGTGTATTTTTTTTATCTCATTCTCTGTCTTAAGGATAAATATGCTTGTAAACATAGACAGTCTGAGAAATCCTTTGAAACAGACAAGTGGGTGATTCCCCTTGCTGTATGGAATTTTCCCTGTGATCACAGTGTAGCCTTAAATAAAGAAAAGCTGGTTCTGTCGGTTCTGATTCAACCACAACGCGAAGTTTGATTTCTTCCACAATATCCATGGGACCAGATGAGATGCACCCTAGGATAATTAAATTGGCCGAGGTAATGTCAGAGCCATTTGATATCCTCTTTGAGAACTCACAGAGATCAGGTGAGGTCCTGGATGACTGGAGAGGGGCAAAGGCAATGCCCATCTTTAAGAAAGAGAAGAAGTAGTAGGGAATTATGGACCAGTCAGTCTAACCTTGATACCTGGAAAGATCATGGAGCAGGCACTCCGGGAGTGTATTGTGAACCACCTAGAGGAGAATAAGTTGATCAGAAACAGCCAACATGGAGCAAGTCATACCTGACTAATCTGATTTTCTTCCAAGATACAGTGACAAGCTCTGTGGATGTGGCAGGGGTTGGGGTGGAGGGAGCAGTGTATGTGATATGCCTTGACTTTAGTAAGGCTTTTGATACCTTTACCCTCAATGTTCTCATTAACAAACTCAGGAAATACAAACTAGATGAAAGTACTTTAAGGTGGATACATAACTGGTTGGATCATCATATTGAAGGAGTAGTCATCAATGGCTCAATGTCTAGCTGGGAGGAGGCATCAAGTGGGGTTCCCCAGGGGTCTATCCTGGGTCAACATCTTCATTAATTATTTGAATGATGGGACAAAGTGCACGCTTAGCAAATTTATGGAGTTGCAGATATTGCGGAGAGTAGGGCTAGGATCCAGAATGACCTGGATAAACTGGAGAAATGGTCTGCAATCAACCAAATGAGATTCAACAAGAACAAGTTGCAAAGTCCCGCACTTGGGAGGGAATAACTGCATGCAGGAATACAGACTGGGGAATGACTGGTTAAGCTGCAGTACTACAGAGAAGGACCAAAAGGTTATAGTGGACTGTCACGGAGTGGGGCCTAGGAGCGGCCGTGAGCCCGCTAGGTCCCCTGCCGTGCCAATTAGGAGATCCAGCACCCTCTTATTCTCGCCCGCCACGTCTTTGATCTTTATAGTTATGATGGGAGGCTGCCTTTGATCTCCTCTGATCTCAGGGTGACTTGGTGCACCCCAGCCTTATGGGCTATGCGTGCCTCCTACCTCCCCTTTAGCACGCCCCAAGCCTCGCAGCTATTCCGGACGTTCTTGTGTCT
>NW_017729022.1:173392535-173393973 GCF_001723915.1 Gavialis gangeticus | reverse complement strand
CCCCTTGGGCCTATGCCACGCGCTTCCCGTGCTCTTCCCCTCGCTGAGGCCTGTCTCTGCGCCTCTTGCGCTCTTGCCCCTCACGGGGCCTGTCTCCTGCCAACAACCGCACCTGGGGCTCAGGTGGCACGCAGCTGGGCCTGGCCCCTTGCCCCTTCTTGGGGTCTTTATGCCACTTGCTTCCCGCGCTCTCGCGTCCTTGGCTCTCTTGGAGCCTGCTTCTGCGCTCTTGCCCCTCACAGGGCCTGTCTCGTGCCAACCACTGCACCTGGGGCTCAGGTGGCACGCAGCCGGGCCTGGCCCCTTGCCCCTTCTCGGGGTCTTTATGCCACGCACTTCCCGCGCTCTCGCGCCCTTGGCTCTCTCGGAGCCTGCTTCTGCGCCTCTCGCGCCCTTGGCTCTCTCCGCTGAGCCTACGCGCCAGCCCTGTCTCGGGCTTTCCCCGGCGCCGGGGCTCAGGTGGCACGCAGCCATGCCTGGCCCCCTGACCCTTCTCAGGGTCTTATGCCCTCATGGGGCCGAGTACTGCCCTCTTGGGCTGGGGTCTCAACCCCACACACCACACCACTCTGGTGCCAAGCTGTCGCGCCTTCCCGGTGCTGCTCGGTGCCCGCACAGGATACCTAGGAACCCCCAGACTACAGGGGAGCTGCTGTGAGGCCTCCTCACACCCCTACAGCCTCACCCGGTCCTCCGGATGATATACACAACAGAACCATAAGCCAACTGGCTGGAACCAAACAATAAGCCTTCCGGCTGTGACAAAAACAATAGGCCTACTGGCAATAACAAAACAATAAGCCTGCCGGCTGTAACAACCATAAGCCTGCCGGCCGTCACATAAAGTCCAGGCCCTCCTGGCTCTCTGGCCAAAGCCTCCCGGTCAGGCTTCTCTCTGCCTTCACCATAATGCAGCCCTCTATGTGCTCAGGCTGCACTGCTCAGTTTATCCCTCCTGCAGAGCTCTTACCCCCAGGCTGCCTGAAGGGAACTCCCAGCCAGGTTCCGGCCTGGCTGTTTATAAGGGCCCAGCCCGGCCCCCTTCTGGTCACGTGACCAACCTGGTTGTTCCAGCAACCCGCAGCTGAGCTGCCCTGGTGATTGGCAGCTGCTCTAATCCTTACTTAGGCACGGGGCACCCAAGTGCCCCCGTGACATGGACCATAAGCTGACTATAAGCTAAGAGTGTGCTCTTGTTGGGGAGGGGGTGCAGGGCAGGGAACAAACAACATCCTGGGAATGTCACTTGCAAATCAAGGGAATTATAATTTTGTTTTATGCAGCACTGGTGAGGCCTCACCTGGAGTAGTACTGTGTCCAGTTTTGGGCTCCACACTTCAAAAAAGATGTGGACAGTTTGAAAAGAATCCAGGGCAGAGCAGCAAAAATGATTAAGGGCTTGGCAGTAAAGACTTATGGGGAAAGGCTGGAAGAACAA
>NW_017729022.1:173375798-173387535 GCF_001723915.1 Gavialis gangeticus | reverse complement strand
GAACAAACAACATCCTGGGAATGTCACTTGCAAATCAAGGGAATTATAATTTTGTTTTATGCAGCACTGGTGAGGCCTCACCTGGAGTAGTACTGTGTCCAGTTTTGGGCTCCACACTTCAAAAAAGATGTGGACAGTTTGAAAAGAATCCAGGGCAGAGCAGCAAAAATGATTAAGGGCTTGGCAGTAAAGACTTATGGGGAAAGGCTGGAAGAACAAGGGTTATTTAGTGTGGAGAAGAAATGACTGGGAGGGGATTTGATTAAATACCTGAAGTGTGATTATAGAGAGGATAGAGATGAGCTTTTCTCTGTGGCCACAGGGCTAGGAGCAATGGCCTCAAGCTGCAGCAGGGGAAATTTAGGTTGGAGATTAGGAAGAACTTTCTGACTATGAGGGCAGTCAGGCATTGAAACAAGCTGCCTAAAGAAATTGTGGAATCTCCATTCTTGGAGGTTTTCCAGAGCAGGTTAAGTAGGCAGTTGGCTGGAATAGTTTAGTCAGGAATGATCCTAACTTGAGAAGGGGGCTGGACTAGATGACCTTCTGAGGTCCCTTCCAGCCCTACTTTCCTATTATCTAAGACAGAACCACTGGAAAAGACCATCTTTGTTGTTTCTAAAACATAGGTCTTGTCTACGCTGGGCAGTTGCCCTACCTATGTCCCTTGATGTACAACACTGGCTGGCTACAAATGTGAATGGCTTGGATGCATGGGCAAAGTTGTTATTTGCATCAGTGAAGTTTAGTCCAGAGTTGTAATAATAAAGGTGCCTATACACATGCGCCAACATATTCTGATTAGAATATGTTGGAGCAGACTTGATTAATTGAGTCTGCTGGAGCATTCTAATTGGAATGCTCCGGTGTGCTGGAGCATCCTGTGTATTCAGTGTCCTCTGTTTCAAAATGGTGGTGGCCTGCAAAATGAATTAGACCACCCCATCAAACACATTTAAATGAGATTGCTCCATCTCTGACCTGTTGCCTCCATCAACTGCCATGTCTGGTCTGAGGAGGACTGAGCTGTGTTAATTCAGCCCACTGCTAGTGAAAGGTTGCTGACCCTGCCCTTAGAGGAATGCCATGGTACAGCTACACCAGTTCGCTAAAACTGGAATAAATCTTCAGTACAAGATAAGGCCTTAGAACCTTTTCCCCTGCATTGATAGTACTCCTGGTTTAAAGTCATTGAGGTTATATGCAAAACCATACAGATGTTCTAATGTTCTTTCATGAATGTATTTGCTTTTGTTCCAGTCCCCATAAAAGAGGCCCTTCCAAAAGTGGATCCAGGGGGATGCAGTGGTACAGTTGCACGCCCCCCACCCCTTTTGATTCCTTTAAAATTTGCTGCCTGGGAGGGGCAGCAATGAGAGTGTCAGTTGATTTCAGTTGGTTTCACAGGTGTTAACAACCCCTCTCTCCCTTTTAGTGGTCTTGATGTTGCCCTATTCAAACTATCCTTTCTTCTGAAGTTTTGCCATCTGTTAGCCATTCCTGGTCATGTGACTCTTCTATTTCACAGCCATGCTGACCGTTTTTAGCTCTAGCTAAAAACTTTAATTCAGGTATAGAAATGACTGACAGTGAAGTACTGGCACTGTCAAGATACTCAGGAAGGCTAGATTTTGTTTTATAAATCTAAGTAAGAACTGTGCATTTAGCTATAATGACTGCAGGACTAATGATACAATATTTTTTGCCGATTTTGTCTGTAGTTTGTTGCATTTGTTAAAAAACTTTATATATAAAGTAGTGTACATTCCAATAGTTATGTTTGTTTTTGCTTTGATTTTAAGCTGAGCTAGCCTCCTAGCACAGAGGTAGCCTCCTAGCGTATTGGTAAAGCTTCTAGTTACTCTTTAACTGTTTAAAAATGTATTGTGTTATATGTGATGATGTACTACATCAACTATAACACCCCTTTTCAAAATCCTAGATCCAAATATGGGCTATCCATTAACTTGTCATGTCTGTTCATTCTTCTACTCATATTTCAAACTAAAATTGTTTAGCTCAGTAATGCATGTAATACACAAAATGAAACAAACACCTTCCATTAAGTTATAATGGTTCTATAATGATGAGGCTGGCCTTACCTTTAAAAAAATCACTCTGTGGCAGCCTAAGCTAATCAAATTGTTTTTGTTCTAAAGCTATTCAATTTTGCTGCTGCTGGAGACACATATTTCCAAATATATCATAGGATCCTACTGCCTCCTTCAATGACTAGTGGTCCTAAATCGCAGTCACTGGACACCTACAATTAGATGCTGATTTGTCTATTCTAACGTGCTGATGCCAATGCTACCCTATGATATGATTAATATAATGCTCCAAAATCGTCCTTGTGATTTTCTGGCTTCTGAAAGGATAGCCAATCATTTCTGGCCACTAACATGAGAATTAGCCCTGAGGAATGTGCCAACAAAGTAAGCAGTCAATGTGGTAGAAGTGGTATCTTTTATTAGACCAGCAGATACTTGCAAAAAAAGTCTTTATTTGCAAGCTTTTGGGCTCATGCATCCTTCCTCAGGCAAAGGAGAATGCAAAGAGTGTAAAATTTCTCCCAGGTTGAAATGAAACTTTATATTGCACAGGAGAGCTGCAGGGTGGTATAAGTTCTCCTGGGTGGAAAAGTTTATTTTATGCAAATTAAGAAATGTTACAATCTTTGCATTCTTCTTGGCCTGAGGAAAGGCACATGAGCCTGAAAGCTTGCAAATAAAGATATTTTTTGCAACTATCTAGTTGGTCTAATAAAAGATATTGCCTCTACCACACTGGCTGCTTTTGCTTTTAAACCAACATGGCTACAACCTTCACCCAATGAAATTTATTCTTGACATCTGAAGAAGTGAGATCTGTCAAGCGTGGACCATTAATCTAAAACTCTGCTCTGCTCCTCTTTGGCTTTGGTAGGTGGCAAGTATATTTGACTACACTGAAGCAGAATCATAATCCTGTGTATTGGTACCCATGGAAAGGACCATGATGGCACAGCTTTTGAAGGATAAAGGAGAAGATGAGCTGGAAATTGTATGAAGTAGAGAGATGAGAGTATTTTCATTTTGTATGAAGTAGAGAGTATTTTCCTGGTGCATAAAGTGAGAAAAAAACCCTACCTGACTCCATAATATGCAGAGGGGTAAGTATTAGGGGTGCACTGATAAAGATTTTTTGGGCCGATACTGATGGCCAATGACTAACCAGCCATATCAGCTGATACGGATCCAATTGCCAATATGCAGCCTGGCAGCTTAGAAAGCAGCATCAGGCTGGTAAGTCTGTTGGAGGGAAGGCATGTGGGTGGGGGCAGATTGAGGCCCCCATGGAGAGGGAGGGAAAGGGGCTGGAGCAGGCACTGGCCAACTGAGGGGCGCGGGATAGCTGTAGCTTTTCCGGGGGGTGTGCGGGGAGGGGAGGTGGCAGCTTCTGCTGCTGCGCGTACCCCTGGGGGAGGTGTTGGGGGCATGTGCCCCCTGGCTCCATACATGAGCTGCCCATTGTAGGCTCAGGACTGGGGGCTGTGCTGGCCTCTTTCTGGCTGTGGGGCTGGGCCAGGGCTGCACTTGGGGCAGCGTGGGTGGTGGCAGTGCTGAGAGGGGAGCTACAGGATGGGCTACAGCCACCCCAAAATCCACTATAGCCCCCCCAAGCTCTCCACCTAGCGCCGCCACAGCCCACCCCACCCCTGCATGTCCTGAGTGCAGGCCAGGTCCAGCACCCCCATCAGGAAGAGCCCAGTACAGCCCCTGGCCCTAAGCACACAGCAGCTGCCTGCCCTCACCCCACGCTCAGATCTGGGGGGCACATGGCCCCTATGCCTCCCCCAGGGGTATGCACAGTGGCAAGAGCCACCCCCTTCCCCTGCACCCCCCAGACAAACTAGCTCTGTCCCATCTGGCACCCTGCCTTGCCCTACCCCACCCCAGTTGTGCAGCACCTGCCCCAGCCCCACTCCTTGCCTCACCTCGGGGGGCCTCAAATGCCCCTTCCCTCTTCCCACCCCTTCCCCGCCACAGAGTTACTGCCAGGACGCTGCTCTCCGAGCTGCTGGGCTGTGCTCCTGGCCGCGTGCATGCTGTGGCTGTGTGTATTCACATAACATTTATCTGTGACATTACTGGCCACATCAGCCAAAAAAAAAAGATTGTTGATAATGTCAGCTTTCCTTTTATTGGTGCCAATACAAAATGGACTGATGTATCAGTGCACCTCTACTAAGTATGATCAGAAATACATTGTTAAATTAAAAATTACATAAAAAGCATTTCTTTTCAAAGGTGTCTTGATTGCTTACTCCACACGCAGTTCTTTTTGTTTCCTCCTGTCACAACACATCCCATGCCTAGAATTCTTATAATCTTACAGTGCACTTCTGTCCCATCACTCTTGCATTTCTCAGCAAATGTATTGACTTGTGCTGCAGTTTGTAATGGAAAATAAAGGCCAGTGCATTAATGATCTTAACAATAATTTTATTACTTAAAACTCAAAGTTGCCACCTCAGGAAAGCAAAACAAACCGTGAAGGCACAGTGGGACCCCAGAGCTGCAGAAGAAAGACAGCAGCAAATTGATGGTATTTCATATGTGGCAGAATTCTGACATGCATAAAGAACCCTGTGGTAGGGGAAGGCTGACTTCCACAGAAAAAACATTTTGTTCAGTCTTAGTTGTGCCTGAACAATAAAAAAAAAACAGAACAATAAGGACATTGAAAGTTCAAAGGTAGTGGTGTAGAGTGACTTGTATATACACAAGTAGAAAAAACATGAGCAACAAGTGTCTTTTTGCCATGTACAAATCCCTAGTCACGTAGGGCAGATAAGAAAGACTGGAACAATCAACGGCAAACAAAAGTACAGTACTTTTAAAAATGAGAAGGAAATCTAATGCTTAAGAGCATTCAACACCTTGCTGGCAGTTGCATATGAGAAGAGGAAACAGTTATTCTGAAGCTGAAAGCAACACTCTTTCAAATGAAAACTACAGTTCTTCTGCTTGATTGGCTGATTCCGTAGGCATGAGCAATAGCGCCTCTTTATTTAAATACAAATCCTCCGTAAGAAAGCTTTGTTAAGAGTAAATACTGTTTTAACAGCAAAAGTTTATGGAAATGGGCAAAAGGAATCTCTGAGCCTATTTAGGTATATTTCTAAGATTTAATTAATATGTTAGCTCCAGCTGCCAGCTAAAATTGCAGAAACACAAAGGAAAACTCTACAGAAGGGGCCATCCCAGGTAACTGGAATCAAGGGCAACACCAATGACTTTGCAAAGTACTTGAAGATGTCTCAAGTATCTTGAAGATGCCCAGCCCATCAGCATCAACTCAAAAACCTGAACAGATCAGCACAAGACTGGAATCAATGTCAGAAACTAATGGCAACCAATGTACTTTAGAATTAAGACAGATAAGGAATGAAGTTAGCCCCTAAACCCATTTCTGATTACAGAAAAAACCTGATTCAAGCTGGAGGAGGCTTGTGTTCTGACTAGATGTTGGGGCACAAATCATATGAATGTGATGTAAATTCAGGATATGCACCTGTGCTACTTAGATAGACTGCTCTTTTGAACATATGGGATGGGAAACCCCAAGTAAGAGCAGGAACATTAGGATGGTAAAGGGACACACAATGTTGTTGAGGGAATCTAGCAGGGGGTATATGAATAGTGCTTCACCTCTACAAAAAAGTTTACTCTAAATCTGCCACTTGTCTGTCTTTCTTTGGTCTTCTAGCACAATTCCAGTCAAACTCATGTCTTAATTCTCCACCACTGCTCAAGTGATCAAACAATAAATTTCATATATACAACAAAATCCAAGTACAAATGACTAATTTTTACATTAGTGATTATAGATTGATTCTTGCCAACATTTTTGATTTTCAGTGCATCAAATAGATGGCCCATGAGCTAATTATAATAGAAGTAATTCTGTAATCCATCAACCACTTGTACAGAACATGTAATGGTTTGTTGTTTGGCTATGACTGTGCCAGCTGTTGCAAATTTAAAAACAGCAGCACTGCTCCCAGGGGAACCAGATGGCAAAGCTGTAATAGAGAGGTGCAGCCTTTCATTTCTATGCCAGCAATTAAAATTCAGTCCAAGAAAGAAGTAAGTGAAAATTGTGACCATTTGACAGTTTGTTTGCTTACAGTATGTGTGTAAGCATCTCAGGTCAGGTCTTAGCATATACATGTAATGCTTATGTTCTTTCAGGTCCTGAATAAGGCAAGCCAATGTGAGAAATTTGCGGTGCCACTTCCTCTTCTGTACTTGATTTGTGGGTGTCTAGATGATATTCAATACAATGTGTTTCATATACAGTGTACAGCACAAGAAATCTAGATACTGCAACTAAGGCTATACATCTTGATGTGAAACATACTTTTGGAGAAATCAAGGTACATTTATATATAAAAACTTGGGCTTGTATTTGGCAGACTAGTCAGATAGCAGGCTTGAAGTTTTGGACTTCAAAAATGAAAACTTCAACAAGCTCAGGTCACCAGTAGGGAATGTGCTGAGGGGCCAGGGATTGAAGGTGAAAGGAGTGCATGAAGAGTGGTCGTTCCTAAAAGACACAATCCTTGAAGCACAAAGGAAGTCCATTCCCATGCGGAGGAAATGTAGCAAAGAGTCTGGGAAGCTCTCTTGGCCAAACAGGGAAATCATGGTCCTCTTAAGAAAGAAGAAAGAGGAGTACAGTCAATGGACAGGCCCCAAGGAGGACTATATAGCAGTGGCCTGCACTTGTAGGGATCAGATTAGAAAACATAAGGTGGCAAGTGAACTAAAATTAGCAACAAGAATCAAGGACAACAGGAAGTCTGTTAGGTACATATGGAACAGGAAGAAAATGAATGGAAGTGTGGGGACACTGCTCAACAACTCAGGACAGCTAGTCACCAGCACTCAGGAGAAAACTGAACTGAATAACTACTTTGCTTCGGTCTTTCAGTGAGCCAAGGGGAAAATTACACCAGCTAGAGTACAGAATGAGCAGGGTTCAAATGACCACCAGTACTATTGCCATAGAACTGGTGTGTGATCAGTTAAAGAAATTGGACATATATAAGTCAGCAGGACTGGATGAACTCCGTCAAAGAGTGCTGGAGGAGCTGACCGAAGTCACTGCAGAACCCCTGGTGAAGCTCTTCCAAAACTCATGGTGCCCCAGGAAGGTCCCTGAGGACTGGAAGAGGGCCAATGTTGTGCCCATCTTCAAGAAGGGGAGGAGGGAGGACCCGGGTGACTATAGGCCAATTAGCCTACCTTCTATCCCATGGAAAATCCTGGAAAAAATAGATTAAGGAGTCTATGTGTGATAGGCTTGCAGAAGGTAGGATTCTGAATGACAGCCAGCATGGCTTTGTCATGGGCAGGGGTTGTCCTACCAACCTCATCTCCCTTTACGATCAGGTGACTCACCACCTGGATAAGAGAGAGGAGGTTGACACTATATAACTCGACTTCCAAAAAGCTTTCTATCTGGTATCCCATGATGTTCTCTCAAGAAAAGCGGAAGACTGTGGTCTTAACTGTGAGATAGTCAGCTGGGTAAGAAACTGACTGTGGGGTAGGACCCAGAGAGTTCTAACAAACAGATCTGTGTCATCTTTGTGGGAAGTGGCCAGTGGTGTCCTACAGGGGTCGGTGCTTGGTCCAGTGCTACTCAACATCTTCATCCATGATTTGGATGTGAGGGTGAAGAGCTCACTGGTGAAGTTTGCAAATGACACCAAGTTATGGGGAAGTGTGGTCACGCTTGAAGACAGGCTGCAGATACAGGTGGACCTAGAGAGGTTTGCATGTTGGGTGGACCAGAACCAGATGAAGTTCAATATCATTAAATGTAAAGGGCTCCACCTAGGGATGAACAATCCCCTGCACACCTACAGGCTTGGCAACACTGACCTGACCAGCATTATGAATGAAAGGGACCTGGGGGTAATAATAGACCACAATATGAACATGAGCTGGCAGTGTGATGCTGTAGCCAGCAGGTCTAACAATACCCTGGCGTGCATCAATCGATGCATTTCCAGCAGAACCAAAGAAGTGATTCTCTCACTCTACTTGACATTGGTGGGACTGCAGCTGGAGTACTGCATCCAGTTCTGGGCGCTGCAATTTAACAAGGACATGGTAAAGCTTGAAAGAGTCCAGAGAAGGGCCACCCAAATAATCAGACTTACATGGCAAGCCATACAAGGAAAGGCTGAGGGATCTGGGACCCATCAGCCTGAAAAAGCAAAGGCTGAGAGGGGACTTGGTAGTAGTTTACCACTACATCAGAAGCATACATCAAAGGCTTGGTGAATAACTGTTCACCAGGGCACCCTTGTGGAAAAGTAGGAGTAATGGTCACAGACTTCTGGAAGACAGTTGCAGGCTCAACATTAGGAAAAACTACTTCACAACTAGGGTGTCCAGACTGTGGAATAAGCTCCCTCCAGAGGTGGTGCAATCACCTACCCTGGAAATCTTCAAGAGGAGACTGGACAGTCACCTTGCTGGGGTCACATGACCCCCAGTTGTCTTTCCTGCTTGGTGCAATGGGCTGGACCTGATAAACCCAACTGTGGCCTTGGGTCCACCATGATCCGCTAGCTGGGGAATTGACTCTGTGGTCAGACCCACAGGGTAGTAATTGATGAAAGTCAATCATCATGGTCCCCTGTGACCAGTGGAGTCCCCCAAGGCTCTGTCCTTGGACCCATATTGTTCAACATCTTCATTAATGATGTGGACATTGGTGTCAGAAGCAGACTGGCCAAGTTCACCTATTACACCAAACTCTGGGGTAAAGCATTCACACCTCAAGACAGGAGAGCGATCCAGGCTGACCTGGACAGGCTTAGCAAATGGGTGGATGAGAACCTGATGGTGTTTAACACCAAAAAATGCCAGGTTCTCCACCTTGGGAGGAAAAACCTGCAACATCCTTATAGGCTCGGCAGTGCTACGCTGGCTAGCACTACAGAAGAAAGAGACTTGGTGACCACAAGATGAATATGAGCCTGCAATGCGATGCTGCGGCTAGTAAAGCGACCAAAACGCTGGCTTGCATCTAAAGATGCTTCTCAAGCAAATCCCAGGACGTTATTCTCCCGTTGTACTTGGCTTTGTTGAGGCTGCAGCTGGAGCACTGTGTCCAGTTTTGGGTCCTACAATTCAAAAAGGATGTGGAGAAGCTTGAGAGAGTCCAGAGAAGAGCCACGCGCATGATCAGAGGTCAGGAAAACAGACCTTACGACAACAGGCTGAGAGCTATGGGGCTCTTTAGCCTGGAAAAGCACAGGCTCAGGGGTGATCAGATGGCCACCTATAAGTTTATCAGGGGTGACCACCAGTATCTGGGGGAACGTTTGTTCACCAGAGCGCCCCAAGGGATGACAAGGTTGAACGGTTATAAACTACTGCAAGACCGTTTCAGGTGGACATAAGGAAGAATTTCTTTACTGTCCGAGCCCCCAAGGTCTGGAACAGTCTGCCATCGGAGGTGGTGAAGCACCTACATTGAACACCTTCAAGAGCAAATTGGATGCTTATCTTGCTGGGATCCTATGACCCCAGGTGACTTCCTGCCCCTTGGGCAGGGGGCTGGACTCAATGATCCTCCGAGGTCCCTTCCTGTCCTAATGTCTATGAAATCTATGAAAACTTCCAAGGTCCCTTCCAGCCTCACTATCTATGAATCTATGTCATGATGGTTGTATGCTGATGTTACTGCAGTAAGGCATATTTGGTTCTTCATTATACTTTGGCATAAATTGGGAGTAACTGTTGAAGTTAATGGAGTTGGTTCTAAGTTACTTCAGTGTAAGAAAAGCAGAATGTATTGCCTTGGTTTAAGTAAAGAATAACTCCTCTGAAGTCAGCGTCAATGACAGTAGAGTAAGTGCCTAATCTCTAAAGACAGGTTCTATGTTCTAAAGGTGCAAGATGAGTTGGTCTTTCCAGATATTCCAAGCTGGCTTCCTTGTCTCTTCCTTTTTTTCATGACTGAACACAGTATGCTTGGATTTTGGCTTTGTTCTTAAAGTGAAAGAAGATGAAAGGGGTGAAAAGAGAAAGGGCATCAGAGGCAGAACAGTGACTGGAAGCCTCCTGGGGGAGGGAGCAAATGTGGGGAAATTAAAGAAATAGTTATGTTGTTGTACTTTTGCTAAAGACCAGATCATGCAAATAAGTGTATATATTAGCCAGGAGGTCACCGAAGTGGAGTGTGGCCTCCCTCTCTCAATTTAGTATTGAGGAGCAGTCTCAGACTAAGAGCCCCAGAGCAATATTTCAGGTTGATCCTTCATTTTATGGAAGTTAGATGGAACACTGAGTCTTTCTATCCCTTTATGTCCCTCAGCTCAGCAAAGCTGGCGTCTCCTGCAGCTGCATCTGTTCTAGTTGTTCAGCACTAGCAGTTGAAGGATGCTACAGGAGCCATTTGTTTTTGCATGACTTCCCCTGGTTCCCCACCCAGCAAAGAAGCCTGTATGTCTGGGCTGAACACAATCCCTTGGGGAGTGCTACACTGTTGCAAAGAGGCCACACAGCACTCTTAAACACACAAAAAACCCTACCTTCATGTGGTGGAGAGCTGAAGGCATACAGCAAATGAGCTTTTGATTAAAAAAAAGAAAAAGATGAGTGTCCATTTTAATCTTGGAATTCAAAAACATTCTGTTTAAACATTTCAAATTCTTTATTTCTGTTGGTACAGGTGCTTCCAGCATGTTGTGCATATTACAACATTTATATCCCCCCTTGAACATACTGCATTAGTAGTACATGCTTTCCATAATCCTTTCACACAGAGAGTGCACCCTTCCAGGAAGCCTATCAATGGAGCAATATAGCAGCCACACAAACATTAGACTGTGTATCTTTCCAGCAGAAGATACTATAGCAAGAAACCTTATCATCACAACCAGGACTGGTGTAGTTGCACCAGCTTCCCTTAGCCAATAATGGGCATCATCTATAAATTCCTCTAGTAGGAAGTTTGATACACTCCCCATGGAGATCAAAGTCTAAATGTATTTTTTCCTATGTTTTCTGTTTAAAGAACTGAACCCAATTAGTGTACAGTTGTACCTCATCTCCTTTCTGGGCACAGCAGCATAGTAAAAGATGTTTATAGCACAGACCAAGTTTCTCCCCTCCCTTTTCCCCAAGGTGTTTGTAGAGATAGCACTTTACAAAAGTTCCCAGAATACAAGTGCTCAACAAGTTTATGCCAAAAGTAAAAAAATGCCTGAAGGTAGAATAGGTATAAAAAGATGGAATTTTAGGCTCTGAAATTAATTTGTCCATACAGCTGACTTATGAGGAAGGAATAGATGATTGTCCCTAGTTTGCAGATGGAGAGGTAAGACATAAGGACAGAGAATATGTCTGCAAGGTGCAATGCAGTGCCACATAAAGATAACTTGGCTCTGATCAAGAGCTGGAAACAGTTTAGATGGGCCAGCCTGTTGCTCTGTTGGGCTAAGATACCTGTTTCTCAATGGGGCTAATTTGACTGGGTGGAGCATTACAATATTTATATTTTGCTAGCTATGCTGCTTCTGGTACCTGGGCTAGCTTGTACAGAGCTAACTTGTATATTGCTATCTGACACTATATGTGTTATGTAGACATACTGTATTTTCCAGAGTATAAGATACATTTGTGTATGATACACCTGTGTATAAGGTATGTGCCCCCCCCCCCCCCCC
>NW_017729022.1:173347867-173375705 GCF_001723915.1 Gavialis gangeticus | reverse complement strand
CCCCCCCCCCCCCCCCCAAAAAAAAAAAAATGGCAGGGAAAAGCTTCTAACTTAAGTTTGAATTTTGGTCAACTTTGATTATAATTATTTTAATTCTGTTCTGCTATGTAGCTTCAAAATATAAGATGCAACTTAATTTTAGATCACATTTTTGAGGAGGGGGAAAACTTCTTATACACTGAAAAATATAATAGTTTTACTGGGGGTACCCTAAATGTCATTTAGGACAGCAGCCAGCAACCTTTAACAAGCCATAGACCAGAACAAATCAGCTCCAGTCCAATTCAATCTGGGTGGCTTCCACATGAATGCCACATGCCCCTGGAGGCAGGGGGGCATGGTAACCACCCGCAGGCAGTGGTGGCAGTAGCGAGCGGGGAACTCCCACAGGCAGCTGCAGCGGTGTTGGCGGTGGGGGTGGGCTGAGTGGGGAGCTTCTGCAGGCGGTTGCAGCTGTGTCAGTGGTGGGGGAGGAGGGGCTGAGCGCTGACCGGTGGTTGGCGACCACCCACAGATGCCACTAACAGTGCCGACTGCGGCCAGTGCCAATCAGGGACCACCCACAGACTCCACTGGTGGCGTCGGCAGTGAGAGGGGGGTGGCAGCAGGCGGTGGCCACCCACAGGCGCCATCAACAGTGTTGGCGCCGCTTGTTACAGGGGCTGCACTGCCAAGCTCAGGTGGTGCACATGCACCTGTGTGCACCCTCTGCACATCACCAATGGGCTTCCATGGTGCATCAGCAGTGGGGTTCTTTGCCTGTGCTGAAGGCAGGTAGCTGGGAGCTGTGCTTATGCTATTGCTACTTCCCCCAGTCCCCCACTCTGTGGCTGTGATGCAGTTTCCATCCAGCTGGAAGCTGTGTCCTCACTGCCACTGCTTTTCTTCTTTGCTCCTCCACCCAACCTCCCAGCTACAGTGGCAGCTCCCCTCTGGCTAGATACTGCACCCACACTGGAGCCGGGGAGTAGGGGAAGTGGCAGCAGTGCAGGTACAGCTTCTAGCTGACCAGCCCTACAGCAGCTCCTTGCTTCCTGGGTCTGGTGTGGGCACAAGCACAGGCAAGGCTCTTTGGCTCCATGGGCCAGATCCAGTAGGTCCGCAGACTGTATGCAGCCTGGATGTTGCCAACACCTGACTTAGGAATTTACAGCAGATGTAGAACTGAGACTTCCTCTCCCATATCCCAGTTCAGGGCTTAAACCATAATGTGTGTATGCCATTGTCCTGCCAGATATAACTGGAAGTGGTCAGTTGTGTGGTATAATAGACCTTTGTACTCCTAACAGCTCAAAGAAATCCTCTAGCTCAGATGGGACCTGTTTCTGCCTTTAGGCCAGGTAGGTTTGGACTCTGACTTTTTGCTAGACACAACCTTATAACTTGGTTCTCTTTTTTCAAGGAGCAAGCAGTTCAACAAAGAAAATACCAGCTAAGTATCCAAACCCATAGCAAAGGCTCTGTTGAGATTATAGCCATGTTTATAAGCATTTGCAGGATGGTCACACTTTATTTTAAATAAAAGAAGAAAAATGTTCTCAACCCTCTAACATGCTCAGAGAATAAAAATGTAGAAGTAATAGTGACAGGTAATATATTTATGTGTCCTTCCAAAAAGCTGACAAAAACTAACCTTAAAGGATGTTCATTTGTGGAATGGGAGACTGATGCTTTCTTTGCTTTGGATCATAGTACAGTTTTCAGTGCCTCATAACTCCCATGATTACCTTTCATGACCATCCTGGTGGTCATGACTCATCAGTTGAAAAACACTGACTAATAGCATTCTTCTGTGAGTACCATGAAAAATGGAAGTAAAGCATTCAAGAGTCTGATCCTGTTCCTACAGAGCTAATGGAAAAATTCCTATTGATTTAGAATCATAGCTAATTAGGGTTGGAAGGGGCCTCAGGACATCATCTAGTCCAACCCCCTGCTCAAAGCAGGACCATTCCCAATTGTATCATCCCAGGCAAAGGACTGAGTAAAAGGACACAGCTTGCAGTTGCTTGGCCTTGGAATACTTCACTAAAAGGATTGAGCTCCAAGATATGGTACACTGTGATCCATATCAGGGACAAATAAACATCAATTCTTAATAAAAGAAAAAGGAAAAGACAGATTAATGACATTGTTAAACTTGTAAAAATGTACTACAAATAACAGTGGGCTGGGTTCATACAAGAGCAGAATAACTACCTGGGTTCCCTATGATCCTTACTGATCTTTGGATCTGGATCAAGGATCCAGCAGAACTTATATCCACTAGTGTGTAGCAAGCACAAGAGAAGTGGGGATGGACATTTGGATGGGAGCACTTGCCAGGTATGCTCTGTTGCTTCTGGTATTTGAATTTAACACAAGAAAGACTGCTGTGTATAATCAGCTTGTGATCTGAGACAGCTCTTCCTCATTCATAGGATGTTAATGTATTAAACTCAAACACAGAGGACAGTAAGTGCCCAATCAGACCCTCAGGCCAGCAGGAAATAGCAACATGAAGACATGCTCAGTTTCCCTGCCACTTGGTTGCTCCTACAGCCCCTGCAGAGACTTAATTAGCAAAGAACAATTTACACTTACTCCTCTTTTCCTTACCGGGACCCTTGCTTCCCTCAGCCAACATTAGGTGGATTTAAAACATGCATTTCACTGCATTTAATTCACTTCTGATTAAGGTCAGTGCATAGTAGTGTATTGCACTTCCCTTATCAGTAGGAACTGTCTTTAATTTTTCATTGAAAAACTGGTATTAAAATTCATCCCTGTTTTATCACAAGGGGTGCTTGTACACATGACAAAAATTGACTGTTTTTGCAGTTTAATTGCATCATGCTGTACACATTGGGGGGTGGGGGTTACAATTTAAATGAGCACATAGTTTACTTTGCAATGTACCTATTTATAACATTTTAACCTCTGACAGTTTATCCCCCTGGTACTTCCTTCTGCTTTGGTGGCACCCCTTGGGGCTGCCCGGGCAGGCAGCTGGCAGGTGGGTGCTGGTCCATCTCAGGCTCAGGGAACAGTTGGATTGGACTGGGTGCTGCCTGGGAACTGGGACAGCACCCACCTGCTAACCACCCACCTGGGTGGCCCTGCTAGCAGCCCATGCAGGTGGCCCTGGGGGGCACTGCCACCGTGGAGGGAAGGACCAGGGCTCCCTGTAGCTTAGGGGCCACTTGACCTGCTGACAGCTTGCCTCCTGGCCACAGGAGATGTGGGCAGGCTGTGCTGGGGGGAGGATCATGCCCCTCACTGTAACAGTGACAGAAGGCCCTTAATTGAAATGGTGGGTTTTTAATTGTTGCAATTAAAAACCCATCATTTCAATCTAGGGGACTAAACTCCCATCATGTGTACAAGTGGCCAAGGAGCTCAATACCTGCAGAGGTGAGATGCTGTTGTTTGTACTTATTATGATGTTGCCTAAGGGGCCCCCATTGTGTGGGGCACTGTAGAAACACAAAGAATCAAACTGTTTTATAACAGCTTAGCCTTTTTGCACCAGGGATTTGTGCAAGCGCAGCCACTTTAGTGGCTAGCTACCTGGGGGTGAAATCCTCAGTATAGAAATGAGGCCAGTGTCTCTAAAGTGCCCCCTGCCCCAGTTTTCAGAGAGACTGCAGCTGCTATTTCATTATGCAGGATGGAGTGGGGTCTGCTGAGGGATTTTCTCCCAGCCTTCATTTACTTAAGCCCAATAAAACATAGGCTTGTTGTAGGTGAGGGGAATTTTGTGTAGGAGTGGGTTCTCCTTTCATGTTCTCTCATTAGCAGCTGAAAGTTGCCATGTCATGAAAATTTCCTTCATCTTCTATTCCTATGCCTTTTTCCCTTTCATAAGCTAAAGAAACGAATGCATAGGGTAAAAGACAAGGAAGGGGAGGTAAAACTATTGCTGAAAAAGCTCCTGGGGCAGCTGTTTTCCTACCAACTAACAAGGCAATTTTCTGTACAGCTTGCTGTGTGATCTGATTTAATTCTTTAGACACACAGTGCTGAATTTTTTTCAGTTTGTCAGGGGGACAATTCTGAACAAGTAGTTAATTTGTACAAGGGGTGAGACCTTAAACCAGAGAGCTCAGTTCTGAATTTGCATTCCCCAAAGTTCAGGTTGCATTTGTTGTAGTGGGAAGCTCTAAAACACTTCTGTTGTATGCATGCTATGCTTGGGTGTTTCCTGGATATTGTCTTTGCACAAATTGCTGCTAGATTTCCTGCAGCATTAAGTTTACACTAAAACTTACTTTGCATGGATGAATTCCTGAGCCTTCAAGGAAGTGCTACTGGGCGTACCTACATGATATGTTTACTGCAGAGCTGCCTAATTAGCTCTGCAGTAAAGTCTCAATGTCTACATGTGCGGCCTGCAGAATTAGGAAAAGTTATCCCTACCTTTAAATGATGACACCACAGTACAGAGTGGGTGAGGATCAGATGCTGTGTGACCAAACAGGAGTTTTGCTTGAGTAAGGAAAACTTGCTTACTTTTATGTTCAGTGTATGACTCCATTGCTTGCCCAGCATTACACAGTGAGTCAGAGCACAACTAGATATCCTGCCTTTTTGTTTTGTCTCTAAGTACAAGAGCATGTTTTCTCCCAAAAGACATCTCTTTTGTTGGCAGTGTTTTAGTTAATAATGAAGTACAAAACTCTCAGTCCTTTAAATATGTGTAGCCCAGGTGGTATGTGGTTGGTACCCCCTTTTCAATGGAAAGGGTGTTAGCTAGTGTGTGTGTGCTGCGGGAGCATGACTGCCTAGCTTCCGGCCAGCCCACCTCCCTCCCCTGCAGAGCAGAGATCAGTGACACCCAATAATGCTTAACTATTTACAGGTTTAATTTTACAGTGCAGTGTCTATAAACATATAAAGTGTGTGTGTATATGTAGCTAGATAGATAGGGGTGTGTGTGTGTATGTATGTATATATATATGCATGCCCCACACGTGTTCTATATATTTATAGACATGGCACTGTAAAATTAAACCTATAAATAGTAAACATAATTGGGTGTAAAAAGGCTATATATAGGTTTTATATATATATAAACCTATTTATAAATATAAGTTTACAAAGCAATAACTCTTGTTGAATATAAACCCAGGCAATCTCAGCTGGGTATGACAGATGAAGGCACTGTAACAGTGTAGGCCCTGACCCTCTTTGGTTTTCCAGTTAGTATACAGTCCCTACCCTCAACAGGCTCTCCAAGCAGCTGGCAAGGGGCAATTGACAATAAAACACAAGTTAAACAGTAGTTCAGCAGACAAAACCTGGCAGGGATAAATCACTAGCCCAAACGCACAGAAGTGAAATTACATTACAAGCAGTCCTCAGACTTAAGACACAATTGGTTCCTGAAAACTAAGTCGAAATGTTATAACTCTGAACTGATTTTCCCATAGGAACAATGTTATAAATGGGGGATTGGTTCCTGAATCAAGGCCCAATACCCCATTTTCACCAAAAATAACCCAGAATTTTGTACTCAATCAATTATAGATAAGTAATATAGCTACATTAATGTATTTATTAGGGCTGTGCAAAATGTTGACGAGTGTTTCATTTCGAAGCTGTTTTAATGCATTTTGAGCTCAAAACAGGGAAACTGAAACTAAACAAAAGGCTTCAAAACAGCTTTGAAATGAAATGAGGGCACTCAAAACATTTTGAAAGTTTTGAAGCAGCCCAGTGGCGGGAAGTGGGGGAGAGCCAGGGCTGCGCTTCGAGTGGCTCTGCCAGCCCCCTGGAGCTCAGCCTGGCAGTGGGAGGCAGTGGGAGAGTCAGTGGCAGAACCACTCTGAGCACAGCCCTGGCCAGTGGCTCTCCCCCACCTTCTGCCATCAGGCTCAGCTCCATGGGGCTACAGAGCCTCCTGCTGCCAGGCTGTGCTCACCAGGGCTGCACTCCAAGCAGGTCTGCCAGCCCCACGGAGCTTAAGCCCAGCAGTGGGAGACCCATGGAGCTCAGCTTGCCCTCCCAGCGTTGCCAGATTCCTCCTGGGGGTGTGGGCTGCCAGATCTGCATGTGGGACGATAGGAGGCTGCTGCCACTGCCTGGGGCCAGCGGCAGCACCAGTCTTCCCGTGTTGGGCACAGGCTGTGCCCAGTGCTGGTCTCAGGAGGCAGCGGCAGCCTCCTGTCATCCTGCATGCAGATCTGGGGGCCCACAACCCTGGGAGGAGTCTGGCCCAACTTTAGAGCCCTCCTGGGGCGTAGGCCCCCAGATCTGCAAGTGGGATGACAGGAGGCAGGAGGCTGCCTGAAAGTGACACCAGTTTTGCTTTCGGCAGTTTGAGGTGCAGTTTCCCAGAAACCCCTACATCCATCTCCATGAAACTTGGCAGGCTTTATGCTCTCAGAAGGGGCTACCATTCCTGCAATTTTCATCTGAATCAGGCGAGAAATGACAAAGTAATAGGCACTTTCATGATTCCCCATTATAGCCTATAGGTGAAATGTCAAAACAGCTTTGACAACATGAAATGGAACAATGCTTTGAAACAAAATGAAACAATGAACTGAAACACTGTCCCTTCAAAACGGCAAAATAGAAGTTGAAATGAAACAGTGCTGTTTTGCACAGCCCTAGTTATATTTTAAATAGTGATCATATTGATTTGGAAGGACTTCTTTGAGGTGACTTTGCCGGACTTTTTGAAGGGCTCGTGGTTGGACTTTTTCAAGGGTTCTTGGCTGGAGTCTTCTTAGGAGTCTTGGCTGCAGGTTTTTCTGCAGTCTTGTCTGCTTTCTTAAAGAGAATGTCCAAGGAATTTGGACAGATGTTCTCCAGGGAGATGGGAGATACAGTGAACTTGTTCACTGGCATGGCATGGCGTGGCATCAGATCAAATGTCATAATGTTGAAACTGACATCAGAAAGTTGAAACAGGATGTCAATTTATAAATGTTGTAAGTGCTGTTCATTATAACTTGAAATGTCTTAAGTTGAGGACTGCCTGTAATAGGATTCAATACTGGGGGGCCTGCACTGCCTTGTGCAGCTGTGGTTCCCTTCTGCTCTCTGGATCCTCTGTGCACTGACACCACAACTCGCTTTTTCCACCGCAGGGCTGGGAGCAGACGCTTTCTGTCTCCCACTCAGCAAAGGCGACTTCAAGCCACTTCTGGGGCAACTGCTCCGCCCCATTAGTCGGCTCCACCAGCTCTTCTCAAGCCCATCTTCATCATCCCTCATTGAAGCCACCTGTGTGCTGGGCATATGGGCTTTTATCCCTTCCGGTGTCTCCACCCCCAGATTGAAAACAGACAAATAGGAAAGTCTGAGTGGTTAGTTCCTCCTTGGGTCCTCTTCTTTACCTTGCCCCACGTCAGGGCAGGGCAGGGCAAGATGCCCCAGGTCAGAGCAGGGCAAGCTTGCTTCTTGCCTCCTCCTGATTGGTGGAAATGCTCCACCAATCGGCCTGAGCCATTTCAGGTTCAAGTTAACAAACCAGACTGGTGGTGAGCCCACCGGCCAGTCTGTCACATATGAATTACAAATCTTTTTTTTCCCTTTTGTACTATGCTAGTAATTTTTCAAGTCGACATGCTGCCAAGTAATTTAGATCCTGAAAAACAACAAATATTTCTGAAAGGTCTTATACTCCATTTCCTTCCACCAGGGAAATGTTATGTTTTGTTAATGTATTTCAGTATTCCTCTTTGGGAACTATAAGTCCATATTGCAACATCTTGGCTGTGTTAGTATGTGAGAACCAAAGTCTGAAACTGTTTCAGAAGGTAAGCAGACAGTGGATTGCTATTCAGTTTAGGTTTTTGCTTTGCTTGGTCAATTAAAAGGTTCATTCCCTTTTCCACATGCAACAATGATGACAGGAAAGATGATAATACTATCATTATCAGCTTTGTAGACAGAGCTGTACAGTGACCATCCTTCATCATTTTCAAAAAGGGGAAAAGATAGTTGGCTTACACATTGATAACTGGCAAGTGAAGAAGAGTTAAATTCTTCTTAAGGTTGTGCCATGAAGACAAGAGGTGGTCTTAAGCAGGTTCTGCTGTTCCACTGTCTGTAACAGATGTATTAATATAAATGAAAATACTTTGAAAACAGGTGTATCTTAATCTTGTCAGTCATACACCAAAACAAGTAGATTGGAAGCAAGGGATAGGAAAGAAAAATGTAAGCTGAGTTTCCTGGATGTTAATTGGCAAAGTTTATGATGTACTGTAAGAGCCAAGAAACATTGCAAGTGGAGAAAAGTCAGCATTCCCTGATATGCCACACATTTAATCCTTCTGGAACCTTCCTCATCTGAGGGTTCTAGAACTAGATAAAAATGTATGCATGCCATATCCGCCACACTGACAGTGCACTAATAACTCTACTAATATTAATTTATATTTCTAATCTATTACAGATGAATGCCAATATCCAGACTAGCTTGCAATCACCACCATAAATAGCAAGAACTAAAACTATCTCCAAACAATTTGGCAGTCAAGACTCAAAGCTTCAGTTATAGGTGCCTAGGCAAGAGCACGGCAAACAGGTGAGGATGTAATGAAGCTCATAAAACTTGGACTCTGGCGGACAAAGGAAGGTAGCTTTGGAGCTGTGGAAGGTTTAGCAAACAAATTGCCATCAGTTTCTGAGCTGTACATTTTGGGGGTGTTAACCAAGAGTGTCTGCTGGTCTCTGGTTTTGAGTGGCTGCATAAGGAAGGGAGGAGAAGTCAGTAAAGACCCCGATTCTTCTCCCATGCACATTAGCAGTGTAACAGACGTCAAAGGGACTTATACCTGTGAACTCTGCCTTGCTCACATGCTTCTTTGTGCGCTGCAGACTGACGTAATCTTACAAATACCTAAGCTAGTTTGGGTGCTGAAAGCAGTCTAGCTACAGCAGCATAAAGGTTTACACAGTCTGCAAAACCTGCCTGAGAAGTGGGTAAATTTAGCCTGGTTCTAGCATTCAAATTAGCTTGTTTAAAGCTATCTCAGATATCTTTACTTGACTGTTTGTGGGGATAGTACCTAAAATAGGATCCCCATTTTGTAGAGTTTTACAGATTACAAACAAAATGTTGAATTACACTTAAATGTGCACAGGAAACCAGTGCAGCCTCCCGAACACAGATGTAACAACTATATGAAATTCCTGACATAGTCCACCACTTCAGCATTTCCTCTTTACCCTCAGGCGCAGCCTTTGGCAAACTACATGTGCTGGGGAGATTTTAGGATCCATTGTTTCTACTTTACTTTTAAAGCATTCTTCTGTAGAGGCATTTCCCTTGCCCTCGCAGAAGGATGGAGAAACAGCCTCCTTTCTGTTCTGTTTCTCTCTATCCCCTCAACTGTGGAGCACTCTCATGGTTAATGATCACTAGCTCAACACTGTAGGTAGGTTCCCTCTAAATTCTGAGTAGTTGTTCATGGGCTAGGGAAGGCATAGGAGAAACTGTCAGAGGCGATACTGCTTTGGAAGCATGGGCTGTGAAAGTACTTTTGGCACCTTGCAAAATCAGAGTGGGGACACTGACACAATAGTCATGTCTGTCTAGAAATGTTTACCTGCAATTAATACCTGAAAATATCAAAATTAAAGACTGAAGGTGGAAAAACTTTTTGTTTCAGTCTGTTGATTTTCCCAAACAGGCTTTGTGATTTGCACAATCGTTTATACAGCAACAGGAGAAAGAACAAGAGAAACCTAAAAAAACATACAAATGTAAAACCATATACATTTGCAGTGGGACTCCGGGAAAAGTGTGTTAGTTGCTGTGACTTGCAAGATGTCAAGTTCCTGATGTCCCTTTAACAATTGGATCGTCTCAGATTACTCTTTGAAATAACTATTTAACATCTATATCAGCAGGTTAATTGACAATGTAGAATTGAATGACCTATAAAATTCTGCCAGAGGAATAGTTCTCTATTCCAGGTTTGACAAGTCTCTAAAATACTTACTTTGAAACATTTATTCTCTAAATAAAATTCTGCCAGAGGACTAGTTCTCTACTCCATGTCTGACAAGTCTCTAAAAAAATTACTTTGAAACATTTATTCTCCAAATGAGATTGGAACTGGAAATCTCCACATTTTACATTAAGTGTATGCCTTACTAGTAAGATTAAGCTGGTTCCCTCCAAGTCTTACATTTGTTAAAAAGTACAAGATGTCCTATTGAAAATAAACTCTATATAGCTGATTTATATAGGAAAAAGAATGAACAGTTCAGAAATAAAATCTCCACTTGAGGTCAGAAATGTGCTATAGTTGCACTGTTCTGTGCAGTTACATGGTATCTAATGAAACTGAAAAAGAATGATATCTTAATAGGATTAAAACCCAAACATTCTAACTGCTTTGTTTAAAAACCTGTATTCTGACAGTTCTGTGACACTGCTGTAGTTCCTTAGTGTGACTGATTTTAATTTAAAGGCATCTCAACAACATAGGTATTGGAAAATAAAGTGATGCATAGGATGATCTGATAACGAAAATATTAATTCACTATTCTAATGTGCTACTGTTTGCACCTAGGTTTTCGCAGAACTGGAGGCCTGGAAAATAGAAAACTTTTCTGAATATAAATTTGAATACGAAAGTGAGTATGACCTCTGTATTTACTTTCTGTTAGTGCTAAAGAATTCAAACTTTACTAGTGTGAATATTTGTAAAAGTAAACTTTTTCTAGCAACTCTTTGAGTTTAAAAGAAATTATTTTGTGTTCAACTATAATAATCACAAAGCATATTGGGTATTAAGCATATAGCTCATACAATGTAAAATTAGTTTATAGTCAAAGGGGGCAACTTTAAATGTTGATTTGTCAGTTGCACATATATACTGCTGTTTTTTATGGGATGTAGGTATGGTTTTTTGGCAGGGAAGTGAAAGTGTTGAATTATGTATCTACTATAATATTTGCAACATGACGCTTATACTATACTGCTTTGTTCCTAATGGCATGTTTTAGTGAAGTTCAGTCTGTCATTTTTGCTAATTTTTGGGATTTTTATCATGTGTTTTGTTATTGTTATTTTCTGTATTATGTAAAACTCTAGCATCCAAGATTTGTTAATTAGGTTAGAATCTTGATTTGTGGGGGTTTTTTTAAATGTAAACTTCAACATGTAAAAAATAAAGACTTAGTCGGAAAGTGAATCTCTGATTTTTTTTATTTATTTTTTTTAAAACCTGACACAAATAATTGCTTGGAAGCCTAGCTCCTTGTTTTGGATGACTGAAATTGGCACTACTGTTTGTGTGCATAAACTAAATAAATAAAATTAAAAGTGTAGCCTCCTTGGCAGTCTGGCTATAGAGGTAAAATATTGGTTAGGTTAGCGAATGGACTCCATGTGAGCCCAGACAAGTGTCTTAAACTCTCTAGCAAGTCAAAGGAGCAGAGCTTCTACTGCAGTTGACTGCAGTATTTCTAGATGCAGAAAGGATGTAGGGTTTTCTGCAAATACTTGGAACAGCATTTTAATTCAATTTAAAGGCAGAAGTGTGTGCGCATGTGTGTGTGTGAGAGAGTTGCTTAAATACTGGTAGTAAATAAAATGCAAGTTACCCAGTACATTTTGCTGTCTTTTTCACAATGTACTTCTGCAGAGATGATTAAAAGAAACAACATTGCTTAGGCTTCCTGATTACAAAATTTTCCAGTTACTCTAATGTACTCTTGTGGTAAAGCTGTGGCAAAGGGGACCAAAACATTATTGTAAATTTTTAATAAATTGTATTTATAATTGTATTCCTTATTTAATAATGTTTAGTATAATCCACTGTGTTTCACTCAAAGATGTTTGTGCTCTGTGGAGTGAGATAGGCCCTAGGTATTCTTATCTAGCTTGTAATATTGTTTTTTAAAAGGTTACTTTACCTTTTATAGAATTAACTTTTGATCCCAGGGTAAAAAGTGCTAAATATTATTATTAGTTATATGTACTTAGCAAAAATGCCTTAAAATGAAACTAATATAACTATAGTCCTCAATGTATCATGCCTATATGTGACCACCCTCACCCATAAAAGAAAGATGAAATAAGTTTCTTTCTTTCTTTTTGAAGATGGAAATAATGGTTTATTTCCATGTTTTAACTGTTTGTTCCTTGGAGGCTGGGTCAAATACCAAGGCTTTGATCTTAATTTTTAAAAACAACTCATGAATTGGCCTGCATTTACCACCTAGTTTGGGCCTTTTCCCATTTTAACAATAATAACTAGCAATCTCAAAATTTAGTCTGGGCATAGGGACTAAATATTTTCTGTTAGTTGGCCCATGAGCCTACAAACAGAAGTACTGGGTTATTTGATGCCGTCTTGCCTATGTTGTCAATGTTGCTGCCATCAAATGAAACCCCTGTAGCTGGAGTATAGGCAGGAACTGGGTGTTTCTAGTACAATCATCTTTAAATGTGAAAGTTGTGGGAAAATTTCTGGCCACCATCCAGAAAAGTGATTCTCAGCCAGAGTGCTGCCAGACCCTTTGAGGCGATATGCAGATACAGGCAGGCTCATGCTCTCCTTGCCTGGCTGCTCCTCCATCCCCTCTGAGGAGGTAAGCACTTTAATAAATACATTAGTTTTTTCAAATGGGGTGCCCCCCGATTCACAAAAGTTACAGAGGGCTGCCTCCAGTCTTAACAAGATAAAGAGTTGTTGACCTAGGCTCTAACCTCAGCTGTGGTTTGTGCTTGTTACCATACTGCCACTCATTTCCTGTTTGCTTGTTTAACTTGAGGTTAAAAAAAAGCCCAGGGTGACTGGCTGGTCGATTTAGGTATGGCAGGCTTCTCCAACATATAGCCCGTGGGCTGCCACGTGCCCTGCCAAGGCATTTTCTGTGGCGCGCAGTGCTACAATGGAAAACGGAAGTAAACACTGTTTACTTTCGTTCCCGCCCCTTGTCCCGCCCCCCAGCAGCTTCCTAATGGTTGCTGAAGGGCTGGGGAAGGGACAAGGTTCTCTCACGCACCGTGTCAGCTTGACGTTGCCGACGTGGTGCGTGTGGGAAGAGGAGTGCAGACCCGGCCCGCCTCCTCCCGTCCCCAGCGCCACTTGAGGAAGCCACCGCTTCCCGGCCTGAGCAACTCGCCACTCCCCGCCCGTAGACGAGAGGCAGCTCAGCTTGGCTGCCTGGCCCCGGGTCACTGGCGGAGACAGAGGCGCAGCGGCATGGGCAGGTGCCTCCTCCTGCTGGGCTGTCGGCATTGGCCTGGCCGCGCCGCGTGGCCCTGGGCTCAGGTGGAGCCTGTGCTCGCTGTGCCCCGAGGTGCTGCCCGGCCCTGGCCCTGGCTCCCTCCAGCCCGGCGCGGCGATGCGGACCCATGGAAGCCAGGCTCGCCCTTGTCATCTGTCTCTGCCTGGCCAGGGCGCCGCAAGTAGGGCCGGGCCAGCGCCTCCCCTGGAGCCAGGCCGGTGGCTGTGGGCTCCTGGCACCTGTGTGTGTGTGTGGGGGGGGGGGGCTACCTTTCACAGTCCCGACCCGGTGTCCTTCACTGCTCCTACCTCCAGACCCCAGTGTGTGGGGCATGGGGGGCCCCAAGCAGCTCCTTGCAGGCTGGAACTCTGCCAGCCCACAAGAGAAGAGCCAGTTATGTTTTTCTCCTTTAAAGGAGAGCCCACTTTTAAAGTTTGCTGTGACCCTTTCATATATTTTTGAGACCTTCCTTGGTGTCAAAGATCAGGTGACATCACTCCCTGATGTGATACCACTTCCTGTGAGGCCTTTAAATATGGCTCCGGGCCCACTGGATGATAAAAAGTTCATGATCCGGCCTCACATTCAAAAAGGTTGGAAACCCCTGAGGTAAGGCCTCTTGGGTTCTGCATCCAGTGGGGCCAGGCTATCGGGTAGGTTAGCCCCACATCCTTCCCAAGTGCTGCTCCCATCCCCTTCACCCCCTGCTCTGCTATCTGCTCCCTGCCCCATCTGGTCCCCTGCCCCATGTGATCTGCTGCTTCCTGCCTTGTCTGCTGCCCTGCTTTCTGCTCACTGCTTTCTCTGTTGCTTTCTACCTCGTCTTCTGCTCTGCCATCTGCTCCCTGCCTATCTGCCACTCTTTCCGCTCCCTGGATTAAGGGAGCGGCCAGTTGTCTCCCTCTGCCCCACCTGGGGCTCTGCTTTCTGTTCCCCTCAACCTGCCCGCCCGGCTCCCCGGGCTGGAGTCCTGAGCGTGCGCGCGGACCAAGGCGGGCTCGCGGGCTGCAACTGGGGCAGCGGGGGCTGCGAGAGGGTGGAACGCGCCACCTCCTCCCAGCCAATCCCGTCCCTCGGCTCCAGCTGCTAGCCAGTCCCGTGCCGCGCCGAGCTATTCAAACCGGCCCATGGGCCAATAGCGGCGCTTGGCGCCGGGCGGCCCGCGGGGAGGGCGGGGCCGGGCCCAGGACGTCGCGCGCGCCCCTAACCGTCGCTCTGGGCGGTTGTTTGGTGCTGCTCAGCGCGCGCTCCGCCGGCTCCGGCTCCTCGCGCAGGTGGCGGCGGCGCAGGTGAGCGGCGGGCTCCTCTCCCCTCCCCCTCGCCCTCCCGTACCCCTACCTCCCGCCTCCCGGCGGGAGGGAGCGGCCAATCGCCTCCCTCTGCCCTCTGCGGCCTGCGCAGCGCTCAGGCGCTGCTCCCCGTCCCGAGGGCCGGGCCGGGCCTCGGCCGCCTCCTCCCCCGCCCGGGGCTCCGCTCCCCGCCCGCTTTGTTTGGCCCTTTAGGCGCCGCGGCCCGGGGGGAGGGGCAGCCTCCGCCCCGAGGGAGGTGGGGCGAAGAGCTAGACGAAGCCTTGGCTGGGATGATGCAGCTGGGGATCGCCCTGCTGCGAACAAGGGGGTTGCATTAGATGTGACCCCCTGCAGTCCCTTCCAACACACATTTTCTGTGGTTTTCTATAACTAGTGAATTGTGTAATACATTGAGGCCAGCCACAGGTGCCAAGTAAGGATCTCACAATCAGAAGGACTCTTTGCTAGCTTTAAAAAGTGCCGACCAACCCTAAGTTGTTGCGTAGCTGGTTTCTGTCTAGCTTTAATTGGCATGTGTGGTAGGGCCCAGAGTTGGACAGGCTTGCGAGTGCAAGGCGCTCTTCTTCGTGTCTTCCAACTTTGTCCCAGGTCTCCTGGTCACGTGCTGGGAATGATGTAGTTTGTGTCAAAGTTGGGCACAGCTATGTTTTTATAGAATTGGGGCTGAGTAGTAAATAATACTCATCGCAGGTGTTGCATTCATAAGCTGGTCTGACAGGACCAGCTGTGTAGTTGGAACAATAACGGAAATCACCTGAAGAAGTCCTCGCTGCTTTATTTCTTGCCAGTTTGCTAACATGTCTTTCTGTGTGGTTTGTACCAGAGAATCTTTGCTGACTCCTTGTGTGTTAGTCACGCATTTACCAGACTGCTTCATCCGTCCGTATTTACAAGCAAAAGAGATTTGGCATCCAGGAAAAATGTTGCTGTTTTTTGCCACGCCTTTTAAAGTTTTTAGTTTCAAACATATTCTGCTCTCAGACTTTATAACTGTTTTAAAGGATATATGAACATTTATAATGTGACTTAATAATATTAAAAGAGTATTGTACTGTCCTGAACAGAAATTTAAAAGAAGGCCATTACTTGGGTTTTTTTTTTTAAAGTTGTGCCTTATTGAATATCTAATGAGCACATTTTTGACATTGCATAAATAATGCCATAGTGTAATTGTGGAAAGCAGTAGGCTGCTGTCATGATCAGGTCTGTAGTTTTTCTTGCCATCATTTGACGCTGGCATGGAAGGGATGATTGTTTACTACTAAGCCCCCCAGTCCTACAAAAACTTAGATGTGTCCAGCTTTGAAATGAACTAGATTCTTCACAATACCCGGCGACTGTTTAAAGAGCGGGATGTGAGAGTCCCTTTGTGTTATGAATTTAGTATTAGAAAAAGCTTTTTTCTAAAGGATGGATACAGTATTATTTATTTGCTTTTAAGCAGCACTTGGACTACATCTTCCTGTGCAGCCTGTGGGGCACAGTTCCTGTTCCAAAAGTGCCACTTTCTAAAATACAAAGTACAGTGTGGAGATCAGCCATCAGAGAACATATGGAGCAAGTGCATATAGAAGTGCAACTCCCCTAGTACCAGCAACAGTCAGAGCAGTAGCCCGAGGGAAATGCTTTGAATGCTGAAGCTCTAACTACATTGTTTTATTGTTTAGTCAAGTGATATTCACATGATGGTAGATGCCAGTTTGCATTGCCTTTGTAAGATAAGCAGTCGGATAAATTATATAAATAACAGTGATCCTAAAATTGTTCTTTATAGCTCATTCTCATTGAATGAATGTTGAAGTTCTCCCTTAGATGTCAGTAGCTATATCTAGTAGAACAGTTGCAATTTCCTCCTTATCCCCATGCTTTTATTTGCCTTTTCTTATGGGCAGATGGCCTCCTTTTCTGGTGCACAGCATGATGCATCAGTGTTCAGCTCTTCAGAGTCTGGCCTCCAAACTCTAAGGGGGTTCCTTTGGAGCGCTTCCCAACTCTTCTAGACAGGAGTGGCTATTTCTTTAGGTTATTTTTTCTCCTTTTAGTTGTATACATCTGTCCTGTTAGAGAGATGGGCTATTGAAGAATAGTGAAGAATAGTATTTTTGGAAGCATTTTCAGTGTTCTTGTGGAGAAAGGGTTGTAGCTCCTTTATCACTCCAGAGCAGCAGTGTTTCAGTAAAACTTTAGCTGTTTATGAATATAATTTTGATGGTGGGACTCTTGCATTGAAAACTGCAAGCTAGTGTTTTCCTGTCACTTTCTGTCCTGACTAATGTAAAGTGTAGCCATTAACAACTTGTCCAAGGGAGGGCAAAAGGTGTCCTCTTATGTGGGACTTCATTGTCTCTGGGTTACTTCACTAATGGGTCAGCCAGCAACTCAGTGACAGTTTTTCCTTTTAACTGGGTCTGAAACTTTAGATTGTGCTCAATTTATGCAGCATCCACAGCTTAGTCGAGCATTACTCAGTCCTTTTGAGTTATCATCAGCTTTGGTTTCTGAACTGTCATTGAAATGGTTGAGTGGTAGGGAAATACAGAAAATCTGCCTTATACCTTCAAATAAATTGGACTTCAAGTATGTGAAGTCAGTTAACAGTTCTTTTAGAACAGCCTGAGGAACCAGTGTACTAAATATTCAGGGATCTGGTGACAAAAACATGCCTTAAGGCATGTTGAATAAAATTTCATAGATACACAGTTATAAAGAGTACCCAGTATACATATGTAGGCCACAATAATTGATACCTCCTGCTTTACTAAAAAATTTCAGAGCTGTATACTTAAACTGTTAGTTTATGGTGAGCTTGCTGCTTGAAATGCATGATTTTAAACTCAAGTATAATACTTAAATAAGATTATATTTTTAAGACAAATCTGTTTTTTATTTTTTCTGGATGTCCCCCACAGTCTGGGGGATTAGGTCTAGGAGGTTGAGCAATGGGGAGACAAATGACCAAGGTGGGATGTAGAATTGAGACAGAGGCTGGAAGAATTAAGCTGAGCCAGGGAGAACTTGTCTGGGAGCCAATTTGAAAGTGAGACATAAGATAGATGGGACAAGAGATGGGAGGGAGGAACCAGTGACTTATTGAGCAAGAAGTTGAGACACCATAATACTGGTGTTGGTCTGGGTGTTTTTACTGTACCTGGAAGGGAAGATGCCCTTCTTCTCTACTTTGAATTACTTGGTGTAGTTGAGGGTGGAGACCTGTCCATTGCACTGTGGGCAGGCACCCCTATGAGAGTCGACTGTAGCCTCCCAGTAGGAGGATTTCGGCTACACGTTTTATGGCAGTGGGGGATTGCTCTTAGCTTGCTTCTATGGCCTTTGGCTAGGGGCAAATGAAATTAGGGGGCATCTGAATCTCAACGCCTCTGGTGTTGGGGCTTGAACATAGGATGCCTACCATGGTTTGGGACTATCTGAAACCCAGGACTGTTGAAACTGAGAGAGAGGATACTTGCCAGTGGTAGCACCACACAGCTCTGCTCAGTCAGTTAAATTTGGAACTGATATGGCTAATATACATTACATTAAAAAAAATTGACCAAGGAAGTTCTGGATAGGAAGCCTGGGACTGGGGAAGGGGGCAAACTGGGCCCACTGCCTCAGGCACTGAGCTTTGGGGGGCCTTGCAGACCGGCCGTGGCAACTCTGTACTGCCAGCTTCCCATCCAGCTGCTTGCACGTGGGATCAGGGCAGGGGTGGGGCCCTGCATAGGTTGATTTGCCCCGGGCCCCACACCCTGCTTGGGTTGGCTTTGGGTGGAGGACAGGGTAGTTTTTTGCTTGGAAGTGGGAAATGGGTAGAAAGTCTGGATCCCAAATAGCAGGCTTCCCTCTAGAGCTTGAAATGGAATCCAAGCATCAGGGGCAGATCCAGGATTTCCCAAAGGGGGTGCTGGAGCAGTACCCCACACTGCAGGGATGGCTGCAACTCCCTGCTCCCTGTCTCCTCCTCCCCCACCTCTTCTACCTCCCCACCCCTTGTCAAAGGCTCCTGTGGCACCCACACCCACAACTTTTTAAAGTCTTGAAATCAGAGCCACTTGGGCAGAAGTGGCTCTAGAACTTCCTTCTTCCCTGGGGCAGTGGGGGAAAGGAGGAGCACCTGAAGGAAATGTGCCTCTGAACACTAAGGGGAAGGGAAGGGGGATTTTCACCTGCTTTAGGGGCTTAAAGTCCCTGGAGGCTCCTGCAGTGCACTGTGATCGAAAAAAGGTGTGAGAGAGGGGTTGGGGATTCAGCTGCACCGTTACAACCTCTCTGGATTGGCCCTTGCCAAGCATTCCTTTTATGGGCAAATGTCTGGGAAGCTGACTAGTGAAGCATGTGTAACATCTGGTAGTGCAGGGCCACATGGAGGACAGTGACCCACTTCTGCTAACCCCAGTGGCAGAGGTCAGAGGTTCAGTGTTCTGTTTTTGAGTGGGTGTCAAGATGATGAAAACTTCGTGAAACTTGTGTGAGGATTTTGTTTCTGGGAAATTTTTTTTTGTGTTTTAAAACTACACACACTTTAAAACAATATCAAAAGCTAAGAAATAAAATTAAGGTTGCCTGTGAAACCTTACTTCATGGCCTTTTGTTGAGCATTGCATCGTAATAGTCTTTAATTACATCATTGTGTACTTTTTCCCTACAGAAACTTATGCCTCATTAAAGTACAGGCTAGATCAGGGACTGGCAACCTGTTCAAGCTGTGGGTGAAACAACTCGCCTCCAGTCCAGCATTGGTGGGGGCTTTGGCAGAGTGTCTTGTATTATCTTAATGTTTTGTAAATGTTAATAAACCAAATTATTTTTTTCCCCACGTGATGCAAGGTGGTTATGTTATTTCTGTTTTATGGAGGAGGAACTGAGGTACTGAAATTAAGAATGGAATTATTCACTAATTGTAGGTGCCCTTTTTTAGAAGAAAAATCTGATTTTTCAGTTCTTTGTATTTTGTAATACTTCATAATGTCAAAGTACAATTCCAATTGACTTCAGTTGCAGTGGCAAATGCTTAGTGTTTCTGGAAATTTGTACCCTGTGGTATTAAGTTGGGCACCCAAAAGCAAAGAACACAGAGGTAGAGCTTGTAAAATATTTAAGTGACTTGACTGCAATTGCACTGCAGCAAAAGCAAGGATAGAATACACTATATACCTTTGCACATAGTACAGGAGACCCTCATCATTTGTGGGGAATATGTTCCAGAGATCCCCATGAACGGTGAAATCCGCAAATACGTTAGGAGCCTGGCGGTGGGAGCCCAGCGGCAGCAAGCGCAGAGCTCCATAAGACACCACCAGTGCTGGTGGCAGTGGGGGAGGGAAGAGTGAAGAGGAGTGGGCTGGATGGACCCACTGAAGACTAATTTTGAGAGAGAAAACTTCCTCAGGAACAGGGCAGTAGATTGATCAATCAGTGAGCTTGGAGGAGCTCCTGATCCACAATGAGTGTTAATTGCTGCTGCGCTCCCTCAATTACTGCTGCTGCAAGTCAGTTAATTAGTGAAAGCTAAAAGGAGAGCGTTGTGGGAGCTGTGAGAGCTGGCGAGAACATGCGGCGGAGAGAGCGTGGGTTCAAATATTTGAAACCACAAATGGCGAGGGTTTCCTGTATTCCCTGTATATAGTATGTACCTTGATTTTTTTGAAGGGGAGCTTGAAGGAAAAAAACATTTTCTTGAGGTGAGTGGCAGCAACTAGGGAGTTGAGGCCACTGCCCATCCTGTGTGGTGGATGGGGCCTGTGGATTGACCAAGCATGCTAGGTCCAGAGCTGCATGATGACTATGCCAAGTCTGGGACCATACACTGGTTCTGGAGCCATGGGCCGGGTCCAACTTAGTGTATGGTCCCAGAGTCAGCAGGCAGGGTTGGACCTGGTACATCGGGACTGGGACTAGATTGGACTCGGCTCTCGGGGTCTAGCTCTGGATCAGTTGGAGCATGGTTGGGGAGAGGCTCCTTATATGTCTAAAAATTAGGCTGGGGGTGAGGGACCAGTTGCCTTGAGTCATGCCACTAACACCGGCACTGCAGTCTTCTGCAGTAAAGAACCCTGTTTTCTGCCCATGTTGGATGCATCTTGAGAGGTAGGTAGGTGTCCTATGGCTAAATAGTGCATAGTCATCTAATTAAAAATCATGTGACATATGCTTAAGGTGAGGGTAGGCACAAGTAATGATTTCACAGGCAATCAAATGTGGAGTTCCCTGGCTTTTGAATATTTGATATATTTTTGCAATGTTAATGTTTTTGAAGTCTTTCTAGTATCTGCAAGTAATATATCGAATATATAAGTTAACTATATTATGTTAAAAAAAGACTATTGCAGTGGTGATACTGTACAGTAACTTAAAGAGTGATGGAAATGAAAGCCAAGTTTTTATTCTTTCTTTCTTTCTTTCTTTCTTTCTTTCTTTTTTTAAAGATTCATTTTGGAAAATGCCACACAGAAAATTTGGTGATGGTGATGTGGTGATGGGTCGTTGGCCTGGAAGTGTCCTGTATTATGAAGTACAAATAACTAGCTATGATGACCTCACTCACCTTTATACTGTTAAATACAAAGATGGAACTGAGCTTGAGTTGAAAGAAAGTGATATAAAGGTGAGTACTCCTTCAGGGTCAACAGTATTTAGAATCAAAGTCTACTATAATGATTTCTTCAGAGCTCAAACTTAAGTTTATAATAGTTGGGTAACTATAAGAAGTGCCATACTGGGTCCAGACCATTAGTTCATCTAGCCCAGTATCTGCCTCCTTCCAGAGTAGTAGGTGCTTTAGAAGGAGAGTATATGAATTGTCATATTTAGAATGTCTCCTGTCAGACCCTTCCTGGCATCAAACATCATTGGGTTAGGAATGTCAGAGGATATATCCCTGTTTGTTCTGTTTAATAACTTCCAATGGATTTGTCCTTCATAAATTTGTGTCTCTAACTTTATTCTTGCTCTATAGTAGAATAGTTTTGGTTTGTAAGTAATTGCTTATAAATAATAACTGTTTCTTGTTTGAAACCTTGGTTAAGAAATTCAAAATGTTCCTAAAAGTTTTAAGAAACTTGATCCTATTATTTTGAACTGTTTTGGTAGTGCTTACAAAGCTATTAACTAAAACATTGTTAATTTGTGCTTGTGTTGATAAAAACAATTAGCATGTCTCCTTCCCCCCCCCACCCCCAAAAAAAGTTTATATAGGGGGGACATGATATTTAAAGTCTTCTTAAATATTTTATAGTGATATTTTGCTTTACTGACTAGATGGGTCTTCAGGGATAGTGAGAGTGACATCATATTTATTTATACCAGCCTCTATACTCTTTACTCTCTCTGCACATACCTGTTTCTTGTCTCTCAAATTTATTTCATTTGCTGATACTGGCAAACACCTTTATGAAGAGCCTGCATATGGGATTCTCTTGAATGTGATGTCCTCATGGGAGTGCATGACATAGGAAGTGTAACTGATATCAGCAGAACATTAGAACTGTCTTCAAAGTACTGTCAAATATATTAAGTAAACTGGATAAATAAAGCTTGCAATTATAGTATTATACAGATGCACCATTTTAGATGTGTATAATTTTTAGTTGATGACAGTTCGCTTAAGATACTAAGGCTCCATTCTTAGAGGTATTCTGCAAAAGAAGATTATGTAAAGGCCTAAGAAGTGGTTTTCCCAGACATGTATTGTCTGTCTTCAGCTGTGTGTAACACAAGCAATATATTAGTACTTCTGGAATTCTGTGCTAGAGGTGGTGGTAATACAGATAGTGTAGTGCAGTGGTACCTAGTCTTCTGGCTTTGTGGACCAGATGAGTGACACAGGGTTGGCTTGTGGGCCTGATTTGGCAGCACCTGAACCTGGTTGTATGATCTGATATGGCAAGGAGTCATTGACTGCAGTAGCTGCACTTAAGACAAAAAGTGATGTGGGAGCTGCTAGCATTCTCAATCTGTTGTAGTAACTGCCTCCCAAAAGCCCTGTGTACACTTGAATAGGGGAAATAAAATGGAGCCCTGTTGAACTCCCATGTGAGGGCCCTGAGGACAGAAGACCATTGCCCACAACTATTCTCTGGAATAACTATGCTCTGGAGTGTATGAGAGGTTTTCTCAAGGCAATACTGTCTACCTTGCTGATCTCAGAAGTGTCAACAATGCTTCAAAATCTAGGGTAGATAGTTGACAGATCTTACTAGTCACCTTGATTTTTGCTATTGCTAGGGTAGAGATCTCTTACTTTTATATCACTGCAGCCTCTACTGCAACCAAATTTATAACGGTGAAGATGAGAAGTAATCAAATATATCTCTTGGTACAACTGCTCAGGACTCAGCTAGAAATGGAAGACTTGAGGCTAAATATTAAGCAGGCTGTTCCTCCAGATCAACCTTGAGTGATGTTAGCTGAGTAGGGAAGCTTGCATTTCCATGGTCTCCATTGCAGTTAAGTCACTAGGGATGATAGTTGAGCCCCTTTCTGAGTAATTACATTTATTACAAACATTGAAGAATTGTCACAGTTATTATAGATGAATTTCAATGATGTAAGCATTTTAACAAATAACAGAAAAATGACTGTAGTGTAAAAGTCTAATTTATAGACCGAAGATGGTAAAATGAACCTGAAGCTTTTTTCCTCCTTCATGTCATAACCTTTGAAATTTTTCCTGGTTTTTTTTTTTTCAGTCAGTATCAGCATTTAAGCATAGGAAAAGCAATTCAAGTTCTCCTTCTAGACGTGGTGGGAGCAGATCAAGATCTCGGTCTCCTGGCCGGCCAGCAAGAGGGAGACGTCGTTCTTCCTCCCAAGGCAGAGACGCTAAAGACGACAAAAAGAAAGCAATTAGAGAAACTAAATTAACACCTGAGGTATTGGATTTATTTTAGTTTGAGATTTTTCTTAATATTACCTGGTTGGATTTATATGCAGTGTATTTTTATGTGCATTTTCTTAAGTCTTTATGTTTTTAGTAGGGCAAAAACTTGAAGTTTTGGACTTAGATGTGTCTAGATTTTTTTAAAAATCTAGATGTGTTAAATTGTCTTCTCAGTCACTATTACTGGGTTTCTTATGGTAACATAGTTGTTTAAAAAGGCTCCAAAATATAAATAACTTATAAACATATACGATGATATAATTTTGAAAATTGTAGACAGCTTGGAGAAATCTCTCTGGAAGGTAATGACTTTGCTTACTTAAAGGGTTGTGAACAGTAAAACCTAAAGATGACCAGGAATGTCACTGCCTGAATTTAAGGGAGCAAGCATTGGACTGGGACTTGGGTTCTATTCTTCACTCTACTATTGGTGTGCTGGGAAATGGTGCTCAACTCAGTTCCGTCTCTGTTCCTGACTTTTCCCTTATGTAAAATGTAGTTAATCAGTAAATTCCTTTGAGATTTGCCAGTCATATCTCTACGTAAGAACTCAGTGGTGGGTGTAGCACAATAAAGTAGCAGAGAGAACTTAAGTTGTTCATTGAATTAGTTGCAAAAATAAATGAATACATGCCATATTTACTCAAATGCAAAATAGATTTTTTCCTTGTATGTGATTATAAGACAAGTGACATTTCCCCCCAGGCCAGTTGGGGGAAATCTCACTAAATACATTGTCTAACATTAAACCGCTGACAAAAGCAGCATATTCTTAGCAATAGAAACCAACTATGAAGTTGATTAAATGCAGCCGACATTGAGCATGACAATAAAACACACGGCCATATCAGACAAACATGCTGACAGGAACTACCACAAGGATGGGTTAGTGCAGTTCACCTGAATAACATATATATAGTAGCCAACTCTTTTTCATGTCATGGTGAGCCGTGGCATTGCAGAAACTTTAATTTTTCACTCCCAGAGCTGAGCTGAGCCAAGCCTTTCTCATTTCCAGTGATTCCTGTTTTTTCACCAGCCTTAAATGTTTTGCAAACATCATGAATTGGGACCCCAAATAGTTCACCCAGCATCCCTCTATCACCCCTCTCTCAACCTGGCGCACATGATTAGTGTGGTCCGTCCTTCCATGAGGTGAAGCTGGACCAGGCTGCCCTACATCTCATCTGCGTATAAATTTGTGGAGAAGGAGTCATGACAAGAACACCTAGTTTGTCATGAGCAGGGGCTAATTACCATGCTGGTCCTTTTGTGGGGGAGTATCTGGAGTACATACACATATACTGAGCAGTGCTGAGCTGAGGGGTCACCAGGGCTTGACTTGCTGTTGACTGGTAGGGCCAACCCAATGAACTATGTAGTAAATCACAAGCCTTTGGCTTTGGATTAATATCATGCATAGTTTGCCAATGCGCTGCTCCAAAATGTGCTTATGGAGTACCTGTCTTAAAACCTGCAGCAGTTTTTTATTTTTAAAAAAAAAAGTAACATGCATCAGTTCTTGATGAACTAAGTATATGGGTACTATATGCAAATAACTACAGTCATGTTTCGTTTCAAGGTTATTGCTTACAAATTTGCTCCGTGCTTCCATGTGCTCCAGGAGAGCAGCATCTGACACAGGAGGAAGGCACAGCCAGGATAAAAAGCTGGGGGGAAGCAGCTTCTTGGGGCTACTCAGCTCCTCAGTTTTATTTTCCCTGCTATAGCAGTGGGAGGAGGGCAAAATCAAGGCAGACCTCCAATAATTAGATTGTATACCTGGAAAATTATATCAAATGTATAATTTCCGTATTTAAATTAATTATTGGGGGGTTGTCTTATTGGGGTTGTCTTCTGTTCAAGTAAACATGGTATTTAATTATATCAAGATGTAGAAATTAGGGATTATTTTTGTTGATTTTAAATCTGGTGTACTGTGGAATTTAAAGAGCCTTGTCTTTGGGTAAAATTGGGGAAGTATTTTCATTTACATAGGGTGTTTTTCTAATGGATTTTAACTTTGCCAGACTTCACTTTAAAGTGAATATTTAAACTGCTTGCTTTCATCTTGGGAGCAAATTTGTTTTAAAGAAAGAATTTTGGTGCTAATTTTTGAAAATGTCAGTCTTCCACTGTGCAAAGTTCAATTTTTATGCATGCATATATTTCTATAGTTTTAAAAAAAATGTTTTGGTGAGATGGAAACTCTAAATTTGGTTGGCACAATCTGCATCTTATAAATGGCTGTTTGCAGATGTGGGGAAACCCCCCACCATGCTTTACCAGAAGAAGCAGCACATTAGTTTGACGTGATTCTGGAGCGTCTGTATAGGCTAGGTGCTTCAGCAGGGCTTTTTGGTGCTTTTAAGGGAGGTGATTCAATCAGCTGTTAGATAAGTGCCAAAGAAGACCCACTGTATCGCCCAATCTATATATATGCTGCAAAGCCAAGTTGAACCAACACGCTGCTGCCTCTTTTGGGCATATGCTGGGAACCGAGTTTAAGGTAAAGCGCAGTCTGTGCATAGCCAATATTATTTTACTGATTCACTGAAAATTAGTTTTCATTTGGCTGAATTCTAAAGACTATTTTAAGGCAGTGAGTACTCTGGATTTTGTTATAACACAAACTGTTTTGTAGCTGTTGGGGACAGAGCGTAGCCGGTTGACCACACACTTATCAATGTGTTTTTAATGGCTATGCGCCCCAGCTCACTCCCTTTTTGTCAAACCACAGAGTCTGGTTTTGGGTTGTTTATAATTTAGAGCATAGAACCAGATCCATTGGTCACTGGTGTGATTAGAGTGGTCCTGTCCCTCAAGAACTCATCATTTTGTTCAGCTGCTAGAACTAGATGGGCCATTTCTAACTTCCTTGCTACAAAACAGAAATTGAAACCATGAGGAGAACAAATAGTGTATGCATTTTAATGGTCTTCCTCCGGACATTACATTTGTTGTGGACTATATGCTAGTTTCCAATGACAAACAGTAATGTTAAAGGAATTTCTCCCTTGATAAAAATGGCCAATCCACCAAAAAATGATGGATTCATGATAAAACTTATAGTTTCAAATGGCAAATTCTTTGTCATGTCAGGACAAACCTAACACCTGACCAGGTGTTGTTATATTACACTATACCATGGTACTCTTCTCCCTTCCCTCTCCCACCGTGCAGGGGGGAAGGAAAACTGGTTCCCTGACATCCCATCTGTTGGGGAGGCTTGTGGGTTGCCATGTCCCTGTTGCTGTTCGTTGGCAATTGGGACAGGGCTGCTTTGGCTGGGTTTGCCCAGGTGGGGAAACTGGTGTTGTCTGCTCTTGTACAACCCAAGAGCTGAAAACCTGTAAAAACCTCCCAGGCTGGTCACATGCTCTTTAAAGGCCCCAGCATCCGGACAAGTGTCTGGAACAGCCTTGGTTCCTTTGGGGTGGTGGGTAGTAAGCAGAATTGTCCCCATTCTGCAGGGATTGTGGGAACAGCCTTGGCTGGTTGGCAAGGATGTGGGGGTTCCTTGCAACCACTGTAAGGTTCCTGGGAACTCTGTCGCCCTTGCTGCCTTGGAGCAATGGTGTTATGGATAAGCGTGCACTAATGTATCGGTGGCATATTGGATTGGCACTGACAAAAGGAAAATTAACATTATCAGCCGTGCTGAGAAGGGTCGCTCCGGGGAATGTTGGGCAGGCTATATCCCACCCTGCAGCCACTCCTCCCAGCATAGCTGCTGCCTGCCCCACCCCCCTGGAAGAGGCTAGCACAGCCCCTGGCCCTGAGCGGGCAGCCCACCCTCACCCTATGCACAGATCTCATGGGGTGGGGGGCTCATGCCCCCCTTGCCTTCCCCTGGGGTGTGCACAGTGGTGGGAGCCACCCCCTGGACAAGCTGCCCATGGCTCCACCCCATTCCCAGGGCCCTAGCTGGGCAGCACCTGCATCTGCCCCACTCCCTCTCTCACTGTGGGGGCCTTGATCTGTCCCCCACATCCCTTCTCCATCCCACAGATTTACTGGCAAAGAGCTGCTCTCCATTTTGCCAGGCTGCATATAGGTTATTGCCAGATAAGTATCAGCTGATAAGGCTGGTTAAAAATCGGCCGTGGGTATCAGCCAAAAAAATCTTCATTGTAGTTTTATAGTTAGTAGGGTCGGAAGGGACCTGAGCAGATCATCAAGTCCGACCCCCTGCCATGGCAGGAAAGAGTACTGGGGTCAAATGACCCCAGCACGGTGATTTGTCTAGCCTTGTCTTAAAGACCCCCAGGGTAGGAGCCAGCACCACTTTGCTTGGAAGTTGGTTCCAGATCCTAGCTGCCCGGACCGTGAACTAGCGCCTCCTGATGTCTAGTCTGAATTTACCCTCTGCCAGCTTGTGACTGTTATTTCTAGTCACTCCTGGTAGTGCTCAGGGGAACAGGGACTCCCCCAATGCCTGCTGGTCCCCTCTGACTAGTTTGTA